>NC_016134.3:4552020-5752020 GCF_000005505.3 Brachypodium distachyon | reverse complement strand
CTTTCGTGATATGATGATGACAGGCTATATGGGACCCTCTTTCTTTGGTACTGTTTGACATACAATCTCAGTAGTGGGTTGAAAGCTTCAGTTAACCATGAATTAACTGGTTAATAAGGAGTTGTCGGCAAAGAACATTTACCAGTTGTTGGCATTGGATCAGGAGTAAGAAAGGAATAATTTTCTAGGACATCTTGATGAACACTGCAAGGACTACTAGCTTTCTAAAAACAGTTCTCCCCTCTCCTGATTGTACTTTTATTCTAATAATGAACTACCGACAATCTTCGTGTTACATCTTGGCTTACTAAAACTTTTGTTGAAGATATCAAACTCAATTTTCACATAACAAAAAATGGATAGGAAGAAAATATAAATGCATCTGTTCAAGTCGAATCCATTTGTACCACGAAGCAGAGGATGATCTGTTCAATAGTACCTTCTGTACCAGCCTTTCCATTATGTCGATAAGCAGGACCAGTCATATTATTAGTCAGCTCTAGATGGCATCAAAGGAGTACCTTTATCAACTACCACTGTACATATTGAATGTGGAAGAACCAGTCAGAGCATGCAAAGATCAATATTAATCTTGATTTTGCATGTAGTGTTGTGTTGATCTTGTACTTTTGTAGATTGTGTGTCTCAGTAGTGTTGTACTTTGAGCACAATGTGGCTGTAAATCTTCCTAGATTCAACCGCAATTTTTATTCACATGCATACACCCTAGGAGAAAAACAAAACCAAACCCAAAACTTCCTTCCTTAATTCATATTAGAAAGATGTATCGTGGCTTAAATGGCAACTCAAAACCCTAAACCACAATTTCTAGAAACTGAGCATATATAGGTAGCTACTTAAAAGAACTTCTTACTGGTAAAAAAAACTTAAAAGAACATCTTTAGAAAGTAGGGCACTAATATTTTCTCCTTCCCCCCTAAAATGACACTTGCTAATTTCAGGAACTAGTAGGAAGAAGAGCAGATACTTTGTATTGGTACCTCTGGTCTTTTAGACTGACAAATGCTCCTCAATGCCTCCAAGGGCTGATACCCTCTAAGATCATCTCCTGATATCAACAAAAGATGATCTTTTTAAAATCAGTTTCTAGCAATATGTACACTAACTTTGAAATGCGTCATCATGGCCTGACAAATGCTTACGGTTCTTGCCGGTGCTCCGGACGACGTCGAGGAGGACCACGGTGTCGCAAGGCCGGACGGAGTGCGAAAGCGCCCACTGCAGCGCCGTCCGGGCCTCATCGCCGCCACCGTCGGCCACCACCATCACCTTCCTCCCCACCGCAGCACCACAATTAGCCTTGTCCTTCTCTTTCTCCTCGGCCTTGCCATCGTCGCCTTTGTCCTCCCTGCCATCAGCGGCGGAGGCCTCCTTGGCGCATATCGGCGGCGGTGCAACGACGGCGCCTTCGGACCTGCTGATGATCCGGTGGAGGCAGAAGGACGGCAGCGATCTGGCCGTCATGGATGATGATTGGCTTTAATGTACTGTTGTTGCTGTTAGAGAGAAGAAGAAGCTAGCAAAGGGAGTGAGGGAGCTAGAGAGGGGGGTGATCCATGATACGATGCCAACTAATAGCTAAGCTGGCTTGTGGATCCCCACTGCGCCCATGGCCCATGCTGGTTGGTATAGATCGATCGATTGGTACGTTGGCCACACCTTAATTACCTGCACGAGCGCCTGTTGTTCTTTTCCTTTAGGAAAAAAAGAAGAAGCAATCTCTCTAGCTACTTCTATATCATTTTAGTTTTTTTTTTCTCTCATTAGCTTTTTTCAACGGATACTTTGATTTATTTATTTTTAACTAGTTGATTGAATGCCTTACTTTGCTATGGTCTTTGCCTAGCTGTCATTCTGAGTTTTGTTGGGGCCTACGTCATAATTTGTGTTGAGTATTTGTGTCTTGCTGTTTTTCACCTTTTTTTCTTCTGTATTTTTGTTGATTTGAAAAGATTAGAGTTATTTGAAATAGCATTGGATGGCTAAAATCGATTGGACTTCAGCATGTACTGAAACCCTTGCAATACTTGCACCATCTCTCGATCGAACTGCATTGCAGTCACCTGAAAAAAAAAGAACTGCATTGCAGTCGCAAAGTAAATAAGAGTTCTCGACTGATCCATCAATGGTTTAATTAGGTTAGTTACATTTTCTGTAGATTTAAATTTCCTTGTTTACTGGTCAGGTACATTTGTGACTAGATCTTGATCATTCCTGGCTTGTGAGGTTCGAGGATTAACTGCTGAATTTTACAAGACAATCTGCATAAAGCAACCTGAATTCAAAATTCAAACACATTTGATGTCCATACCTCTCTCTAGATCTCTCTTGTAAAAAGGATCTAGATCAGGAGGAGCGTGTGGTAATCTCTAAGATCATACAAATGATTGCGCTTTTGCCCATGAAGAACAGAGCAGATCATGAGTGATCCAAGAAAGAGGAGCATGCAACCTGCAAGCCAAAGGGACATGAGGACATATCCACTGTGTTGTCAATCATCATAGCCCATGGCTAAGCTACACTCAGCTGTCAGCTCAGCTGAGCCTAGCTAGAGCCTGCGTGCCTTGTGGTCGTAAAGGTGACGTGATTTGGGAGCAAAACGCAGGCAATGTTTGAGTCAGACATGTGTGCCCCCCCTGATCCTCACTGTACTCATTCCATTGATCCCGTTGCACTTTCTCGGTTCCGGAACAAGGGACGTGTATTTGTATATGTTTTGTTGCATCACCGACGAGCAAGCACAGCTCTGAGATGTGCACTCATGAGCAGCACTTTGCAAGTGCTATAGGCGCGCAGATTAATTGTTGGAACGGATTAGTTCAACAAAAGTCGTTATCTTTTTGTTAATTCAATCTAGAAGTTTCTATGGTTCGTGGGAGCATCATGTTTCACAGTTCGAGAGAAAAGGCTCCAGGCATCATGATGGCACTTTCCATAGAAGCGTCACATGTGCCTCTACAAACTAGAAGCTAGTGGCGCAGCTTAATTCGGCTAGCAGCTAGTCATCATCGTGGTGAAATTTTCCTGCAACCGAAAGCAAAATAACTAGGTGAAAATATCACAAAACCACAACCGTTACGTCCATCTTATCACTTAACCACAACTTCTGGAATTTTTATCCGAAAACCACAACTGAGCCTCCTAATTGCCTTTGGCTTCTGTTAACAGCGAAACTGACGTTCCTGGCCCACATGTAAGAGCTGATGGGGCACCAGGCTGGTTTATTTGGGTTTGGACCTGGTTCGACCGAACCAGTCCATTCCTCTCCCCCGTTCTCTCTCGTCCCCCCCCCCCTCTCTCTCTCTCTCTCTCTCTCTCAGAAAAGACGATAGAGTAGGCGACGGCGACGGGATGGGCGACGGCGGGCGTGCTGCCGGAGATCGGCGGCGGCAATGTCGATAAACTGGAGCGACTACGGCGACGGGGTTTGGTAAGATCCGTCGATCTCTTTCCTGATTGTCTCGCATCTTGGGGTCAGTTGATTTGTTCGCGATGGTACTTGCTTGCGAGGAAGGGTTGGGGGATTTGGATGATCGACGTTTTTTTGGTGATTTTCGTTGCGGATTTAGGTGGATTGCATTTGTGGGAATAATCGTTGTGTCATGGAGTAGTCTGACAATGGTGACGAATTAGCTAGGGTTAGGTAAATCGGGACCATTTGTTCTTCTTCTCAACAGTTGTCTTCATAACCTGCAGCTTCTTCTCAAATTCAGCTACAATTTCTGCCATTTCAGTCTCCACATCTTCTTTTTCCTTCTCCGCCTTCAACTTCTCCTGTAACATGTGATTCAGCAACGAATCAATCTCACAGTACATACTCTGCTCCTTCTCATCTAGCTTCTTCCACAAAGCTTGAAGAGCATTCTTCATTGTCATGGGCCATTCGGGTCCATACCAACAGATGAAATCGCACCTGTCAGCATCCTAAGCAGCAAACAAGATTTAACCAATTAATCTCTTCTACCACGCATACATTTACTGCAAATGAGTGTTACTTACCTCAATACAACAACTGATGAAGCATCGGCCTGTATCAGTGCCCTCAAAGGCAACCCTACGAACTGGCTGCAACCCATGGCGGCACTTCAGCTTCGTGTCCACCTCCACACCACAGAACTCCACATCGTCAATGTCGATAGGAACTTTGCCATAGAAGCGGCAACTCCCCTGTAATTCGTATGTGAGCCCCTTCAATTCCACACTGCATGCACTGAATCCCCCAAATCGAAGCGAATCCAAACCTAATCCCAAAATCCTCAAATTCCAAACCCTAATCCCCAAATGTATGGAGTTGACTCACCTCATTATCCATTGCAGTGTGCCACCGACGTGCTCCTTCTCAGGCAAGAGCTCCTTCCCGCCGGCGAGCTCGAAGCTGCCGCCGCCGCCCGCGAAGGCACGAATGGAGGGAAAGGATACTTGCTTTTCGCGCGCAGAATGGGCTCGCGGCTCGCCCAGCTTATCTACAGACCGGACCGGTCGGAGTCTAGCTCGCCCCGCTCGCCCAGTGCCCCGTCAGCTCTTACATGTGGGCCAGGAACGTCAGTTTCGCTGTTAACAGAAGCCAAAGGCAATTTGGAGGCTCGGTTGTGGTTTTCAGATAAAAATTCCAGAAGTTGTGGTTAAGTGATAAGATGGACGTAACGGTTGTGGTTTTGTGATATTTTCTCAATAACTAGAGATCGAACCGGACGGGGCAGAAATATTTTCCTTTTCTCTCTAGGAACGAAATATGAAAAGATTCAACTCTTTAATGCTGGAATTAGCGTGTAGCAAACGGTGCAGCCATAAGTGCAGGATGCATATATACACATATATATATATACACACACACTACCGATACATAAAAAGTGCCGTCCATTTTTATTAAGTTAACACAAATTTTGTACTAAGTGTGCACACACACACTACCGATACATAAAAAGTGCCGTCCATTTTGTATTAAGTTAACACAAATTTTGTACTAAGTGTGTGACACATGAGAGCAAGTACAAGCTTCTTCCTACCGGTAGCTTAGTTGCGAAATCCTTGTATGCTCGTCAAATGTTGGAGGCATATACATATGTGTTGGAACTCAGGCCTAAACTTCTCACACGCAAGCAACAACAGCAAGCTAATTGATTTCCGGCGAGACGCGCACGTACAAGCTAGCTAGCAAAATCAATCAAACCAGCACTCACGCCAAGCCACACACGAAGATCAATTGATGGCCACAGGCACGTATCGTGCCTGTTTTTTCTCTTTTTTTATTTTCTGGGATTAGGATAACAAGGCACCGTATGCCCGTACTTATACACGGCCAGAGGCCAGTCCGACTCAACATCTAACAGCCTAACTGAATACGACTAGGAGACCAACTCGTTGATTCCCCTGTACAACTCCTAAACCGACTAGAACTAGGTATGAACCAGAAATAAACCTATTCGAATTTGACCTTATGCTTACAATACGGAACACAGCAAGCTAGAGATGTCACTTTAGGTAACCATTGTGCAAAGAGCGTTTTACGTCATCACGTGCCATCAGCATGTATTGAAGTATACTGCGTCAAATGAACAAATGAACTGACACGACATGAAAGACAAGGTTCCCTAGTTAACAAAAACCCTTCTATTCTACTGTTAATACTAGAGCATATACCGCAGTCCGCAGAAACTACATCAAACTAGCAGCAGAAACTAGAGCTCTTCATCACCAGAGTCGTTCAAAGGATGCAAGGAATAAAGAAAGAACATCTGAATTTTCTGACAGTCCTCTTCTAGCCGTTCAGGTGGCGCCCCGGAGCATCCACCACTGCAAGGAGCGACCACCACCTGGTCGGTTGAGCGGCGCCGCCATCGATCCAGCTGGCTCGTTCGGAGTCTCCGTCCTCGATGATATTTGATGATCGACTGCCAGGTTAATTTCAGATTTTTCAGTTGCAAGTAAAAATGCAATGAACTGGACAGATGAAAACATGTCAAGCTACACTGGATGAAGTAGAAGGATGCTCACGAGATGTTAAGGTTGGGAAGGGAGGCAGCTGCAGCACTGCAGAAAGCAGCTGTGCAGCTCCTCTGCAGGGATGCCTGCAGAACCTCAGCCTTCTCCTTTTTTCCTTATGAAATCGATACGTACAGAAGTATTTGATTCAGTTCAGTTGAAATCAATCTAACTATATTCAAAAAACATGCAGTCATAACAAAAATTTGTTTGTATGTATGAGATTGAAACTTATTACCCTCTCCAGCATTTTATTTTGCTCCATCAGCAACCATTCCTGCAGCGAAGAAATCAAGAAGACTAAAAGAAGAGAACCTGACATATAAAGTTCGAGAATTAATCATATGTTCAAAGATTTGCCTTGTTTCGGAGCTCCCCGGTCGAGTTGGTCAAGAGATAGTCCTGATAGAATTGAACAAAATTATTAATTAGCTACATTGGAATGGTCATCGAGGAAACACAATGTCTGTTTACTACTGCCATTTCCTTTACAGAATTGGTCTCCAGGAAAATCTACGACACAAGACGCTAGCTATGCCCTAAAAGTCGGTCTGCGCAGCCCTCGTAACAATGTCTGTTCAACTGTCTCTCAATTCTCAATCGTTCTGGACCCATATTGAAAGTTCTGCCTCCGACACCTACAACAAGACTCCTTATGCATGCATAGTCCACACATGTCAGTCAGTCAGTGTCACCAATGCCGGGCCAGCCATCTATCAAACCCAACCCGGGTGACAATTTCCACTCAGCCGTCGAACCCAATAGGCTCTGTACAATGTCGTGCCAGGAGATCGGTTACAGTGCTTTTGAGTCAAACACTATCTAATTCTATCCGCTAATTATACAAGTGAAACTGTTAGCTAAAAGGTACATATATTCTGGCACAATTTCAACAAGTTATATCTAAGTTCATACTCTTCTGACTCTGATGCTCCTTAAAAACTGGGATGATCCCCAAGTCCCAACCAACAAAGAAAATGTGAGGACCGACAATAGAATCACATTGAATGGGAAACTCTAGACTCAGATTTCAATGCAGTTGTTGTGACTACGCAGCAGGACGATCGAAACAAAGTACTCCCAATGTTCTGCTTGTAGACAAAAGTTTGCCTGCAACTTGCCTACATCCGTGCTAAGAATTTTGGCATGGAGGGAGTACTTACATTTTTTTTCTTTCTAGAAAACAAACATCCTGCATAGCATATACATCAAGAAAATCATGCTATGCTAATGTCACATTCAGCGCAACAAGGTGTCACACCGTAACTTCAAATAAATAAAAACGATGTGCGCCATAATGTCCCTTAAAGTAATTAACCGAAAAATCCTACTTGATCTCTGCCTAATTAATGAGGACATCCCAACTAATGATACAACCACAGCCCCTACAGCACCTACACCTCAAGTATCGGAGATACATGGACCAATTACTAGAGCTCGTGCACGACAACTAAATTATCAGGTACTTTCGTTCCTCGGTACTTCATTTAATATTAATGAAAATATGTTGCTGCCTAAGATGGGTTCTTTTATGTGTTTTAGGAATGAAGGACCTAGTTTGGACCTCAAGGATCAGCGTTTGACAGCAAACCATGGAGGTGGCAGCAAGGTGGCGGGAGCTAGCTCAAGTGATGATTTCAGAACATTGAAACCGACAAAATGAGAGATGAGAAGAAGGCCGCATCCTCTTTATCAATGGGATTTCGGCCAAGTGGAGGATTCTCCCTCCAATGGGTATCTATAGCCAAAGATAGAGGGTTATAACCTTACTTTATTGGGTCTAAGGTCATGTAATAGGGTCCAGCCAATTTTTAGATGTTTTTCTTATGTTTTAGGAGGATTCCTAGACCGTTTCGGAGTCCCTCAAGGGCGTGGCTGAAAACCACCTAGTTTCCCTCCTATCTATACCCCATGAGCCCCCCTATGGAGCCTTGGGTTTTGATTAGATAAAGTTTAGCCTTTGCTACTTTCGTGTAATCGCGTGTGTCGGTTAGACCACCTGTTTTACCGTCATCAAGACTCCAACTATATTGAGTATTCAGATTCATGAACCTTCATATCTCCTATTCGCAATTTCAGATTGCTTTTCATCTTGTTCTTGCTTGTTCTTCGATTGCTTGCAGGAACAAAGACCTTCGTGGTCAGGTTGATCGTGCCCCCGCGGGATCAATAACTTTCTGGAGTTGGTGTATCAATCGCTAAGGCGCTGCCTCCTAGGTTGTAGTCGGATCGTCAACGTCACCTCCTACCAAATCGATAATGAGGTATCTCATCGAAAGATCGGGACACCCTCGAGGTTATCACGTGCCTAATAGCCTACCTTGTTTCAAGGAGGGAGACCATTGTTTTATTACTTTGCAGATGAAAAATACTTGAATGGTACAGCCACCCCAAATGAAACAGCACAGAAAAGTGTATTGAGTTCAGAGGATGGTCAAGTTTACGAAACAAAATATAAGCATCCATTAAAATATAAATTCCCACCCGAATTACAAGATAGCAGGGATGCATACATCCTAATGAACAGACGCACTAACTAATTTATTGAAGGGTCACACGTTAAGGAGTTTGTATATCTTGCACCCAATGTAGAAAACACACGAAAAATCTCAAGCCCAGCAAAGCAAGCTACTGTTGAGACGTAGGTAAAGCAGCAAATATAAATGAGGGAAGGAAAACCGATGCGAAGAAGAACAGTACGCCGTGGTGTGAGACAGAAAATCTATTATCCTCCAAGGAAGCTCGTTTGGATGACTCTCCAGTCTCCAGCGCATTTTACCTACCCCAAAAGCAAATAAACCATGGTACTAATTAACACATACAAGTACTCTATTTTACAACACTCATAAAATAAGAGCCTTGTACACTGTACATCATGAGATGTCTTTCTGACTGAATGGTTTTATTCTAATCTGCCACTTCATCCATTGTTTTCAATAACACGTTTTCGTGATATGTCAAAATGTTCTATTCCCTCCCGACCCATATTACTTGTCTCAAATTTGCTCAAATATGGATGTATCTATGTTTAAAAAGCGTCTAGATATATGTAATATTTCGACAAGTAATTCCGGCCAAAGGGAGTATAAAACAAACGGATGAACTAGTTGTTTAGCATTGGAAACTGTAACTGTAGTTAACAGGAGCTTGCTCCATACTGCTTACGCAGTTAGTCAATACCCCAAAAAAAATTACTTTTCTGATTTTTCATTTCAACTTAAATGAGATTGGACAGTTGCTGATTTCAGATACCCTTTTCAAATAAAATCCGATGGCTTGTATTATGAAAACTGGGGTGTGACACAAGAACACTAGCATAAAAATCCTAATGGGTCATGTCACTGCAATTGCTCCACACATGCGTAAAAAACTTAACAGGTCGTCTCATTGCAATTGCTTCAGCACTAGCACCAAATAAGCGGAAAGTCCATCAAGCAGGTGCAATGGAAATCAGGTCTTTTTCTGACGGCAGATTCCAAGAAGCATTGTCAACCGCAAGCTCCCCTGGATAGTTGCACCCAGCCATCCAACAATCATTCAAGAAAGCAAACAAATTGGTGGGACTTGGAAATTTTCCCGCTACTACGATCCACATGGGTTGGGCTAAAACCTTATTGATCCTAGCCTAACTGAATGGCCCTAAGGATTAGGAAAGAAGGGGACATATATGCATGCAGCTGGAAAGAATAACACATAACTTGTGCATGCAACAGAAGTACCAAGAGCAAAACTTTAACGAAAGATAAACAGAATCAAATAAAAGGGTACAGTGTCCCTACAAAAAGACCAAAAGATCAATGAACCGATAAAGCAATGGCTGTCCTTGGCCTGATTTTTGCTAATCTAGGACCAGTCTGGTATACTGCTTTCATTAAGACCAACCTTGGCCCCCTGCACTCCTGCCATAATCAAGGCTCCCAGCTACCTTTACAGTTACTTACGTGGATTGAGCAATTAAGGTGGGCATATAGCCTAGGTAGCGCTAGTTCGTTTGGCTCATGAGAGCCTAACTTTAGGACCATAGATGAGCTTAGACTTTGTTAATCCGAGTTGAAATATATAAAATGGTAACCTACAAATATGTTATGAGATTACCAACATGTGTCCATAAACAAAGAACACTGGTTCAACCGTTCTCATAAATTATAAATATACTCATGTAAATGTTACTCCCTCCCTTTATTTTTTATAGGGTATCTTGGGTCTGTCCTAAGTCAAACTAATATAGGTTTGATCAAATAGATGGAAGAAATCATTAACATGTATGACATAAAGTGAATAAGTAATGAATGTATATTGAAAGAGAATCCCATGGTACTAATTTGGTATTCTAAACGATGATATGATATGTCATTCTAAAATTCAGTCAAACTTACAACAGTTTGACTGAAAACTAAAGGAGGGAGTAAATATATTTGACTTGGCGAGTTGGGCTTGGGAAAACAAAAGACTCCAATGTCACAATGCTATTATTTACTTCTGGTTTCAAACTATCATAAATGACTAGGGTTGTCATCCATGAGCATTTGTTTTCTTGAGATAATGAGTCTGTGGATATGTGCCTTATGTGCTCCTAGACCATGCATGCACATCTTATGCTCTTCACAATGCAAGCGAGGTAGCTAATTAATTCTTCTCCCTTTTAGAAGAAAAAGTTAAGCAGCGCAGCAGATACTTGCCTTGGTACCTTGATCAGCATGCATGTGAAGAACAAGCTGCTAGTCCTTGCCATTCACACAAGGTCACAAGCATACTCTACGGAAGACAAAGACAGTTGGCGACCACCATAGCCGGCCGGCTACCGAACCAAACCATTAACCATTTTGAGCTAGACTTCTACACACGAACAGAAGAACCGGAAGCGGATGGCTGAGCTCGCGGCAGGCGCCGTGACCACTCTGCTGAGCGTGATCCGCAACGAGTCGCGGTTGCTGGGACGTGTCAGGGGTGACGTGCAGTTCATCCAGGAGGAGATGGAGAGCATGAACAGCTTCCTGGCGAACCTGTCGAGGAAGGAGGCCGCCCGCGGCGAGCAGGACGAGCAGGTGAGCACGTGGATGAACCAGGTCCGGCTGCTCGCCCAGGACTGCAACAACTGCATCGACCTCTACCTCTACCGCGGCAACTCCGACCTCCACCGCGCCAGGGGCGGCCTCCTCTGGCGCTACGTCTGGTGGCTCCCCCGGTTCCTGCAGAAGCTCGCCGCGCAGCACCACGCGGCCATCCAGCTGCGTGAGCTCAAGGAGCGGGCGCGGGACATTGGCGAGCGCCGACTGAGGTACGGCGTTGAGGTCACGCCGAAAGCTCCTGCAGCAGGGCAGTCGCCTGCCGCAGGCGGCGGTTATGGTGCTGGTGGAGACGATGAAGAAGAAGAACTCTTGGTGGCAACGGATTCAGCTGGTCCGAGAGGGCCATTTTTCAAGCCTCGTACCGTGGAGGAGAACGTCAGGATGAAGGTGGCCGACTGGATCAAGTCGGTTGCGGATCATGACCTCAACACCGCCGCAATGACGGACGGATCAATACCATCCATCGCCGTTGTGGCACCAGATAAGGAGGAAACCTGTGCTATTGCACAAGAAGCGTTGGCAACCCGTTTCTTCTGGCGCAATGTCCTCGTCGACATCCCAGCAGTGCACTTCTATTCTCAACATCTACGAGCCAAGGACATCCTCTACTACATCCTGCGAGAGCTCCAGCCCAAACCACAGCCCAAGCAACACGCAGGCACTGCAATCCAGGGCGCGGGAGAGGAAGACAAGCAGTCCCAGCAACAGGCGGCAGGCACTGCAATTCAAGGCGCGGGAGAGCAAGAGATCAAGCAGGACATCGCCACAATAAAATCTGCAATTTCCGAGGGAAAAAAGAAAGTGTTTGATGAAATCACCGCAAATATCACAGCAATGAAGGTTGACAACAAGATTGCACAACTTGAGGGCATGATTGGTGAAGACAAACAGTTGCAGCTCCACGTGGAACAAATGAATGATGACAAGGACCTGCTTGAAAGCCAAAGCATAACTGGTCCCTTAGGCGTACTCTACCGAGCGCTGTGTCTGCCTAAGTCTAACAACAGTACTGATGCTGCGTCTGATGCTACCAAAAGATCAGACCAAGGAAGTAAGAAAGCCACACATACATTACAATCGTTCGACGGTATCTACAAGAAAACAGCCAAAATGCTTAAAAAACATATGGAACATATGGAAGAAAATGTACAAGGAAAGACAATTTGCCTCAGTGAACCCTGTTATGAAAAACTCCTAAGGGATATTTTCCCGACGACCCTGCAGACCCAGGAGCAAGAGCAACAAACCAAGGCCAGCACCAGCACTATTATATTGGGCGAAGACCAAATCAAGGAAATCATGCGCAAGGTCCTACAGGAGGTGCAGGAAGACGTGAAGAAACTAGGCACAGATGGTAAACAAGATCGGGAGAATCCAATCTCGAAATCTCTTATTGACGATACCAAGAAGAATATTGGAGAAATCCAGCGGAGGATGAAAGAGCAGCTTGAGATCAAAGGCATCATGGACAAAATTAATGATTGTCTGGAATATCGTTATCAGGAGATCCTGGTTATCCTCAAACTAGATTATGATTATGTGTCCGGATGGGAGGCGGCCAGATATGCTTTGAGCCAGGTGGGTTGCATAGCCGGTTCACTGCTATTGAACACACAAGAAAGAAGTTGGATAGCTACATCATATTGCGATCCACCAAGGAAGCCTCTAGACTATTCTCTCCTTGGCCTCTACCGTGATACTGTCCTCGAGCTTGCAAAGCAGAAGATGAATGAAGACAGCAGCTTCGACACCAAGATTTGTTTTGACATCTTGGACGAGTGTAAAAAAGATGAGTTCTGCATGAAGATCTTCGTCCATGCTTTGTACGCCAACCGTAAGAGGAGCAATGAAGATCTAAGAAAGCTACACAGAACCCTGCAGCCGCAAAAATCATTAGACATCATTCGTAAGAAGATGTTTCAGTTCTCTTACCGTGATCTTCCTAAAGAATACAAGTCCTGCTTGCTGTACCTGGCTATCTTCCATCAACGACAAAGCATCAGGCGGTCAACCTTGATAGGACGGTGGGTTGTGGAAGGGCTCATAACCAAGGAAGATTGGCTCAGTTCAGTGTGTCATGCCAACAGATGTTTTGATGCGCTCATTGACCGATGGCTCATTCATCCTCATGATATTGGTCCTACAGGACAGGTCAAGAGCTGTGTGGTAGATGATCCGGTTCACGGATTCATTACCAAGATCGCCAGGAAACAACGCATTGTGGAAACACGGCTGTCACACCACTTGGCTTGCCACTTCTCCATTTTCAATGATCTCCGCCTCCGCAGCTCTGATGGAATTGACAAGTTCTTCAAATTCCTCTCTGAATCATCTCAACCCTCCCTGATAAAGGTGCTAGATCTAAAAGATTGTCCAATCTTTGATGGGACGAAGAACGACCAGCGCTACCTCAAAGATATCTGCAGCAAGATGTTACTACTCAAGTATCTGAGCCTAAGCGGAACAAATATTACCCAGCTGCCCAGTGAAATCAACGAGCTCCGTGAGCTAGAAGTATTGGATATCCGGCAGACCAATGTGCGTGTGTCTGCAACAGCAAATGTAATACTCCTGAAGCTGAAGCGTTTGCTGGCTGGTCCCATTGGTTCAAGTCCACGCACTAGTAAAATATTGACTGTACAGGTTCCTAATAAGATCGACAAAATGTTAAACTTAGAGGTACTGTCCAATGTCAAGGCACGGAATAGTCGACATTTGAAAGATATTACAACGCTTTCGCAGCTGAGGAAACTTGGTGTGGTTATTGAAAAGGACAGGAATCAGAAGTTTAGATCAGGTGTTGAGAACATGGACAAATACCTCATGAATTTTCTTCGAGCTATCAATGACCTTAATGAGTGCCTCCAGTCTCTGTCAGTAACCTTTCTTCCCATGAATGAACATGAAAAAGATCCCTCCAATCAGGAATTCTCAGCTGAGGTTCTCAAGTATTGGAAGGGACACTCTCCCAAGCTTCTTGAGAGTCTAAGTATTAGTGGAACCACAGAAAAAGGGCAACTTCTACGATTGTTGGCCAAAAACGGTGACAAACTTGCCAAGGTAACTCTACGAAGCACGTGGCTGCACCAGGCTGATCTGGAGGTTCTCGCCAAGGAGCACAAGTTACTCTGTCTCAGGCTCCGATGCAACGCATACACCGATAGGGAGCTCACCTTCAACAAGATGGAATTCAAATATCTCAAGTTCTTTCTCGTTGAGGACTCCAACATGACTGCCATCAGCTTTGGAGAAGGAGCGGCTCCTCAACTCGAGAAGTTCGTTTTGTGTTCCACTGATGACATACAGTCTCTTTCCGGGATTGAAAACCTTCCTAAACTGAAGGAAATCGAGTTGAAGAACTGCAACCGCATCCTCCTTTCATTATTTGACAAGGCTGAACATATATCCAAGGTTACACTCAGTGGTATTCTTATAAAGCAAGATGACCTGCAAATTCTTGCCAATAAACCAAACCTGCACTGCCTAGAGCTCTTGGACATGTCTTATGTCGAACACCAGCAGCTTTCCTTCAACAAAGAAGAGTTCTCAAGGCTCAACCTTCTTACCGTTGACCATTCTAACAACATCGAGATCATCTTCACCGACGGATCTGCTCCCAAGCTCGACAAAATCGTCTGGTCCAAGGGCATGGGAACTATTCTCTCCGGCATTGAGAAGCTTCCAAAATTGAAGGAGCTCGAGTTCCATGGCGACGTTGTCCCGGATCAGGTGCAAGAAGCCACTAGGAAACATGGAATCAAACTTATACGCTTATAGACAACATACCAGAAAACCAAGAGCTGCAAGATCCCGATTCCGCTGGAAGAGCATTTCCTTTCATCCATTCAGTATCCCCTCCCATGGTGTGGTTTGTGAGTGCTCGTTTGGTTTTCCCTTGTGTCATTATATTCTGCACGCGTGTCTAACTTAATTATTGTGCTCTGTGGCTTGCGGGCTATCTATGCCTTTATTCTGCTTTGTGGCTTACGGGGTATCTATGCCCTTGGCTGAGCATGCGTAAAGGTTGTATCTATGATCACCGATTTGGATTTGTGTGGCTTTCATGCTACATGCATGGTTTCCTGTAATAAGTCGATATTTGTGTGCATAATGTAATGTGTGCTGCAATATATGGTTTTATCCACGAAAATATATAACTACCTGTAGTACTTATTACCTGTGGCTTCAAACTACCTGCTGCATTCATACCTCTTTAGGTCCTTAAAGCAGAGTTTATGCAGACTAATAAGGCACTACGGGGAAAACGAGCTTTGCCCAGGGCCTTGGCCTTTGCCAGAGACTTTTCTTTAGCGCTTATATCTTAGTATATCTCTTCCGGAGTCTTGGAAATTACTATATCTTACTAGTCTTTTTTCTTTAGGGAATATATCTTAGTCGTCAACCCGTGCAATGCAAAGGCAACCATTTTTTTACAGTATATATCATTTAAAACCACAAATCAATCAGAAAGAAAGTTATTGGATATTCCGAGCATATGTTGTGAATAACTGTTTTTAATGTCATGAAACATTTTGATTGTTTGGCGGGAGATAAAACAGATTCATACGTCCCTTAAATTTAATTCTGATTAGGACCAGATATGCCTTTTGAAGTACTCCCTCTGTTCCATAAAGATTGTCACGGTTTTGAATTAGCCGTAGTCTAAAACCGTGCCAATCTTTATGAAACGGAGGAAGTATTTTAGTACATGGGATATTGTCTTCTAAATTTTTGTGGATGATTATTATTTGTATAATCACAAAAATTCAAATGCTAAATAAGGAAAAATCTGCAAGAGGTACCAACATAGACCCCAGTCATTTTCTTGTGACTGTACATATTAAATTGGGTAATTTTAACTTAATAATACGTACTTTTGCGTTTGTTCACAATTTACTTTTGTGGTTGTTGTACTTTAATGTCAAATATCGCCATAAGTGTACATGTGTTCCACTGTAGTTTAATATTCCCTCCGATCCATAAAACGTGTCGTCAATTTTGTACTAAGTTAGTACAAATTTTGTACTACGTGGGCGGCACTTTTTGTGGATCGGATGGAATATCACATGTATCTAATTACACATTAAAATAACACTAGTGCATAACACCCCTCTGGTGGCTACCCTTCGGTGGCGGTTGCTTAGGCGGTTAGCCATGGTAAAATAAGCAACCGCTACTAAGGGTAGGCAGACCCTTCGAAGGCCCTGCTTGGGAATCCTGAAAATATTTACACTAGTATACACATATGGAGGTATTTTACTAGCCCCAACAAAACCCCTGATTACAAGTGTATTTTTTTAGGTTGTGAAGTGCTGTTTGGATGCCAAACTATATCAACTGGCTATCACAACCGCCTTGTATAAAAGAACAAGCAAGCTCTAATAATACTTAAAACTGATAACTTTGAGCATTTGTACATATACAGACTTGCATACTTTCACATGCATTCATCCAGGACCAGGAGCAGAAACAGTTATGATATACATTTTATAAACTGATAACGAGCACAGATCTCAACTCATATTTGCAAAAAAAAGTTGTCCACAAGAAATAAAATTGTAAGAAGAATGGTAACTCATACATCGGACTATCTCTTTGCTCCTATAGAAGACGCAATTGGTGACGGTGGTCTGTCACCTCACCACCTCCTTTATTGTAGAAAACTTCTCACCACCTTCTAATAGAAACAATTCAATCCATTAAATGATTAAGATAGTGATGATGTTTGCTACCAAAATTGAGATAAAATTACTAACAAGTGCCACTAACTCATAATAAAAAAAATCAATTTAATTTGTCTTCACCAAGTAGTCTATTTGTTTTGTCTGTAGCATCGTCATGGGTATCTAGCTACTCACCTATAAAACAATTCAGAATAATCCTGGAAATATTTTTTTTGTCTCGATTACCTAGGTTGCTGGAAGATGCACAATCCAGTATTGGGTTGGTGATCTCGTAATCTCTCCTGCCCCTGCTTCTCCTCCTCTGTTCCGGTGGCTGGTTCATCTTCCTGGCTGAGCTTGCTCCCTCTGTTTCCGAATGAAGAAGAAATAGTGAAGTAAGAGGATGGCTAGGCTACCTTGGTCGGTGGAGGTAGCGGCTGCGTCCCTCACCTGGATCTCGCGGCGAAGTAGAGGAGGGAGACGGGTGGGGTGGTCGCGGCGAGGCAGAGGAGGGAGCCGGTGAGGTTGCAGCTGAGCTGACGTCACCAGTCGCTGCCGCCTTGCGCCGTGAATCCCTCTCCAGCCGCCTGTCGCCAACGCCTCGCGCCGCCGGTGGTTTAGTTTTTTTTTTCTTTTGTTGAGAACCGCCGGCGGTTTAGTTTCTCCCTTGGTGGGAAATGTTTTTGGGCCCGACTAGTAGCCCGGTTTTGGGCCCAAGAACGAAAAAAGAAAACAAAAACGACGATCCAGGCCTTCGTAGGAAATATTTTCGGGCCCGACTAGTAGCCCGGTATTGGGCCCAAAAACGAGCTCCCAAGCAATTATTGGTCTCTCCGGCAAATAACTCTTGCTCTGCCTCTGAACGATACGAAAAGGCCTGTCAGCATTCAGTTGCGATGCTTGTTTCTTATTGCTTATTTATTCTTTGCAGGGATTGTCATTGTTTATTTCAGTGTGCATGGGCCAAGGATGAGCATTATCTGCATACATTCCGATGCGTCTGTGTTCTGAGTCTTTAAACATACATGTAACTAATCTTTGTTGTTTTCAAATTAAGTGTGCTTATGTTCTGAATTTTAGAGTTCAGAGCACGTCAACGCACCCTGGAATCCTATCGAAAATTTTATTTCATTGAAATGAAGCTACCAAACGGCCGTAATCGTAACTGTATCGTAACAAAACTGTCGTGCGCACAGAGTTCCCAGTGAACAAATGCCAAGTGATCGAGAATGGCTTTTTGCAAATTGCACCCACGAGCAATTAAAGGGGACAGCATGATTATGTGCCGACTTTGATCGCCGGATCGATCAAGCTTTTCGTTAAGAGACAGTAAAATGGCACTAGATAAAGACCAGCGAGCAAAATATTTAAAGCATCAGAGGTTTTCCGGATCTCCATGTAGATCCAGAACATGTGCCAAAGATGGCAAAGCAAAGGTTTGGTTGTATTACAATGCTAGGACGCGTGAACAATGCTTGCGCCGCCCCTCGAGTCGACCATGCTGCGGCCCTCTCTGCTGCCAGCAGCATCTGCGAGTGGCCAAGTTGAGATCGAAAAGAGCAACTTCGTCAAGCTAACCCAGCAGCAGCCATGGCTTTTTCCTCTGCAAACGAACAGTATGTGAATTGTGTTTCAATCTACTGCTTTGATCATGTTCGGCGAGTACATATTGCTGTTTGTTATGCTCTACAATACATCTAGGATATTTGAGTTACTTATGCTGGTTGTTACTGTCATGTCATCATGATTTCTATTCTGAAATTACTCATTAATTTGTTAATCGTGAAATTGCTTAATATTCCAATGGAATTTTCATGCAGTGGAAAGCAAAATAACGATTTGGCTTTGCAGTACAGATAGACATACAGGTCAAAGAAGCAGGGGTGTAGTTCTCTAAAATAAATCAAAGAAGAAATAACTACATGAACTGGCACCACATGAAAGACAAGGTTTCCATTATATCAAACCAGCCAGCAGATACCGCAGAAATCCAAAACAGCAGATAAATTATGGCACCAAAGTAGCAGCTAGAAACTAGAGGTCTCCATCATCGCTAGGGGTTCAAAGGGATGCAAGGAAAATCAAGGAAGAACATCTGAATTTTCTGCGGTGCAAGCATTCAGTCGTCTTCTAGCCGTTCAGATGGCGCCCCGGAACATCCACCACGGGAAAGGTGCCACCGCCGCCTGCTCAATCGACCGACGCCATCACCGATCCAGCTGGCTCGTTGTCGGAGTTGCCGTCCTCGATGCTGTTTAATCGATTGCTGGATTAGTTTCAGATTATTTTTTTCAGTTGCAGAGAAAAATGTAAGGAACTGGAGAGATCAAAACTTGTCAAAGATGCTCACGAGATGTTGAGGTTTGGAAGTGAGGCAGCTGCAGCATTGCAGAAAGCAGATGTGCAGTTCTTGTGCATGGATGCCTGCAGCAGTTCAGCCTTTTTCTTTTTTTCATATGAAATCGATACAGAAGTACTTGATTCAGTTCAGTTAAAATTAATCAAACTATATGAAAAAACATTCAGTCATAACAAGACTGTGTTTGTATGAGATTAAAACTTATTACCCTCTGCAGAATTTTATTTTGCTCCATCAGCAACCGTTCCTGCAGCGAAGAAACCAAGAAGTTGAAAAACTGCGGCTACTAAACGAAGAGTTCCTGACATACAAAGTTCAAGAATTAATCAATATTTTGAAAGACTTGCCTTGTTTCGGAGCTCCCTGATCGAGTTGGCCAAGAGGAAGTCCTGAAAGAATTGAACAATTTAAATTACTAGCTACTCCTACATTGGAATGATAATCAAGATCGAAAACATAATTTCTGCAAGTTTCAGTGCAGGTTCGGAACAGCAAGGTCGGCAGTGTAGGATCAACCACAACACACACAAGGCTCTGACCGGCCTCGAAACAGGGTCAAGTTTAAACTTGAATCCATGATTAGCTCCTGGCAGGAACACGACTGCCATGTGGCCTTCGCTGTTTGGATTAGGCAAGCGAGTTCTAAAACTCTAGATGATTTTCTTTTTGTTCTAACAACATTGTCGTACGGTTGTTGGTACCTTCCTGAGGACCCAACCGGCCGGGTGTGGGTGTCATCAATCAAACCCAACCCGGGTGACACCTACACGCACATATATTTGACACAATTTCAACAAATTGGATATCCAAGTTCAGTGTGCGTACCCTTCTGAGTCTGATGCTCCTGAGGGCATCACCAATCTGCTGCTCAAGCTGCTGGACTCCCCTCTGTGTTAGGGAGCCCAGTTGCTCTCCCATAAGATTCCTGATCCATGCATATATGACATGTAAAAACGAGATTCTTTACTCTGTCCAATTCATGAGGTGTATATGTTTAGCATTTCAGCTCTGAACTTCTAAGAACTTTAGTTAAGCTGTACATATATGCGAGAGCATGCAAGTCTAACTTGGGTTTAAAGTTTATGTAATGTTTAGTCATGCTAAGTTTGTGATCTACGATGTAGCATCAAGATAAAGTGGTTTTGCGCAAAAAAAATCAAGATAAAGTGGGGTTCATTTCTACCTAGAACTAGTTTTTTTTTTTGCAAGCTTCTATGGCAAATGCAAGCGAATATTGCTTGAATTCTTGACATCAAATAACTTCAAAGGACCAGGAAGTAAATAATGAAGCTGAAACCAAAGTGAAGATATTCTTCATGAGTTTAAAAATATTAACCTCAGACGACCATTAAACTTTTAATGTAACAAGATCGAAAATCGACTTAGTTTATTTGTCTATTCAATTTGGCACTGAGCCAAACTATGTATAATATTTAGTTGTGGGGAATATGAATAATAGCTAAAAAAGCACAGGCAAGTCACCTAGTTTCTTTTCTTTTTTTGTTATTGACGATATTATTTACGTTTCCAGAAAAAAATATTTACTTTTTTGCGGGAAATATGCATAATATTCGTGGCAATGTGCAGCTTAGTTTTTAAGTTGCTGCTCTCAGTTGTCTCATAGGAATGACAAAAGACATGAAGATAATGTTTGTATTTCCCGTTCTTCTGATATTGCCACTTGATTTTCTTAAATAAAATACTCGGTCCGCTCCCTTATATAGCTCTTATAATATATCTATTTATTTTCTATTGTAGCTTATTGTTCTCTCGGTTCCCGCACCCGGCCAATAACTACTCACATACATTTACTCTTAAATCAATATGAATTGACACACACTAGAAATGGGAGATATCTTGGTTCAAGTGCACAAATAATCTATATGGACTATTTTATGGAACGAGCCAACGGGGTGAGTACATTGTAGAGAATTATGCATTTTTCTTGATGCTAAAATATATCGCTATTCTTTTGTTACCTTTCACTTTTTCGTAGAGCTTCAACCTGAGACCTCAGCAGAATGTGGTCAGAGTTCGTACTCCCCTGTCCATCACAAATGGAGTCCTCGTTAATTAAGGTGAAGACACATCAATAGACAAATAATTATATAGGATGTCGAATATATATTGATCATTTTATATTTTAGAGGATTATAAATGTTATAAAAGACATTTCCCCTGCCTATACCTCAAGCTCAGAGTAATCTTCAATCACACCTCCTTCAGACAGCGAACACCTCTGATATCGTTCGAGAATTTTGTCCATGCTATCAAATACAAGAAAAATGGATTTGGCTTCACAAAAATAACAATGCAAATCAGTCGCCAAAAGGATATATATTTTCTTCATATATCACCGTTGCAAAGATAACCTAGAAAAGTGGGTTGGAGGAATACATATCTGTAATTTCTTCAAGCATCGTGCGAATTTATATATGGGGAGGGATTAATGCTTATACGAAGTGATTGGCAAACGGTCTCTTCTACATTGCACCCCACACTACTAAAATATCATATATCCTGTTGCAAACAGAGGCATGATGTGGGTGAAAGCGAATTGGGGCGACGTCCTGTGAGAAGGAACCCTCCGAGCCACTAGATTTGGCCTTGACGGCCATGTAAAGAGGGGGTGAGAAAAAGAAGACCGGGCACTTGTAACCTAGCTAGCTCCCACTTGTAAACATGAGATGATTTTTTCTCGATCAGGGAATTAATCTTTCGTGCCAGCTTGAGAGTGATGTGAGTGAACCACGTGCATGCACGAGTAAGTATTTATAATAGGTCAGTTGAGCATGCATGCAGGATCGATGCACGGGCACACAGCTCTTGTTCTCCTACGCAGCTGCTGCACAGTATATATGCCCATGTGTACTACAAAGGCAGGAACAGGTAAGTACGTACTCTGTAGAACTGTTCCATAAATAGAATGTACCAGGGTCATGGCCGGTCGGGAATGCATGTACCCCAAATAGTCAGGCCTTAGCCGGAATAGTTGTTCCATATGGGGAGATAAGCTTAAAAGCGAAAGGTCCAGGCGGCCAATTATTGCCACCCCTCCGAATTATTCGCTTGTCGGAAACGCACACTAGTCATCACACAAGCTAACAGAAATGGAAACATCGCTGGAGGTCATATACGGAAGGTCAGGAAACGAACAGCTAGCTATACTAGCCCTGTGAGTGAGATCTTATCTACTCCTAGCTAAGCTAGCTATAAGCCCTTTTTCATTTCTGCCGGCCGACCGTGAAGTAGAGAAGAGGACAGAAAAGACATCGATCGAAGGAGCCACCTACTGAAAATGCTGCATCTTTCAGTAGGGTATGATGGTTGAGTGAGAGGTAGGAATTGAACCTGGATTGGGTGGAGTAGGTGTAGAGGTTGCCGTTGGCGGAGAAGACGATGGCGGCGATGTCGGCGTCGCAGAGCACGGCGAGCTCCCGCGCCTTCTTCAGCAGGCCTGAGCGGCGCTTCGAGAAGGTCACCTGGCGGCTCACCTTGTTCTCGATCCGCCGGAGATGCACCTTCCCCCTCCCCATGCCACGCACCCAAGGCTAGCTGAGCTCAGCTAAGCTGCGCAGGAGAGAAGATGGTATTTTTGGCAACTGAGACGAGGTTAATTTGGCCGGGGCAAATACTATACCAGCAGCTGGGTCGATGATAGAGTACCAATCAAATCCAACCATTGATTTAGAAGGGTATTTTAGGTATTTCCTCTCCTCCAAAACACCAATATTATTTTCTAGTAACTAGCAAAAGACCCGTGTGTTGCTACGGAACAACGGAAAATTGTATCAAAACGTCAAATCAAATGTTGATGTGTTTCATGGGCACATAGTATATAACAATTATGATATGTTTATTTTCTAGGTTATACTCTGGCCTCTTTCTATTTTGCACATGTCTTATTTTTCTATATCTCGTGTAAAGAGAAAGTGACACATGCTCAACTCTTTTGCTCTCTACCTTCAGGTTATCACTGTTCTCACATACACCACACTTGAAAAGTCATGTGTGAGTGTTTTTCAACTTTTTTGCTGACTTCATGAAATGATTCTCAATATAATCATGAATAATGAAGAACATGTAGCAGTGATAACGTTTATCACTTCCATCCGTCCAAGCCGCTCGACCTCTCGTGTGTTGATGATTTAAACAACAAGCATCGGTATATCGATCAAAACAACAAGCAGTAGCAGCCATCATATAAAGCAAGCGACAGTATAAAGCAGCCTTCCTGCTCTCCTATTACTCCTACTCCCTACTTTATTTTTCAAATCACTTCTCCCAATTTCTCTCGCTCTCCCTCTGACTATCCTCTCCATCCACCCTGAGTGCAAACTCCTCCTCTTCCCGTCCCGATTCATCCCGCCACCGAACATTGCATGGCCGCCCGCTTGTGCGCACCGCCTCTGCCCATAGATTCCCGCTGCCCGTCCGCTCCCGCGCGCCACCTGCTCCCACTTGCTGCCCGGTACAGGTGTGCGCCCTCTCACAGCCTTGTCCGCCCGTTCGCCGCGCCCGCGCGCCGCCCATACATCGCGTCCGGCCACTGGTCGCAGCACGCCACTGCCCGTTGGGAGGGTCACCGATGGCTCGCGCCAACGCGGTCCCTGTTGCCTTGCGCGAGGCCACCGCCATCTCGGCCTCAGGCTCATCCCATCGCCGTCCAAGTCCCGCGGGGAGCCACCGGCGCACACGACCCGATGGAGGCGGCGGTCGGGGGTGCGACGGAGCCATTGGTCTGCAGCCGTCTTCCGCACACGGACGCTGCCAACGTGCACGAGCTGGTGGAGGCGACCAAGAGCGGCGGCAGGCGCCGGCGAGATCCAGGTCGGGTGGGGGTGAGATTCGTAGGATAGGAGGAGCAAGGAGGGCTCTGTTGTTGTTTTTTTCTTTTTTGGGCGGTACGTATTTTTTCTACGCTTGAGGACCACGGGAGCCGGGATTAAAATGCGTGTGGGGACAGCGGTGGCAGATTCGTAATTTCGGTGAAGTGACGTACCGCAACGATCGTACCATCACCACCAACTTCAATTTAATATATTGGTATAGATTAATCAGGCCGCCGCCACCTCCAGATCGTGCTTCGCCATCGGCATCTGTTCTCCTTCCCACCACTGCGACCATGACGGTAGCAATCCAAGCAACGAACTAGGCTGGAACACGTGCAGGGAAAAAATCATTGCTAAGCTCTACCATGAATCCAATCAAATCAATCACGTGAGATCAATTGCTTGTATCGGCAACTTTTCGGATCCTTCACAGCCTATCAATCAATCATTGGAGGGCGGAGCGAACATCTGCGAGGAAGAGAGGCACAAGCCCAGGCCATACTTGAAGAACTCGGTGCATCTGCAGGGTGCCCGGTCTTTCCCTCGTTGTTCGTTCTCTGGCGAGTGTTCGTGTGAATTGGACACTAGATTACAATTGTACCCCTAAACGTAAGGTACTCCCAGTTTTTTTTATGTGGTACTCCCTCGCGTTTAAGTTGGAGTACCAATTAAACACATCCGTTAGATCGAGCGAAATAGATGGTCCATATTAATTCCGGGATACTGTAAAAGAGTTCTTATGCTAAGCCGCGCGTGAGGTTGCCTGCCCGACCCTGCAGTCGTGTCGACCTATGGTTGGTCCGAGGAGTTTAAGCGGCACGCATCTACTCCCTCCGATTCATAATGAGTGTCGCCTGCCACAAAGAGTATAAATTATTGGCTCAGAGTCGTGTTGGGTGGTTACCCCACACAGACACACACGAGGCGATACGGACATAGGGTATGTTTGGTTTGAAGCCGCCACACTTTGTCAAACCTCAGGCAACCAAATTTGACTAGTGTTTGGTTGCAGCCGCAGTTATGGTCACACTTTCTTAACTCCTTTCTCCACATGTCATAGATTCTTGTTTAACTTTTGTCACACTTGTGGCAAGCAAATGCCACCAAAGAAAATATGGCATGCCATACTTGTGACACAAAAATGTGGCAAGTTGCGGAGGCAAATCCAGCGTGCCCATAATGTACCGGAGGGTGGGTCTCTGAGGTCAGAGAGGAACAGGTGGATTCGGTTGTGTCAATGAGATATGAGAGTCCTCAGCCGGGTGCAGTGCATATCGTCAATGGGGATGGGATGGGAGTCCCGGCCCGAGTGCAGTGAATAGGGTCTCCTGGGTGTGGGAGCCTCCAAAGAGAGTTCGTGAACCTCAAGGTGAAGAAATGCCAAGTGATCGAGAAGAGCTTTTTTACTCCCTCCCTATCAAAATAAGTGGCTTGAATTTGTATAGATTCTAATCCAAATTCACGTCACTTGTTTTGGGATGGAATACATTCTACGAGCACTAGATCATGTGCTGACGGATCAAGCTTTCTCGTTAATTAACAGACAGTAAAATGACACTAGATAAAGACCAGCAAGAGAAAATATACTATAAAGCAGCAGAGTTTTTCCAGATCTCCATATATGATCCATATCCATAACATGCGCCAAAGATGGCAAAACAAAGGTTTGGTTGTACTACATCTACAGTGCTGGGTGACGCATGAACCTCCCCTTGGCCATGCCGCGGGCCCTCTCTGCTGCCAGCAGCATCCAAGTTGCCAAGTTGAGGTCCAAAAGGCAGCGGAGGCCATAGCTTTGGTTTGCAGCCTTTTGGCACAAATGGGAGCCATCCGGTGTGCGTTTGATGTGATAACACGGAGATCTTTCATTTTCAGTAAGGATTTGCTAAATCGAGATGATCAAGAGATTTGAACCCCCAGTGTCCTTGTTTGGGAGAACATAGCATAACACTGGTGGTTGCCTAGGCTCCACTTCATCTGATCCAGACACAATGAAACGCCAGAAGTAACATGCCAGCATTATAGCTTATCAGCCACTTCAGCAACACAGAAAACACTAACTTCAGATGCCACACAAAGCTTGGGGCTTGTAGAAAAAAATACATCACAAAAGTTGCACTCAAGAACTACTGAAACATTTCTATACAGGCTACAAATAACGAACATCGGAAAAGTACCAGGGCAAAACAACAGTTGTAAAAACCAAAGCATCATCCACACAATAATGTTATACTCCACAAATTAAGATCAATTCCATCAATATCACAAGTCGGCCCATAAGCAGAAGTAGCCGCTGATGGACACATGCATATATCTGAATCTGACTGAACAGGGGGGAAATTTACAAGTCCAATTAAGATCATAAAGTGATCTAGTCTCACACAAGCTTCCATCTGACTTGTGATGGTCTAGACCTTTCGCCTCGGGAAACTGTAGCTGCAGCGACTCATATTTCATCTGTATCAAGATCATTTCAGCAACAGTGCTGCTGCACATCCAATCTTAACTCAGTTAAAACTGATCAGGTAACTCTGACAAAGTGTGTCCCATTGTCATGTCATATTGCTGACTGAGAAGACGTTGCAATGTTTTGCACGCTTTGGGGGTTAAGCAAACCTATATTTCTTTCTTCTCTATATTTAGTGCATTGTGTTAATATGGTCAAGCAATAGTACACACTATGAATTTGATGCTGAATATTTCCAGAAAAGGTACTCCTAGGATGACCGGTAAATTTGAATTGTCAAATAGGATGCATCTATGCTGTATTTATTCACCAGATTATCGGCAGGTAAATAACAGGAAGAAAGCATACCATTGAAAATGTTCATTTAAGGCTTTCTGAGTGTTCAATCTTGTGGAAATAATATACAATCATCTGTGGAAGGGCTTACATGAAGACGATAAATGCATGGGAGATGCTTGAACATGCAATGCAAGCCCTCAACTAAAACACCCAATGCTTCCAGTGAATGGTAATTACTCACTGGATCCACCATTATCCTTGCTACTAAGGGTTCGTATTATTGCCTCCAACACCTTGATATCACTATCTCTCTTAGCAATCTCGTCCTGTTTCGCCCGCAGCTCTTCCATGTGCAGCTGAAACACTCCTGCAAGATGAAAATATAAACAAAAATTTCAGTTCTGGAATATCTTCAGTGAGCCAAATGCCGGTTTGCCAAAAAAACAGTACACGTACTTGCGGTGTTCTCCAGCTCCTTTGTGACTTCCTGTGCACGTAGCTCTGCAGCCCGTTGGGCAGCTTCAGCCTGGCGTTTCTCTGTACGAGCTCGAGAAGCTGCAGAAATGGCCGCGTCGAGTTCGCGTTCCAGAGACAGCACCCTCTGTTCAAGAATCTAATCCACAGAAATGAAATACCAATGAAAAAGTGAACTTACCGTAGAAAAAATGGCAGGATAGCGGTTAACTAGAAGCAAAACATAAATTCAAGCCAATGAAGTACCAATCTACATTCAGCACTCTTACACAAGATTTAAAAGTAGCATGTTGAACAAGAATAATAAATTACTCTCCTTTCAAAAAAAAAACTCATACAGGAACCAAGAATAACAGATTACTCACATAGGTACCGATTTATTGTTAGAGATACACTAAAAGGAAAGAAATTTATGGCCATTGGTTTACAAATTCATTAAGCATTTATGTAGATATATCCAGATTACTCACATAGGTACCGATTTAACTTGATTTTTATGGAATGTGTTTCCTCCGCCTATTTCGAGCAGGCTGGCTACCTCGATAATAAAAAAAGTTCCACACGAAAAGTTCAATAAATTTGCTAGGCTGGGTATCCAGTCATATGTGGACCCTCCCATCCCTCTATTATATGTTACGTCTCTGCACTGCCTCATCATACAATCCTAATATTGGAGTGCACTATTCAAGCTGGTTAGGTAAAAGTAGTACTATTATTTCTTTTTTTATGGTTGTTTTATGATATAATATTTATTCACCAACACAGGCATACACCAAATAATGGTGAAAATAGCATGCTCTGGACCATGCCGAAGTCTAGAGCGACATCTATTTATAGACTTAGGAAGTACTACTATATAAAGATCAATTATAGGTCCTTAGTGAATGCTACTCTCCTCAAATTTGCATTGTCGCTTTCAATAACACACAAATTGTTATGCTTAAAATTAAAATAGAAAATATTTAGAATATTTGTGTGCCAATAAAGGCCTGTCACCATTATGATATTATCTTGCCTCAGGTCACCCCAATTATGTTAGGACCAGCCCTAGCTGTAGCTAAGTCTGCCAAACAATCTGTTGTGCACGATATAAAAGAGGGCCAAATAAAAGAAACAATGCTGCAGTGGCCAAACCTTAACACTTTCACAGCATAATACAACCGCGTGCTTTGGAGCTAAATTTCAATTTCAAATTTTTCTTCATTGCCAACAAAAGGGTAAAAAGACACATCAAAAGACCAGAATTGAGCGGTTCAAGTTTCTATTGGGGTTGAGCAGATTGGCTGATATGTAGTCCTGACTTTCATCAGAACCTGCCAGTCTCCAGGGTCAAACTTAAGGTTTCCAATCATTTACTTTCAACACATACATTTATCTTAATCATGTTCCAAACAAGGGGCTTGCTGTTGTTGCACAGAACAACTTTCCTAAGCTTCGTTACGGCAAAGTCTATCACCAACCGGACATGCCGTTAATAATCCATACACGAGGCAAGAGTACTCCAGATTGCATGAAATCCATCACATACCTGTACAATACTAAAAATGGTGCTAAATTTGAGTGCTTTAAGTAACACCTCGTATTATGCATTCAGTTAAGGACCATCACATGAATACAGTCAATCAGATCAAATCCATTTGGCTATAGTTGGCATCCATGCTGCTTAACTCTATCAAGACCCAAAGCTAAGACAAACATACTATACTGAACTGAATTTGGCTTCGTTGTACGCTTACTGATTGAGCTCACACCGATTACAATACTAAAAATGGGTGATAAGTTTGAGTGCTTTATGTAATACTTAGTATTATGCATTCAGGTACACAAACCTTTGTCAGGAACATCACATGGGTACAATCAATCGAATCAAATCCATTTGGCTAGAGTCGGCATCCATGCTGCCTATCTCTATCAAGACCCAAAGCTAAGCCAAACAGACTATACTGAGCTGAATTTGGCTTCGTTGTACGCTTACTGATTGTGCTGACGCCGATTATAATGCGGCATCGGGCATCCCCGTAACATGAAACCTGACGGGAAAGTTACGGGAATCGGAAGCACAAGGCAGGTACCTTGATGGAGCGGGTCTGTTCGGCGGCAAGGGAGGCCTTGGAGAAGACGTCCTCGTCGACGAAGACGGCCTTCCGCGCGAGCAGCTTCTGCAGCGACTCCACGTTGGCGCCCAGCTCCCCCAGGTTCCCGATCGCGGCGCCCCACCGCTCGCCCGAGGGCGCCGCCGGAGGATCGGAGGAGGAAGAGGAGGGAGACGCCGTTGCCGTTGAGGCGACCGCGACGGCGGATTTCTCCCTCTGCGCCATCGCCGCCGCCGGCGATCTCTTCTGGTGCGCTTGGACCCTAGTCCACTATGCCCTTTTCACGGTTTGGTCCCTGGGCTTCAACACAATTGCCGACGGCGGAAATGACTTGCACGCCCACCGACACGTGGGACCAAACTGTCAGTGAGTGGTGCTTACACTGACAGGTGGGACCAACTCACCTCTCCAGTCTAGAAATATCCGTGCGTGCGCGCACGATTCTACTACAGGGGAAAGGCCACGGATCCATCGGACGGCCGCTCCCGCGCATCCGACGGTCCAGATTGCTCCCGCGAGCGCTATATCATCCTTGGCATCGCATAGCCCAGCCGCTTGCGTCTCCATTCGCCGCCGCCTTCCTCCTTAACCCCTCTCAGGTAAACCCTTAAGCCCTAGCTTTGATGTTTTCTTTGATCTGCTTTTCCTTCGCTAGAATTTTTTGCTTGGTTTGATGTGATCCCTCGCGGGATATGTTGCCGCGTTTGTTCTGCTGTCTTTTTTTTTTATTGCGTACGGATATATAGTTTTTCCTGCGGTGGATGGTTCCTCGTGTTAGGGTTTGGCTGGGTGGTGAGGGTTGTTCGGGGAGAGTTGGAGTGTTTGGGTTTGGTTACTTTGTCCACGTTGTGGTTGCGTAGCAATTTGTTCAGTGTTAACAAGTTGGCGGCCTGCAGATTGGGATCCCTTGGTTGATTCTTGGAAGGTTTGGTTATGCGCGGAGTTTTTGAATTCTGTCTGAAATCTTGTTTGGCACTAAGTTCACACAAAAACTTTTTTGTAAATACCCGCAAGATGTTAATTTCTCACTACCGTGATAGGAAAAAATTGTTGGTATATACACTATAGAAGTCAAGGTTATTCCAGTTTGATGAAAAGCCTTACAGATACTTGCTATCTTGTCTCATGCCAAATTTCTAATTTTCTGTTGTTAATCATTACTCCCTCCGATCCTAAATTGTTGTCGAGATATTACATGTATCTACACGCCTTTTAAGAGTAGATACATCCATATTTGAGACAAGAATTTAGGATCGGAGGGAGTAGTCAATACAAATGTCCTGTAGGAAATAGGATGCCTGCTTGAGCGCTCCTTGGATGATAGCATACCTATGTGTCTTCGTGTAACTGGGTAAAAGTTAGGGAGAATTAGTCATTGCAGTATGTTAGCATTTGTTGCTGCTGCTCTTCTTTCTTGCATTCTGTGATTAACAATCTTGTTGCATTGCAGATTGGAACTATGGCCTTGGCTAATAAGCTTGGTAATCTGCTCAAGAAAGCCACTAGCTCGAATCCGACTCTCTATCAGGCGATAAGATGCATGTCATCCTCGAAAATCTTTGTTGGAGGTTTGGCCCTCATAATAATTTATTTATGCCTCTGCTGATTTATTAAGATATCAGTTATTTTCTTGCGATATTGATCTGACTTCTTCAAATAATTGTTGTAGGGCTTTCCTACAACACAGATGAGACAGGTCTGAGAGAGGCGTTTACCCATTATGGTGATATAATTGATGGTATAGTGTTCTTAGCCTTTCTCTGCACTCATCCTTTAGGGCTGCTCTGGTAACATTATTTGATGTTGCCTTTTCTTTTGTTCTGCCCAGCTAAGATTATCGTAGACCATGAATCTAGAAGGTCTAGAGGTTTTGGCTTTATAACTTATGCGGCAGAGGATCAGGCAAAAGCTGCCATCATGGCCTTAGATGGAAAGGTAAATTCATGGTCTGGCTGACTTATCAACTCTATTGCTATTGTGCTTCGTGATAATGATGTGATCACTCCATAGTTATGGCAAGGATGCCATTGTTTTATAGCACATCCTAAATTCGTTCCTTGTAGAAAATGTTCCCCAAACTTTGCTATTCAACTATATTTTCTTATCGTTGTTTCCAAATTCTGTTGATTGTTTCTAATTTTCTTTCTAGAGGTCATGTTTTCGTTGATATATTTTTTAGAATAGCAAACTTGTGCTTGAAAATACTACTGCCGTGTCATCTTACTGCCCTAGCAGCCTTTCAGAAATTTTGGACTAATAATGAAAATAGTCATGGGTGAGTGCGTTTATTATTTATTCTACAGTTGGGTCACCTGCACTTTTCTAGTCGACCTTTATGTTCAAGTTGTAGGAACATGTAATTGTTCATGTATGACAAGTTCCAAAGATTTGCATCTAATGTTATCCAGCAACTTATTTTCTACCTTGCTGTTATCAGGAACTACATGGGCGCAACATACGGGTTAGTGAAGCCAATGAGCGGACTAGTGGCTTCCGTGGTGGTGGTGGTTATGGAGGCGGTGCTTATGGTGGTGGCAGTGGTGGCTATGGTGGTGGCGGTGGCGGTGGTGGCTATGGGGGCGGTGGTGGCGGCTATGGTGGCGGTGGCTATGCAGGCGGTGGCGGCTATGGCGGCAGTGGTGGGTATGGTGGCAACAGGGGTGGTGGCGGTGGTGATAGTTACAGCACCCCTGTAGGGTCTGGGTACAATGACACCTTCCCTGCCGGCAACTTTGCTCCTCCTGCCGGTGACAATTTTGGTGCCAACTTTGGTGGTGACAGTAGTTTCGGTGGAAACCCTGCTGGAAACTATGGTGCTCCTGGTGTTTTGACAGATGGTGATGAGTTCGCCACTGGTGCCCCTGTTTCAAACTCTGAAAATGCCAAGAATGATGATTTCCCAGAGGACATCTTCAAGGATGATGAGCCTGACAACTATGCCAACAAGAGGGCCTAGTCTTGTGTCTTCGAGCCTCCTTTGCATATCCCTAATGATGAACCGTGGATAAGTGTGTGGTGAATGATCATCCAGATCAGATACTTTATTCATAGGTATCTACTGTCTAGATCAAAATAACCAAGCCTTATGCGTGCTACTTTGTGTTGAGGTGACAATGGCCATGTGCCTTGAAATTGGATGTTTCTTTCTCCTTGCTAGTTATCTTCCAGTTGTGATGTTTTTCACAAGTTTATAGAATTATCCGTTTTGCCACCAATTAACCTGATTTGTTGCTATAACTGATCTGATGGTGTATTACAGGGTTTGATTAATCTTGTCATGTAGAGTTCCTGTCAGCATGGTAGGCAATCAAACACTGCACTTGTATGGTTTATTCCAGTGTTGTTTCTGGTCCATATGGGTTTGGATAGACACCTTTCTTTCTATGTGAAAGAGCTATTCTTGCAGCAGTGACTATGAATAATTCAAATTTAGACCTTCTGATCCATTTGTTAAAATCAACAGAACATGATTCGGTGTCTAAGTTTTTGTTGGGTTTTTTTTGCTAACAAATGAACTAGCCAAAACAAATCATATATTGCCAAACTTTTGACAGGGCTAATCTGGCCATCAGCCAAACATTTTGATATAATCTGGCCATCAGTATTTTTAGCTTCAAGTTAGATACATGCAGCACTGTCCATGTTGGGTTATTTCAGTCTCTACTCAGTACATGATAAACAGTTTGTACATCTGTTTAGTTGTTTACTAATTCATGGAGTATCTATCTATATAGTATTTGGTGTACCAGATGAGAAAAACTGGCACCTTGAACTTTGTTGCCTACACAAATCTGCTCTTGGATATAAAATTAAGTGATAATCTGCATGCTGCTGAGCCATCAGTAACTCAGCAGATTGATCAGTTACTCCGTCCGATCCATATTAATTGTCTCAAATTTGCCCAAATATGGATGTATCTATGCCTAAAAAATGTCTAGATACATGTAATATTTCGACAATTAATATGGATCGGAGGGTGTAATAGATTTTAGTGCTGAATACCTCAGTCTATATCAGTAATCCTCATTTCTGTTCTGTTCCTGAAGTTGACCTGATACATTACTGTAACCCAAACTTCCTAAAAATCTGATACAAGCCAAATGATTTTCAAGTTCGAAAACACTGAAAACTACGGGAGAATGCAATTCCTTCGGGTATATGCAACATATTATGCATGCGCTAAGGTTGAGGCTTGAAAACCAAAACCATATAAAGCCTTGCAGCTCCCTGGAAACTCCTCGAGTATGTACAGTTATAGGTAGGTTCATACTGATTGAAATAAGTTTTACTTAATTAATGCATCTTATTAGAAGACACCTAATTCATCAATTCCAGCATTTAGCTGTTGCTGGAACTTCGCCTTTTACAGTTACAAGTTTGCATTGCTTTCTTTGTTCTAGTGGCCATTTAAATTTTCTGCAAAAGTATATTCTCAGCATAACCGCTCAAACTGTAGATAAATGGAAGTTCTTTTTCTCGTGCATAAGGATCTGATTTTTCTACTAGTTTGGTATAATACTACCAGCACAACCGAAATAATTTTGGGGGTTATATTTGCACCTTTCTATAGACTCTCATTCCTACCCAGACAATATTCATAAAGAAAAGTTGATTGTCCACCTTCAACTATTCATCAATCATCATAGAATTTGGATTTCAGTCCTAAACTATAAAGCTGAAAATTGTAACCCTTATTTTTTCATCCTTCACCCATGTGACAAGCACGTCCAATAAAAAAATCCAGGATAATAATATTAGAAGAATATCAACAAATTAGGGGCACAATCAGTATATTCATGACATAGTAATGATTTTTATTTTGTTCTTTTAGAAGCTTTTTTGACAAATAAATACTTAGGGAAACAGGATATAATAAAAAGGAAAAGGTTTTTGGAATTACTTGTGATTTTTGTAGAAAATCACATGTTCCCTTAATGACGTTAGAACAATTTGTAGTTTTTCTTAATTTTCTAAGTTTTCCATAATAGTTACAAAAGAAAAGAGAAATGTTGTGATTTTCGTCCAAATATTCCTAAGCTTTATATTCTTGTTATTGTTTGAATTTTGTAGTATATCTTATTTTTATATTTTGCTAGGTTTGTTGCCAGTTTTTTCTTGAAATTTTGTTGTTTCCTTAAAACATGAATGCGATGACTGGGACTTTCACAAGTGCGAAACCTCCAGTCACGTTTTCAAAAATCGACTTGCAACAATTTCAGGGTAAAATGAATGGTTTCGAGAGTCTAGCGTTAAGATTCTTGGCATTGGAATTGATAGATGTTTAATCTAAATTCCGTGTGCCCCTCTGACTTCCGGTCCGGCAAAAGAGGCTAATCTATCTGTGCATAACACTAAATATATCCGACATTTTTTTGGGGTGGATATCCACCAGTTTTGTACACGGCTCCCCAACAAAACGTACTCGACAGCCTCTGCATTACTTAGCAGATGCCACCACTTTGTGTCAGTTGACTGGCACACCGTTAGGCTGTTTGACCGTCATAGTTTATTATTTCACTGAATGGAAAAAACTGACAGTCAGGCTCTGCCACACGTCATTTAGTTCCCTCTTCAATTATTCTTACTCCTCTTATCCCCAGATTGTAAAATACTCTTTACATTTCTACAACTACAAATTCAGCTTCATGTTCGGTATGGTATTGCATAAAGTCTCCGGCCTTAGACTAAACATCTTTCTTCCTATTAAATTGGCTGCTGTTCTCTTACCCAGTTTCAGAAAGAAGGAAAAACTTAAGAGCATTTGCATTACATCCTGAAAAACAGCCGTTGGAAGGCAACCAAGGGAATCTTCATCAAATCAAGCAGCACTCGGTTATTATACAGAAAGGATCATCATACAATTATCAGCTCAAGGCATCAGCAGCCTACACACCAATTTAACCATGTCGAGCAATATTTATGCGAGCCATCACTTACTACTGCACGACTCGAAAAAGGTCAGAAAAACTACAACAGCTCAGGAATAACACAACACAATCAGATCGGGGGAGGAAGGAAGGGATTGGATGCTACAAGATCTTTGAAAAATCAAGATGTCGGTGATGCAACTGTCAGGTGGTTGATGCTGCTAAGAGTTGTTGATCAACAGGGGATTGATGTCGTTAGCTTGTCGACTGAAGAGAAATTGTGCCAGCTCCGGCGACAACAGGTCTGAAACACACTCAAACTGCAATGACAAATACAATTAGGCTGTCAGAAATTTATAAGATTATATGACTTACACAGAAAAAGGTTCATCCGACGTTCTGTACTTTTAATAGTAAATCTAAATGGGTTTCACTTAAAGCAGTGAGTGTCTTAGTAAACTCAAGCAGCAAATGGTGGTTGCATACCTTTTCTTGCCTATACTTTTCACGTATAGAATTGAGGGGGCATCCACTGGTGTTATGCTGCAATTCCCGTAGAGCACAGACGCATATTTCAATATCAGAGCTTTTGTATGAGGTGTAATGCTCAAGAGTACAGTTCTGTAAAAGAAAACCCATATATCAGAGAAAAAATAGTTTCCATACGCTGTGGAGGTATGTGTGGTGTTTTCATACGAACCCATGGAAGGTCAGATTGGTCCAGTGTCCATCTTGCAAGAAAGACTGCAGATGCTGCCACCACTGAAGGGAGAAATTTCAAGAAACCGTACTCAGTCAAAGTCAACTCCGCGAGGTAATTGGCCAGATAACCCAAGGTTACAGGGGAAGCCTGGAAATGTAGTTTGAGAACTTAGTGCTGAGGACCATAGATATAAATTGAATGAAATTTGTGCTAACAATGTTTGGATGCTAATCTTACTGTATCAGCCGCTCCCGCTCTAAGGAATCTCCTGGACAAATTTGAAAATAAATACAGGAAAGGCATGTCAATGATGGAACAGAAATTCGTATTGACAAAAATACTATGTCTGGTCACCATGACTCCATGAGTAACTAACCTAAGAAATGTCTTTGTTGTTGGAACAGAAAGATGAAAGCCCAGATCATTAAGCACTTGGCACTCCATTTTCAACACCTATTGAATAAGGGTATCAGTTATGGTAGTTCAACAATGGCTCTTTGCATGCACGCAATTAGCAATCCTTCATACTTCACATGAAACAAGTACCTCGGTTTTGGTGTATGTATTATCAGTTATAAAACAGAACTCTTCAACACGAGGAGCACAGATCTCTTCGTATTTGCTGCAAAAAGAAGTTAGACATGAAAAAGAAAAATCTATTGACCAATATTAAGGGCGTCATGGCAGCAGAAACAATAAGCGCAACTGATGTATTCACCACACAGAACTAGTTCCTTCAACAAAAACTTTTGCATGATAAATCCCTATCAATTTCAAAGCTTTTAAATATTAAAATCACACAAAAGCAAACTTACGAGGCAATAAGCATGCTGGTTATTCCAAGAAGTTGCAACTTCTGTCTTTCTATATATTTCCGGGAAAGAAATTGGTCAATAAGATATACTGTGAGGTACAGAGTGTCTGGGACAAGCTTATATTCTTCAGACACCTGCAAAGACAGTATACAGAGCATCAGATATGCTGAGTAAGTCATGGGAGTAACAAATAAAGTGTATTGAGAATCTTGGTTTTGGAATGATGAATAATGGTCTGATAGAATAGTTCAACCATTTATGAATAAACTTAATAATAAGCAATCCATACAAACCTCAACAAGCCAATCAACGAGAATTCCTCGCATGCCCTTTGTAATGTCCTGTTGCAGAGCCTCCATGTAATTTGATTTAGGTCTTCTTATAAGCTAGAGAGTGACATAAGCATAAGATGGAGTTTCAATGTTTCCACACAAGAAAAACATACTACAATAAAGCACAGAGATAAAACACAAGCATCTGGAAGTAAATTCTTCCTAGCTTAGTAAGACATGTCAAATATGAGGGACCTAGAAATTTTGTCGGAATAGTAGAAGAAACTCTTCCTTTTTACCAAAGAATATCAGCATACCTCTGAGGCCATTAGGTTTGTGTATATCTCTGCAGCGTAGGAAACACACATTTGGGGATTGCCGTTATCTTTGTCAATATCTACGATGTTTGAAACAGCAGAGTCCCCTGGAACAAAATACAGAATTTTTAGTAGATGTGCCGTACTGGACAGAACAAACGAAGAAAATCTACAAGTATCTCAGAAATTAGCAGTGCACCGTAACGCGTTCTTTATAAGTTCCATGTCCACAGAAAGACCATAAAGATTATATTCAGAATATGAACAATGCCGGATGGCTACTACTCATAAAATTTTATGCTAAGATAAGAGAAGCCCTGAACAGTTTCCTGGAATCAGCTGTGCTGGCGACTTCTAACAAATCTGTAAGTCCAGATGCTAAACAGTAGAGAGAAAACATGCAACTTAACTAACCAGTCTTTGAATCAGCAGTTTCAGATTTATCCCTGATTTTTCTTCCCTGGAAAAATGCCTCGTGAAGACCACTGTCTCTGTTTCGTTCAATATTCTGTAATGACGGCGACCCATTGGTTCCGACCAAAGTAATGGGCTCATCTTTTGGTGCCAAAATCTTAGTCTTTTGCGCTTCTTCAATGATGTTAGAATCATTCACAAATGAAGTCCCACTAACAGCTAGAAGAGATGGCTTAGTAACCTTCTTTGCAGACTGCTTCTTTTTGCTCAGAATTCGTCCTACCTTTTGGGGGGGCCTCGACTGGAAAAAGGGAATAGCTGATCATTTTATTGACATTGTTTGGAAAGTAGAGGTTAGAAAATCATGATCTGTGAAAATATGTTGAACGTGCTGATACCTGCAACTTAGTCACAGCAATGCAATTTTTGGACGAGTTTGCAAGGCTTATATTTGTCACATCCTTGAGCACTGCTCGCCTTTTAGGCTGTGGAGCGGAAGTTGCAGCACTTGCACAAGCATTCTCATCCAAAGCTCCCCTTTTCACCTTTCTTGCCACTGCCGGTTTTCGTTCAATTTTACCAGATACAGGTACGGGGTGAGCCATTCCAAACTTTCCACGATTAGCAGCTTGAGATCTTGTGATTCGACCACTTGGTGCTTGGCAAGCAATAAGGACAGGATTATCCTTTCTAGCAGCCATGTAAGCCTGAATGGGTTAAAATAAATGACAATGGGTTAGTGAATTGACCAAGCGAGATAGCAATAAATACCATTGCAGAACTGAAAATGTGAATAAGACTTAAGTTCGCGATAAGCATCATCATGCAGCACTGTTAAATAAACAAGCGAAGATGCAAGTTTATCTTGTCTAACATATCACCTCAGAAAATTACTTTATAACATCACAAGTTTGAATAGAAAATGAGGAGCAACAAAAACCTAGTCATGGAACTAAGATCATATGATGCACAACTTGAGTTAAAATCATAATGCGAGCACAGATGGTGTTCTTTTTATTTTGTGGAAAAAGGCAGTTCTTTCTGGAATCAGATTAACTCCCCTTTCATTTCATTTCCATTACTGCGTCTTGCAAAAAATATGGAGCATACGGAAGAAACGCAATGGTACGTTCTGCATTTACATTTCCATAGATCGGGTGCAACAAAAAGTAATTGGGCCGACAAACCTATAAATCATGCTGACAGGGCATACTTCAAAGAGTGAAAAACAAATACGGAAAGAGTACAACGACCATGCCGTTTCAAGTATATTGACGCAATGCTGAAGTAGGTTAATATGAGAAAGTTTGCACCTTAAAGAATGTGGGCAAAACCAGTTCTGGCAAACAAGAAACCCAGATTTGCCAAACCAACCAACCTAAACCCTAGGACATAATTCTTGGAAAAAACTATAAGCAGACTACGCGTATCAAGTCAGATTCGTAAGTTCTTGGAAAAGTACGCCGCTAGTTCTTGAAAACGAAAATCCAAGTTGTTTTCTTTAACAGAAGAAAGCCCAAATTCGACGGTCATGGTGTGCAAGCAAAGGAGAACATCTAGAGGAAGTAGGGGACAAAAGAACTCACCGGGCTCGGGACGACCGTCAGGCGGGTGGGCCGAGAGGGTCGCCGCCGGCGTCGATCTACCGGGGCCCGAGAGGAGGAGCAAGAAAGACGGGACTGCCGTCGATCTGGCGGGGAGGGAGGATGCGGCAGCACACGTTCGCCGGAGAAGGCAGGCCCGCCGTAGCCGGAGTGGTTCGCAGAGAGACGCGAGAGCGAGATGGGTAGCCGGGCGCTCGGAGGGAGGCGCTCGGAGGAAGGCGGGGCGGGTTCTTGGTTTAAGAGGAGAGAATGCGGGTGGAGGCGGGCTGGAGCGCGGCCTCTACGCGTTTCAGATCTGCGCCGAAGAGGAAACCCTCGCCCGCGCCGGCGGGATCCGGATGAGGCGGCTGCGGCGGAGGCGGCGACCACCCTTTGGGAGTTGGAAATTTGAAGGGAGGAGGCGGGATGATTTGGGGCATCCGTAGAAGGAAGGAAGAGAGGACAGGGGCCAGGGCGACGACGCTCCTGTCGTGGGTTCGACCCGTTTTCGGCCCAAAAATACACGAAATACAACTAGCTTGGCAAGCGTATTAGGCCCAAAACCTAATTGGATATATAATCAACTGAAGCCAGCTGCATCCTCTTAAAAAAAACTGATGCCAGCTCTTTAGCCCTTTTTTCTGTTTTGAAAAAAACCTTTAGCCCGTTTGAGTTTGGGGCATTTGCAGGTGTGGCCCGAGCGGATATAGGGAGGGTTAAAATAGAAGAGATGATTTTAAGTAGAAATCATCTCTTCTATTATGATGATATGAAAATATAAATCACAAACGTTATGTGAGGACTTAAGTATAAATTTCAATTCTTAGGGGGGGGAGGGGGGGCTGGCTGGTCCCTGCCTCCACCGGGCCCTCCCAAGGCTCACCAAACGTTAGCCTTCTCTAAAATAAAAAAAACCTTAGCCAGTTTTCTTCAAAATACCCCATATATTTTAAAACACAACATATCTGTTTTTCTTTTATCGAAGAATTATTGCACTAAAGGAGCGAGTATTAATTAGTTGGTGCTCTAGTGAATTGAGCCGTGGCTTATTGGTAATAAGGCTTGTAATGTTGTAACATGCTCATCCGAGTTCAACTCTTCGATTGAGTACCAAGTGTCCCACGGTCAATGGGGTATCGAATAAGTCCAGGATCCGCTCGACCTTGTGTTTAGAACGTGTTACACATGTGTTCATGAGTGTGGCAGTATTTCTGTGGTGCTTGTGAGCGTGTGTTCTTGTAATCTAAAAACACATGTCACTACAAATAGTACGACCATTGTATGATTGTCTTATTCCTCTTGTGCACGGTGCACCCGGATGACTTCTTTATCCGTCGTGGTTCTTCTATTATGATCATATGAACCACACAAGTAGGATCGGAGAATGCAAGTACAAAGACGGAGGATGTAACATAGGTAGATACCTTGTTCATGATGTTAGATTAGGGTGCTTGGTCTGAGGTAAGTCAGTCAAGTTGCACCATTAACTTACACAAAACATAGAACCGACTTCAACAAGAGGATCAAGGATGGTGTGAGGGTATGCGACTATGCAAGGTGGATGAGAGGAGAACGGAACGGGGCTTACAAATGTGAAATCCCCTCTTGACTCGTCGTGTAGCTCCTTCACCTTGCGGTGGGTGAGCTATAGTCCTTCGGGACTCGCGAAGCTCTTCATAGTCTTCCCTTTTTTTTGGCACGAAGAGGCTCTTCATAGTCTACTATGAAGGCTCTCAGGTGGCTCCTAAGTATATAGAAGGCACCAATATGTAGAAGGAATTCTATATGTATCCACTCGACTTGGAGAAAACCATTGCTTAATCTCTTCCTCTCAAGCATCTTTTCTCATGAAGAACCAAAAATGTCCGTAAGAAACTCAAAGAAATCACTCTAGAGCAGCGAAAAGAGAGTATGAAAATACAAAGAGGCTTGGGGGGATATAAACTGGCACCTAAAACTTTAGCGATTAGGTAAAAACCTTGAAATTCAAACATTGAACTTAGATGTTTCAACATTTGGAATAACAAATGTTGTGATGTTTCAACATTTGGAGTACCTCTTTCGGTATACTGATGCAGTTAGGTCTGCCAATTTGATCCAATGTCTTCTCTTCTCTTGATGATTAGAATGGAGAAACATTTAGTTAATTAAACTTCCAAAACTCATTGATATACAAAAGAACTCCCATGATCAATTATTTACTCAACAAATCGTAGTACAAAAATAGACATTGGTATGGCTAGGAATAGGCAGTATACTATCTCCTTCACCCATGCATTTTTAGATTCAACTTTGATCTTCAATTTAACCAATAAATTTGACTTGCGTGCCAAAAAAATTATACCCTTGAATTCACACCCGAAAGAAATTTACGACAATATAATTTTTATGGAGAATAACTCGTATGTTACTTTTTTAATTGACGTTCGAAGTCAAATCTCGAATCATATGGTTGCTTCGTGGAATGGTAAGAAGGGAGTAGCGTAATGGCATTTATTTTTCCTCACATTTCATTGTTTTTTCAAGAGACAAAGGAGCTAACGTGGCAAGTTATGACGTGTGCCATACCTTAATTTGGTCGAAGGTGTAAGAGCATGTACAATGGTACGCAATTTAGAGAAGACAATAATAAAACATGTTTTACAATATGTTATCTATCTATGTCCTTTTTGCAAATAATGTTTAAGTGAATAAAATAATTAAATAAATATGAAGAAAAGCTGAAATCTAATACGGAGTACAATGGAAAAAAACACTCCTGATTTATACCCCACATGTAAGTGCAACTATCCGTTTATACCAAACGTTTATTTATTTTTGTGAAATATGTTGCTGGAAAAAAATTGAGAGTAATTTGGCAAAAAGAAATTTGAAGGGAAGTAATTAGGCAAATTTGAGAAGGGGAAGTTGAACTTTTGAAGCTATGGCCTTGTTCGTAGGTCTGGATTTTTTTTTTTGAGAAATTTCGTAGGTTTGGATGCGTTTTGATTTTTGGTAAGTGAAAAGCCCACGTAAACGGCCCGTGTGGCTTTGGGCCCGCCGGCGAGCTGCTATTTGCAACTCCGGTTGAAAACCTGGCAGTAAATTAGTACCACATCGCCTGGCGAGAGCAGTTGGATGGTGGAGGTGGGTTTAAAAGGAGGAGCATACATGCGTTGCAATTCATACCTTTCTCGGCCTTTTGGCTAAGATCAAGTGTAGTATCTGTTCTTATCAGTTTAATATCTGATATGTGAGGCATGTCCTCACAACGATATTAAATTTATTTTTTGTGGGGGAAGATCCATAAAAGTAGCTTGCTACTTGGATCTTCTTCACGTGTCGCCCTAACGTTGCACTACTGCTAGGGCCTGGCGCACCCCAACCAAAACTAATTCAAAATTTTCATTAAATTGAAACTAGACCAATCTATACATGTACAGTAAACATACAAGACAAGAAGAGCCAAATGTCTGATGCCCCATGTATGTTGTCAATCAAATGGCATCACCCTTAAATTGGCTGTTATTCTGGCATTGTCATGCATTCTGTTTAGACTGAACGCATTCTCTGAACGGATCAAACAGCTATGTCTTTTACTAATCTACCCGTGTCAACGTGCCTTGATATACAGGGTCGAAAAGATCTGCCATGATCAATTATTTACTCATCAAATCGTAGTACTCCATATAAGAATCGGCATTGTAGTTATGAATAACATTATGCCAAATAGGCCATCAGCTCAAGGAAATCAGAGACAACCCAGTCGGCTTTTCCTGCAACCGCTTCTCTCATTTGCACCCCTCCATAGCAGATAAACAGGTTTGCTCCACCTGGTTGCCGAGCCTACAAGACGGCACACACACAAAAAAGGAATGATTAAGATGTTTCTGAAGTTTCATCCACGGGGCAGCTCCTTGCAGGAGCGGTAGCTGTTATGAAATCGAGAACAATGAATCCATCTACTTGCAGTTTTTTTTTTTGAATTTTGAATCTACTCACAAAATTAATTACACTACTGTGCATAAAACCAGGCACGGTTGCTCCAGATTGAAAAGTTAATATCAAGATGAGAGAAACAAGTCATGCGCCTCATCAATCATAGCAATTGGGGTAGAATTATTGCTACACCACTTTTACCATTTATTTTCTATTTGCGTTGAGTACATATGGGGTTACCTTAGTTATCTATTTTTAAAAGAAGATTGTAAGAGAGGTGCAATTGCCACCCCCACAATATACATTTTAAATAATATACTCCCTCCGATCCATATTAGTTGTCGAAATATTACATGTATGTAGACGTTTTTTAGGCATAGATACATCCATATTTGGGCAAATTTGAGACAATTAATATGGATCGGAGGGAGTATTTAATTTCACAAGGTGAGGCACCAAAATGCGATCCTGAGGGATCAAACCTTGGTGGGCAGCCAACATACCTCGCTAGGCTAACCAGCCAAGCTGTGGCCAGTTTTCTAATTATCTTATTTTGTAGGGAATATTTATCATTTTATTTCAGACAGCAATTTACTCGGATTTTTTATAAAATGACAGTTAGCATGATATGCCTGCCTACTAGGGCTATGTTTCTTCCATAAGCATCACCGTGATGAGCAATTAAATACCTCAAGATCAGTAGCACCATCTCCAATCATAACAACTGTCTTGTAACCGCATTTCTGCACAGACAAATGTACGTCAGTGATGTACGAAGCAATGAAAGGTGCTGTGCGAAGAGTTATAGTCGGACCTTTCTTATGTGTTGAACTGCTATGGCTTTACCGCCACTTCGTGAAGTAGGCTCTGCGGGGTCAAACCCAACATATTCTCCAGAATTTCCAAACAGTAACTGGTTTGCATAAATGTTTTCAGGGGGAATGCCAAGCTCCGATGCAACAGGCTGACAGACAAGCAAAAGTGTAGCTCAAGTGTTGACTTTGTGGTACATTAATAGCCACATGAAAATGACAAAAGCTCGTCGTAGTTTTTCGTAAATCAGGAGTGGAAAATTTGGAAACTTATTAAGAGGGAATGGAAAATAAAGCTCAGGTTCGTCAAGAGAATCATCTTCTGAAATAACCATGCGAAAAAAGTTGAGCTGAAAGAGACTTGGAGACAAAATCGACTCAAGCTTCATATATCAAAATCAGAGTATAACACGCATAATGACTACATTGGAATACGACCAGAAAGTATCAGTGGAAATATTATACCTTGAACATCTGTCGGAAGCCTCCAGAAACAAGGTATATATCTACATTTTTTGCTTTTAGCATTTTGATCAGTTTGGTAATTCCAGGAGATATCCTATATATCAAATGTCATTTGCACCAACATCATTAGCAATATTCTAGCAAAAACAAATCAGTAGCAATACAAGAAGGCTAGGTACAACTAACAAATGACAATTTTGCGATCGAATATTAAAGTTGAACTTTGCTGCCGCACTGATATCGATATCAGACATTACAGTGGGTTTATGAAAAGCAAGGGCTCAAGGCAGCTTACAAGAAACTGCTAATGTGTGAGCAACAGTAAGCTAACATTGCTAATCTGGTTAAAGTAATAACAAGGAATCAAGTACTTCCACGATCGATATGACAACCATGAAACTAAGCAGAAAAAAGGATTAAGAAAATGTTAATGTCATTTTATTTCTGATCTACCCATATCAAGATCGTAAACATGGCAGCAATAGAGTATCCCCCAAAAAGAGCATGACAAGAGAACAATGCAACCAAGTTGTAACAGCGCTTACCTTGGTGGCCTCTTCTCCATGCATTCCTCAACTTGGTACAAGGATGGCTTGAACAAAGATAGCCGAGCGGCTAGTGCCTCTTCAAACGGAACCGACCCAGTCATCGCCCTAGAAACATCAAACAACCATTGAACACATGAGTGGGTCATTCTACACAAAAACCACACCTATTTCCAGCATTACTTGGCTAAAGCAACGAAAAAAAGTTCAGCATCTTTTACTTAGCCGTCCATTCGGCAACTGCTTGCCCTGCCCCGCAGAAATCCGCGAGCTCATCGATACCCTCGTCCAGGCAGACCGTGCTATCGACATCGAAGCACACCGCATCGGCATTGCACCAGGTCCTGATAACCTCTGTGGAAGAGAAGGAGCACAATGGTGTTAGGAGATGCATTGATTCAGGCACAAACTTGACTGCACAAAACAAAACAAAGCCCTCCCAGCAAAAAGACCTTCAGAAGGCAGGTGGTTCCCGGATGCGGGGGAGGATGGCGCCCTCTTGGGAACCTCCAGCGCTCCTGCTGCCGCTACGAATCCCGGAAGATTCGAGAGCTTGACACCATGAAACGAAGGACCTCCAACTCCAAGCCCTGCTGCTGAATGCGACCTCAGCGGCGGGACCGACGGCAACAGAGGAACATGGAACCGCTGGCTAGGACAGATTCGCGCGCTGACCAACCGGGCCATGTCGACGGAAAGCTGGCTGTACGATCCACGGAGTGGATGGCGCGCGGCGGCGGCGGCGCCGGGTCTCGGGGAAAGTGGTGAAAACAAGGAGATCTCCAGTCAAGTGAAGTGTGTTCAGGGATCCAACGGTTTAGATGTGGCCACGCCGGACTCTACCTGCCACTGCCAGTGCCAGGCGGCTGGGCTATTGACTTCTTCTCCTGCCGGGGCATGGCCTTGGTCTCCTTCGCGGCCTCGCTCTCGCTCCCCATCGCCGTCGCCGCCGCCGCCGCCGCCGTGAGGTCCCGTGCCGTCGTGCTCCGCCGCGCCATGTCGTCGTCCTCCGTCTCCGCCGCCGCGCCGGCGAGGGTGGGCGTGGTGCAGATGACCTCCGTGGGCGACATCGACGCCAACTACGCCACCTGCTCCCGCCTCACCAAGGCAAGGCGCTCCCCTAATCTCCAACCCTAGCCCTGCTACGGTGCTACCATGCGAGCGCGGGTCTAGCCGCCTGCTGCGATTTTGTTGGGGATGGATGGACCTGCCGCGATTAATTAATTTGGAAGTTGGCCAACATTAGGATTAAGGATCATCGTTTTGGCAGGAAGCAGCTGCGGCCGGGGTGAAATTTCTTTGCTTCCCTGAGGTCTTCTCGTTCATAGGATCCAAGGACGGCGAGTCCGTTAAGCTAGCCGAACCATTGGACGGTCCAATCATGCAGAGATATTGCTCACTCGCGAGGTCAGCGTGGACATATTTGCTGAATTTTCTGCCCATTTTGCAGCAGTGCCTGGCATATTGTTTGATTTCGAATCCATTTCAGCTACTAGCTTTAGGAATCCTTGTTTCCTATCGTCTAACTTAATTATGTACCTTACAAATAAATCTTCTAACTGTAGTCACTGTGTTTTGCTTATTTCTCCATCTGTTAGCTTCTAGAGAAAATGCAATTGCAAGTGTATTTATTGATCCTTCATTTTTTTTTCTCTTAACTGTGTCTTGGCACAAATTTTCCTTGCGATCTTAAGGTTTTCTAAATGACTGAATTGGCAGCACATCAAATCCTTATCATAACTCCATTCTGCAGTGAATCAAGTATCTGGCTGTCTCTTGGAGGGTTTCAAGAGAAGGGGCCGGATGATTCTCAGCAGTACAATACTCATGTATTAATTGACGACTCTGGGAAAGTTAGGAGCTCATACCGGAAAATACATTTGTAAGTGTTCTTTCACAGCTCTATGAGAAATTTTCTTTCAGATTTTTTTTATTTTACAAATAGTTTATTTAAGCTGACAGTTGGTTTTCAGTTTAGATTGTTAAGGGCAAGTGATGCCATGCATTGAAGTGCTATAAGCTGCATACATTATCACTTTCGGATAAGAGAAACATTGATCACATCTTAGCATGTTATGGACTTTAATATATATACTATATCTCAATATCTGAGCAACCATAGTGATAGTCATATTACAGAGCCGCAGATTTATGTTTCTGGATTTCGTTCTGAATAATGGATTTTTTGTTACAAAATGACCGTTCCTTCTTTCATCCTTTACTTTCTCTTTCTTATTGTGGTACATTTGCAACACTATGGTTCACATGTTCACCTTGGTATTGTTGTGCGACTCTTTCTGTGCTGAAGGTTTGATGTGGATGTACCTGGCAATATGGTTTACAAGGAAAGTCGTTTCACGGCAGCAGGTGCTTTGTTCGTTAATCTCTTAATTTCCATTGTTGACTTTTATCTGTTATGTGCAATACATGTATATTTGCTAGAGTTGGTGCTAATCCTTTTGTTTTTCAAATCTTATGTATTGATGTTGCGTAAGTGTGTCATGTAAGTTCTGCTCTCATATTAAAATTAGTTTTAATAATTTATAAGTCGACATCACTTTTCTTAATTTCTTCTAATTAAGTTATAAATATTTCAAAAGATAGAGATCGTGATATAAGTATAATAATATATTATTGGCAACACTCTGTGCCCTATATTTTCTGGTTGCCTTAACTTTGAACGAAATCTTATATGGTGATCTGGTTTGCAGTTTGCAATGTACTCTATTGTTTTAATAGATTCTGGAAGACATCCTTTATGGACACTGGCCGGTTATGTTAGTGTGGTCGGTGCTTTAACGTTAAGTGGTTGATACATATTGGATTAGTTTCCTCTGTTCATGACGGTGCATATCTTCTGCCAACTATCTGAATGATATGCAATTATTTGACATCTTTGTAAAAGCTAGAAGACTAGCTTATGCTTCTCTTATCCTCCGTAAAATAGTATTTGCAGTAGGTATCACATTTGCTTGGATCAAAGGAAACTCTATAGGAAAATTTATGCTGTTTTGCACATGCCACCAACTAATATGTTTTTTTGTTAAAAAAAAACCAACCAGGAAAGATGCTACATGTAAGCTTTCCTTCTTGTCACAAGCCAAACATAAGTTGACTTCACTGTGGAAGCCTGGAAGGGATTCAACAGTGTTGTAACCTTCAGTTATTCGATTGACTTCTACTTACATCTTACATGTGGTTTCTCATGCTGTCTTTACTCACTTATCAGGTGATACTGTTGTTGCGGTGGATAGCCCTTTTGGACGATTGGGACTTACTGTTTGTTATGATTTGAGATTTCCAGAGCTTTATCAATGTTTGCGTTTTAAGCATCAAGCACAGGTGATTGTGTATGCCATTGTACTGTACACGAAGATTTAAGATGGCCTTATATTGAGTTCTTGCTCAACATACTTTCGTACCCCTTTGGGAAGTCATGAAAATTGCATGAATTTCAGTATCTCTTAATATCTGATCTTTTTTAGGTCTTGCTTGTACCATCTGCATTCACAAAGGTAACCGGGGAGGCACACTGGGAAATTCTCCTTCGTGCTCGTGCAATTGAGACACAGTGCTATGTATGTAAATCTAACCCTTCTTGTTGCTCATTCACTTTTGCATGTAGGATTCAGTTGTTTCATATAGTTGACACTTGGCAACATGAGATCGATAATATGGAATTTAACACTAGACTCTTTGTACACACACCTAATTTATTGGCAATTTTACACAATGGAGAACATGTAGGATGATTGTTATACATTATCTACTCTTAAATCCACCATATCCCTTATTGCAAATTAAAAAAGAAAAACAAGCTACACTTATTTCCAAAGGCTTCACTTTATATGGAATTTAATGAAATATCATAATTGTTCGTGTGGCCTTCGAAGTAAGGCAAGTTAAAAACACCTTTCAAATATTTCCTAGATTATCGCTGCGGCTCAAGCTGGAAAGCACAATGAGAAAAGAGAAAGCTACGGCGATTCTATAATTATTGACCCATGGGGAACAGTTATAGCTCGACTTGCTGGTATGTCTTTTCATTTTGTTACATTTTAAGCCATGATTCTTGTGTTGATATTTGGTCATTTCAGCAATTTGTACCTTAACGCAGTTAAGTGCCTTTCTGTTGAGCTCCTCGTCATGTTTTGCTACTTAAATACGCTTGTCCCTGAAAATAAAGTCCGTCTTTATCATGCTCCTACCATTTTGTTCATCTTTTATGCAACATTTAGAATACAATATTCTAACAATACGTGGAACACGTTGTACAAAGTGTTGCCACTGGCAGTCGGTTGATTGTTGGATAAATGATCTGAATTTTGGCTACAGATCGATTGTCCACTGGGTTTTCTGTAGCAGACATTGACTTGTCAAAAGTCGAGGCAGTGCGAACTAAAATGCCAATCGCTGAGGTAAATACTGTCTCATGTACCATCTGTTTGCTTCTGTCAAAGGACTCCAGAAGCTATATTATTTGCAATGATTTTATCTTATGTTTTGCAGCACCGCAAGTTCGACAGTGTCTGGAAATCCTCATCATTGTAATTCTCGAGAAAAGTATTTGTTGCTTCTTCTCTGAGCACCGAAGGGCAACCATTCCCCTCGAAGGCAAACATCAGGCTAAACCCCAGACTGTTTAAAACTGCAGACTAGGGGAGTGTGAATTCTGTTTCTATGTGTAATTTGAAAATTTAACTCAACTGTGTTCGTGAGATGGAAAAATAAATAAGAAGCCTTACATCTTTTCTCTTATTCATAAGAATTTTATTATTCCATATTTTCAAAATGTGCTCTAAATTCGATCATGAAATTTTGTTTCCACAAAGGACCCACGGCACAAAAGATTTAGGCCCCGTTTGGTTAGGGCTTTGGCTTTTGACTTGTGGCTTTTGGCTTATAAGCCCAAAACGTACCTATTTATGTGCTTTGGTTTTTGTTTATGTGATCATGTAACAATATCTAGTTAAAAGCCAAAATATGTGTCGTTGTGTCGTCAACCAAAATTTTGAATGTACATATAGTTATTACTATTGGGGCTAAAATATGTTGTTAAACAGTTTGTATATATTTTGGACCTAAAATACAACAAACATACATAGAAGAAATTATAGCATGCTGTGTAAACTTTTATATAGCTAGATTTCAAATTTATATGTTCAAGAATGACATTTTGAGGACAAACTATACATAACCGGTTAAAACTAAATTGGAGCACGTCTGTTGCAGTTTTGACTTTTGAGTGAATATGGCACTGGGATAGAATTCTATGCCAAGTCGATTGGCCCTGTTTGTTTGGACTTCTGCTTCAACTTTTGGTGCTTCTAGCAGTCTAAAAAGCACTTCTCTCGTTTACACATGAAGCTGAGAAGCACGTCCGGAGGTGCTTTCCCGCTTTTGAGGGAAAGCACCTCCGGACGTGCTTCTCAGCTTCATGTGTAAACGGGAGAAGTGTTTTTTATAAGGTTAGAAGCATCAAAAGCTGAAGCAGAAGCCCAAACAAACGTGGCCAAATGGATGGTATCAACTGGATGACATAGATTCTCGGGATTTTAGGACTAGAATGGGGCTTAAATATTTCCAATCCATTGTGTGCTCATAGAAAAAAAAAGTTTTGCGCCATGTGTAAGAAAACAACTTTAGTACTTAGAATGTGCCTCCAGATAACCAAATTTTGTTTTCCCTGGGCACCTAAATTGTTAATCATCAACAAAATTTCAAGATATAAAAGGCATGAACCTCATACATTGACTAATGTGCTTGCGAGGAATTATTTGCGTCAAGGATTTGATTATACACTCTTTATTTCTAGATAGTTATACATTTAGGTTTGTCCTAAGTCAAACTTAGAGAAGTTCAACTATGTTATATCAATACTTATGACATTTTGAGGACAAACTATACATAACCGGTTAAAACTAAATTGGAGCACGTCTGTTGTAGTTTTGAGTGAATATGGCACCGGGATAGAATTCTACGCCGAGTCGATCAAAATGGATGGTATCAACTGGATGACATAGATTCTCAGGATTTTAGGACTTGAATGGGGCTTAAATATGTCCAATCCATTGTGTGCTCAGAGAAAAAAAAAGTTTTGCGCCATGTGTAAGAAAACAACTTTAGTACTTAGAATGTGCCTCCAAAATTTGTCTTCCCTGGGCGCATAAATTGTTAATCATCAACAAAATTTCAAGATATAAAAGGCATGAACCTCATACATCGACTATTGTGCTTGCGAGGAATTATTGCGTCAAGGATTCGATTATACTCTCTCTGTTTCTAGATAGTTATACATTTAGGTTTGTCCTAAGTCAAACTTAGAGAAGTTCGACTATGTTAATATAAAATATATCAATACTTATGATACCAAATAAATACAATGAATGCATATTTCTTGATGAATACAATGAAACTAATTTGGTGTTGTAAATCTTGGTATATTTTTCTAGAAAGTTGATCAAACTTAGAGAAGTTTGACTTAGGACAAACCTTAATGTACAACTATTTAGGAACATAGGGAGTGTTTGGACAAACAACCATTCTAATTCCCTATGTAGTACAACATCTGCTTCTAAATACAAGAAGTCATAGTTTTGTCCTAAGTCAGATTTCTTACAATTTTAAATTTTGATCAAGTTTATAGAAAAATGTATCGACATCTATCACATAAGTATACTATGAATATATATATATGATGATGGATTTTTAGACTCATAGATGTGGCAGATTTTTCTATTAACTAATTTAGTGTATTTGGACAAAGTAAGAACTTGTACATTAAAAATTGAGGGAGTACAACAACTTTATATACTTATTTAATTGCTTCAGAAATTAAGAAGTCCTCGTTTCGAACAAAGGAAAAACATAAAACATTACAAAATTACAACACAGTCCTCTGAAGAAGCAGTTATTATACAGTTCTAGTTCATGCTAGAGCTAGACCCATCGTTACTTGCACGGTAACGCGGCCTCTTCCGCGCCTCCTCTCCCCCTGAGGCCTGAGCCGGACACACACCTCCCTCGAAAACCCTAGCGCCGGCGGCGGCCATGGCGTCCGCCGCGCCGAAACGGTGCTACTACGAGATCCTCGGGCTCTCCCGCGACTGCTCCCCGACCGACATCAAGCTCGCGTTCCGCCGCCTCGCGCTCTCCCTCCACCCCGACAAGCAGGCCCCGGGATCCGACCTCGCCGCCGCCACCGCCGCCTTCCAGGAGCTCCAGCACGCGCACTCCGTGCTCTCCGATCCCCAGGAACGCGCCTACTACGACTCCCACCGCTCCCAGATCCTCTTCGCCGACCCCGTCTCCTCCCGCTCCGGCTCCGCCTCCCCCGTCCCCGACCTATTCTCCTTCTTCTCCACCTCCGCTTTCTCGGGCTTCTCCGACTCCGGCCGCGGATTCTACAAGGTCTACGGTGACCTGTTCGACAAGGTGTTCGCGCAGGAGGTCACCTACGCCCGCCGCATGGGCATCCCCACCGACTCCATCCCCACGCCGCCGGTCATCGGCAACCTCGACTCCCCTTACACCCAGGTCACTGCTTTCTACGCCTACTGGCTGGGGTTCGGCTCGGTCATGGATTTCGGGTGGGCGGCCGAGTGGGACGCTGCCCGTGGGGAGAATCGCCGTACCCGGAGGCTCATGGAGGAGGATAACAAGAAGGCGATGCGCAAGGCTCGCCGGGAGTATAACGACGCTGTCAGAGGGTTGGCTGCCTTCTGCAAGAAGAGGGATAAGAGGGTGGTCGACATGGCACTGCAGAAGAAGGCAGAGGAGGAGAAGAAGAAGAAGGAAGAGATGGAAAGGAAGAAGGCAGAGGAGAGGAAGAAGAAGGAGCGAGCCATGACGTATCAGGAGCCTGAGTGGGCGAGGGTGAACGAGGACGAGATAGTGTTTGAGGAAGAGGATGATGAGGAGATGATGGCAAAGAGGAAAGAGGAGCTGTACTGTGTGGCATGTAATAAGAAGTTCAAGTCGGAGAAGCAGTGGAAGAACCATGAGCAGTCGAAGAAGCATAAGGATAAGGTGGCTGAGCTGAGGATGGCCTTTAAGGAGGAGGAGGAGGCTCTAAAGGAGGCCGAGGCGGCGGCGGGAGGCGAGTGGGAAGAAGTTGATGTGGGGTTTGATTTTAAGCCTGCAAATGAGTCAGACGAGAGTGATTGGTCAGATGCTGCAGAAGAGTTGGCTGAGGAGTTGGATGTGGGATTGGACGTGGGGAATGAAGAGGATGGTGATAAGGACTTCGATAGTGGGGAGCCGGTGGTTGGTTCATATGAGGGATTGGACGTGGGGAATGAAGAGGATGGTGATAAGGACTTCGATAGTGGGGAGCCGGTGGTTGGTTCATATGATGAGACTAGTGTCTTGGAGGCGATGTTATCAAGCCGAAAGAACAAGAAGAGTGGTTATGTAGTTCCTCAAGAGGAAGTTCCACCCTCTGTTTCAGAGGATGATAACGCTGATGATACAAGTTCTGCAGTTAATACTGTCAAGAAGAAAGGACGCCGGAGACGAGCATCAAAGAAGGGACAAGATGATGTTAGTTATGCTGAAAATGGGCAAGGAACGAAGACTAATGTCCCCCACGAGGAATCTGGGCATGATAATGATGAACATGGCGTTGACGATAAGATGGAGGGTCCACCCTCCTCTAATGATGACGGCCCAATGGCAAGCAAAGGAGATGAACAGAAAGGAATAAACGACAATCCTAAAAAGAACAAAAGGAACAAGAAAGTTGCAGAAAAGAAACCAAATGTTTCTGCTGACCAAAAGAACGCATCAAAGGGAAAGAAGCAAAAGGTACATTCACACTCTTCTTCATGACTTCATTCATCTTTTTGTTGTATAGTTCACAGCATGTTTATTGTGATTAAACCCTGTAATGTTATTCCGGTCTGATAGCAAAAACTAGCCGGCACTATTCGAGCCCTATATCAATCACAAGTGCTTGATGAACCGCCTAACTTCTCAAACCACTTAAGATGAATGGTTATGTTGAAGCTGTGCGGATAGTGAGTCTTTTATTGCTGAAGAACTGCTTAAAAAGAACACGGTAGAGAAGATAACTACATCATATGTTTTGACTTACGAGTATGTCATCAGAGAGCCATGTGCAAAAGAGTTAAATATACTAAGGATAGATCCTATTCATGTTATATCATGGAGAATTGTTCCTAGAAGTTTTGTTTAATGAGCTTCTAGCACATTTATGACATTGTAATACATTCTTTAACCATATCGTGGATTTAAAAAATGTTATTGGTTGAAGCAACATGATTGTAGCCATGTATGGTTATCAGGCATGCACATGCTGATGGGATTGAGCTAGGAAGATGTAGTACTTTTTGTCGGGTATAAGTTGGCTCTATGTTTTTGTATTTCGTTGCTTAATTTTTTTTATGTTCTGGAACCCTCATGATCATTGTGTTACCAAATACCAATTAGTGAAGATGACTCTTTCATCATGCATGCCCTCACTGATGGAATTGCTGTATTTCGGTAAAATGAAATCTGGCCACAAAATCCAAGTTACAAATGGGGACTCAGTCCTTATCTGCCACCTGCGATCTTCTGATTTTCCACATTTAGTACGGAGTAGTAAAGTAAAGCTGATGATGATCAAATATAGGTCATAGGTATACATGTTATCATGTTGTTGCATTGGTCATTTGGTCAATATGTAAGGAGTAACATGAGTGAACACATGATCTTGTGTCAGTTGCACGTCAATTATCATATGGTGCATTCCAGTAGTGTCATGTTTAACTAAGTTGGTCTAAACTGGTTGAAACAATTGCAGCTTCCCTTCTATTTCTTGTTATGTTTGAAATTTTCTAATGTGCTATGCTCCTCCAATGAAACCTACACCTTTGTTGTTTTTGCGTGCATGCACAGATCAAAATCTTTAGAAAAAGAGATCACTGATCAGTTGTTGTTCAGTCTATCATAATGGTTTTCTGTCTTGTAAGTATTGTTAAAATGTAGATGCACAGTTGCACACCTGGGAGTGGAGTTTTTATCCTGAGCTCTTCTACCCCTCTGTAAATAAATTCAAGAAGGGCATTTGGATGTTTCCAAAACATTTCACACATTTACATGTCGGAATACTCTATATGCATGCAAAATTTGGTAAACAATATGTTAATTAGTGGTCTGCATGAAAAAGCGAAGCATGAGGGGATAAAACAGTAACTGTGAGCAACAAATTTGTTTTGTTTTTTATGTCAGAATTTTGCAAGTGCACACAGTTTTCCACATGCACATGCATGAATTTGTGAAAATCAAATTCAGCTAACTGGTACATGTGGAGCATGTGTAATATAATTTGGATATATTTTCATTCTACATTCAGTAATAACACTTTATGCTACATGCCATTGTAATGATAATACTGTGCACATCGTACCAGGAGGTCTCGAAGGCACACGGCAATGATTGTGAAATGTGTGGAGATACTTTTGATTCAAGGTACACCATGAGCTCAGTGTTTTGCACCCCCAACCCCTTTTAATGTTTCTTTTACGCCTAGAAATTTGGTATTACCCATTTATGGTTAACCTGACATAACACTCTTTCAGGACGAAGCTGTTTTCTCACTTGGAAGAAACTGGTCACGCCGTCATCAAGACACGACAGAAAAAACGTTAAGGCCAGCAACATATAGGTTTTTTGAGCAACCTCCCCCCGGTTGATGCTGCTAGATTAGCATGCTGATAATGAAGTGTCATGCAATTCTTGTAATTTCTCATCTTCTTTTGGGTGCCTCCACACATGAGGTTTTGACCTCCAAATGCTCCAGTGTAAATGAGTGTCTGTACCCCAATTTAAATTAATATCTGTAGCAGTAGATCTTCCTTTACATTCGTTTTTAGAATGACAACTTGACTGTTTGCTGAAATAACATCGGCGCCTGTCATTCTTGTAAGTTTTCTTCTCTTCGATGGTGGCATGTTATTTTGCCTGCAAATGCTCCTGTGTAAAGTTTACAAACCAGCGGCACATTATACTGTTGTTTTTGCGTCATGTTATCTTGTTTATGAATGGAATGCCAATTTGTGCAGAAGTTTGATCAAATCAACTGATTCAAATTCAAATTCTGATTTCCTTTAAGCTGAACTTGATATGTTAACAGACACAATATTTGTATTCATACCCTACCTGATGTTGTTTGTAAATGATCTCTGAAACGAAAGAGCACATGGGAGCAAAATGCACCTGTCCAGTTCTTAATAGGTGATGTGAAAAACAGAGCTCCATTGAAATGATTGTCCAGGTGGTGCGAAAACAGCAGGCAAAGGAAACAGAATAACAGATTGGGCACGCGGCTACCACTACAAACATAATCACACACAACTACAGTGTCCGGCTAACATCACACACAACTACAGGGCTGTCCGGCTATGTGCATTTCCTTTTCATTACGTACAGCTCCATTCAAACCGAAACTTCATCAATGGAATTTCAGGCATGGCCTGCTTCCTGGATCATCAGGGCCCTTGCATGCCTTGTTCTCTGAATTTCTTCGCCTTGTGGCAGTTAGAGTTGCAAACTAGAACAAGAGATAAAAGGATGCTGCGGATCACTTCGTGCTCCTCTGACCTGCTGAAGCCATGAGCAATGCTACCGCAGCGACGAACGTGAACATCATGGACACAAGCAGAATGTATGTTTTCTTCGATGACCTCCAGTACTCCTTGAGCAGCAGGATGGCCCAGAATGTGCTCACAAGTGGCAATGCCTGATGAACAACAATGCTGAAGCATTAGAATTTCACATGTGACAGAGAGGTTTCATCTTTTCTCTCCAGATCTTGTAAGTTGCTTAAACAATTATTTGTGTGATCAGAACATTTGCTTCAAACAATTAACATTGTTTAGCATATGACAAACACCTCGGATGAGAATAGCAAAGACTCGGCGTTAGTTTCACAAACCTCAACAGCATCAGCAGCTGCATAATCAGCAGCCTGACCACCCATGAACTCCAAGCCATTGTCGAAACCGCAAAGTAAGCCGGCAAGAAGAGCCCAGTGCCTGCCTTTCCAGTCTTTCAGATAGGCCGTGAAGGATGACACTTCCACGCTGGCAATTGGGTGGTAGAGGAACCAGATGTTGAAGCCGACACCGATAACGAAACTTGAGATGGAGAAGTAGAAGAAGGCGGTGTAGACCACCAGGTGTGGGACACCATCCTTCAGGAAGTGCCACTGGTCGTTGGTGGCCAGGTTGAATGCCGGGGAGAAGAGAGACATGAGGAAGCCAGCGAAGAACACTATTGCAATCCCTGTGAACTTGTTTGACTCCAATACCTGGAAAAAGAAAAGGTTTTACCCAATCAGTTAGGTGATGATTGTGAATTGTGATAACAATTATGCTCCTCTGTTTTGAGGACAATACTAAGAACAAAAACCAACTACTAATCACATGACACCAACAGAACTACGGCTTCACCTTAATTGAACGCTGTTGTTCGAGCTGAATTAGGTATTCTTTACTTCCTGCTTTAGGCCTGGTGGCGCCTGTCGCACGAGACTCTCCATTCTCCGCAGCATTTAGAGGATCTGAAATTGGAGAGTTAAGAACTAGGATAGGATGTGCAATTGCAATACGTTTATAATACAATACCAGTAATATTTACAAGCATGTGGCATGGATGATACCTGTGTCGCTGACTCCGCCTGGTGCCATACCTCATTTGTGCTGTAAAATAACATTTATTATGATCAGAACAGTGAATAATGAGGCGCAAAATGGTTTACGAAGTTTGGCACCCAAAGGAACAGTAACCAGTGGGTTATGTGATCCGGTTGATTGGCATAGCAAGAAGATGTGAAATAAAGTAGGAACAAATTACCAAAAGCTGTACCTATTTGGGGATGCACGCAGTTTTCGTTTAATATCAGCTTTATTGGAACCGTGGAGAGCAGCGCCAAGGACGGCTGCAACAAAGAAGCATGCCACACCAGGGAAAAGAATCGTTGCCCGGTTTATCTTGTTGTCCAGGAAGTAATTTAGTGTTGTGCCTGAAAATATACCATGCGAGTTAATGAAATAAATCCAAGAATGAAAGAGGTAGCATATACCTGAATTCTACCATTGACATCTAAGGGTTTGATATTCCTTGTGATGTTCAAATCTATATACAATATTTCCTTGATAATGAGCTGATTACGACTAATATTGACACATCAATTTTGACTGAAAGATAGCTTAGTTGCTTTTCATTGATGAAAGGGAAACAGAAACAGAGTTCTACACATGCCTTATTTCAAGCAGGAAGGAAAATAAAAGAAACAAAAAGGCGGCCAAGATGAGCCAGCCTTAGCAACAGGACTTTACGTTACTCCCATGGTGTCAGATTGAGATAACTACTAACCAGTGGTTATTTGCAGAATTTTTTTTTTCGAAAAGGTTGCAGAAATAAAGGAAAATGAACCAACAAGTGCGACCCTATTAGTTGTGTCTTCCATGTAAATGGTTAAAATGACAGGCCGTGATCAAGAATGAAGTGCGCTTGTCACATGCGTCATCTCAGATCGAAGCATAGACATAAAAGGATAACAAGAATATTGCATATAGCACTTGAATTAGTAGAGAGGGCGGGATGACGAGAACTTGCCTACTACAACAATCATGCTTGAAACTATAACCTCAGTGAGCGAGAGACCCGCATATGCCCAACCATACTGTGTGCAAACGTTCCCGATGCTGAGCGCAGCACCGCCTCCGATCGCAAACAGCACCGAATGCCAGTTGTCCTTGATCACAAAAAAAATCCATTCAGATATTCAGTACAAGGGCGTGCCGCGTGCGTCGACGATCGAACAATTCGAGCAATGCATCGCGAACGAAATTAATCAAACAGTTACCCATATAGTCTATAGATTGCGTAAATATACCTGAACCTGACGGAGCTGGGTGAAGAAGTTGGGCTGGGCGTCCCCAAGCTGGCCGAAGGTGAGCGCGATGAGGACGGCGGCGAGGAGGTTGGAGATGGAGTAGTCGAGGTAGGTGTGGCAGGCGTCCCCGGCGCTCCAAGAGGGTGAGCAAGGCTGGCCATGTGCCCAGGAACAGGAGGGAGACAACCATCAGAGCAATGGCGCCCCCTTTGTCCTCTACCATGAACATCTCCACCGATCGAGGCCGCCCCTGCTCGATCGATCGAACTCCTATGAGAAGGATCGAGATGTGGTACCGCACCTAAGAGAAGGCAGGGATCCCGACGCGCGTGAGGAAGAGAGGTTGAAGACGATCGATCGAGCTCCTCAGGAACTGCTGCTTGCGCTCGATCTCTCCCCAGTACTAATGGCTGATGAAGCTCTACAGATCAGCGCGGCGGCCGCGCGAGCGAGCGAGTCGGCAACGGAAGCAAGGAAGAGGAGGAGGGGGGTTTATAGGCGAAGGGGTCAAGGTTGCGTGGGGCGCCCGTCAAGGTTTGCTCGGCAGCGCTCTCGGCTGGAGCGCGAGGAGCGAAAAGGCAAAGGCAACGGAACAGAAGCTCCTGACGTGCGGGCCCCGCTGGCAGGTTGACTGGCGCCCGATGCCCCTAGCTGGGTTCCAGAAAGATTGGAGTGAGGAGCCGGGCTTCGGCGGGTTTGTGAAACGACTCGGGGGATGGGCTGGACAGAATTCGACCCGTTAGGAAAGAGGGTGACGCGAAGGCCCAGGGAAGGGAGAGAGAAGAGGGGGAGTAGACGGAGAGGGGATGGGCCAGGGAAAATAGAATGGGCTTCTGCCCAAAGAAGAGAAGATGTTCAGAAAAAAAATCTTGAATCTCTCTGTCCGCCGTCCTCTTCGAAGAAATTTCAATCTCCAGCGGTTCCCTTCATCTCTCATGGCCGATCTGGCCTCAAGAGACGAGGAGAACCATGGATCAACGTCTGGCATCAAGTTTTGATACTTTTTTTGTTAGGTTTTTGTGTGTTTCTCGGTGGCGTCTTGGCGATGAAGACACCGTCGTTTAGAAGATTGGTGTCCTGGCTCCTTCATCGTCCTGGTGTAAACATTGCAACCTATGTCATGGAGTCAGTAGTTCTCATGACACGTCTTTTCGGGTTGCTGGTCTTTTTCCTTGTGGATTCATCGACGGAGAAGCAGTTTTACAGTTTGTCTTGCAAAGGGTATTATCTCGGCCATGGTGCGTTCAATGATCTTAGGTACTCACCATTTGTGGTGAGCGGCTCATGCGGCTTTTTAAAACCTCTGAGGTTAGTTCAGTTTGCGCAAGTATGGTATTCTGCAATTTTGTTAACGAATACGTGGAGAAGTATTACGATGCGAATGATGGATCAAGAGAAGTTTACTTCAAAGGACTACAATGAAGCTTTTAGTTTTGTTGAGTATCTTTGTTATTTGTGTTCGTTCGTGTATCGCTCTTTTGTACTTTATCTCTTAAATCAATAAAGCCAGATCGTTGCTCTTAAAAAAAAGAAAAAAAATCTTGAAAATCTAGGGGGAAAACGAGGGTAAACAAATAACAGCCAAACTTGAAAACTTATTAAATTTTAGGAACGCATATTTTAACATGCATAGTTTAAATAAAATATAATGCAACAAATATTATTTTAACAAAAAGATTAGTTTGGAAAATTTAATTTAAATGTAAACATTGATGAAATCCCAAATTTGATTAACAATAATACAAAGAAAATGCCCAGTCCTTGTTTTTTGATTTAAATTTTTTTCTCAATTCTCCAAAAACCATGTTTTAGCGACGTATGGCTGGTGACTTAGTAGTCACAAACACGTGGTACCGGAACCAGCGTCCGTGACTACGCCCTACGTCACCGAGGCCATATCTGCTGTTCCATCCTTTGGTTCTCTCTTTCTTCTCTTCTTGATCTCCCATGTTCGTTACACACAATTACAAAAAATTTGAACCGCCTATTCCGGGACGGAGCTTAGCTCGAGTCTTGGTTAAGAATGGCGATGATCTACATTCTACATCAACACGGCGCACGATAATTCCATGGATCGGAATATTGCGTATAATGGTTGTCGAGAAAGCTCCCGGTCACAAGAAATTCAAACATTTCTCGTTTCAAATTCTAAAACCACTAGGGATCGACCTAAGCTGATCTCCACATGGAACCAAACATAACATCTTTCCCAACATCTCATGCGGCGCTTGGGCGCGACGATAGAGGCGGCCAGAGATCTCGAGTAGCGGGGAGCGAGGTGCGTCGCTCTCGGTGTTCCAGGAAATCGGCGGCGACACGCGCGGCGGCCTGCGGGGTGCGCGCTCAAGGTGTTCGCAGAAATGCGCTCGAGCTGTTAGTGCCAATGCCATGCCCGGAGAAGATGCGGAAGCGTGCCTGCTTGGCCTGCCGGCGCGAGCGCGACGACGTGGGAATGGAAGGCAACTGGAGGCAGATTTAGCGGCATGTCTTTCTCCCTCTCTGGACTCTTAGTTGGTGGCACAGCGTCTTATCCAAGTCTTGGGTGCCATTGCATATCTTCCAGGCCATCCAAGTGGACTACTGGGCGGTTGGAGGAACCGAGCTGAAGTGAACGCCACAAAATCTGTGCTAGAGGGTGGGAAACCAAGCACAATTTACATTTGCTGAACTCCTTTTCTTTCAAGAAAAGGCACGAGCACGAAGAACACGATCCTTTTGAGTCTGTCTATCTTGTGTGCAGGTTACTTGCAAGGCGGCTGCAATGGTGCTATGGACTGGGCTGAATCAGGCGGGGACGGCGCGGACATCGGTGGGCTCATCTCCATGATCATGAAGGCCGCGCTGACGGCTCGCCAGAACAGGAGAGAGTGCGACCAGCTGGCCCGTCGGATCCTCATGATTAGGGAGCTGCTTCCGCACCTGCAGCTGCAAGACCCACGTGCCATCGATCACCTGGCACAGACGGCAGCATGCTGCGTGCAGATGGAGGGGAAGGAACGGCCGGACATATCAGATGTCGTTGCGAGCCTTGAGATGGCGCTCGAGCTCATCGGCAACGATGGCACTGACCAACCAGTTAATTAATTCAGGCAATGAGTCAGACGGATTCACAAAAGATGCTTCCCTTCCACCGTTAGATTTCATTCGCACTGATTTTTTTTCCTAAACATCACACCTCTGGTATTGAGTTTGCCATCTAGAAGAACATATGCATGGATTGTGGTAATACTCTGTGCTTGAGCATACACATATATTTCCAGTCTGACCTATATAGATTGGCTGAGATCTGTTACTGCCTGCTAAGTATGGATATTACATCCCACTCCTGACATATTTGTACCAGAGAAATCCTTGTGTGCAATCAGCTGCAAGATAGATCCAGATATCTGTACATGTCTCCTTTGTTATGTATCCAGCAAAGAGGAACAGTTGAACATCTCTTGTAACAGAAAACCAAAGTAAAAACTGAATCTTCTTTAATGAGCTATCCTGGAATGAAATGGTAATTTAGCAGAAGATGCTCCTTATGTGATAGAAATCTTTGGATATATAATACTGATCATGCAACACACGTTTAAACCCAGAACTTCTATCAGTTGTGGCTCCCTGACGTCTGCTCGTCAATGGACTCCAGTCACTCCACCACCTAAAGGTCTGGTTATGCTAAATGTTGATGCTGTGGTTCCTTTCCATTATCCGTACAGCTCTATTCAAACCGAAACTTCATGAATGGAATTTCAGGCATGGCCTGCTTCCTGGATCATCAGGGCCCTTGCATGCCTTGCTGTCTGAATTTCTTCGCTTTGTGGCAGTTAGAGTTGCAAACTAGAACAAGAGATAAAAGGATGGGGTGGCCGATCACTTCGTGCTCCTCTGACCTGCTGAACCCATGAGCAATGCTACTGCGGCGGCGAACGTGAACAGCATGGACACAAGCAGAATGTACGTTTTCTTCGATGCCCTCCAGTACTCCTTGAGCAGCAGGATGGCCCAGAATGTGCTCACAAGTGGCAATGCCTGATGAACAACAATGCTGAAGCATTAGAATTTCACATGTGCAAAGAAAGTTTTATATTTTCTCTGAAGATCTTGTAAGTTGCTAAAACTATTATATGTGTGATCAGAACATTCTCTTCAAACAATTAACATTTTGTTTAGCATATTGCAAAAACCTTGGATGTGAATAGATAACACACGGCATTGGTTTCACAAACCTCAACAGCATCAGCGGCTGCATAACCAGCAGCCTGACCACCCATGAACTCCAATCCATTGCCGAAACCGCAAAGTAAGCCGGCAAGAAGAGCCCACTGTCTGCCTTTCCAGTCTTTCAGATAGGCCTTGAAGGATGACTTTTCCACGTCGGCAATTGGACAGTAGAGGAACCAGATGTTGATGCCCACACCGATAACGAAACTCGAGATGGAGAAGTAGAAGTAGGCGGTGTAGACCATCAGGTGTGGGACACCGTCTTTCAGGGTGTGCCACTGGTCGTTGGTGGCCAGGTTGAATGCCGGGGAGAAGAGGGACATGAGGAACCCAGCGAATAACACTATTGCAATCCCTATGAACTTGTTTGATTCCAATACCTGGAAAAGGAAAAAGTTTTACCGATTCAGTTAGGTGATGATTGCGAATTGCGATAAAAATTATGCTCCTCTGTTTTGAGCACAATGCTAAGAACAAAGACCAACTACTATCTATTCTACAACAATAATCAAATGACTCACAGAACTACGGCTTCACCTTAATTGAACGCCGTTGTTCGAGCTCAATTAGGTATTCTTTACTTCCTGGTTTAGCCCTGGTGGCATCTGTCACAGGAGAATCTCCATTTTCCGTGTCCCTTAGAGGTTCTGAAATTGCAGAGTTGAGAACTAGGATCTTCAATTGGAATACGTGGACAGTTCGAGCATGTGACATGTATGATACCTGTGATGCTGACTTGTTCGCCCAGGGTCAAACCTCCATTTGTGCTGTAAAATTACATTTTATTATGATCAGAAAAGTGAATACAAGGCGTAAAATGATTTACGAAGTTTGGCACCTCAAGCACCTAACAGTGGGTTATGTGATCCGATCGATTGGCATGGCAAGAAAATGTGAAATAAAGTGGGAACAAATTACCAAAAGCTGTAACTATTTGGGGATGCACTTAGTTTCTTTTTATCATCAGCTTTATTGGAACTGTGGAGGGCACAGGCAAGGGTGGCTGCAGCCAAGAAGCATGCCACTCCAGGGAAAAGAATCGCGGCGCTGTTGATCTTGTTGTCCAAGAAGTAATTCAGTGTTGTGCCTGAAAATACAACATGCGAGTCAATGAAACAAATATCCAAGGATTAAAGAGATAGTAGCTCATAATTTGTCCAATAGTGCCGACAGTTAGTTTGGTGCAGCTACTGAATTAACTGAAGAAAGATGTTCTTCAGTTCAGAGATCAAATATGTTGTGCTTATACCTGAAAGCTATGAATGACATCATTAAGGGTTTGATATTTCTTGTGCTGTATAAATCTATACAGCATTTCTTTGATAATAAGCTGGCTACGATTAATATCAATCAACACACCAATTTCTCATGCAACTAGTGGTTAGTGCAAAAATAGACAACTAAACCAACAGGGGCATGCGACCCGAGCTAATAATTGAGTCTGGCATGTGTAAATGGTTAAAACGACAGAACGTGATGAAGAAACAATCGAAGCATAGACAGAAAACGATAAGAATATTGCAGAGGAGATGACGGGAACTTGCCTACCACAACAGTCAAGCTTGAAACTATAACCTCGGTAAGCGAGAGACCCACATATGCCCACCCATACTGTGTGCAAAGGTTCCCAACGCTGAGCGCAGCGCCGCCTCCGAGCGCAAACAGCACTGAAGGCCAGTCATCCTTCATCACAAATTAAAACCCATTCAGATTCAGATTCAGTACAAGGCCGTCGCCCGTGAACGAATTTGCCGCACGAAAGCAGTTACCTCACCTGGGCCTGACGGAGCTGGGTGAAGAAGTTGGGCCGGCCGTCCCCGAGCTGGCCGAAGGTGAGCGCGATGAGGACGGCGGCGAGGAGGTTGGAGACGGAGTAGTCGAGGTACGCGTGCTGCGGCAGGCGGCCCTTGCGCTCCGCGTGGGTGAGGATCGTTGGCCACGAGCCGAGGAACAGGAGGGAGAAGGAGATCGAAACGATGGCGCCCGCTTTGTCCTGCACCATGAACATCTCGCTCGATCGGTCGAGGCCGCCAGAGCGCTATCGGCTGGAGCCCGCTGGAGCGCGACGATAATATAGGGAGCAGAAGCTCCTGACGTGCGGGCCCCGCTGGCAGATTTTATTTTTTTGGTTCGGTTGGCTGGTTTTTTTGCTAGCTGGGTTCCGGAAGATTGGAGTGAGGAGCCGGGCTTTGGCGGGTTTGTTAACCGACTCCAGAGATGGGCTGGATAGAGTTCGGCCCGTTGAGAAAGAGGTCGCGAAGGCTAAAACGGTGGAAGAGAGACAAGAAGGAGAGTAGTAAAATGGGCTTCGGCCCAGACAAGACCGGAAAGGAAATCAGTTCCCTCTACTGGAATATCCAGGATGTTTTGCATACAAAAACTAGTCCATTAATTGGCGCGGAGGAGTACTGTAGTAGAAAATCTTGGAGGGAGGGGGGAGGCTAAAAAATACCAATCGAACTTCGAAAATAAAAATTGTACGGATACTGCAAACTGATTAGAAATCAAAGCTTCGAAGAGGTTTTGTCCAAAATTTGATGCCACCTGCTAGAGTTGGCTACCACCTGGTACGAGGGCGATGATAAAAGAAAACCAGCAAGCAAGCAAACAAACAAACCAATGTACTTTTCCGAGCTCCACGTCGGATGCCACGTGGATTGAGATTATGCGCTGGTATGAAATTTGGACTGCGGATGCAGCGTTTGCAAGTTTGTGGATCAAAATGTTCCCACCCGTCAGGTTGATGGACCTACAATGCCATTTCCTCTATTTCAATGTGCATAGTTCAAAGAAAACAAATTAAATTCATTTTGGATTAACTTAATTTAAATGCTAAGCATTGATGAAATCCCCAACCTTGATTAATATATAAATAACAAAGAAAATGTTGAGTCCTCGTTTTCTAATTAATAAAAACATTCTCAAATTCCAAAAAACCATCTTGTTTTAGGAGCCTGTTTGGATGAAGTACGGTCCAAGTCATTGGCATCTGGGACTGGACCCATGCGTCGGTGACTATTCTGTACGTCACAGAAACCACATTTGTTGTTTTATCCTTGCATTTCGCTTTTTTCTCCTCTTCTCTTGAGCTCCCCTTTTTAGCATGGATGACGGGTAGGAAAACTTTATACTCTTTTGATCAATATTAGTTGCCACTGACTTCATACAAAATCAACGACAATTAATATGGATATGAGAAAGTAGCATTTTATCAGTTAATGAATGGAATGTCCATTTGTGCACAAGTTTGATCAAATCAACCAATTCCCTACACACCATTACAAATTTATGAACCACCGGTTGCTAGTTGCGATGGAGCTTAGCCTCTGAGCCTAGGTTAAGAACTGCGATGATCTACATTCACACGACGCACGATAATTCCGTGGATCAGAATATCGCGTATAATGATGATCGAGATCACCTGCTTGGAATCTCGGTTATCCTGTCAAGAAAGCTCCCGGTCGCAGGAAATCCAAGCATTTCACATTTCCAATTCTAAAATCACTAGGGTTCTAAGACTTCACATGGAACCAAACATAACATCTTTCCAACATCTTAAGTAGCCTAATGTTGCCCGTAAATGATCTTTAGAACGATATAACACATCACATTAATATGGTTCTCCACTAACTTGAAGTCGCAAGACCTCAAACTTCTCTTTCTTTCTTTCTTTTTTGTTATGTACAACTCCATTCAAACGAAAACTTAATGAATGGGATTTCACTTCGTGCTGGCATGGCTTCCTGGATCAGGGCCCTTGCTTTGCTGTCTGAATTTCTTCGCCTTGTGGCAGCTAAAGCTGTAGACTAGAACAACAGATAAAAGGATGTAGTGATCGATCATTTGGTGCTCCTGTGGCCTGCTGAAGCCATCAGCGTAGCTACTGCGGCGATGAACATGAGTAGCATGAACACAAGCAGAATGTATGTTTTCTTTGACGACTTCCGGTACTCCCCGAACAGCAGGATGCCCCAGAACGTGCTCACAAGTGGCAATGCCTGATGAACAGTAATGCCAGAGCTGTTAGAATCACATATGTGTAGAAAAGTTCATCTTTTCTCTGAAGATCTTGTAAGTCTTCTACTCCCTCCGATCAGTTATACTAAATCCGCGACACTTATTATGAATCGGAGGGAGTAGTATCTTAAAAAAGTGTGACCAGGGCTTATGTTATAAAGATTTAATATTGTGTTTAGCATCTTTGAATCACAGACTGCAAACATAGTGGGTTTTGCTTCTGATGTGAATAGATAACACTAAAATCATTAATTGCACAAACCTGAACGGCATCAGCAGCAGCATAACCAGCAGCCTGACCACCCATGAACTGGAAGCCGTTGCCAAAACCGCAAAGGAATCCAGCAAGAAGAGCCCATTGCCTGCCTTCCCAGTCATTCAGATAGGCTCTGAAGGATGACTTTGGCACGCCGGCCATCGGACGGTAGAGGAACAAGATGTTCAACCCAATGCCGATGACGAAACAAGAGATTGAGAAGTAGAAGAAGGCAGTGTAGACCACCAGGTGCGGGACACCATCTTTCAGGGTGTGCCACTGGTCGTTTGTGGCCAGGTTGATTGCCGGGGAGAAGAGCGAGAAGCAGACGCCAGCGAAGAACACTATCGAAAGCCCTATGAAGGTGTTTGATCCGAATACCTGGAAAAGGAAAAAACAATTACACGACCAGCCCAATGATGATTGCGATAACAATTATACGGAGTAGAATTTATGACTCTGTTTTGAGCACATTATTAAGAACAAAGACCGTATACTGTCAGAATCATTCTGAGTTATGTCTTCACCTTAATTGAACGCTGCTCTTCGAGCTCAATCAGGTACTCTGCAGTTCCTGCTTCAGCTTTGGTGGCATATTTGGTAGGGGAAGCTCCATTCTCCATGTCCTTCGGAGCATCTGAAATATGCAAATTTTACAACTAGTATCTGCAACTGCATTACTTCTACACTACTAGTAGGCAGTAGCTCCTACAATCATGTGCCCTTGATGGTACCTTTGTCTATAACTTGCTTGCTCGGCTCCATATCATCTCCAGTTGTCCTGTAAAATCATGCATTATTATGATCAGTGGCGAATATAAGACATAAAAAGGTTTATGAAGATTGGCACCTAAATTGCTAGCAGGGTTATGTTAAGCCAGTGGGTAGTGGGCAATACAATTTGTTTAATCTACATGGCAAAACATTGTGCAAGAAAATGGGGAAACAATTACCCAATTTTGTAGCTATTTGTGGATGCACTTAGTTTTTGTGCATTATCAGCTGCATTGGAAGCGTGGACAAGAGAGCCAAGGATGACTGCAACAAGGAAGAATCCCACTCCAGTGAAGAGAATCTCTGCCTTATTGATGCGGTTGTCCAGGAAGTAATTCAGTGTTGTACCTGAAAACAGAACACCCGACTTAATGGAAAAAATATCCAATAATTTTGTCAACTTCTTGGATTATGACATAAGACTGTAGTAGAGCCAACAGCCAACAGTTAATCTTGAGCAGTTAACTGAATTAACTGGTGATGTTCTCCTAGTTCAGAGATCAAATATGTTGTACATATATATAAAAAAGCTGTTTTTTTACATACAGTTGATATTTATTTGAACTGTTCAAATCTAGACAACATTGCCTTGGTAATGAGCTGACTACAATTAACATGCCAATTTTTGTCAAGCAACATGAGCTGTCAGTGTTATCCATGTTTTAAAAGACTAACTTAAGCTAACTAGTGCTAACTGCCAACTTAATTTTTTTCTCGAACCCGTACCTAAGTGCGTGTTGTTTCATTAGAAGAAGCGCTACAAAAGCCAAAGGCAAACCAAAACAAAAGGAAAGAAAGGCAGGCTCTGCGAAAAGAAAAGAAACAAAACAAACTGTACAGAGCTACCAACTTAATAATTGGACCCCTCCTTTAATGCTTAACAAATTAAGACAGTTGTCATCAAGAATGAACTGTAGGTTACATGATGAGATGACTACAATTTGCAGGCCAATTTTTTTTTTAAGATTAGCGGGCCAATTTTCATAAGCAACATGAGCTGTCAGATAACCAGTGTTATTTTTAGAAGTCTAACCTAAGCCAACTAGTGCTAAGTGTTAACATAATAACTGAACCCCTCCTTTTAAATGGTTAACAAGGACAGATGTGATCAAGAATGAACTTTATTTCACATGCATCATAAGTATAACCAGAAGAAACATGAGAATGTTTCTTGCACTTTAATTAGCAGAGGAGATCAACTTACCTATCACAACAACCATGCTTGAGCTGATAACCTCAGTAACCGAGAGACCCACATATGCCCAAGCATACTGGGTAGAAAGGTTCCCAATACTGAGCACAACACCCCCTGCCATTGCAAACAGCACTGAAGGCCAGTTGTCCTTCATCACAAAATTCATTCAGAGCCAGCAATCGACTGACGAACAATTGATCGTTTCATCGAGAATTTCTCGCATGAAAATTTACAGAAGATAGCTAACCTGACTGAGCTGAGTGAAGAAATTGGGCATGTTATGCTTGCTGTCCCCAAGCTGTCCGAAGGTGAGAGCGATGAGGACCGCGGCGAGGAGGTTGGTTATCGAGTAGTCAAGGTAGGTATGCTGTGGCAGCCGTCCCCGGCGCTCCAAGAGGGTGAGCACGGCTGGCCATGTGCCCAAGAACAGGAGGGAGGCGCACATGATGGCAATGGCGCCCCCTTTGTCCTCTATGATGAACATCTTGAGCCCTTGTTTGATGGACAGAAAGGAATTCAGAAGGGGGCCTTCAACCACCTGCAGGCATCATGTGTGAGATTTCAAAATCTACTAGTTGTGATGCAGATGGTCAGTAAAACTCTGGTTTCTTGACCTCTGCAATAAGCTCTGGATGAACTGAATGATCCGTTGATCACCACAACAGAAAAAGGTGAAAAAACATAAGGAAAATCATTCCAATATCCACACCAAAAATTTGAGAAGCTAACAACACCAGCAGGAAAGTGTTCCAGTTTCTTGAAACAACACAATTACCAAACATCAGATTTTCCAGAGAATGAAAAAAGAAAGGAAAGATCGGCTAAGAATCCTGACTGAAGACACCACAGAAGGAAAAGAGGATGAACATGAAAGTACCTCTTGGCACGGAACCAGAGAAGACGCACATGCTAGAGCACGGTCCATGGGGATTTTTATAGTGACAGGCGCACTAGCTCACAAAAATCCGAGATCCAATGGGATCATTTCACTCAAAGTCCAACTCGATCTGCACGAGTTTGACTCCCTCAGCAGATCGCGAGTTTGCGGACCACCAATGGAATTGGGGATTTATGATGCATGGGGAGGAATGAAGGAAGGAAGAAACATTTGGAGTGAAGAAAGAGACAACATACGATGGGCTCATCACAAGTTGAAATAATTGAATGTGTGACAGTGACCTCTGGCTCTTCCCGTCCAAGCGAATCAGATCAAGGGAAAAAATTATGTGAGTTCTTGCTTGTGTCCTTTGTCCAAGAAAGTAAACGGAAGAAGATGATACAATTAGAGTACTGCACACATTGGCCAGAGATATAATTAATGAACAGAAAACCTATCTCTTTCAACTGTGCCTATTCAAGAAAAAGGCACGTTGTTAAAAGAAATGCGAGGGCAAAAGAGCGGTGATTCCAACAAGATCATTGATACTGAATCTTGCCCCTTTCCTCTGACGAGTAAGAATTCCTTTTCAATCTTCTCAGGATCAAGGTGAAGGAAAGTGAGACCTGAGCTCACATGGATCCAAGAATTCAGGCACGAATATCTTGCCGAGAAAAAGAAAACAGAATTGCCAACCACTGTTTGATCCATCGGCGGCGATGAAACAGAAAACACCAGATGTGGAGTCTAATAAAGAAGACAATAAATTCATGTAAAAGAAGGGGGATAAGACCAAGTACCTTGAGGTCAGTCAGACAAGAGGAAGAAGAAGAAGAAGAATCTGTCTTTCTCGATCGGCCCAATGAATGAACTGAAGAAGCTGTATATGTCCGTCCCAGGGGTGAGTGTTTGTGTTCATATACGGGTCTTCTGAGTCCAGATGAGCGGTGGTTGTTGTGCTCTCCGCTACTGCTCTTCCTTCCTTCAGCTGATCGATGCAATTGATTGCACGGGGAATTGATTAACCAGGTGTTTATTCTAATTGCTTCTGTTAAGTACAGTTGTTTAAATGCATATCCTTTGACTCCGGATCTGGAGTGCGGTTGGACTTGGACAGATTCTCCAGATCACTGCTTAATGATTCTCAGTTATTTTTTATTTTTGGTGACACAAGATTCCCAGCTGGTTAATCGCTTTTTTTAGTCGGATGATGGCCTCGATGTGCGGACGTGGTCGTTTTCTTTTTTGCTTACCACAAATGGGGCATTCGGGGAAACCAATCTGGGCATCGGCAGGTTAGTTTATGTTGTACATCGTATGGTAAATATTCTTTTTTTCTCATTTTTCTTAAAAAATCGTCTCTTGAACGTGTATCCCACCTTTTGATTTATTTTCGTTGACTCCATTGTGACAATATCTTCAAAGCCATGTTCTATATTGATGTACACACCTCGCACCGTTTCTTTTTGCAAGATGTGTTTTGTCTATGTTAAACTTTTTAATATTTGTCCCGATCTATAGAAAAATATAATAATAGCTAGAATATCAAATAAGTATACCCCTCCGTCACGTATTAAGTGACTTTCTATTACATGTATATAGACGTTTTTAGATATAGATACATCCATATTTGGGCAAACTTGAGACACTTAATTATGGGACTGAGGGAATAATATATAAATGTTTAATAACAAAAACTAATTTAGAGTTGTTGATGCCGGTAGATTTTCTATAAACTTAAGCATTAAATATTAAATTTGGGTTAAAACAAAGCTTGACCATCTTATAAAAAGAACGAAAAGAGTATCTTTAACGACTTTTTTTTCCGGTTGCTATAGTTATTAGATAGTTACCACTTATTAGCGGTTAGCAATGTGGTAACTATCTTCTAAACAAGTACTCCAACTCAATATGTGGACCCTCATAAACTAATACCAATGCAACGATTATCTAAGAGAAGGTGTATTTTTTGAGCCTCCACATTTTTAGTTTAGAAGAGTTGGCACATGTTCCACCAAGCTGAGATGACTGTTGAAAAACTTTTTTTAAGTCCGTGGATTGAACTAACCTCATCCATATGCTCTGATCCAGTGGCATGCCTTACTCCAGTCCATTTTGTAAGGCTAGTAGAAACCAACCACGAGAGAGTTAAGAATGGTCAACTCAACCGTATGTGTTATCTAAGTTGGGGAAACATCAAACATGCGGCAAGTTTTTGCCAAAACCATGCATGTCACGCCGGCAATAATACGGAATTGCGTGGATCAATGGAACAATGTATTCTTTTGAAAGAAAACTGCAAGTGAGACCCCTACAGTATAAATAAGAACCTAAATTCGCATCTATGAAGACTTAAACTCAGGTGTTGTAATTGTACGTCCACTCCCCCAACCAAGGCTCACTTCCTACATGGACCAATGTTTTCGATTTTTGACAATTTAGAGACATATTTGTTTTTACAAAAAATAGTTTATTTTCGCTTTGATTAAAAGAATGAGCCTAACTCTCTCTCTTGGTTGAGAGAGTGGGTGTACAATCCTGCAAAAAAAAAATGCCCTAGCTGGGAGACCAAAAATATAGTTTCCTCGTTATCAATTATGCTCCACATCGACCAAGCGATTGAGATGGGGAAAAATGATATAACCATACTTATTTTCTTGAGTAATTCAGTAATTCTCGCATATGTGTGGTATTATAAGGTTCCTATTTATATTGTAAGGTTTCTTTTCAAGAACAAAAACGCTCTGGTTGGGAGACCAAAAATATATTTTCCCCGTTTTCTAATTATGGTCCACATCGACAAAGTGATTTAGATGAAAAAAAATGATATAACCATACTTATTTTTTGAGAGTTTTTACAGTACCCTGGTACTCCTAAGGAACATTGAGGAGTACCTTACACATCTAGCCATCCATTTAGAGGGGCAGTTCAGACTTTTTGTATCCATTGTTTCCCTGCCCATCTTTCAAGTCGAGCACTGCTTCCTCCTCGATCCCGACGGCTGCACCTCGCACACCTCACCTGCGCGGCTGCGCCCCTCCTGCTTCCGTCTCTGTTACCTTCAAATAGTTGGCCGCTGCTGCCTGTTCTGCTTTTCAGACGGATTTAATTCCCTCCTTCACTGCTCACACCAACCTCCTCCGTACCATTTTCTCTCGTTCCTCTCCCAATTCTCAATGCACGGAACGAGGCTCATATTCAGAAACAATAGTACCACAGAGCAAGATTAATTACGGCACACTGAAATACATAGATGCAAGGATTATTGACGACGATCCACAGTGCAACACGAAATTCAGATATATAGTTACGGTCATCGCCATCTCCGATGGTCGCCGCGACAAGCCGATCGATGGCCAAGGAGCGCCAGCCGTGCGAACCGATGACGTGCGCGCGTGAATCCACGGATGCGTTGCACATGAGGAATCTCGGCCATGTGCAGCTGCCGTCACGGGAAGAACATGCATGTTAATTAGGATTTTAGGGTTCTTCAAAGAATGGAGATCGTGATTTATTTATGTATTTGGCATCGGGGGCACTATAATTCCATTTTGATTTTTAGGCATGCACTAGATTATATCCTAATTGACTACATATACAGGTAAATAATTTAATTAGTTTGATGATTACGTTTTTACCCCTGGTATCTAATGTATCCGACCTCATTTTGTACCCGTGCATCCGATGCATTAGAACCGGCCGATTCTAATCGTGTGTGTTTGATTAGTCTTAGGAAATCTTGCAATTAGGCGCCTGCTTACAGCCATCTAATTTTGCAAACCACCCCTAAACGCTTTTGCCAGGAATCAATCCATTTCTTTTCCCGCAAAGATCTCTCTGGTTCTCTCCACGGTGCTCGCCTTCATCCCCACACTCAGCATTGCCGTCGTTGTCGCCCCGGAGCGATCCATTAGTCGCTGTCGCCGTCGCCCCAGAGCGATCGTCGCGCCCTATCCAGATCTCTGGCCAGACCCGCTCCCGTCCGCCTTCTCGCTGGGGCCTGACGCCAAGGCCGCTGCCAGCCGCAACGTTCCTACCACTTCGACTTCACAAAACAGACTCCTCCAGTGCCAGTGGGTGCCCTTCCACCTGACGAAGCCGGCTTGCTACAGACATGCGTGAGCAGAGCCCAACGTCCCTTGCAGAGCAACAACAACCACATCCCTGAATTTTCCTTGTTCTTGTTTATGTATCCAGTGCTTGCAAATTGACCTCCTCCTGATTATTACTTGTGGACTGCGATACTATTTTTTGGATGTGTGTGTGTCCGGCATGTGAGTTCAGAATGACAAATGACCGTAAGTTGTTGCACGTGAAAGGAAATTTCAGATGGAAACAAATTCTTAATGCCTTCTCAGAATCTTACTGGGAATTGAGGTGTTCTTTAAGTAATGCATGATGTTCTGATGCCGCTAGTTTGATGTGTTTCTTGTAAGGATTTTGCAAGACGTTGCAGCCGGCCGCGGCCTTGGCGTCAGGCCCCAACGAGAAGACGGATGGGCGCTGGTCTGGTCAAATATCTGGACAGGGCACGACGATCGCTCCGGGGTGACGGCGACGGTGAGCATCGTGGATGTGGAGAGAACCAGAGAGCTTTTTGCAGGAGAAAACATGGCGATTGATTCCTACCAAAAGCATTTAGGGGCGGTTCGCAGAGTTAGAGGGCTGGAAGCGGGCGCCTAATTGCAAGATTTCCTAAGACTAAATAGACACACAGGATTAGAATCGGCCGGTTATAATGCATCGGATGCACGGATACAGAACAAGGCTGGATTCATAGGATACGGCGCCGGTATCAAGGTACTCTCTGGGTTTTAGAGTTGGTACTCCATAACACCTATGTTGGAATACCAGATAAAACTGACCATTAGATTAGGACGGATAGACGGTCCATGTTTATTTCAGGATACCGTAAAATAGCTCTATTTCTTTAGGTAATTTAGTAATTCTCGTATACGTGTGGTATTATTACTAGTAGTATTAATTTTTAGAATGCTTGTGGTACCTGATGTCCGACAAACGAGAGGAACACTGTCACTGACGGAAGCATATTGCACCACTAGTATTTCGCCGGCAGCTAGCTATATTGATTTGCGGTTGGCATTCGGTTTCAGCTTGTGTACTCCTTGTTTTTTGTTGCTGCTTCGTCGGGTCACACATTTAGAACGACAAATTAAGGATCACGTACAAAGCGCCGACAAGCCATATATGCTCCACAATAAGACGTGCAACCTTTTCGAGTTTATAACAAGTGACATTTTGCTCAGCTTGATGAGAGTAAAATCCACATAACACACCTAGCAATTTTTTTACTACTGGTTTGATATTTTTTTAATAGCCCTTATTAGTTCTGACTAAAGCAAAAATGTTTTAATTAACAATGGGTACTTACTTAATTGAATATTATATATAGTTGATGAGGTCCGTCGTATTTTCGTAGTACTAATCACTAGCTCGTTCCGGAGTTTCACTCTCTTGTGATCATGCAGTGTGATCGAATTTCTTTTTAGAATGTTTCTGCAACAAATTAACGATCACGTACGTAGAAAGCATGCTTAGTGAATAATTAAATCTAGACTCCTTTTATTGAGTAGTACTCACTCCGTCTATATTAAGTGACTCAAATTTGATCAAATATGAATGTATCTATGTCTAAAAACCGTCTAGATACATGTAATAGAAAGTCAGTTAATATGTAACGGAGAGAGTATTGCTTTTCTTCTGCCCATCTCACAGCGTTGGCGACCGTAAACCAAACTTCATCGTCTTTTTTTTGAAGGAACTTCGGCGGGCCAAATGCCAGCATGCACCACATTTATATAATGAAAACGACCAAGCAGTTTATGTTAGCAAGGAAGAGCAGCGAGAGGCCCAGAGAAGGAGATCAACGGAAGCACCTTGCACCGCAAGGTGGATCCCTTCCTCCTCGTGTCGAAAGACCATAGCGTTCCGACGCTTCCAAAGATTCCAGAGTGGGAAAATAAGCACAGTAGACCGTACCTTGTCGGCGATCGAGTCACAAGCCGGCACGTTGGGATGAAGGGCCTGCAGTGACTCCCAAGCCGGACGGATGGAGAAGCAGTGAAGCAGCAAATGCGACGTGGTCTCCTATTGATCGCAGAAGGGGCACAAATCGGTGTTGGAGATCCTACTAAGACCCAAATGGACACATATATATTTCCCTCTTAAATCCACGTGTATCTAAGTGAAACCTGGCAACCATGCTACTAACATCTCATCATTTATTGCCACCTCCGAATACGGTCGTAATCGGTCAGCACCAACCTCAACTCGCTACAATCTCATTAACATCATTTGTCCACCGGACGCCGGTGGTGCTTTGACACATGAATGAATTAACGTCAGAGATCCAATTGATCCACGTCCTAATTAATCTTGCTTTTACACATAAATGGACGTGCCTTCTTCCATGGATCGATTTCATCCAACGCTTGCATGCTTTCCTTTGAAATTAATTTATGATACTACTAGTAGTAAAATTGATAAGAGTGATTGATTACCTTTATGTGTTTATCCTTAAATGTACTACTCTCTCCGTCCAACAAAAGATGTCTTAACTTTGATTAAATTTGAATGTATCTATACACTAAGTTATGTCTAGATCAGTCAAATTTTGAAAAACTTGAGATATCCTTTGATGGATGGAGGGAGTACTTGGGTGTCTAGACTAAACCGTACACAGTTTAGTCTAAACCGTACACAGTTTAGTCTAGACACCCGAGTGAGGATCGACGGTCACGATGACATGTCAAGCGGTGGCTACGTACGTACTCTGGCCTGAGTGGCACTCGATCTTATTAAGCCGTTGGTCGGTTTGCATGCATGTGTTGGGACTTAATTTGTCTTTTGATTGGCACCACTCTTAGGCATGTTTGTTTGGGTTTATGATTCAACTTTTGGTACTTCTAGCAATCTTAAAAGCACTTCTCTCGTTTACACATGACGTGCTTCTTAGCTTCATGTCTAAACATGAGAAGTGATTTTGAGATTGCTAAAAGCACCAAAAGCTGAAGCAGAAGCCCAAACAAACAGGGCCTTATAAGCCGTTGGTGGTTGCGGCGTTGTTGTCGATTGGCACTTCACGGTGAAGTCGATGGACAACGATGACAACTTTAATTGAGATTTTCTTAGGCTACATAGTGAGAGTAACTTGGGTAGTAACATAAGATGTCAATTAGGCATTTTGGTGACATGACTTGGTATTAAATGGAAAAAAAGAGGAGGATGATAACTAGATATGTTACCATAACATCACACAAACCAAGACAAGATGTGTACAACCTAATAAATGACACTATGCATGACACCACATATATGTTACTACCCACTATGAAGGTAGTAACTTAGGCTAATAACATATACATGTTACTACTCTAAGTTATTTTTTACTATGACCAGCCTAGCGAATCGAGTTTATATTGTTCGTCATATATGTCGACCAGTGGTGCTTTGACACGTCAATGGACTTCTTTCTTTCTTGCTTGTACACATAAATAGACGGATCCTTCTTTCTTTCTTTGCATACGTGAGTGCTGGACAGATCCTCGTGCTCACTTCTTCAACTCTCAGGATTTTGTATCTTTTGTTTGTTGTCGCTCTCGTGGGCTCGTGGCCGCCTCGGGTGGACTGGATATCGTTGTTTTGCGTGCCCACAGCACTGAGTTTACGGTGATCCGGAGTCCGATCGATTTCTCACCATCAAACCTTTTGCTCCCCGAGCGATCCGAGAAAGCTGTTTTTGGCCCGAGCGAGAGCTCAGTCCATATATTATTTGGGCCTTCATCTTTTTTTTTATCTCTAGAAAAGAAGGCCTAAAATGGGCTTTCAAATTTTCTAAAAGAAAAAAACTACTAGGAGTACCAAAATTTCAGAGACGCAACTTTCTTTTTTGATTAAAAAAAATAAAACAGTGAAGTTTCAGAATTCAGGGACAAAACTTTCCAAGTACTAGCTGAAATGACCGTGCGTTGCAACGGAACAACAAAATAAAATTAGACATTCGAAGATACACATTAAAAACAATTCTTTGCTTTTTCTATGACCACCAAACATCCCTTTTAAATAGGCCATGGATGTTGTTATTCTACCTCTGTTGCAATCAAACCAACGCAAGCAAGCCCCTTTCAGACCCCACCAGAAATCACCATCTTAGTAACCTACCTTGCATTTTTCACATGTGATTTATACAATTCCTCTCCTCCGCAGTGATTAGATTAGCCACATACCTAGCACTGAGGCTTCGGGTGAACGCAGATCAGAAGAAACACAGCTTCACACTCACAGTCCTTCAGCACAAGGGGCTTCTCTTCTTGCTCCAATCAAAACGGGGACAAGAGTTGGTGGCTGCTGCTGCTACGTGGACGCGGGAGGAGGCGGTGTCTGCTGCTGCGCGGACGAGAGGAGGCCACGGTAGGGTCCTGAGCATTAGCCACCCGGGTCGGGGCCTTCTATTTGGCGGGACGGCGGCGGACAGGCCGCAGCCTAGAACGGGGAAGCGGCGGCCACAACGGATTGCGTAGGTGCGGCGGCTCGGTTGTTCTGTGCGCATGGGATGGGAGATGAACCAAGCGGCCGGCCGGGGGACGAATAGGAGAGGGAGCGGCTCGATCCAGATCTCTCCTCCAACGGCCGCGTGGTGGCGGCGGACTCGATCTCATCTCATCGGGAGAAACAGGGAGACGGGAGGAGAAGAGATTGGAGGAGAACGGTTGATGCAACATAATTTACAAGTTTGCCACCACGCCCTTCAGGATATTTGACAGACGACGCTAAAATTGCAGTCATGGTAAGATTTTGGTTTATTCAAATTGCAAGGACTCCCAAGCACACATATTAACTAGAAATAATATAGATAATAGAAGGCTTGTTATTTAACAGTATAACATTGACTATATATCAATGTCAACTAAGTCAGCCTAAAGATTGGATATCTATAAAACTAAATTAACCAAACCAAATTTTTTTTAAATGAAGTGAGTCAAAATTAAAAACTCAGATTTCTCTTTTCAATTTTCCATATGGGTTGCCCGGGACTCGAACCCGGAGGGAATATAGATTTTAGGCCTCTCATCTCGCATCCCTCGTCATGGCGGCGGCGGCCTGGCCGAAGCCGTCATGGCAACTACTCCGTACAATCGTACGGATGAAGGGTCTCCTGCTCCAAATCGACCGGTAAGATCCTGATTCCGCCGCCGCCCTCCGCCCGATCCAATTCTCTTCTCCTCCTCCACGTCCATGGCTGCAACCGACGGACTCTACAGGCGTCCGCCGCACGCCCACGACGGCAGCCACGACCACGACGCCGACCACCTCCCAAGCTCTGTCATCCTCTACAACATGGTCTACCTCGACGCCCGCACCAACGCCTCCACGGCGGGGGCCGTCACCAGCAAGGGCGTCGCCTTCATGCTGACCCTCTGGGCGGCGCACCCGCCACGCATCTCCTACTTCACCGTCCGCTTCCCCGGGACGACGTCCTCCGCGCTCCCCGACGGAAACCCCCGGGTCCTCCGCACCGACGGCGACCTCGTCCTCCTCCGCTTCCTCGTCGTCGGCCCTGAAGGCCGCTCCTCGTACCCGCAATACAACGATTACGTCGTCTACTAGGCCGGCGTCAACAAGCTTCGGGTCCTCCCCATCCACCCCATCCGCTTGTTCTCCGACCTGGTTGTCGGCCTCCTCTGCTGCCGCCGCCACGCCGACGACGACGAAGAAAGGTTCCTCCTCGCTTCGATCCGTTGGACTTCCCGTGGGCACTACGCCCTCGACCTGTTCGACTCAATGCCATGGGCATGGAGCACTAGGTCCATGCATGTGGATTGTGGAGTCGCCAGAGGGTTTCTGTTTCACTGTTCCGGACAAGGTGATCAACCTCCATGGTTCCTCAATCGGCTGGGTCGACATCTGGAACGGCATTCTCCTCTTCGATTCGCTCCGGGGCGACGACAATGACACCCTCCAGTTCATCCGTTCGCCCAGGCCGCCGCCGGTGCCCAACAAGCTGGCTCGGCGCGCCGTGGCGTGCACTCGGGACGTCTCCTTCAGCGACGACGGCTGCTTGAGGTTCACCGATGTGTGGGCTCACGCCGTGCCTGGCTCAGACGACGGGCTCAACTACATCTCCCAGGACTGGGGTGCCGCCGTGATGAAATGGTTTGGTCCTGAGAAGAAGTGGCAAGTCGATCGACTGCATGCTCAAAGCTTCTGAGATTACCATGGAACGAGTCTCTCTCGATTGCTTCCCCATCTTCTTCATCGTCATGAGCCCACACAGACGGAGTATACCTTGAGTAGACTCCACGTCGGGCATCCTGCTCTCAGCTTGCATGAAGATGATGTTGTTTATCATGGCCAAGGTTGACCAGATGGACAAAAACGGGTGGATGCTTGCTGTTGACATGAGGAACAAGACTATAAAAGGAGTGGCTGATTTCAACGCTGGTTGATCCTTCGTGTTCATGTACTTCACAAGCGATGTCTCCAGGCATGCATCTGGCCAAAAGGTTCTCCATTGTTCTGGCTAATTATTTAGGCGCAACAAGGTTTTACGTCTGACATTAGGGAATTCTGCTTTGAGCAAGAGCAAAGAACACTTGTTCTTCCTCTGTTGGTTACCTCAGCAGGGTTAATTAGATTTGTATCTGGCAACTAGGATGAAACGGTTCATTAGAGTGATTTAGTCCCTGCATTTTGTTGCCAATATATATCTGACATTTTTTCATAGTGTAAGTAGATTTTTACCTGAACATAAAACGGTTCATTAGAGTGATTTTTTACTCTTTTTTTTTACTAAATGTAGCAGCGCTACTTTTCGCTGCTTAAGGAGAGGAAAGCATAGTTATGTACAAACAAACAAGGTCACAAAAGAACCGAAAAGTCTTCTTCTAGCATCCAGCGACGTGCAAGCTAGCATGATCCTCACTAGACCACCAGTCGATTAGACCATCTTGGGAACTGCTAGGAGGCGCATTGATAGGAAAATTGAGGCGATTCTACCTGAAGTTGATTTGCTATTTTGTCGTTCACAGCTCGGTGCATAATGCTGCTAAAAGAAGTACGGTTCTAACGGGTCTTGAGTAGATTCTAATTTACATCGCTCTAAAGTCTATGAACAAGTGACAATACTGCAGGTGTATGAGTAAGGATGGCGAACTAGTGATTATAAATAGATAGAACTCCGTACAATGTTTGTACAGTCCAATTCTATATTTCTGCTTATTCCACATCTTGCTGATTGCTGTATCTGCCAGTATAGTGCAATTACTTTGGATCTTTCACATGCTATGCAGTTTCTTACCATCTCTTGACTCTGTATGTGGCTGAATGCCTGAATCTTAATGCTAGACTCAGTAATTGATCCTCCTGCTTAAAATCTTCTTCATCCAGTGCGGTGTTATGTTGCTCGTTTGCATTGTTTTCTGTTTTGTTGTATGTGTCTTCAGTTCATATTGGTACTTGAGATATCAAAGCTTACAAGAGTCTGCACTTGTTCAACTACAGGCTCAGTTTCAAAGAAAGCATGGTGGTCAGAGCGGCTTCCTGTGGGCGGAGGAAGCCATGAGCACGACCATGGCGACCACAAACATAAACAGCATGCTCCCAAGCAACACATAGGTCCTCCTGGACGACCTCCGGTACTCCCCGAAGAGCACGACGCCCCAGAAGGTGCTCACGAGCGGCAGCGCCTGCACGGCGTCCGCCGCCGCGTAGCCCGCCGCCTGCCCCGCCATGAAGGTGAAGGCGTTCCCGAGCCCGCACACCATGCCCGCCAGCAGCGCCAGCGCCCTGCCCCCCGTGTCCGGGTCGTGGATGTAGGCGCGGAGGGAGGATTGGGGGACGCCGGCCATGGGGCGGTAGAGGAACCAGAGGTTGAGCCCCACGCCGACGGCGAAGCAGGAGAGGGAGAAGTGGAAGTAGGCGGCGTAGATCCCCAGGTGCGGCGCCGTCCCCGGGAGGAGGTGAAATTGGTCGTTGGTTGCCAGGTTGAATGCTGGGGAGAAGAGCGAGTAGCAGATCCCCGCGAACGTCACGATGCCCAGACCCACCAGTGTGTGGGATCCCAGAACCTGGAAAATTATCTTGTGTCAGTGAATTCATTGATGTTCTTCAGAAATATACTCTCTCGGATCCTAATTTCTTGTCGGTTTAGTGCATGGGGTAAATTTTTTGGATCATGGAGACATTTCTTTAATTGATTTGAATTTTGCAATTGGTATGTGTAGATGAGTAGTGTTCCGCAGGTACCATACTTTGATTGATCTCTTGTCCTCGAGATGAATGAGGAAATCAGCTGTTCCTGCCTCTATTTTCTCCACGGCTTTTGGTTCGTCAGGTTTTGCTTCTTCGCAATCCTTGGGTTTCTCCTCTGCCAATTGAAAGGGTTATTGAGACCGGTAGCTCTAAGCTGAATCATGATGTGATTAATGAAAAAAGCTACTGTAGTTCGTTTGATCTGACTAGCAGTAATATAAGTACAAGTACCTTTGTCAAGCAAATTCTTGGTGAGCTCTTCGTTTGCAGTGTTCCTGTGGAGACAAGTCAAACATTTTGTTCAGATGCAGTCTACTGCAATGGATCGATGGCATGGTATCAAACACAAGTTAATCGTGTGGAGCTATAGTGATAAGTAGATAATCTAAACACTTGCGCTACCAAAAAAGTACAATTCAGATTTCCAAAAGTAAAAAAAAAATCCTACCCAGTAGTAGCGTGCCTGGATCTGGATAGCTTCTCCTGGTTGTCAGCGGCATTAGAGGAGTGAACCAGAGAGCCAAGGCAGGCTGCAACCAGGAAGCAACCGACGCCGGGGAACAGAATCTCCGCCTTGTTGATCCGCCCATCCAGGAAATAGTTCAGTGTTGTCCCTGCAGAGAACAAGCTTCAGAAATTCAGTCGTCCCATCTTCAGATTATATTTCTCAATTCTCAACACTTCACGCAGGAAAGAAAGAAGCAAGCATCCATACCTATGACGACCTTGAGGCTGGAGGCCATGACCTCGGTCACCGAAAGCCCGACGTAGGCCCATCCGTACTGCGTGGCCAGGGTCCCGAGGCTGATGACGACGCCGCCGGCCATGGCGAACAGGATCGACGGCCAGGTATCCTGCATTGCAATTCACAATCGACGGTCAGCAAGAACATCTGCACACCAAACACAAGGTTCTCATGGCTGGATAATAACAAGGTGATAATAGCTGACCTGGGGCCGGGCGAGCTGGGTGAGGAAATTGGGCGTGTCCGGGGAGTCGGGGCCGATCTGGCCGAAGGTGAGGCCGACGAGGACGGCGGCGAGGAAGTTGGTGAGGGAGAAGTCGAGGAACGTGTGCTGCGGCAGCCGGCCCCGCCGCTCCAGCACCGCCAGCACCACCGGCCACGTGCCTAGCAGCACCAGCGCCGCCGCCATCAGCGCGATGGCGCCGTCGATGTCCTTCACCAGATACATCTCTCTCTCTGTCTATGTACACTGTGCTGTCATGGCAGACAGATTGTGCAATTTCAGAAAGGAGAAGATGATCAGAAAAAGGATTCAGAATTGTGATGTTCAGCTACTAGTATTTGGAAAATCATCGGTTGCCGGTATATATCGACAAACAAGAAGGCGGGATAACGCAAAAACTAATCAAAATTCCGTAGATCTGTGCTCTCCAATTCTGTTATAAATAACCCAAGTCAACCTGCAAGGTATTAACCTTTTTTTGTGTGCTTAAGCAGCATGTTCTTTGTCAGAACAGCAGTGGATCAAATGTACAACATGCAGATGCAGGTGCTTCACAGATCGAAATTTCCGCAAAGCGCTGCAGGAACTGAATAAAAGATGCAACCTAAGCAAGAAAGAACATCCGACCCAAAGAACAGACCTTCAACACAGGCCGGCAACAGCCTTCAAAGTAGCGTACGTATCAGAAAATTGCAAAGAAACCAATGAAAACTTCAATCAAGCGTTTGCTGTCACCGAATCCAGAACTTGCTGAAGAAACATAAAAATCGGTACACCGGCAATTAGAAAAGCAATTAGCTTTCAGATTCAACTTACCAGTTAAATTAACCAATAAAAAATAATTGAAGCTGTTCTTGCTGCTGTGGCCTGTGGGTATTGATCCCTCGGAGCATATGCAGTGTGGTTTATAAGATGCTTGGTGTTGGTTCTGGGCGCTTCACTGGCCAGCAGTGGATATGTGATGAGGAGAATGGAGATCGCTCATCAGCTGATTAGGACAAGCTGGCGTGGGGCCCGCCGGTGACGCGGAGGTGGACTGGCTTGTCTGGCTGCACTCAATTATTGCTTATACTAATCACAAATCTTGTTTTTTTTTTGCTAGAAAACCAGCTCCTAGAATAAAATGTTGCTAAAACATGCAGGAGGCGTCCTTGCTGGCTCTTGAGCTGTGACTGTGTGCGCACATGGACGATCGATGCCTAGCTAGCTTTCGTGTCCGGAATATTATTAACCGGTGCGTTAACCGGTGCGCAGGGGTTCCCTAAAAAAAAACCGGTGTGTGTAGTGGGCGACGGGTTTTCCATGTGACGAGGAGAATGGAGATCGCGAGAGGCTTGGAGTGGAGTGCGGCTCACCCGAGCCGGTTTGTGGACAAAACGCATGACGGCTTGATAATGACTTGAATTGTTAGGTCGCTCAGCAACCGCAAGCAAATAATTTAGGTGGCCCCGCCTGCTCAATTTTTTTTTAAGCGGCCTGCTCAATTATTGCTCTGATTAACGTTTAGTTTTTGCCACGTCCCGTTTGTCATGCATCAGCAGTTCAGCACTACTCCTTCGTGCATGTCCTGCACTTGGGTATATTCACTGACGGGTGGTGCCTTAATTAGAGTCATCAGACATCAGTACACCTAGTCTTTCTTGGCGTATAAATAATGGAGCTTGGATGCAAAAAAAAGAATTGCACCGCTCAGCGTCCAGTAGTACAAGGATTAATTTTCGGAGCACACAAAGACCCTCATGCATGTCTTGCTGCATGAAATCATTTTCGCATGCATGCAGCTAGCAGCATGGGCAATGCATGCATGCGCGGCGGCCGGTTACGTGGCAGGGCAAATGCATGCTGCTAGCTTACCCCGCCGAGGAGCTGGAGGACAGGTGTCCAGGACGGTGTACGCGTGTCATCTCAGTCTCAGACGCTGCATGCATTGTCTACCCCTTCCACGATCATCTGGAGTGTCTTCCTCGGTGGACACTGAACAAGTCAGTCAAATCGCATGCAGTGCACGTGTTTTCGCAAAAGTTTCAATAGTTTATTTTAGGAATTTAGAAGAGTTTCTTAAAAAAAAAGCAGGCGTGACGGAGGTAGTAACTAATGTGGTAAAATCATAATCAGAGTCAAATACGGAGTATCGGAACTTGAATATAATAATGGATATCTGCCTTATAATTATATATTACTCCGTACTCCAGTAGTAGTCCCCAAGTTAAAACGCCGTCCCAACTCCCTCTTATATCCTAGAACTATATGTAGGCCGATACATATCACGGTGGAATGTGCACACCTGAGTCACCCGTATTGTTTTGAATATTGTGGTGCCACATCTCTGTCTTATCCTCGAGTTCGCTCGTTTTGGATGAGGATGCATGCATATATGCACATAGATGATATCCTGGCCGATGTGCATGCAGTAGCACCCAGACAATGCTAGCTAGGAGATCAGTTGCACGTCCTCGTCAAACTTTGCAATCGGAGCAAGTTTAGTTTTCCTTTTTCTTTTTCCTTTGACAATTAAGGCCCGGGGAGCAAGTTTAATTAGTTGGGCCGTCGATCGATCGTCTTTTCTGCATTATTCAAACCTTGGAGCCGTCTGCCGTCGAGCTTACACGTCAACTCTGTTTGTACGTACGTCGGAACAACGACTAGCTTGGACGTGACGTGATCTTATACTTCACCGGACTTGTGCTCCTTAATTTTGCTGATGACAGACGGTGGTAATTAAGGACTATACAAAAGTCTTTGTTCTGCTGTGGGAACTTAAGAGCAAGTTGACGCACACTCGATTATAGACAAACTCACGATCTCACATGTGCTCGTTTTTTTAATTAACCTTTGGAACTCATCATCTCACGTAATTATTGAGTAATGGCGATGTCTTTGGACGTCTCATCCTCCTCTAGAGCCCTCGTCTAGTGGCGGAGGTTGCTTGTAGCGGTGGGCCTAGCTGGGTTGTTCCCGTCAGGGTAAGTTTTTCCTTGCCCCGATCGTCAAAAAAAGCCCATTTATGACTATCTTTTCTTGCCGCATGGATCAATACTTTCCATTAATTCGGCGCTGTTGGAGCGGGAGGGGTTTGGCCTGGGCAGTTGTGACATGTTTCTTCGGTTTTGTCCTTTGTTTGCACGCAGTTAAGGTTTTTCTTACGGCTTTCATAGAATAAGTCGTGAATTGTATGGTTTTTGGACCTGATTCGTTCTTATAATCAAGATCAATTTTTTTAAAATCGAGCGACGCAAATCGATCATCTTAAGCTTAAAAAAAACAAAGTTATATAACACACAGAAAACGGAGGGGATATTTTTTTACATGCAAAAAAATCTCGTCATGATCGCACATTCGGCGAACTCCACTTGCGTGCGTGCCAGGGCAGATCACGTTTTGCAAGCCAGTCCACAGCCCAGAAGGATCTGCCGGCCCACAGTGCTTTTAGGCCCACCGGGCATCCAGGTGGCAGAGCCCATCTCGTGTGCGTTGCGATCTCTTCACGGCCGAAAAAAAAGGCTACGCAAGTTCGCAGGAGTCTTTTTTCGCTGCTTCTGTCAGCCCATATATCAAGACGCAAACACGCGGTCTTCAGTTTGGTCAGAAGGAGGAAGAGGAGGAGAGGAAGGCGCGGGAGGAGGAGATGGAGGCGCGGCTGGAGAAGGCTAGGGAAGAAGAACCCGACGGAGGAGGAGGAGAAGCAGCGGGAGGAGGAGAGGCAGCGGGAGGAGAGGAAGAGGGAGGAGAGTCGGCGCTCGGAGGCTGCACGGAGGCGGCTCGGCATCACTGTCGTCGCGGGGGCTGGGGACGGTGACCGGAAGCGACCAGTATATGACTCCAGGAAACATAAATTGCATCCCAAACATCATGATAATGCCCAATCTGAAGCTGATGCTAGAAGAATCCAGGGCTTAAAGCCGCAATTGGAGGAGGAGCAGAGCAATGCGTCACTTGAAGAGGACAGTGCTGTCAGTGATGCGCTAAGATCAAGGGAGGGATCAAGCACTGGATCATCGGAAGAGGACAGCAAAATCAATTATGACGATGACGATGCTTGGGAGAACAAGAGCCTGGATGAGTTTGATGTTCCGTCTTTTGGTGATTCCACCTTTGCTGAAGAAGAAACAGAGGAGAAACATGTGATTTCTACAGCTCCGGTTGTTAATTCAGAAAATATGGCTAAGGAGATTGAGGAAGACCAGATATTCAGCTCTCAGGATGTAGCTTCAAGTAGTGGATCTGGAGATGAAAAGGAGCTTCGCGCGCCTATATGTTGTATCCTTGGACATGTGGATGCTGGCAAGACAAAGCTCCTTGATTGCATCCGGCGAACCAAAGTGCAGCAAGGTGAGGCTGGAGGCATCACACAGCAGATTGGTACTACCTACCTACCAGTTGAAAATATCAGGGAGAGGACGAGTCTAAAAGCTGAAGTCACCGTCAAAGTTCCCGGTTTGCTTGTAATTGACACCCCTGGTCATGAGTCTTTCAGTAAAATGCGTTCAAGGGGATCGAGTTTGTGTGACATTGCTGTGGTGGTAGTTGATATTACACGTGGACTTGAGAAGCAGACAATTGAATCTCTTGATCTTTTGAAACGCCATAATGTGAGGTTCATTGTCGCCTTGAACAAGGTTGACCGGCTCTATGGATGGAAACCTTGTCACAATGCACCAATAGCAAAGGCACTTAAGAATCAATCTGTTGATGTCCAAATGGAATACAGATGGAGGTTAACTGAGGTATTCTTTTTTCCTTGACATTCCGTGCAATTTATCTGGTAATATTGAATTGCATTGAGTTACAGGAAGTTTCTTTGAAAGTTCTGACAGTTTGATTTGTATGAACTGACAGTTTGATTTGTATGAACAGGTTGTAACACAGTTTAAGGAAAATGGCTTCAATACTGCATTGTACTATGAAAATAAGAAGATGAAACATGTGTTTAACATTGTCCCAACCAGTGCCAAAAGGTGTGTCAGGCTGAGAGCAGCATGCTTTTTTGCTTGTATTTGACTGAGTTTGAATTTCTCATACTGTGAAGCGCAACCTTGGACTTTGACAATGTTGTACTGTTATATCCTCCAGCTGCGAAGGCATTCCAGATCTTCTACTGCTTCTGGTGCGATGGGTGCCTGAGATAATGATAGAGAAGCTAGTCTACGACGATACTGTAGAGGTTCGTTCATTATCTTTTAGCCCAATACTCTTATTTTGATATGTGAATCCCTTAATCTAATTTGTTGCTGATATGCTGTTCTTTTCATACTTATTTGTTCAGTGTACTGTACTAGAAGTTAACGAAGTTAAAGATTTAGGAGCTACTATTGACGTAGTGCTGATTAATGGTGTGCTGCACCAAGGGGATCAAGTAATTGTTTGCACTGAACAGGTACAACCTTTTGAGATTAACACTTCACTTTGAATGTTGCCTTGACGATTTCATCTGATGTGAAATCAAAGGGTGAAAGATTTCAACACATATACATACCATATTTTACCTTTATTGGTGTTTCTCCAACTTTTTAAGATTTTTCATTTTATTTTCAAAACCTGAGGTCGATCGACCATATTTTCTTTTCAACACATATGCATACCATATTTTACCGGATCGAGGGACGAAGTTTGGGAGAAGCTGAGGTCTAGGATCAAGGTCATGCGGGACGTTTGTGCGAAGGAACAATGGAAGTGAAGGTTATGATGATCCGGCAGGGCACCGATTTGTCGTACGTTGTTTATACCGGACATGTACGGTATTGGAGATATTCGATACGTGATGGTCGAGTTTTGAAGATATCACAAGAAGAGTTGATGGCATGGAGTGGCATCGACATGAAGATATGTAGGTCCAGCCGTGGCTGGATGAGAGCTGTTTAAAGATTAAACAGTAGCGTCATCAAGATGGTGTCGGATGAAAAAGTGTTCCACATGAAAGTCGTGCGCGTTGTCGAGACGAACAACTTTGCTTTTGGAGTCATGTCAATCTGAGGTCGTATGCGGGCCCCACGGGCAAAATACCGACCGGGACAGAGGAGTTCGTGTTGGATTCGGACTCGGTTTAGGATCGCGAATTTTCCCTTATAAATAGAGGGCGTCCTAACTAGGGTTTTAGCAAGGACGTGAGGGAACTCAGAGCTTTGGATCTAAATCAATTCTTGGAGAGTTCTTGAATGCATGGTTGCATCTTTTGTAATCGATCGACATCGTTGCAATAAAGAGATTCGTTGGCGGTATCATCTCTGTTTTTCTCGGATCTTCATGGATTCTTCGTGCTAGATCTTTCTAATACTTTGCTGCAGGTTTATCACGAGTTCATAATACTTTTCTGCAGGTTTACCACAAGATCAAGAAAGATCGGGATTATTTCATCTTTCTTGTTATTCCTCGAAATCGATTATAGATTAATTCTCATAACTTTCTGTCAGCTGTTACTGATTTGATCATATCTTTTGATTGGTAAATCCAATTGAGCTGATTCTTGTTGCATTGGATATATAATTTCAATACCTTTCTTTTGCATACTCATACGTATTTTTTGGTTCGTCCAATCAAAAGTTACGGCTGTTTTATTATCACGGACAGAAAGATGATTTAGGGTTTGAACTTTCGGAAAAAGTTTTAATTTGCTTCCGCGGAATCATTCACCCCCCCTCTGATTGCCTATCTCGATCTCACAATTGGTATCAGAGCAAGGTCTCTCTAATTTATCTTAACCGGTGGATTAGACTTGCCAGATATGGATATATATTCTACCAAACCCTGTGTGTTCGATGGTGTTGATTTTCAGTTTTGGAAGGCGAAGATGAAGGCATACATCATGGCACAAAGCTACGTCATATGGGAGAAAATCGCCAAGCCCTATGAGCTTCCCGCGGACAATGCGATCATACCAACAAACTTGGTCCACGTGAAGAACAACTACAAGGCGAGGAACTACATCATCCAAGGTCTACAACGAAGTGACTTCGACCGTGTCGCTCACCTTGCATCCGCTCATGAGGTATGGAACGCACTTTGTAGTTATCATGAAGGATCAAACTCTGTTAAGGAGATTCGTCAGGACATGTACAAAAAGGAGTACATGAGATTTGAGATGAATACAGGTGAATCTTTGGATGAATTCTTTGCACGCTTTAATAAGATTCTCAGCAACTTACGTGCATTAGGTGTTACTTATACTGATGCTGAGGCTTCTAGGCAACTTTTGAGTGCATTAGATATGTCCATATGGGAGATGAAAGTTACATCTATTAGAGAATCTACTGTCATGAGCACACTTACACTTGATATTCTGTACTCAAAATTGAAAACTCATGAATTAGATATTCTTGCTAGAAGAACCGGTTTCAAATCAATTGCACTTGTTACTAACCCTGACAGCTCTAATGATGGTATTTCTACATATTGCTATACTCTGTCTTCTTTGTCTCAACTAACTGATGAACAACTAGAGCAATACCCAAAGGAAGAATTGGCACTCCTCACCTCTCGTTTTACACGTGCCCTGCAAAATGTTCGTTCAAGGAAGAGAGGTGGGAACAATGCTCCAAGGTGCTTTGAATGTGGTGATCCAAATCACTTACGCCAAAATTGTCCCAAATTCTTATCCAAGATGGCGAAAGAAGAAAATGGGGAGGACAAGAAGAAGAAGCGCCCCTTCAACATCAAGAATAAAAAGAGGGGCGACTTTGCTCGAGCAGTGGCTCACAGTATTTTCTCTGTAATCAATGAATATGGTGAACCATGCTTGAGTGATGTGGATATCGAGTCTGATGAAGATGATGCATCCAAAGGCAAGCGCGACATTAATGGGATGTGTCTTATGGCTAGCAACAAGAGTGTTACCTGCTGCGACGACTACGACAGTGACAGCAACAATGAGGTAGAACTTTCTTATGATGAATTACTTAAAAGTGCTAGTAAATTGAGTTCTTTGCTTGATCATGCTACTAAAAGAATTAAGGAATATGACTTGAAAATTGCATCCTTGAATTCTGAAATTACTAAACTTAAGTCTATGATTTTTGATGATGATTCCTGCAAGTCTTGTGATTCTATATATTCTGAGCTTACCTCTTTGCGTTCTATTCATGATGATACTCTTGATAAGCTTAGAGTTGCATTAGAAAACAATGAGAAACCTACTGTGCATAAACGTAAACAAATTAATGATGCTAGCATGGATACTTCTGATTTGATAAATTCAATTTCTTGTAATAATTGTCATATTCTTGAATTGAAGTTGAAAGATGCAAATGTTAGGATTTCTCATGTTGAAAATGCTTTACACATCCATGAGGTTTCTTTGTGCGCTAATTGTAAAAGTGGAAAACAAATCATGGATAGTGCTTGTGATAATTGTATTGCTCTGTCTCACCAAGTTAATTATTTACAAGCATCTTTGCAGAAATTTTCTAGTGGGCACAGAAATCTGAATATGATCTTAGATAAGTCCAAAGTGAGTAAGAACAAGACTGGACTTGGTTTTAATGCATATGCTCATTTTAATGCTAATCCACCCACTATAGTTAAGTCACTAGGCAATGAAATTTTTGAAACAACTGACAAACCAACCAATGTGATTTTTAGATCAGCTAGCATCATGTCTAATGATACTCCAACAAGTGCAAATGTAGTTCATACATCACATGCTAAACCTGGAAGTAGGTACACTTGCACTTATTGTAATAAACCTGGACATGCTGTAGGTTTTTGTTTTAGACTAGCTAGAGTAATTAAAAAGGAAAGAAAACAAGCTAGATCTAATTCTTTCAAGGCACATTATGCTCATGATAAAACTACTACTCCTCGTTATGTGCCTAGGGTGAATGTTTCACCTTCAGTTTCAATTTGCAAGAGAAACTAGAATCTGTCCCAATGTATAAGGAAACTCGTGCTTTGCCTACTCGTCGTGTATCTCAGTACTGGATACCTAAAAGTTTTTTTTTATCTAACCTCAGTACGGAGATCTCGGCATGTATTTGTTGTTTGTAGGCACTTCACTTGAAGAAGGGGAACATAGGACTAGTGGATTCTAGTTGTTCTCGTCACATGAACGGTGATAAAAAATTGGTTCTCCTCCCTCACACGTGCATCTCGGGCTGAAAGTATAATTTATGGAGATGCTTGTATCTCTAGTGTTGTGGCGAAAGTCCTCTTATTCGTAATGCAGGAACATATGTTCAGGGGGAGGAAATATTTTTAAAGGTCATACCCTTATTGGTGCATGTTGGGTATTATGTTATTTTTCGCAACAAGGCTAGGTTTGAAGTTTCCCCACGCGCACCACATCTACAAGTTGTCAAAAGGATTTTCAGGTATCTACATGGCACCCTATGTTTTGGCATTAGGCTTCTACTTGCTCTAGTATTATATTGCGTGCTCCAGGTGGCGAAGAGCCGACATCGAGGTGCCAAACCTTCCCGTCGATGTGGACTCTTGGGGAAGATCAGCCTGTTATCCCTAGAGTAACTTTTATCCGTTGAGCAACGGCCCTTCCACTCGGCACCGTCGGATCACTAAGGCCGACTTTCGTCTCTGCTCGACGGGTGAGTCTTGCAGTCAAGCTCCCTTCTGCCTTTGCACTCGAGGACCAATGTCCGTCTGGCTCGAGGAAACCTTTGCACGCCTCCGTTACCTTTTGGGAGGCCTACGCCCCATAGAAACTGTCTACCTGAGACTGTCCCTTGGCCCGCGGGTCTGACACAAGGTTAGAATCCGAGCTCTTCCAGAGTGGTATCTTTACGGATGCTGATTTTGGAGGTTGTAGAATTGATAGAAAGAGTACATCTGATATATGCTTATTTTTGGGTGATTCTTTAGTACTTTGGTCTTCTAAGAAACAAAGTTCTGTTGCACAGTCTACTGCTGAAAGTGAATATGTAGCTGCTGCTTGCTGTTGCTCACAGATTTTATGGATAATAGCTACAATGAAAGATTGTGGGGTTATTTTAGAAAGTGTACCACTTTATTGTGATAACACTAGTGCTATATGTATTGCTAAAAACCCGGTGCAACATTCAAGAACTAAGCACATAGATATAAGATATCATTTTCTTAGAGATCATGTTGAAAAAGAAAATGTTGTGCTCAACTTTATAGATACTGAACGTCAATTGGCAGACATTTTTACTAAACCATTGGATTCTTCTCGGTTTGCTTTTCTTCGAGGTGAACTTGGAGTAATCAAACCATACGGCATGGTTTGAGGGGGAGTTTGTTCTTTTTGTACGATATGTAAAATATCTTTTCAGTTGCTTCTTTTTCGTTCTTTTATCTTTAATAAATAAAAAATCTGAAAAAGTAATGAGCATTGTATTCCATCCTGAAATGACATTTTTGCAACCACGTTTATGTTTTGAGGACATTGTCATTTTATATGTATGCTCGTATGAAATAGTCTATCACATGACTTCTAATACGAATGATAACTTGAACTAAATCTTGTCATGGTTAAACTTTGTTAGTTATTTTGGTCTTGGATACTTAATTACTAGCAATGATGAAAATATAATGGTATCAAGGTTCCAAATATACAAAGACACGTGGTGTCAAGCAATTTTTACTAAATAAATATGCCAATGTCGCACTGCATCTTCATGAGACTGCTTACCATTGCACTTTGGTATGAACTTGAAAGTTGCTGTGTTTATTGAAACCTTTGTCTTAAGTTTCTGATTGCTTACCATTTGCCTTAAGGTTCTAATTGTTAATCATTGCACTTTGGACATAGGCTTGGCGTGGTGTTTTAAATATATGCTTGACAAGGTTGAATTGACTTGATATATAAATTCAATGAAAATAAATATTATGCTTTTATAAAGTGTTTTGTTTAATGTAATGTGCTGCAAGTTATTTTGTATTCAAGTATTGATGTAGTTGACAGGGGGAGACCATGTCTTGGAATAAATCGTAAAAATACTTGATTTTTAGTCATGTGTAGATTACATCATACTTATATACATGTCGAGTACAACTACTTTTTACATGACTTGGATGCACAATTATCATGTTCATGATATTTCCTAATGCTCATTATAAAAACAACAAAAAAAAATCTCTTCTAGTTTAAAGAAACATTTTTTAGTGGGGACATATTTTTGTGTGGTTTTGATGAAATTCATTGTTAAAGGGGGAGAGATTTCAACACATATACATACCATATTTTACCTTTATTGGTGTTTCTCCAACGTTTTGAGATTTTTCATTTTCTTTTCAAAACCTGAGGTCGATCGACCATATTTTCTTTTCAACACATATACATACCATATTTTACCGGATCGAGGGACGAAGTTTGGGAGAAGCTGAGGTCGAGGATCAAGGTCATGCAGGACGTTCGTGCGAAGGAACAATGGAAGTGAAGGCTATGATGATCCGGCAGGGCACCGGTTTGTCGTACGTTGTTTATACCGGACATGTACGGTATTGGAGATATTCGATACGTGATGGTCGAGTTTTGAAGACATCACAAGAAGAGTTGATGGCATGGAGTGGCATCGACATGAAGATATGTAGGTCCAGCCGTGGCTGGATGAGAGCTGTTTAAAGATTAAACAGTAGCGTCATCAAGATGGCATCGGATGGAAAAGTGTTCGACATGAAAGTCGTGCGCGTCGTCGAGACGAACAACTTTTCTTTTGGAGTCATGTCAATCCGAGGTCGTATGCGGGCCTCACGGGCAAAATACTGACGGGGACAGAGGAGTTCGTGTTGGATTCGGACTAGGTTTAGGGTCGCGAATTTTCCCTTATAAATAGAGGGCGTCCTAACTAGGGTTTTAGCAAGGACGTGAGGGAACTCAGAGCTTTGGATCTAAATCAATTCTTGGAGAGTTCTTGAATGCATGGTTGCATCTTTTGTAATCGATCGACATCGTTGCAATAAAGAGATTCGTTGGCGGTGTCATCTCTGTTTTTCTCGGATCTTCGTGGATTCTTCGTGCTAGATCTTTCTAACACTTTGCTGCAGGTTTATCACGAGTTCATAATACTTTTTTGCAGGTTTACCACAAGATCAAGGAAGATCGCGATTATTTAATCTTTCTTGTTATTCCTCGAAATCGATTATAGATTAATTCTCGTAACTTTCTGTCAACTGTTACTGATTTGATCATATCTTTTGATTGGTAAGTCCAATTGAGCTGATTCTTGTTGCGTTGGTTAGATAATTTCAATACCTTTCGTTTTCATACTCATACATATTTTTTGGTTCATCCAATCAAAAGTTACGGCTGTTTTACTATCACGGACAGAAAGGTAATTTAGGGTTTGAACTGTTGGGAAAAGTTTTAATTTGCTTCCACGCAATCATTCACGCCCCCTCTGATTGCCTATCTCAATCTCACATCTGAAACCATAACATTTCATCTTTAGGGGCCTGTCACAACCGTTATTAAAGATCTGTTGACCCCTCACCCAATGAAAGAACTCAAAGCTAAGGCGAGTCTGCACTTGTTTTCTTTTTGTCCATTCATATTTTTCTTTTTAAGTTTTTGCTTGGCAGTATTATAGAATATTTACTCAATGCTTTAGATGTTTCTGGCATGAACGGAAGGAATTGATATTTGTGTTAAAAACGTCGTGATTTGCTGGGGATGTGTTTTCGGTTCGTAAGAGTTAAGCATGGAAAACAGTTACTATATTACTCACAGATGAAGGTGTCTCATATTTTAGTTCTTTTATGTAAATCGATTTTTGGATACCATCTTAAACCATCATATTGCGCAAACATGCCATTTGGTTTGACATTTGGACTAAAATTTTCAAGCTGTGCTCCTAATCTGATGGATACAACTGGTATTGCTGCTTAGGTTGTAATGCTCAGATACCTATAATAGTATGAATTGGGATACAACTCTGTTGGACCGTCACAAATACTATTGGCAACACCTTTTCACATTGTTTTTACCAGATTTGTTTGATTATTGAGATAGCGTTAACTGCAAATCGTAAAATAATGTTCATGTTTGCTTCTTGGCACATCATTTGAAAACCCGGTTTGATGTTTCTTTGTCCGGTCATCGCAAAAACTTATTAAATTTTAAAGAACCCTGTTCAGTTGTTTGTAAGCATAAACACTTGCAGTTGTAACCCTGTCCTAGCTGAATTTTGGGTTGAGCCTACTAAGTTTTGCTTGCTGGCATACTTAATAGTTACTGCCTCCGATCCAAAATAAGTGTCTCAGTTTTGAACTAAGCCTAGTTCAAGCCTATTTCAAAACTGCGACACTTATTTTGGATCGGAGGTAGTATTAAAGTTCTTGAAGTTTGTACTCTGTTAGGTTTTGAATTTTGGTTGGGTTTTGGCAACTCACTGTTAAAAGTTTTGATACCAAGTCCACAATAAATTTTGGATGTTCTTCCTGATGTAGTCCTGATGTATTACAATTTCTGTTCTTCCAGGGCATATATAAGCATCACAAGGAGCTCAGAGCTGCACAGGGTGTAAAAATTGTGGCACGGGTAAGTTTCGTCTACATACTGCTGCTCCCGAAATGCATTGTCAAACAACTCATTGTTTAATTTTGTTCCTTCAGGGACTTCAACATGCAATGGCAGGCACTTCTCTCGTTGTAGTGAAGGCAGGGGATGATTTGCAACAGTGTGAAGCAGTTGCAATGCAAGAGATCGATAGGGTCATCAGCATGATGGATGAGAATGTAGAGGGAAAAGCAATACAAGAAGTAAGTAGGATCCGGACTTGCAAGGAGGGTGTCTACGTGCAAGCTTCTAGCATTGGAACCTTGGAAGCGATCATTGCACACTTGAAGAGAAATAATGTGAACATTGCTGTCAGTTGTTGGAATTTAGGCCCTGTCAACAAGGAGGATGTGATAAAGGCAACTGCCATGCTGAAGCGGAAAGAAGAGTATGCAGCCATCTTGGCCTTTGACGTCAAGGTGATGCCTGAAGCTGCCGGCCTTGCAGCTGAATCAGGAGTGAAGATTCTCATGCCTGATACAGTATATAAGCTCGTCGACAGTTATACTGAGCACATTAATGAATATAAGGAAGCGAAGAAAATGCAATGTGCAGCTGAGGCAATTTTCCCATGTACGCTGAAGATTCTGCCAAATCGTGTCTACCATAGCAAGGATCCAATTGTTTGTGATGTTGAAGTTCAAGAAGGTGTCGCCAAGGTACTTCTTTTAGCCTTTCCTGCGAAGTGCATGGTTTAAAATGATTTGATCTTGTTACTGGTGTAATTGATTGGGTTCTTTTATCTTCCCATTGTTGTAATTGTGTTTCAGGTGGGAACTGCGATTTGTGTCTGTATTCCAAGCAAGGATAGAACAGAACACATAGTTCATAGCCTTGGAAGGATCTCCTCTATCAAAACATCCAATGGCAATCAGATATTCTCAGCCAAGCAAGGAGTAGTTTCCATAAAGGTACAATTACTACATTTGCCTGTGAAGACAATGAGGAAAAAAAAAAGACGAGGGGTCTCATGAAAAAGATTGACGCCTGACGTGCGGGCTCCACCTGTAGGAAATAGTGACAAACGAGCTTAAACCCGTGTTTTGGGTGGACTGAGACAATTGGACACAAAAGTTGTGGTTCTGTGGACAGATTAGCATCTACTAGTGCTCCGTGAGAAGGTTGCCTCAAAACCTGTGGTTCTGTGAAATTTACTCTAATTTTGTACACAAAGCCTTACTCAAATTCGGAATAAGAGAGAAGGGATTCGGCATGAGTTCGGGTTTGTCCCACCTCTCATCTGAACCACACGTTGTAGGTTGAATGGCTCACCATAAAAGTTTGTGAGTTTGCACTTAATAACAGTTTGCACTGGATACTTCGCAAACAAAAAGAAGGAAAGTGCGTGTGTTACATAAACCCATCCTTGTTTCATCGCACTACTCTGGGAAATTTGAAACTTTGAACTGTACCATCACCCAGAGTGTAGGATTTGGAAAGCACTCTTAATAGGGAAATAGCAAATATATCTTTGAATTGATAGGGAACATGAAGATCGTCTTGGCTCGAAACATGTCTATCTTGTATTTATAAATAGAAAATTTACATGGTTGGTAGATGGTACATATGCATTTTGATGCCAGGCGGTTAATGAAAATGTATTCACATGGTTGGTAGATGACAAGTATACATTTTAATGCCTCCACCCAACATGAATTTTAGATAAAACGAAACTAGTGCATCACGTTAAGTTCCGTTACAATCCCTAAAAGGGGCAAAAAAAAACATATGTTTTGTGCTCACCTCTAAATTGCCGATGTATCTTCAGATATGCAGGCTCGGAACAATTTTGACCATGAGAACGAAGCTCAGCTCTTGGGTGGTCAGCACACTGAGATACCGGGGAGTATGACTGTGTCATCATATTCAGCCATTTCCTTGCATTCATTCAGATTCAGTCCACATATAGGATATATTTACGTTCAATCCTAGTTTGTGCAGCAAGGTTTGCTCCTCCAGAAGATAGGGGTTTTCTAGCTATTCGCCACCGCCAGATTATTTGTTTCGCTTTCCTGAATGCCTCCCGATCCTATTTCATGACCCAATATATGTTATTATCCAAAGCAGAAGTGGTAAATAGAGATGACGCAAGTAATATGACTACGGGCACTACTGCCCAAACTGGTAAGTGCAGTTCAAACTTCTTCATAGCGTGGAGGATGAAACAATGATGGGTTTATAAATACAAAATTTCGCTGCTGGTAGATGGACCCTTTTATGTCGGGCAGTCAGACGCAATAAAATGTCTGAAGATTAATATGCATGGTGCTAGAACTAGAGTACATGAACTTGAATCATACATCATGTAGAGATGGAAAGAAGTCCTGGTGCTAGAACAAGACTCGCACCGTAGCTTAGTAATTTGATCTCCCCAACGTAGAGTGCCTTCATCAAAGGTAGATGCAGCCAAGATAATTTCATGTATGTCCAGGCTGTTATCAAAGAAGCTCAACAAAGAAGAGTCCTCTTGTTTTTCTGAAACTTGACATTGCAAAAGCATTTGAGTCGGTTAACTGGGGCTACATCCTGGAAATTCTTTGTCAGTTTAGGACTTTGGGTTTGGGCAGAGATGGAGAAATTTGATTTTCCTTGCTGTTTGCCTCTTCTTCGTCTAGAGTTTTGTTGAATGGCATCACTGGACACCTTTTTCTCATAGCAGAGAGGACTGAGACAGGGAGACCCTCTGTCCCCCATGCTGTTCATCTGCACCGATTTTAGAGAAAGCAACCGAAGCTAATGTCCTTTCAGTTCTCAACATAAGATCAGCTAGAATGAGAACCAACTTATATGCAGACGACGCTGCCCTCTTTATTAACCCGGTTAAGAGTGAAATTTCTGTGGTTCACCTACTTCTTGATGTTTTGGGGCAAATATCAGGCCTTCGAATTAATTTTGACAAGTGTGTGTGCACATCTTTGTTAGCCCGAGAGTCTTACACACGCTCTCTTTGCACGGTGGACTCACACGGGACAACACACACAGCTCGTCGGAGCAACCTGGATATCACCGAGTAGAAGCAGGGGAGCAAGAACACACACGCACTCACGAGACAGAGGTTTTCCAGCACCCTATGCTTTGGGTGTCTTCCAATTAATTTCTTCTGGAGTTAGATTGCTTCACAAGGCAACTCCCCTCTCCTTTTACAAACTGCTATCGATGCAGTAAATGGGCAGGACATGCTACACAATGCATTGTTCCTTTCACACCTATCAGCTACACATTGCTAACTTTTGTCACTCCCTCCCCATGCCTCCTCACTGCTCACACATGCAGCAAGGCCAGAGTATGGCCAAGTCCACCCGGTGCTGTGCTTACAGCCCAGGATTAACAAAGTTTATCTTACAAACACAATTAGCAATGATACATCTCAAAGACAAGATTACCATGCTATCAATATTACATGATTTTGATGCAGAGGCCAGGGATTTCTCTCCCCTTTTTCGAAAAACAAAATCTTACATGATTTTGCTGGAGTTAGGGGAAGACTCCCTGCAAGTATATTGGGCTCCCTTTGGGATTTAGGAAACCAAAGAGAATTGAAATTCAACCTTTGATTGATAAGATCGCAAGCAGGCTCAAGAATTGGAAAGGCTGCATGCTTTCTAGAGCTGGCAGACTTGTCCTCATTAACTCGGAGATCACTTCTTCAGCGACTTATTTTCTCATTTCCTTCTCTGCTAGCAAATGGGCAGTTAAGAGGGTCGACAAGTTTGGACGGAATTTCCCTGTGGAATGGAGATGAAGAGGCACATTGGCAAATGTTTGGTTAATTGGCAAACAATTTGCGCACCAAAGAAATATGGTGGCCTAGGAATAAACAATTTGAAATGCTTTAGTCGAGCGCTGCGTCTTAGATGGCCCTGGTATGAATGGATGCCGGCTGAGCGACCTTAGAAAGGCACAACCATCCCTTGCGAGCAGTCTGATATGGCTTTGTTCCGGGCATGCTCGTCGATCAAAATTGGCAATGGTGAGAAAGCAAAAATTTGGACGGATCGGTGGCTTGATGGGGAGGCACCTGGAGAATTTTCCCCCGACCTGTTCAAGCTTGCGAGAAGGAAGAACCTCTTTGTTAGTTTTGTTAGTCAGGCAATGGACAGAGGAAAATGGATGATGGGGCTGCAAAGGATAAACACTGAAGATCAAATCAAGGCTTTCGTCCAATTATGGGACATATTACAGGCTATTCATCTCTCAAATATGCCGGATACTATCACATGGACTAAATTGAAGGACGTGACTTGCTCCGCCAAGTCTGCCTACGAGGCCCAGTTCGTAGCCAGAATTCCTCCGCCTCATCTGGAGACAGGGCAGCGCAGTTCATATTTATACATGTAAAGATCTTAAATGATGGTGTCGGGAGACGAAGTCACGAAGCAACAATGAATTTGAACTTCGCCGCGTTCGACCTAATTGTCAATGCCATGGCATGTTAGTGTGTGAGCTTCGGACCTGTAATCGACGGCGCAAGCAAGCGCTACAAAATATAATTACTGGGTTTCGCCGTTCCTGGTGGTGGCATCGTGTCCGGCAGCGTGGATTGGGTAAATTTGCTTCTATCGCCCGCCGAAAATCAGAAAATCCCCCAAAATGCTAGGGTTCCTAGAGAAAGAAAGGAGGATGTGGTTCAGATCTCAATCGATAAGGGGAAATACAAGCAAAGGGCTGGCGGAATTTACTGACCTATGGCGCCACCAAGAAGGAAAGCTCCGACGCCTCTAGCCGACGCCGGAGAAGAAGAGTGTGGCCACGGCGGGGGGTCAAGCTAGAAGGGGGCGGCAAAACCTGGAGTTGGACCCACCCGGTGACTTAACAAATCCAGTGGTCTTAATCTAACCACAACGGTTCGGACCGTTAAACTACACTGTCTTAAGCCGCCAAAATGGATTCTGACTTCTAGGTCCATAAAGTGGCCGGAGACCATTGGCAACAAAAATTATAGTGCCCAGGATCCATTGCATACGAACCGAGTTTGCTCAGGCGACTCACCTTGAAATGTGTGGCTGAGGAGCGATTGGCCCGTAATCGAAGAGGATGGATGGACGACATGTAATTTTTTAGATGAACTGGAGGACATGTAGTATTTGTCTTCCATTATCTTGTTGTGCTCCAAGTGGTACTTAAATCACATAGAATATCTTTGGAATAGCGTTTTTCCTAATTCCAATACTAATTAAAGTGGTACCAGCAGCCTAATCTTCTGAAAATCGTACTGCCAGCTGATCGCTTTTTTGAAGACGACCGGCTTGGCCATGAAAGTTTCATGCATTACGATAGAAAACTTGGGAGATATAATTCGAAGATGAAATACATATGAAGTTAGAAAGTATAGGCACATATGATCCACCCATGCATCTTTGAGATGGGAATATAGATTTGCGTCTTGTTGACTAGGCGTGGCACAATAACTAAATATAAAGGCTAGCTCAGAGGTTAAAATTATGACAAGCTAATCAAACCATCGACAAATTGATAATTTTATTATGGAAATAAACATTATCTTTTCTAACAAAGCATAACTTTACTGTACGAAAAGACAATGCATTGTACAATGGAATTCTAGAAAACATTTTATAGCTAGCTGGCTGGCTGCAAATAACTCCATAATACAATATAGACCATGATATAATTAAATAGATGAAATTATCCTTGATGCTATGAAAAGAAAGAAAGTACAACTTTTATCTGTGTACATGAAGTTATATTCTTCATGCCTTAGCCTGATACCGAACATCATGGAATTTAGTATGGTTTAGCATCGCATGGGGAAATTAACTATGTATTGACTTGTAGACATGATTTATCAGAAACAACCAATACAGTCCCATCTTCTTCCCAGTGACCAAATAATCCGCACGGCTGTCAGTATTACCTGAACACATTTGAAATTTTTAATATCAATTAACATGATGTAGCTGCTAGTTACGCATGTATTGAAAAATGAATATCTAGTCAATCCTAACATACTTAGATAACACTCTCTAGTATGTCAATGGGTATAGGAAACGTTTTGTGCAGCAAAACTATGTATGAATACACAACATTATTAATTAATTAATTGCACAAAATATGTATGTGTAAACATATTATATATCTATGAGTGCACTATACACATGATCCCCATCGATCAAACTTAGCATAAACATGCTTTGTTTCCTTGATCAAATTAATCAATACGCCCCAAAATTACCGGGCATATTTGAGACTAAAAGGGTACAAATATGTATAAACGGGCTTAAGTGTAGGTCTCTATGGGATTCACGCACGGTCAATCTTAAGAATTGACTCATAGTGAATGGTAGCTTCACACAATCTCTAAGGCTTGTTTATTTTGCTAGCATGCAGTATATTATAAATATCTTTCTGCAAAAAAAGTATATTATAAATATCAAAGATACCACAATAAACATACTGCACTGCCACACTGATATAGAAAAGTAAAAGAAATTTATATTTGTATGTATCTCTAGAAGGTGTCTAATTTTAGTTTCAGATCATATATCAAATTACTGCGTGAATTAATTAATTCATATATAAGCGGACACATGATATCTAAGTGCTTTAGTATAAGGAACTAACTAGATCATCTTTTCCATGATTGAACATTTCATATAGATGAAGTTCCCAAGACTAACTCATCCATGCATCCCACAGAATAAAAACTTGATAAAAGTTGAGAAATTACAATCCAATCAAGATTAAATGTCTTTTCAGAATACATTGGTTGTGCCGAAATGATGAATTAATTCATATTTAAGCGGACACATGATATCTAAGTGCTTTAGTATAAACAACTAACTAGATCATCTTTTCCATGATTGAACATTTCATATAGATGAAGTTCCCAAGACTAACTCATCCATGCATCCCACAGAATATAAAAACTTGATAAAACTTGAGAAATTATAATCCAATCAAGATTAAATGTCTTTTCAGAATACATAGGTTGGGCATAAATTAATGATGAATTGAAGAAAAAAAAGTAGCAAAATTAAGGGGATGAGTAGAGAGTAGCGGGGATGGGTGTATTCACCAGCCGTCATGTCATATATCTATCCAGGAGTTGTCCGTGCGGATCTCGTCTCGCTGGTCGGGCGTGAGGTCATCTTGGATGCCCAAGAGGGCGCGGATCTCTTGGGGCGTCTTCCCCTTGATCATGTGGGCGACCCTCTTGCAGACGAGGTCGATGAGCCCGTCGGCCTGGATGGAGATCGCCGCGGAGAGCAGGTCGTACAGCAGCGCCTGGTCGACGTCGTCGTCTCCGAGGAACCTTTCTTCCCACTCTCTCATCCTCTGCGCCGCCGCCGCGTCGTCGTCGCCAGCCGCCGCGGCCATGTGGTTGCAGAAGTTGACGAGCATGGAGACCGGCCTGGGGTCGACGTCCAGGAGCTTGATCGTCAGGGTGTTGTCGCCTCTATATTCGATGTAGTCGAGCGCTTCCTTGCAGGTCCTTGAGGACACCGACGCCACGGCCTCCGGCATCTTGAAGTGCCTGCCGCCCTTGCTGATGAGCGTGACCATCCTGGTCCTGCTGCCGGATGGCGCCGCCGCCATGACTAGCTTTCGAAATGGCGTCTGTGTCTGTGTTTTTGCGGCGGTGGGAAAGACAGGATCGATCGAGGTTGTGGCGCTGTTTGAATATATATATATATAAGGTAGGTAGAGCCGCGTCCGATGAGTTGCGCCAAGCCCTAACGTTGTTCGCTGCTGGGCCGGGCCGGCCCGTTTTTTCGGACGACTTTTTCCTGGGCCGATGCGAAACGGCCGTGTGAAATAAACTCAAAACCGACCGCTCCAAGCAACAACCGATTTCACTTCTGAATTAGGAAGAAGCTGCTCCAAGCAACAACCGATCCAAGAACCAAGAAGCAACGATCAAACCCGCCGCCGGCCTGCTCCAGAGCCTCCTGCACGTACGCAACCGCCTGGACACGGCCCGCACGGTGCGCGTGGAATCCAGGAACCGCAGCCATCTCCATGATTGTTTCATGTTCCATCTGGAACAGCATGTGTGGGGTGTTCGGGTACTTGGCAATACTACTGCAAGCCGGGACTTGTACACGAGAATCAAGGAGGAAACATCCAAACTACATTTATTTTTATGGAATCTTCAGGCTACTGCTTATTGTTGCAGGAATTTGAAGTTGCAGGGACATTATACCGCTGCTGGAAATTGCGGTACCTCTCCGCCTTGTATAACATACTGACGAGCCCGCTGCTCCTGTTGAGTCAATCAACTCGCCTAGATGAGGAAGTGGAAATTGTCGTGGTGAAAATATTATGCGGATAATTAAGCTTAATATGGAAAAGGATTTCGGAGACATGTATATTATTGAGCATCACTTATTTATGGAGGAAGAAATGAGTCACTCCATGGAAAAGGAAATTTGCTCTTCATTTAACGGTATGTGCAATATTATTCTTTGTACTAAATTTTTTGTTTACAACTATTTTGTTTAAATAGTTGGAATATGGTTTCTGCTGCTACATCATATATTGTTGGAATCTATAGTAACTTCATAGACATAAGGACAATTCCAAAAAAATAAATATATGTACACACATACTAAGGAATTGTCGATAAATCATATCTGGAATTAGAAATTATGTCATCAAACTCCCTCGAGAAGCAAGGCCATTAATATTGCTATAGGACATTATATTCACCTACAATTAGAAGGAATTTAAATTATTGTTCTCAATTGGAATCTGTTGTTTATGTACTATTTGGAAAAGGAAGAGTGGAAATATTGCTCAATTAGAACACTAGTGCATTATTGATTTAACACAATTGTCTCTCTTCTTTTATCGATGATCCATTGGAAGTTGGCAACCCATATTATTTATTTGGTGGAATAACTCCATAGGGAGGAATACTCGGAACACATGCTCAAACTTTTACTGTCAGTGTTATTTATGACTTGATCATATTTAATAAACAGAATCAAATGGCTCGTTGATTCTGGAATTATTCTAAACTTTAAGCGGGAGGCATACATTATTACTTTTTGGAGTTGTTTCATATGCTTATGCTATTTGTTTGAACACTCCCACTTTATATGGTTATCTTATAGAAGTAGCGTTGCTGGCCGCTGGTGCGAAAGAAGTGCGTGCGTCGATCGATGCCAGTTGAGGGTGTCGCTTCCGTGCCTCCTGTGAAAGACACGCGTGAACGTCCCGGAGAAAGGCAATGGACCAGCGAGCGCTTCTTCTCCTGGGCCGCTGTCGTGCCGTGGGTGGCTTGTGGTTTCGATGGAGTGTGTGCCCTGTGTTCGCATTTATATTGTCTCAGCCTGCTGATCCCTCGGTGTGTGCCTATGGGTAAGAGCGTGTGCAGTCTCTCGGAGGATGCGTGTCGACGTCCTATCTTGGGCGCGAGTCGTGTAGCTAGAGCGTGCGTCCGCAGCGAGGAAGCAAGCGCTTGAGGGACATGTATGTAAGCTGTCCGTTTTTTACTCCGTTGAGCTGGCTTGTGCCGTCCACGTCGTGCACACGCCGTCCTCTCGATGTTGTATGCTGATGTCATCGCAGGGAATTGTTGGGTCGTGCCGTGGCCCTGCGTCGTCTACCGCTGCCATGCGCATGTAGGATGGATAGCGCAGCGGATACGTGATGTCCGTTGCGTCCGCGTGTAGTGGTCGATTCCTTCGATGGAATGTACAAGATTCGGTTGTTCTTTTGTGGAATTACTTTGGAACGAGGTGCTATCTTTTGCGGTTAATGGAAACAAGATTCGGTTGTTCTTTTGTGAAAGGTTAATACTTCAATGAATCTTGAGCATTGAAGGAAGTCTTAGCTAAGGGAATTTCTTACTACACTTAAGGTTGTGGAATGTACATCGGAAGTTAGCATTGTTATATTAATAATGTGGAAGTGATGAAGTGATCAAGATCTTCAGAAGGTGAACACATTGAGGGAATATTACCACATTCATGTTATTGGTTTTGGATTATTTGTCCAGTGTGAGTACGTCATTATTGCATTGACTAAGCCAGTTAGTCAGGAATTATTCTCGAAATTATTTTCAGCGACATAAATGGGTATTTTTGCTATTTCATTAAATGTTTTGGACAAGTGGGAGATGTAGCAGTTTTATGTCGTGCAACTATTTAATCTCATTTGGAAATAGCAACCCAGCATCTTCGCACCCATCATCACGCCCCGTCGCCGATTCGAAGCTCAATGCTTGAACACAAGTACTTCTTCCGTTCCTAATTAATTGACACCGTCTGTTTTGCAAAGAAACCCCTCTAAATTTCCGAAATAAACCTGCAGTTTACATCTTCAATTAAACGTGAACTGCACGTTGATTTCGAAAAACAATAGGTTTTTTCGCAAAAGTTCCAACAGAACGTGGACAGCAAGTTTATTTCAAAAATTTACAGGTTTTTTTTTTGCAAAAAGGCCGGCGCCAATTAATTATGAACAGAGAGATAGCAAAACAAATAATGCCAATTTCTGTCGATCTTTTTCATTGTTCTGCGATTTATTCCTCTAAACTGGTCCCCATGTTCACCCTTTGGCGTCAACTCGGTGCAATCGCATTGCCATGCTTACGATGTCCGGCTGCATGTAGTCCAGCAGCATTTTTCCGAGCACAACTTCCACGCGCCCTCCTCAGCGCCCAGCGAGCAGCTGTTTCCCGTCCCGTACGCTTGGGCCAGACTCCATGGGCTTGAAGCCCATAATGCCACACCAGCTGCACGCCTTGCTTAGGCCTCGTGACCGAAGCACAACATATAAGGTGGAGCAAATCTTATCTATCAGATCAGAAATTGACTGTGGGCTGTGGAAGAACACAACATATAAGGTGGAGCAAACCTCATCTATCAGATCGGTCTTTTGGGTTGAGTTAGACTTGAGGCCTTAGTTGTTGTGGGCTCCCGTGGACGTGGGCTGTTAAGGTGCCAGCTCATGTGCTGAGTAGCTGGACCAAACAGGTGTGTGCGCTCAAACACTGTCTTCGTTTCTATATCCAGCGAGACAGGCCATCGATTGAATTGAGTAGGCCATCTAGTAGCAGCATTGTTTTTCTATCTTTTCTGCATGCTGCTACAAGGGAATTACCAAGGACGCTTGTCCTGGTAGGTGATTTGTAGCTTTTCTCTTTCTATTCTTTTTCAAAGCTTAGGCTGGTTGTTTGGAGTTACAAGAATGGGTTTGTGTTGCCGTGAGAATAACCCTCACCAGCCTGCCTCATATTTATATTCACCTCTTGGTTAGATAAGGATTACAAGAGACTTACAAGGGATAACAACAAGGTTGTTGTGTTGCCGGATAAGCTACAGTAACAACCATCCGGCAACATCTACACAAGCTAACCTAACTTAGTTAGGATCTTCATCAGTTAACATTCCCCCTCAATGTCAACCGGCGACAAGGTTGAGATTGTGCCTAAGTTGTTCCAACATCTACTTGGTGACGGGTTTGGTAAACGTGTCTGCAACCTGATCAGCCGATGAGACAAACCGGACTTCTAGAGCTCCCATGGCAACCTTCTCTCTGACAAAATGAAAATCCACTTCAATATGCTTTGTGCGAGCGTGGAAGACTGGATTGGCCGTGAGATAAGTTGCACCCAGGTTATCACACCACAGAACGGGAGCTCGAGGCTGTGGCACACGCAATTCCTTCAGGAGGGACTGTACCCATACTACTTCAGCTGTTCCATTTGCCAACGCCTTGTACTCAGTCTCAGTCGAAGAGCGGGAAACAATGGGTTGCTTCCGGGCACTCCACGAAATCAGATTGGGGCCGAAGAACATCACGAATCCTCCAGTAGATCGGCGATCATCGCCACAACCTGCCCAATCTGCGTCAGTGAAAACACTTAGCAATGTTGAGCTCGACCGCTTGATAGTCAGTCCGGTGGAGGCTGTTCCCTTGACAAAACGCAGGATGCGTTTGACGGCTTCCCAATGTACGTCAGTAGGCTGCGACAAGTATTGGCAAACCTTGTTGACAGCATAAGAGATATCTGGTCTGGTGAGAGTGAGATACTGCAAGGCACCGACTGTACTTCGGTAGCGAAAGGAATCATCTTCACCAAGCAAGCGGCCAGATTCTCGGGTAAGCTTTTCCTGAGTACACATTGGGGTAGAAATGGGCTTGCAATTCTCCATGTGGGTACGCCGAAGTAGATCAAGAGCATACTTGTGCTGAGTAAGAGTGATTCCCCCTGAATTGCGAACCACTTCGATCCCAAGGAAATAGCTCAACGCGCCAAGATCTTTGACAGGAAAAGTTGCCGACAAGTTCTGCAAGAGGGCAGTAAGTGCAGGAGATGAAGAGCTCGCAATGACAATATCGTCAACATAGACCAACATGTAGATGGTGACGCCATCTTGACAGAAGATGAAGAGCGAGGTGGCGGCAGCCGACGGTGTAAAACCCAATTGCTGCAGCCTATCACTGAGGCGAGAATACCAGGCGCGCGGCGACTGCTTCAGGCCATAGAGGGATTTGTGGAGCTTGCACACATAATCAGATTTGGCAGGATATTGGAAGCCAGGGGGCTGCTGCATATATGCTGTCTCATTCAGAATACCATGCAAGAACGCATTACTGATATCAATCTGGTGAAGATGCCAGCCACGGGAGACAGCCAGCGAGAGAACAAGCCGCACAGTGGCTGGTTTGACCACCGGGGAGAACGTGTCAGAATAGTCAATCCCATGCTGCTGCGTGAAACCCTTAGTGACGAGACGGGCCTTGAGTTTGTCCAGGGAACCATCAGCTTTATGTTTCATTTTGAACACCCATTTGCAGCTGATGATGTTCTGCCCAGGCGGCCGAGGAACAAGCGTCCAGGTATGGTTCTCTTGAAGGGCAGAGAACTTGGCCTCCATAGCAGGCCGCCAGTTGGCGTCGGCGAGGGCCACACGATGGGACATGGGCTCGGCGAAGAAGGCTCGTCGTCGAGGGTTGTAGCACACCTTTCCGTCGGTGGGCACTAGTGTCTTGGTGATGTTGTTACGCAGCCGCGTTGTGACGCCAGGTGCGACGGGGGCTGCCGCGGCAGGAGCTGGTGCAGCAGGGGCTGCCGTGGCAGGAGTGGCAGGAGCCGACGCGGCAGGGGCTGCCGCAGCAGGCGCGGCAGGAGCAGCCGCGGCAGGAGCCGGCGAGGCAGGAGCCGGCGAGGCAGGGGCTGCCGCGGCAGGATCTGCCGCGGTAGAAGCCGGTGTGTTAGGAGCTGCCGCGGCAGGCGAGTCACCTTGTCCTATACCTGTACCTGCGGTAGGAAAAGGACCACTGGGAGCAGGGTTAGCAAGGTGAGAAACATCATAATGCCTCATGTGATCATCAACAATAACCGGCTCGGTCAAAGGAAAAATAGAGGCTGGTGTAATAGGAGGAGATGATGATGATGACGAAGGAGATGAAAATGGGTAAGCTGCTTCATCAAAGATGACATCCCGAGAGATGTAGATGCGTCCACTCTGTCTATCCAAGCACTTGTACCCCTTATGCATGGAGCTATAGCCAAGAAAGGTGCATTGCTTAGACCGGAATTCCAACTTTCGGTTGTTATAGGGACAGAGATTAGGCTAGCAAGCACAACCAAAAGACCTAAGGAAGGTGTAATCAGGACGCTCATGGAACAAACGAGTGATGGGAGCCGAGTGGCCAAGAACTCGTGTAGGCATGCGATTAATTAAGTAACATGCAGCGAGGAACGCCTCATCCCAGAAACGAACCGGTAGAGAGGAGTGAGCGAGGAGAGCGATGCCCGTTTCAACTAGGTGCCGATGCTTGCATTCAGCGACCCCGTTCTGTTGAGAAGTATGCAGGCAGGAAACTCGATGAGAAATGCCTTCTCGTGTGAAGTACCGAGATAAGCGATGATACTCTCCCCCCCAACGGACTGTATAGCTTTGATTTTGGTGTCTAATTGGCGTTCGGCGAGCTTCTGGAAGTTGTAGAAAACTTGCTCTACATCGGATTTGCGCTTAAGGAGGTAGATCCATGTGAACCTACTGTAATCATCCACAGAGCTAACATAGTACTTGTACCCGCCGACAGAAGTGATGGCCGGCCCCCAAACGTCAGAATGGACAAGTTCAAGAGGCACATGCACTATGCCAGAATGTAGCTTTGGCGGACGACCTCCAGTGGCTGTTCGAGCGGGGCAAAAAAATCACGGCCACTGATGCTCCACCAGTGGCGGTGGACAGCAACAGCCACTGGTGGTCTAGCACCAGTGGCGGTGGAGATGGTGAAAACTGAATCACAGCCACTAGTGCTCCACCACTAGTGGCGGTGCAAGTCCACAGCCACTGGTGTTCGGTGGGGATTCCCCCACTTGTTACCAGTGGCTGATCCGACACCTCTAGTGGCCGTTTTTAACTGAAAACGGTAACCAGAGACCCCTTAAAATTGTAAAATTCATAACTAATTCACAACAAAAGAGAAAAATATGATTCTTTTTTTTTGTAAATTCTTCCCTTTTCATGCTTTATACTATGGAGTAATAATATAATTGATTTTAGTTAGAAAAAGTAATTCATTTATTTATTTCATATATGATGATTATCTTGGTTGTAAATCATTTTTTCTGAGAAACACCATATGATATTTTTATTCCAACATGTTAATCAATAAAAATGAAGACCTCAGCAAAAAGAATCACCTTTGTTTGATTTTTTTTATGAATTATATACGAATTTTCAAGTTTCAGTGGTCTGTAGGGGGTCACCAATGGCGGGTCGTGTCTAAAAACCCGCCACTGATGGTGGCACACCAGTGGTTGGTTTCTCAGCCCGCCACTGCTGTGGGGTTACCAGTGGCTCGTCTTGGCTTACAGACCTGCCACTAGTGATCCCAACGGAGACCACTAAAACTTGTAAAAATCATAACTTGTCGCAGGACGGGGCTTTGACACCGGGGATGCGTGAGCACCCCCTTTTAGGTTCGGCAGTAGGCTACGGGGATCGGTCCGGCAATCGCCGGCGGGACCAATGCAGAGCGTATGAACACGATGAACACGAGAATACTTTTTACCTAGGTTTGGGCCACCTTGAGGTGTAAAACCCTACGTCCTGCCAAAAAACTGGGGTTTACAGGTTGCCAGGGGGAGTCCTCGGGTGCTCTCTCTTTTCAGCTAAGTACCGCTTGCTACTTTGTGCTATTGCTAGTAGTGAACTGTGAACTGGTCCAACCCTTTGACCGTTGGCGGGGGTCCTCCTTTTATACCGAAGGGGATACCATAGGTGCCATGGTGCATGGGTGACAAATGGCAAACAAAGAGCTGGTGCAGTTCGACCTCGCTACGCTGGCTTGCATGCATGAAATGTAGCCCTGTAAGTAGGGGTCTAGGCACCTAAAAACTACACTTGGGCAGTCACTGTGCACTTGACTGGACGGGGAATCCCCTTTCTGTCGAGGCATTTAATGCGGCGTGTGCTTCACTCCTTGTCCTGACGAACCCTGTGCACAGGGAGCCTCCCGAGCGCCCACGTGGAGCCGCTGTCCTGCCCGCTCGACCCTGCCCCTGTAACGGATACTCTTTCCCGGGAACGCTCTTCCCGGCAAGTAGCCTCCCGAGAAGCGCCCGAGCGGGATTCCTCTTGTTGCCTCCAAAGGCATCCCCCGCAGCCCCGCTAGTCTTGCGGGGCTGGTGACTTGCCGGACAGCTTGTTCAGCGTTGCCAAGGGTGCGATCCTCCCGAGGAGAGAGCGAGGTGGCCCACGCGTCAGGCAGTGGTGGCACCCTGGGTGCCACTCGTGCGACATAACTAATTCAAAAAACATCCAAACGATGGGATTATTTTTGCTGAAGTCCCCATTTCTACTTATTTACACGTTGGAACAATAATATCACATGGTCTTTTCAATAAAATATGATTTTCCATTTTTTTTCAATGCAAAAAATAAAGTATTATGTGAAACAAGTCCATTTTTTATGGTTCGAAATGGCACCTATCTAATGTTCACACAACTATGACATATTTAATTGCTACTGTCCAAAGGTTTTGAGTTTTCTATCTATATTGCTATTTTTTTCCATTTAAATGAATTTCTAGCGGTTTCCCGAAAGTAATTCAAATTTGAACTACAAGTGTGTGATAGTTTGTTCCTAAAAAATTCAAAAAACCATTTTAAGGTACCCAAGTAAGAATGATGTAAGATTTGTATAGGATGTTCAAATATTCAGCAACCTTCTATGGAAAGATGTGCTGATAATTTTCATCCCATCTTGCGAAAAATCTAATAATATGAAGAAAATGTCAAAAAAAGTCCATTCTTTGGCATGGAATCCTTTTATGTGTACTAGTTCCCATGAAAAATAATAAACTTGAATTTTGACTACATTTCAAAAAACATCTTCTCAAAATGGACTATTAGGCATCAATGTTAATGAGTTTCAAGCCAGATGACCAAAGTCACGACCATATCTATGTCACCGTTCATCATATTGTATCCATTTTTTGCACAGAGGTGTATCTTGTCATGACAAACAATGTTTCCAAAAAAATTTACAACTTTATAAGTAAAATGAATGTTCTTTCCATTTTATAAATGCGTACATGTAATAATACTCAAAATGGTGCATATCCAATTTTAACACAAAGCAGACCATTATTACACACTTCTAAACCAGTTTAGTCACATAAAGTATTTATAAATTATATGAAAAATAAAAAATAAAATTGCATAAGTCACCGGTGCCTGTTTTGGGGATGACACCCGCCACTGGTGCTGTATTTGAGCCAAATGGTTGTCTGGAATCTGAAAAAATACGGATCCGAGTGCTCTCGTGTGGTTGGTGGAGGAAAACCGGCTCGGATCCATGACATGGCGCCTCTTATCTCCCTCCGATTCTCTCGCTCCTTTCTCTCTCTCTCTCTCTCTCCATATCTCAACCCTCCAGAAGGACCCGAACCCATCTCCTCTCTCCCTTCCTCATCTCGTGACTCCTCCCTCCCGATCCTCTCCCCATCTCTCCTGTTCTCCTCCTCCCCCTCTGCAGATCCACGCCGAACACGGACTCCTCCTTGCGCCCTCCTCCTTATCTCCTCTGCCGGACACGGGCTCCCCCAGCCTCACCGCCATGGAGGAGCTCCGTCATGGAGGAGGCCGCCATGGGATACGACACCTCCTGGGCGAGTCGCCGCCTCCGAGGACGAGCGCGTGAGGAGCTCGGCCTCCTCCCTCCTCCTCGCTAGCGGCCGCTGACCTCCTCCCTCCTCATCGCGTCCATGGTGCGGCCGCCGGATCCCCGGTTTCCTCCGCCACGACGGGATCCGGTTTCCCCCTCGACCACGCCGCGGGTCTGCTTTATGCTGTCCCTCGACCATGCCGCTGCCGGATCCGGTGAGCTCACTCCCTCTCTCTCCCTCTCACTCCTTCTATCTCCCTCTCTCTCCCCCTCTCACTCTCGGATCTATCATTTTCCTGCAGACTGAGGGCCGCCGCCATGGGAGGAGCTCACCGTCGCCGTGGAGACGACGAGAGCGCTGCCGCTTCTTGGGTTCGGTGCGGGCCTGCGGGCCGGCCCGATGTTTTATTTTATTTTGGCAAAACCACACTGGTGGTGGTGGCATGCGACAGCCACCGATGTTTCTTTTTTTGTTTTGGCAAAACCACACCAGTGGTGGTGGCATGCGATAGCCACTGTTGTTGGGTTGACATCGGTGGCCGTTGGTGTCACCGCCACTGGCGCAAGCTTAGTGGCGGGCTGCATGCCAGCCACTGATCCAGTTTTTCCACCGCCATTGGTAGGCTGTTGTGTAGCAGTGATGTGACATATGAGAAGAATCACGAAATGGTAATTGGTGCACTTTGGCACGTTGGCAAGCATCACAAATACTAGAACTGTTGGAAGGTGCACAAGCAAATTTATTCTCTCTAAGAACTTAATCTACGACGCTGTTGGAGGGATGACCTAATCTCATATGCCATAGATCGGATGTGATCTTGGTGCTGGACAAAGCACGACGACAGGACATGGAAGAACTTGACTTGAGGCTTGGCACCGGATAGAGACCGCCATGACTCCTATCGCGTAGCAGAACCGCCCTCGTTGCTCGGTCCTTCACGTAAAAGGAGAAAGGGTGAAGTTCAACAAAAGCGTAATTATCAAAGGCAAGTTTATTAGCAGAGAGAAGGTTCTTGTTGATACGTGGAACATGCAAAATATTGCGAAGATATAAAGGTTTGGAAGAGCCGGAAATTACTGAATGACCAACATGAGAGATGTTCAAACCTGCTCCGTTGGCGACCTGAACCTGTTCCTTGCCGCCGTAGCGCTCGTAGACAGTGAGGTGATCGAGATCACCCGTCAAGTGATCGGTGGCCCCGCTGTCCATGTACCAGTTGGTGTCGACGGAGTAGTTCCCCGTGTTGGCGGCGTTGCCGGAGCGCTCACGGTTCTCCTCCGGCTGGTAGGAGTGGTTGAAGCGCTGGCGGCAGTGAAGAGCATCGTGGCCAAACTTGGAGCAGACCTGGCAATTGAGGTTGCTCCGTCCTTTGCCGTTGCCACGGTTGCGCGACTGCTGCTGGCCACGGTTCTGGCCCCCTCCTTGACCACTGCGTCCGCCGCGGTTGGAGTCGTGCCCACAGGTGACGGAGTTGGCGGAGGAGGGATGGATGTCGGAGGCAGCGTTCTGCTGCTCCAAGCAAAGCTCGGCGCTGAGGAAGTGAGCGTAGAAGCTCCCGAGGGTCATAGCCTCGTCTTTGGTGGTGATGGATGTCACCAGCGGCTCATACTCCGATCCAAGACCGGCCAGCATGTAGCCGAGAGTCTCCTCGTCTCTCACCTCAAGAGAATCTGTTTAATCTTCTTTTTAATTACGGTAGCAAGAGTACCTTTGTCTAGGCTGAATCAAAATCTTAGAAGTACACAAGTCAGCCGTATTACTTGTTGCTTCAGCAGCATTAAACTGCAGTGGTGTCTAGTGTCTAGGATTAGAATTTTAAGCTGGCAGCTAGCAGTAATCTAACTGTACAGTTTAGTACCGAAGGCAGAAAAAATTGAGCTTGATAGTTGAGAGAAGATGAATCTGTAGGTTCAGAGACCAGATTCCGTATCTATTTTGTTGAAAACTTGTAGCTTTAGAACATGTGACAGTAATGGAGTAGTTTCTAAAAGTGATTTACCCCCAGGTTGGTGAGTTTCGGGCGCGGCGTATGAATCTTTGGTTTGATCCCTGGTCCAAGGCAAGTACATGACGAATCCCTCTTTATATGTCTGCCCATTGTGTGAAAAATTTCTACTCCTTTATTTGATATGAGGCGAGTGTGTGACATCCATTTCCTATATATGTCTGGTCGTTTGTGTTTCTTGAGGATTCCTTCCCTATGCGTGGATGCTTGTGTTTTCAGAATGGTTGGTTGTTCTTGTGTTCATTGTTTTCAGAATTTGTTCAGTATCCAAGTGTTTCGATTATTTCATTTCAAAAGAAGGATTGCAGTTGGTTAGTCCCGCCACTGTTGCAGGACGGTCACCAACCCTGTTCTCACATGATGATTAGTCCCCGTCACATGTGGTTAAGTCCAGATGGTTCATTCAGATTATTCATTGTATTCGTGTTCAATACTTTTCAGTGAAGTTGTTCTTTTCCGGTGAAGATGTGACGATTAACATCTTAATTAGGCCAGCAATCTTCAAGCCACGTGATTTTGCAATCTTCAAGTCATAGTCGAATGTAAATAAAATCACGGCGCTAGTTTTTGAATCAATTCATATGGCCGATAGTAAATTATTCCCCAACAATGACTACTCATCACTAGTCGACCAGAAAGGATCAGCAATCTATGACTATGATTCAGGGAGTTTGCGGCGAGGGCGGAGCATCACTAGCAATATCCATCCCCTCGATCCCTACATCTATCTCTTCTGGAGCAGGACTGACAGCAGCCAGCGGCGGCTCTGCGAGTTGGTCCAGTGCTGCCATGATCTCCGGGCATGGAGAAGGGGGAAGTGTAATCCTCAGGTCCACTTCGACCAACGCTCCAACGGCCTCCAACCTGTCCATGAGAGGGTCGGCGTGCTCGATCTCTATCTCATCTTGGCCTTCTAAGGCAGTCAAGGGCGCCTGAGTTATGTCCTCGAGTGCAGCCATGATCTCCGAGCGAGGGACAGGAGGAACAATCATCATGTCCATGTCGAGCAACGCTCCAACGGCGTCCAACTTTATCTTCTCCTTGTCTGTGTAGCCCTTTCTGGAGGCCCAAGCCAGTACATCCCTTGCTAGTGGCTGACAAGGCAGGCTGCTGGACAAGGAAAAAAAAAGAGAATTAGAGATATCTGCCAGGGGAAACAAAGATTGAAGAAACTTGATTAGCTTTCCGGGAAGCTGACCTATGGATCTGATCAACGCCGGCATCCTCAGAGTGTGACGGCTCAGAATTGACGGCGGCAGCAGCAGCACCAAACCGTGGATAGCCGCCGCCAGAATGATCCATGGGCAGGCTGGGATATATTGGATGGAAGAATCAATCAGGCAGAACCAGATCTGGAAAATCTATAACATGCGATTGAGAACTGGGTATACGAAATTCAGTTCACCTCGCCACACCGGCGAAAATCTCCAAGCTGCAAAGAAAATTGAAAACGACTATGGCAGTTCAGGCGGCGGTGCTCCAGATGATGGGGGTTTGAGGCAAAAAACGCCAGATTTATAACTCCTGGCGTGGATGAGACCGGGACAAATTCAGTTCACACAGCACAAAACACATTTCACGTGCCTGCAGCTGTGTCCCGCTATGAATGGAAAATGATGATAATCTGATAAGTGTCTGCTGACGGAATGTTTGGCAAGCATTTAGTACTACCTTATTAGGATATCTCACAATTAAGGAGTATCCCTGATTACCAATATCGTTCTAGTGCTAAAAGGATCTAGGTAACTTCGCGTGGAGTTTATTTTGTTTCTCTAATGGTGCTTTGGTGCTACCGATGCACATATATAATTAACCACAATCAGAAATTTAGGAAAAGTTTACACAATGTTATGAAATAATCTATAAGGCCTTGTTTGGCAGTAGTGTATTTTTTAGTCACTAGTTTGTTGATATTTGAGGGGGTTCACTACGGTAGATTACCGGACGCGTTTCAAATTGTATCAATTTGGCTTCGAAGTGCGTCAAATTTATATTCGTGGTACTTTAAAAGTGTTGAATATATTCGTGTTGGCAAAAGTATTTGACGCATTTTATTGGCAAAATCTGAGGTTGGAGTGCTAAAAGTGTAGTTAAAAATCAAAATTAACTACATTTGAACAAAGTATGGCTAGCATAATGCGGGCAAATGTCTGCGGTGAGATAGTGGTTGGGTATTGACCTAATACTCTCAAAAAACCCTTCCATCCCAAAACACTAGTACGAGAAGTGTTTTTAATTAATACAAAAATGAGGTGTTATGTTGAGGAAATTAGAGATAATCCCCTCTAATCCAGCCCTACTAAACAACTATTTGGGGTTTTTAGTGTTTTTCAATCTATAATATAGGATAATACCCAAGAAAACACTACAGAAACATTCGTGTCAAACAAGGCCTAAAGGGTGCATTTTTATACCACGTTACAAACAAGTCAAACATTATAGTTCACGTCCGCGATGGGCCGGCTGGCTACACCTGCATAACACCCCATCAAGGACCAACCAGAGAGCAACACATCCTCTCTCTCGAGCTTTTCCAGCCCTACAAAGCATCGTGGTCCATCGAGGCCAAACTGGAGATTGACATAAGGTTTTAAGAGGTGCCCTCCGCACCACAATGAGCAGCCCAATATATAGGAGGGCTTAGTTTTCATATCCATGGGCTTAGTTTTTAAAAAGGAAGCAAGGAGCTAACATAAGTACAAAATGATTTGCTGGCCTTCTCGTGGAACTTTCTACAACCGTTTTCTTTCCTACCACCGTGCATGCCCTCATTAGTCGTCTCAAACTAAATCTCAAGGTCAAAGGGTCAAAGTATGCATATTGTTAATGCTTAGAATATTTAAATTCATTAGTATGCATTCCCTTGCCTGATAACATTATTTCTGCGGAATGAAGTTAGTTTGTCAATTTAGAATGTTGCTTTGTGTCCCAATTTACGTGATTTAATATTATTTGAATTGAGGATGTCTGTTTGATGTGATTTTCAAAAGTATTGTATGCCCATCCATATTGAAGTGAAGGAGGAGGCAATAAATAATTTCTGCACTTATGATAAGAAAAAATAATTTCTTATTGTCTTGCTGAGTTGGATGAGGGAAAAGCAAGAAAATATTTTTGTTTATTAGATTACATATTATCATTTAATACATAAGCAAAGAAATATTTTGCATTTAATGGTGTTGGATTTCCGCGTGTGCTATGTTGGATGAGAAAAAAAAAGTAAGAAAACGTTCTATTCTATTAGATAAGAGATCATCTCTAAAGATGTTCGAATAAACTCTATATAAACACTCTGAAAGGAACATACTTGGTGTGCTGCTTATTGGGGAAAAGAACAATCGTGGACGAAATGACAAGCTTACTCTTCCCAATGGCACCCCTTGTCAACATGAGGGTAGTTTGCATGGTTGCGTTGATCATCATGTCTATCACATTTTCTTGTGAGGCAACACACAACATATCATGTATGTATAATTCAGGAAATAGATAACATATTAGGTACTTGTATACACATTTGTAAGTTGACTAAAAGGAACTGGCTCATACTACTTCATGAATTCATCATGACATGATGTCGTTCTTTGTCGTGCGCAGATGGTGAGGGAAAATACCATGGAAGTGATCAAACCCAAGATGCTTCTGTGATAGGGTGCTCAGACTGCGGTGTAAATTGCTTCTGCGGTCAACACATCTTGTGGTACTGTTGCTGTCCAAGTGAGTGATGGAGATGGCATATTGTTATAGTGGGACAGTAATCCTCTATGTAATTTGTTGCTTCATATAGATGCAACTTCAATGAATCACAGAGTTCAAAATAAATCCATCGATCTTGCACTGCACATTCTTGTTTTAATCACACTTTAAATCACCTTTTTTGTTGAAATATTGCACCCAGATTTGTTCTTATGATTCCACTTTGCAACATATTTTCTTGGGAGCATAACACCTCTGTTCGTGGATTTTCTGACCAAAGGCCCGGTTCCTCGCATAGCACATGCATGCAACCCAAAACATGGTCAGGATTAAACATTTATTTCTTCAAAATTAGCCCCAGTCTGATTTACACCCTATACACTCAAGAGGTTATGCAAAATGGGTACGTACCGAGGAGCATAATCACCATGTGCCCATGGCTAGCACGCATGCATGTTATTATTTTAGTTTTCATTTCCATGGGCAAACATGTTTTATTTCTAAAAAGGAAGCTAGGAGGTAACATATTGTACAAATTGATTTTCTGGCCTTCTCGTGGAACTTTGTACAACCGTTTTCTTTCCTACCACCGTGCATGCCCTCATTCTTCTCAAACTAAATCTCAAGCTAGGTCAAAGCATGCATGTTATAATGCTTAGAAAATTTACATTGGGTAATCTGCATTCCCTTGCCTGATACTATTATTTATGAGGAATGGAGTTAGTTGTCAATTTGGAATGTTGCACCATGTCTCAATTTACATGATCTAATATTATTTGGATCGCGGATATGATGGTTGTTTGATACGATTTTGTACAAGTTTTTTATGCCCATCCATTAATGTGAAGGAGGAGGCCAATAAATAAATTCTGCACTTATGTGATAAGAAAAAGCAATTTGTTATTATCTTCCTGTGCTGGACGACAGAAAAGCACGAAAATATTTGTGTTTATTACATTACAGATTATCATTTAATGTATCAGCAAAGAAATATTTTGCAATTAAGGGTGTTGGATTTCTGTGTCTGCTATGTTGGATGAGAGAAAAGAAAGAAAACCTTCTCTCTATTAGATACTTGGTGCGCGGTTTATTGGCAAAAAGAACAATCGTGGACGAAACAACAAGCTTACTCATCCTAATGGCACCCCTTGTCAACATGAGGGTACTCTGCATGGTTGCGTTGATCGTCAAGTCTATCAACGGAAGACCATGACGACACGGCGACTACTCGGCACCTCAGTCGGTGGTACATGTGACTTGGACGTGCTGTAAACTTGACAGGAACAGGCCGATCAATAAGCGTGTGATGAGGGTTTCGAGAACCGATTATCTTGAAAACGGTTGCCTCGATGCGAGGGTTGGTGTCGGTGCCTAAGGCGACTTGCGTCCTGCGCGCCGATTCAAAAGAAGAAATCAATGGTTAATTTAGATAAAGTAAAAAAGTTCATCACACATGTTCGTTACTCCCTCTGTTTGGGTATATAAATACAAATTACATAATAAATAATTATAGCACATATTCCTAGATCATTAATTTAGCTAACTAAATACAAATTACATAATTAAATAATTATAGCATTAGAAAGTTCTTTCGATAACAAATCTAATGATGTACTTTTTGTTAAGAAATATACATACTCCCTTCGTCCAACAAAAGATGTCTCAAGTTTGTCAAAATTTGAATATATCTAGACATGACTTAGTATATAGATGCATTCAAATTTAGTCAAAATGGAGACATCATTTGTTGGACAGAGGGAGTATTTAATTAATCAAATCGATGATTTAGGAATACATGCGTGCCTCACATTATGGGACGGAGGGAGTACTATTAGAAAGAGTTTTAAATACGAGTCCATTAATATATATTTTGTGCCGCAATAATCTCATATTACTAATATAATTTTTGATCAAAATTTGGCATAAAATTCAGCATGGCCCTTATAAACCCAAACGGAGGGAGTAGTATACAGCACGGATGCTGAAAAATAATCTATTTTTCTGAGGTGCTGGATTCCCACGTGACCTGTGCTTGTCACTAAAAGTAGAGATCATGCCGACAGAGGCCGGGAATCGACAGGATGGCGATGTCTATAGCGCGGGAGAAGTCAGTCGAGGCCCTGTGTCAGTTGTCCGAAAGAGGTTAGGAGCAAACTCAAGAAAAGATGGAAGGAGTTTAAAGGCGGCGCAGACAATTTTTAAGCAGAAATTTAGCAGGACGATGGATCAGACTGATTTCGTCGTTTTTGTCGTTGGGCACCTGCTTGCGCCGTTGACGAAACATGATTTTGTAAACACAGCACTAGCCCAACGACCGGCATGAAATACCTGTTAGGCATCTTGCTGCGCGCGATCAAGATTGAACGTCAATGGACCCTGGAGCCATATGGTACTCCTGAGCCAAAACTCCACTCTCCATCCCTAGGTGCAGGCCATCCCCAGTCAGGAAAGGGCCATGGCCTCTTCAAAATCCCCCACGCCCATGCGCCATGTTTGCGAGTCCCATGGCTCAATGAAAAACCAGTTGATATTACAAAGGTTGTCGAATAAACCAGTTTACCAGTGTGTCAATGCATGGTGTCAATTCATGTAGCACTGAGAACACGTGCGCTAAAACACATTTAACAAAATTAGACTAGAGTGCCAAAGATTTTTTAGTTTTAACTTAAGTATTCAGATCAGTGTTCTCTTACTACCCCTTGCAATGCTGGGTTTGGTCGAAGGTTGATCACATGAAGACGAAACGCACACACAAGGGCGACCAAATACTTTTGGGACCAAAAGCACCTGCCGTGTCTTGTCTCTTTTTATTTCTTCTCACATATCCCACAAACCTGATTACAAGCTACCAGTTGTATGTATATATATGCACGCACAAGCCCAACACCCAACACCCAACACCATAGTGACAACTAGTCCTACTCGAACACAGACAACTCATGTTGAATCTCACACACACACACACGCGCGCGGGGCAACGCTCCTAATCCGATTAGGACACAAACACATGCGCTAGACTCAAGCTCAAGATTAATTATATTAACGTGCAATTCCTTTTTTTGAACGATCATTGTAATATGTATACCTTACTTAAAAAATTAAAGTTGTACAGGTGTTAGTGTATGTAGAACCAAAGAAATCAGACTAAAAATATTTCATTTTTCAGAGGGAGTTGAAAAATATTTACCAAAATTAGAGTAGAGATCGTCATAATTAATACTTCCTCTGCCCCATAATAAATACGCCTGCATAGATAAAGTTGCGACACTTAATGTGGTGTGAAGGGAGTAGCAGTATACAGGAGCAGCTAGTCCATGGACGATGATCCCATGGGAATTGCCATGCGGACATGCGGTTATTTCCTTGCATGCTTCAGCTTTTATCTAACCAAGTTCCAAAGTTTTAGAGATGAGCTTTCAGTTTTCCGAGGAAGGTAGAGATGAGCTTTGTAATTCGAGCTGGACTATCAATTGTTTTAAAGAGTGAACTATCAAAATTTCACGGAAACACTTTTTCTTTTTCACAAACTTCCAAATTTTCAAAAAAAATATTATATTTGTTCTTTTTTTTACATATATATACTTCCAAATTTCTGGCATGGGCTTCCAAATTTTATAGGAAGTTACTTCCTTTTTTCTTATAAAATTTCATTTCGACTTGTATTTTTTTTTACTTCAAAATTCTCAGTGACAAACTTCCTGTTTATTATTATTTCACAAACATTCTATTTTATGGCTTGGATTGAGCTGAGATGGACCGCATAGATCGGGCTTACCTAAAGAAAAGGTTGCATCGGACTGGGCTGGGCTTACGTACCTAATTTTTTGCATTTGGTCCAAAGAGGTCGACGGGGAGAAATTAGCTAGCTGGTGACGGCGAGGAAAGGCAGAACTGGGGGAGAACACGCGAACAGCACCAGGCTCAGAAAGAGCCAGAATGAGGGTTGTTGATCCGTGGAGTGCATGCCAGAACAGGGGGCGGGGAGCTGTCCGCTAGCGGAACTGCATCCGGCGTCCAGCGGTTTCAGCTTCAGCCACAAGGCATCCACCGGCCGTGATGCAGGGCGTGGTCCTGAGTTTTCAAGCCTTGCAAGCGATTGAGGCGTGAATGCCACCCCAGTGTAGCTAGCTAGAAGAGGGGTAAACGTGAGTCTAGTTGGAAGGAAACCACTGCGCCCTGCCGCCATGCTTCGCTTCTTCCCATGTCTCCGTGCGGCCACCTTGGAGTTGGAGCCGGAGGACACCCTCTCCGTCGCAGCAGCTGCCCAAGAGGAAAGGTACTTTTCTATGTAGCCAACTTGTTTGTTCCAAGCTAGTATCATTTGGATGTGGATCTCTGTTGAATATTAATTTCAGTACTCTTGTGGATCTGCATACTTAGCTTGGCCTAGGATGTGTAGTGATTCCCTAATGTATCGAATCCTTCAGCGTGCCGGACCCGGAGCGGGACTGGAGCGATCTCCTTCCTGAGCTAGTATCGGAGGTGGGGGTGGGCGACCTTCTGCTCCAGACGGACGTGACTGAGTATGTCCGTCTCAGAGCAGTGTGCAAGCCCTGGAGAGGCGCCACCAAGGACCCGAGGATCATGGAACCGCGCTTCTTCCCAAGGAACTGGGCGCTGACCCGAAGAGGGAATCGGTCGGTGAACGTTCTTACCGGTGCCTCCCTCCACTTCCAGCTCCCTGACCATATGCCAGCAGCGGAGCAAGGCGGAGTCATTGCAACCGCCGAGGGCTACCTCATCTTGGACAAACAACAGCCCCCATCGCCTGGACACAGACGACCGCTTCTGTTCAACCCAGTGACAGCCACAGTCGCAGACCTGCCATACCTCAATGTCCGCGGGAAGTCCGGGGTACAAAAGTGGTTACCAAAAGTCGTCACCACAGCTGGAATCATCTATGACGGCACTTGGCTTACGTGGCCAGGCTGCAGGACGATTGCTACAGGTTCGGCGGCATGAGATCCTACCTGGTACGTCACTTGACGTCGATGTCACCAACGATGGGATGCTGCTGGTGCGTAGCTTATGCAACTCCGACTATGACATACGAATGTTTTTCCATGTGTTTGGGGTGAACATCGGAGAGGGGAGCATTACCCTGCTGCAGCCCATGCAGGGCAATCGTACCATCTTCCTCCCGTCTCTGACGCTCCGCACTTGCAAATTCCCGGCTCTCACTGGAATGAGGGGAATAATGTCTCGTGATGACGCTGCCATATATCTTCGCTATATATAGCCGAAATAGCGATGCAAGCCATTGCAATACAATGGTCTCCGCCTTGTCATTCATTTGCTATCGATCCAACTATTCGGCATTAATTTTCTATTTATTGTACATTTTGGTGTGTGAAAGCAATATTTATTTGTGTAGAACTCTTAATTTATCTATGAATAATTCCTGGAATCTTGTTTGACCCATTGATTTTTTGTTAATTAAACTACTTCCTTGCAATTCTTAGCGACTCGATAGTATTTTGTATGTACTATGGGGTGTGCATCATGTCCCATATTTTTTTTGTGTTTGTGAAGGCCATCAATATGAACTTTTTATCATGGCTAAATGTGGTTTCAATGCTCGATCTATTTCCTTCAATCTTCAGGTGCAGTGGTTGTATAATATTCATGGAGTAAATTGTGCAGAACGACCCTGTTTATGGATATTTCGCAGAGTATAGAATATGCACAGAAGAAACATTGCGGAGTTAATCATGAAACTTAAATAAGAAATTGGTCAGAGTAAAAAAAATATTTCAAAAAAATAGACTTTTTCAACATCGAAAGGTCCTTTTTTAGCTGATACATCGAAAGGTTAATTAGTAGCTTAACTGGGAGCACCTTATACAGCTGGGTGCCATCCTCGTGATAAGTTGTAATTTATTTCCTTCAACCTTTGGCTGCAACACTTATTAGTAACATGCACTTCATTGAACAGAGGAATAAGAGTATATATTCACGAGACATGACTGCCATGTAGATATATAACACCCGTGCTGATTTAAGAATAATAATGTTCTAAGACTGGCTTGCTGCCTAAATGGTAAACTACAAGGTAGAGAGGGAGTATAATAGATCAATAGAAAAACTAAAGGAGAGTTATAACCATACAACTTCAATACTTGGTCAGACTAAAGTAAACGTTATTCTCCAAAAAAAAAAGAGAATTTTCATATATTGATGTGGTCAATACATTAGCAGCTACACTATCGGTATATACAAGAAGGTGTCAAAAAGGTTGGTAATTCTCACCTGGGACTTTCATCATATGTGTAAAATCTCCAATAATATTTTACCTTTTTCACACATATTTAAAATCCACACACGTAATCGAGTGATATGGAAGACAATGAGGAATTATGGATACATGGGAATCTCCACGCCGTGCCGTCTGCTCAATGTTTTTTCAATGTTGACATCTCACATGCGGAGGGACCCAAAGTCTGGTATATATAATCATTTCAGCAGGATACACCACATATCTTATTAACTTACTGACATTGAACAGGTACTCATTTCCCACTGAACACGCAAGGCGGGATGAAACCAATGATATATAGTAGATTGATCTATATATATACTGTCAGACGTGGATAAGAGTTGCTTACCACATTAGTTTTCTTTGGCGATGAATATCTGGCCAGTTGATCTGGTGAATATGCTTTTAGCTATGATAATTTTTTTAGTAATATAGACTATGAAAAACACAATAACTCAAAAACAAAAGGATCGAAGTGTATCATAACAAACAAATAATATCTGGGTTGATGCACCATAGTAAAATTGGACAAACGACAGTGATACGTAATATTATTGGTCCCTGGTATTTTTTGTCATATGTGATATTAATGAAGTGCCTCTTTGGACTAATCAGTCCATCTTAGTATCTGCAAGAATGTTTAGCAACTTGATATAGGTTGATTGCAAACCTAGATTAACAGAAATCGAATAATTAGTCAACCAAACTTGAATCCAGAAAACAATCACAGATAAGTTAGAAGCTCAACACAAATGAATAGTACTTTAAGACCAAAACGCTCAACAGAAATGTAAGGAAATACTTTATATGTAGCTAGCATGGCAATGGGTTGGCATCCTCGATCACATTAAAATTATAATTGATATAGATCCTGCCTGCATTCTTAGACATTATTGACCACTTTTTTAGTGAGATATTGGAACTTGTTAGTGCTATACTGCCACATGCTATATTCAGCAATAGGTCTAGACTGTTTTTTGTAGCTTCTCGAGGGAAACTAAAATGTCGAAACTTACATCCGACAAATAACAATTAGATTTTCTACGTTTTAGTCTAATTTAAAGTCTACGCAGAAAGAGTGAAACTAAAGACATTACGATACAGGGGCCACTCCCTGCATCTGAATTATGGAGTATGTTTTATATAGCGCGATATATAGCGTGATACAGGGGCCACTCCTGCAGGTTAACTAAGTGTGTTCTGTATTTTCTGATCACTTCCAGCATAAGCTTAGATCGATTCTTTTGAAGAGTGATCTAGTATGTACGTGGGAAGGGGTTGCTTAATTACCACTATCAATTAGTTTCATAATGAACATCTGACCAACTATTTTATTTCATTAAGGGGCATGCTATATTAAAACATTCCAGCCACATCTGCAATTGCACACTTTACATGGTGACTGAGATTAGCCAGCCATATTTAAATTCATATTTCATATGTATCGAAGAATGACTAAAAACATATATAGATCGAATACTGAAGGGTTGAAAAAAAAATGCCCTCTTAGGCTATATGTACAATCAGCTCGATCATGCAGCTTGGGAGATTGTTTCACAACATATGATAAGGTTGCAGCACTGGGTTAACAGAAATGATAATTAACTGATTAGACAGGAATCCAGATAATCATTCATATATAAATCAAAGGGAATCAAAAGTTGTACACTTGATAAAATTGTTCAGCAAATTAAACGAACCAAATTGTTCAATAGCAAACGAAAGGAGGACCATGATTCTTTCATGGATGGAATGGTATCACATGGCATATGAACATTCATATGAATAATAGCCATAATGAACATCTGGCCAGTTTTTCATTAAATTGTTCAGCAAACAGGAATCCAAAGAAAGTTGTACACTTGCGAACAAATTGTTCAATAGTAAACGCAAGGAGGACCATGAATTGTTTCATGGATGGAAATGGCATCACATGGCACAAGCACATTCAATTATAGCCGAGATATATCGATCCTGGCATTTTCAGACAAAATTCTCCTGCTTTTAGCAAGAGAAGGGAACTTGTCAGTGCGGAGAGTCGCCGAAAATCGGAGTAAGATGGTGCGGTTTCCGATATCATGCATCCGGGTAAGTCTCCCCTCGGCGAGCTTCACGCCAAACACACAGAACGTGCATATGGTGGGTCTTTCGCTGTCGTACAAACCATTGACCAGCAGCAGCATCCCGTCATTGGTGTCATCGATGTCAAGCGATGGCACCAGGCACATGCCGAAGTCGCACCATCCGAAGCAATCCTCGTCCAGCTTGTCCTGCCTAGCTACATGTACGAGATGAGGGGCCGGGCTGAGCTCCACCTTGAGCACGTTCCCAGCGCGCGTCGGGACATAAAAGTTGCCACCCATGGAGAGGCCGCCCCGGAACATGGGCACGGCCCCCCTTTGCTCGTGCTTCATGCACCTCGCGTCGACCTTGACCCAGGCAGTGTCGCTGGGCTTGGCGCAGAGGATCGCCGCGTCCCTCTGCTGCGTCAGGCAGCAGAGCACCACAGTCACACCGTCGCCATCGCCACCGTAGATGATTCCGGCGGCGGTGACTTCCGGCGTCAAATCCATAGTTGATCTCTCGGATTTCCGGCGGACATTGAGATATGGTAGGTCCGCGGTAGCGGCTGTCATGGGGTTGAACAGGAACAATCTGGGTGCTCTTGTCGGCCAAGACAAGGTAGCCCTCCGCGTTGGCGAGGACGGAGCCGTGCTCAACAAGTAGCTGGATGCGGAGGGAGCATCCGGTGCGAACGTTCACGAACCTGCCCATCTTGCTGCCCAGCTTGATCTTCGTTTGGATCAGGATCCAGTTCCTTGGGAAGAAGCGGGGATCCAGGATCCTCGGGTTGGTGGTGGCGCCTCTCCAAGCCTTGCACGCAGCTCTCATGCTGATGTAGTCCTTCACGTCTGTGAGCAGCAGGACGTTGGCCACCACCACTACGAGCTCCGGGAAGAGTTTCGTCCAGTCTCGCATCATGCCAGCAGCGCTGAAATGAAAGCAAAATTGGGATCCAATAGATCGGTGCTTTAGGGTTAATTTAGGGAAAATCACGATTCGCTAAGGGGTGTTTGCAGAATTGCAGACCCATCAAGCTTGACATAAGAATCGAAATTACAGTATCGAGAATTCGAGCCCTTTCAAAAAAAAAAGTATCGAGAATTCGAGATCCACATCCAATGAGATGGGATGGCTACTAACCTTCCGCCGGTGACCGAGTCGATGGTGGAACGCTGCTGGACTGCCGCCTCAAGGTCACGGGCGGCGCCCAAGGAGGTGGATGCGGCGGCCGCGCGTCGTTTGGATCGGCAAGCCGGAGCCATGGGCAGCCGTCGTTAGGGTTTGGGAGCGGCGGCTAGCGAGGAGGGGATTTTTTTCTTTTTTTGGGGCTGGGAAGTAATCTAAGAGAACGCAAGTGCAGTCTATACGAAGCCTAAATGGTCCCTGCTGCCAACCGAATTTTTCCTAGCGACCAGCTGCTACTGTGGCGACCACCTCAAAAAAAATCAATATGGAAAAACCGGAGTTTAATGTAAGCGTTCGAAATATGGGCGTGCCTATTGCCTGGTCGGCTGAGAAATAGTTATTTCTCAGTCGAACGGCTGTGTACTGCTGTTTGTTGAGTTCTTTTGTACGTGATGATTGTTTGTGTGCCTGTTATTTGGTTTTGGGAAAATAATTAATTTAAAAAAACAACTCAAGAAAATAAAATATCATTTCAGTTGCACACGAGCGGACGTGATGTGCAACTCACGTTTACTTGCGCACGAGTGATCCCGGTGTGCAAATCGTTTAGCAGGGCTCGAGTAAAAATTTCACGATGAAAGATTCAATTTTAAAAAAAGCAACTCGAGAAAATAAAAAATCGTTCAATTGCACATGAATGGACACGATGTGCAACTCACATTTACTTGCGCACGAATGGTCATGATGTGTGACTCATTTAGTAGGTCTTGGCTAAAAATTTCAGGAAAAAGAATTAATTAAAAAAACAACTCAAAAAAAAAAGAACTCAAGAATTAACAGTCACACATGACTGTGATACGCACCTGTTTAAGAATTAACAAACGCGAACAGCAGCCCACACCCCCCGCAACAACACAGCCCACCCCGGCACAAACACAGAAACAACAAGACGCACCGATCTTTGCTTGAGCAGGAAAAATAGACGGTCCGCGATCGTCGCCTGAGAAATAACTATTTCTCAATTTCGTGTTTTTTTTAGGTCGTATTTTGTTTCTTCATCACCTTTCAGGCACGAGTTAAAAAGGGAGTCATGGGCAGCCGCGTTAGGGTTTGGGAGCGGCGGCTAGCGAGGAGGGGATTTTTTTTCTTTTTTTTTGGGCTGGTAGCAAGTAATACAAGAGAACGCACGTGCAGTCCGCAGTCCCTGCTGCCAACGGACTTTTTCCTAGCGACCGCCTACTATGGCGACCACCTCAAAAAAAATCAATATGGAAAAACGGGAGTTTGATGTAAGTGTTCGATATTATTTTTTAACGTTTTTCCTTTCTTCATCACCTTTCAGGCATGAGTTAAAAGGGGATAAATAGCAGGTCCAATAACCCTAAATATAGACATTTTGATGCGGCCGATGGGAACAAGATGAATTCGAGGCTGACACGAATAGTAACATACATGACGGTTTCCTACATAACCGCCACTACTACATGTACGTGGCTATCACGAATATCATGAGAAATCATGACTAATACACCCGACCCGTGTCACTAAGGTAAGTGTTTGGTTCCAGAGCGGGGAGAAATAGAATGGAACCACTCCATTCTTATAGGAATGAAATTTAATGGAACAATTCCATCAGTGTGTTTTGTTGGAGAAAATGGAACGACCCTGCATTTTGTTTGGTTCCTGGAACAAGTAACAGTTCTTCTCCCTTCATGTCGCCATCCTGCAGCTAGTCCAGGGCGGATCTCGGCCCTCCCTGGCAGCAAGGTAGGGCATGTACAATAATACTGCCTTATCTTATGGGTTTTCGCCCGACCCGACCCGTTAAGAACCCCCTTCTCTGTTGTATTTCTCTCTTCATACAACTGTTCTCGTCGTGTTTCGCGTTAAGAACCCCCTTCTTAACAGGCCGAGTCGGGCGGAAGCCCTGCAAATGCTGAGCTGGCATCTTAGAAGTGGCCCAACATGTCAGTTTTGCTGTCAAATACACTAATCGGCAAGATTTGGGCAAACTGAAAATAATTACTCCCCTAGAGCAGTAGTAGACTAATATAACTCCCTGAAGTGATAGTTCCATGAAACCCTAACCCCTAGAATAGAGGTTTTGTGAAATTTACTCCCACTTTAAGGATCCAGTAGGAAAAAAACTGACCCAAACAAATACTGTAAACGAGGGTTGATTCGAAAAATCATTTTAGGGATCCAGACTCTTAGGCGAAAAATCTTCCGCGTGTCAAGCGAACCAAATGTGCAACCCTATCTTCCTCCTCTAGGCGCCGCCGACCCTACCTCCTCGGGCTGCCACTGCCGGCCTCGTCACCGACCTACGCGGCCACCGCCCACGCCCCCGTGAGCTCCTGCTTAGGACGCTGCGTCATTCCCCATCTCTGATGGCCGCAGCCCCCACCCCCGCGAGCTCCTGCTCAAATTGTCCGTCCAGGAGCACTTCCTTTTGCCATCGCCACTACTCTTCTTCCTCTGGCCGCCGCCGCCCCCTCGTTTGACCACATCCGCCCACGGGCCCCTTCGCTGGCCGCGCCGCCACCTCCTCTAGCTGGTGCTGTTGTCCTCGAGGAAGATGGAGATGCGGAGGAGTATGAGGACGAAGATGACGATGACAACCCCCGCCCGGACTACACTGAGGAGCAAGAAGTGAGAGTTATTAACTACATCGCGCATGGAAAAGAAACTAATGCAGTTTGCTAATTTCAGCACTAAATCATGTTTTCATGTTGTTCTAAAGCAAAACATGAAAAACTACTTTCACATTAGAGGTGCTTACACCTAGAGGAAACTTCGTAGGAAGTTTCAATTATTTTCAAATTTCAAAAGTTTCATGCATATGTTGCCTTTAGACTAACACTAGCTAATGTCCAACCCTTGTTGGGGATTCAGACGCTTTTGCACGATCCATCATAACAACTTTCTCCAAATGATCCAAACAAAATTCACGGGTACTTACTGGCACCTAATAAGTACCTGTGAACTTTTAGATTTTTCCAACTTGTTTTTCGTATTATTACATTTAATTCAAAATAGCCCTAAACAAAGTTATTGGTTTTAATGTTGATCATGCTCATCATCTTGTGACCGTTGACTTTGAAACGACCACTACATGTCATAAGGATTTCGAAAATTATTTTTGCCAAAAATGGGACCTATTTCATGTACATGTAGTTCAAAATCTCCTAATTTCCGAAAAATCCGCAGATATTCATTTAAACTCTAGTATATACCAGCACACTTCAAAAATTCGCCAGACTTGCACACAGCCTCTGAAATGGAGTATGTAGTTTGCGAAAAAAATGTGGGGTCGATTACGGTTTCATTCGTTTCATAATTGACCCGGTAGTTGGTATATTTCCCATCCAAAAACGGTAAAACACTATTTGTACTCTGGCGGAAAGCCTTATTCTCTTTCACACTATTCATTCATGACAAAACAAATAGCCTATCTTGTGTACAAGCTAAATCGTGTTGGCATTTCACACGCTTTTGGTAAAATAGTGAAATATGTACTCTATTTGCTCGTAAAACGCCCTAAAAGTTTATGTATGATTTAGACGAATACCCCCACCAATCGAGTGCAGCCTCACCAAAAGCTTGTACAAACGAGGCTTCATGAAGGGGTAAACGAGCCCTTTTGGAGTACCTAATATTGATCGAGTACCTTCCAACGAGCCACAATTTTATCATCATCTAGTGGCATGCAAATCGTTAGCACAAGCAAATTTTGAACAGTTCTTGAATCAATCCACATGGTGACACAGTTGAAATTTAAATTTAAACAACGACTCGACTTTAGGAGGGAGTCATTCCAAGCGCAATCGAATGGGCAAGCTAGCTCGTTTACCTTGTCCTCCGAGGGATCGATCTCCAGTCCAACGCCACTTTGACTTGTACACCACAAGACCAGCACGTGACTAAAGGAGCGCATGGGCCAGAATGGGGGCATGGGGCCACCCAAAGGCATGGAAGGCATATCTAGTCCAATCCCCGCTTCTGCGCACCTGTTCCAGCTACTTCCTTCGTATTTTATTTTTGAGGGAAACTGAAGTTCAAAAGACCCACTAGTGTTGAACGAACGCACACACACGCGCGATCAAATACTTTTGGGACTAAAGGCACCTGCCGTGTCTTGTCTCTTTTTATTTCTTCTCACAAATCCCACAAGACTCAGGTGGGGGCGCTTTCTACTGCTTTAGACGTGGAGATGTTCAAGTCTACCCTTGCCTTGAGCGAGTTGGCTTCGGAGAGGGTGCGGCGCGAGGCCATGGTGGCCAAGCTTCTCGGCATTTCGGCGGAGCTTGCGGCCATGGAGGCCAGGGCTCTTCTCACTGAGGAGCGTCAGGCGGCCGAGGTTGCGAAGACTCGTCGAGTTGAGGAGGACTTGGTGGTGGCCAACCTTGATAGGGAGCACGCTGGAGCGGAGGTTGCTTCCCTCAAGGTGGAGTTGGCTGTAGCGAGTGACGGTCCGATGCTCGCTCCTCGTGCTCGCTCTCCTCCGGATCATCATCCCGAGGTGGTTTCGCTTTTACTTGCTCAGGCCACCGAGATTCGGGAGACGATGATTTGCTTGAGGAGCGTTTCCCAGCCGGACCTTCCTCCGTGTCGCACGGTGGATGAGGCGAGCAGGGTGCTTTCTTCCCAGGTGGAGCTCATCGAGCCTACCGTGAAGAAGTGCCTCCTAAGTACGGGTGCTCGACTTGTTTCGTCGGCGGTTGCGGCAGTCCTGGATGACGGTGCCGGGATGAGCGGGCTTGAGGGTGAGATGTCTCACGGGGCGCAGAAGTTTCTGGCTGACCAGGGTGCTCCTCTTCGCGCTCGGGCTCGACGCTTCGTGCGTTGCCTTGAGCCCGCTCTTTAGGAGGGTGACGGTGAGGCGTGAGCCTCGTCGCCCTCGGAGGTGGTGATGTACCTCAACTGCTTACTTATGCGATGTTGCATATCTCCACTTGACTTAGCCTCATGGCTACCATGTTTAGGCTTTTGGTCGTAGAGGTTGTAAGGCAGCTTTTTTGTTGTGTTTCATGCTTTACTTTGTAGTCAACATTATCGGAAATGTTAACTTAGCTCAGGATGTATTTCTCATGTTTCACTATGTAGTCGACATTATCGGAAATGTTAACTTGGCTCAATATGTGTTTCTCGAAGTACTATATTTCTTTCTTGTGAAGTACTATATTTCCTCAGTTTATACATCTCGCAATCATTTGCTATGATTACACTTTTGTGTCATCAATTGATGTTCGCTGTTGGGATACGACTAGGCTTCGGTGCCTAAGGCCATGGTTACGAGCCATGGATCCTACTACCCTTATGAGCGTCGCTATCGATATGCCGGTAGTGATCCGGACATTTCGACCTGCCATTCAGGAAATTTCATGCGAAATTTTCCCTCTTCGGACTTCGGGAAGCTATGCGTTCCCGTGATTATTATGGAGCCTTAACCCAGTTAGTATCATCCAGGCCCGTGCGCGACGTCTCGCATACGGGTAGCATGGTTCTCCGAGGTAAGTAAGCTCATGCATAACTCGCTTATTTGCGGTTCCCCTTAAATGCGTTTTAAGGAGCTTCCGGCCCTCGAGGAACTTAGTTCTACTTGGTGGATGGCTTCAAGGCACGCTAGGATCCACCAAGGAACGAGTCGCTTAGTGGCGACCTATGTCCATGGACATTTTTAGAGGATGCTCGGGCCAACGGAGGCCTTTTCGCGTTCCTCGGTGAGCGGCACGGGGGCAGCGGCTCTTTTACGACGATGAGTCGTGTGAGTGTCTCGTGTCACTCTTAATTTTTCCTCAAGGACTTGCTTTTATTGATCCTTACTTTCTTGTCTTAAGGTACGGCCCGATGGGCACTTACAAGCCTTATGTAGACGTGGCCTCGTTGGCGCTTACGATCCCTCGAAGTTTCGTAGGGAAAAGGCCGGTTGGGCGCTGATAGTCTCCTTTTTGGGAGCGGCAAGGATCGCCTTTGAAGTTCCTCCTTAGGCGTAGAAGCACCAGAGTTTGTCGTCGTTCCAGGCATGGACAAGGTTTTGCCCCTTCATATTCTCAAGGTTGTATGCCACCATTTCCCAATACTACGGCAATGCGGTATGGTCTTTTCCATTTAGGGTCGAGTTTGCGCTGGAGTTTTGGGTCGACGTTCTTTTTCAGCACGAGATCTGCTTGGGAGAAGGCTCGTTCCCGCAACCTTGTGTTGTAGAAGCATGCGGCACTTTGCTCGTAAACGGCGTGCCAAATGAGAGCTTTGTAACGAGCTTCTTCCACAAGATCGATGGCCGTCTTGTGATGCTCTTCATTTTTTATGAAGGCAAGTGGAGTGGCTTTCTGGAGCCTTTCGACCCGAGGTGAGCGGAACTCGATCTCGGCGGGAAGAACTGCTTCGGCGCCATACACCAAAGAGAATGGTGTTCGGCCCGTGGAATGGCTTACGGAGGTGCGTATGCCCCAAACCACGCTAGCGAGTTCATCTCCCCATGCTCCTCTTGCTTTTCTAACCGTGTGCTCTATCCTTCGGCGGAGTCCTCGGAGGATTAGTCCATTTGCCCTTTCGCATGCGCCGTTGCTCTTAGGGTAAGCTAAGGATGCGAAGTGCAGCTTGATCTCAAGGTATTCACAGAATTTGATGAATTCCGCACAGTCGAACTGTTTGGCGTTGTCCACGGTTAGCTCTCGTGGGACGCCGTATCGGCATATGATGTGTTCCCAGAAAAAATTCTGGACGGCCTGTGACGTGATCTTGCCAAGCGGCGCTGCTTCTATCCATTTGGAGAAGCAATCAATCGTCACCACGAGGTACTTGCAGCCCCCGTTGCATGCGGGGAAAGGCCAGAGAAGGTCCATTCCCCAGCGTGCAAATGGCCATGTTATCGAGATATTCTGCAGGGAGGTCACGGGCGCATGGATTGACTTAGTCATTTTCTGGCAAGCTTCGCATTTCCGCAATATGGTGATTGCGTCTTGCACCATGGTGGGCCAATAGAATCCCTGACGTAAGGCTTTTGCCGCGGTGGCTCTTGGCGCAAGATGGTGGCCGCATATTCCTGAACGGATTTTCAGGAGGAGCTCGGCTCCTCGGTCAGGGGTTATGCACTTAAGCAACGCGGCTGCTCCTTTCTTGTATAGGATGCCGTTGAGGAGGATGTACATCTTTGCTTTTGCGAGCAGCGTTTTGGCGCTTGGCCCTTCCGCTTATTCATCCACTTCGCCTTTCAAGGCACGGACAATCGGTGTCATGCAAGAGGATGGAGTGTCGAGACCATGCTGGTCTTTGAAGCTTTGTCAAGGGCGTCGTCTTCTTCCTTTATGGATGGGGCGCGAATCACTTCGAAGAATGCGCTAGGTGGCAACGGTTCTGTGGAACCGGCCGTTCGGGCCAACCTGTCGGCCAGGTGATTTTCTCCTCGTGGAATGCGTCGCGCCTCCATGCCCAGGAAATGCCGTTCCATCTTGCGAACTTCTTCAATGTATTTCTTCATCCTTTCATCAAGGCATTGATATGACTTCTCCATTTGGTTTATCACCAGTTGGGAGTCTCCTTGGATGAGAAGGCGTCGGACTCCCATGGCCCTGGCTAATCAAAGTCCGAGAAGGAGCGCCTCATATTCTGCCATATTGTTGGTGGCATTGAAGTCAAGATGGGCGGCGTACTCCAAGATCTTGCCTTCGGGGCTGATGAGTATGACTCCAGCTCCCGCATCGTCGAGGCGCTTAGAGCCATCGAACCTCATTATCCAATGTGGTTCGGGAGGCTCGGTCTTGGATGTGATTTCTTCGGGCAGGACTAGTGGAGAGTGCCACTCGGCCATGAAGTCAGCCAGGACTTGGGATTTTATGACCGTTCTCGCCGTGAGTTCCAACGAGAAAGGAGCCAATTCAGTTTCCCATTTGGCAATTCTTCCGGTGGCCTCCTTGTTGCCGAAAACTTCCTTGAGTGGGAAGGTAGTTGGTACCATGATGATGTGGCACATGAAGTAATGACGGAGCTTTCGAGAGGCCATGAGGAGGGCGTATGAGATCTTCTCGATCTAGGTGTATCGACCTTTTGCTCCTCCCAAATTAAGCTTCGCTCACGTAGTATACCGGGCGTTGTGACCCCGTCTTCTTCCTTCATGAGTGCTGCACTTACGGCGACCGGGGTCGCCGCAAGGTACAGGAGCAAAGGCTCCCCCTGTTTTGGGCTCGTGAGAAGTGGAGGGGTCAACAAGTAGGTCTTGAGCTCTTCGAATGCCCTTTGAGCTTTGTCGGTCCACTCAAAGTTGTTGAGGCTCCTGAAGGCTTTGAAGAAAGGAAGACCCTTTTTGGCTGACCGGGCGACGAATCGTCCCAAGGCCGCCATTCTTCCTTCTAAACGTTGCACATCTTTGACGGAGTCAGGAGGTTCCATCTCTATGATGGCCCGGATTTTCTCCAGGTTGGCCTCGATCCCTCGTTGAGAGACAAGAAAGCCCAAGAGTTTTTCTCCTCGAACTCCGAATGCGCACTTCTCCGGATTGAGCTTTACGCCGTACTTGCGGAGATTGTCAAAAGTTTCTTGCAGGTCCTTGGGATGGGTCTTCGCAATTTGACTTTTGATGACGGCATCGTCCACGTAGACTTCGGTGTTTCTTCCCAATTGTTCTTTGAGGATGAGGCTGACGAGGCGTTGGAAGGTCGCGCCGGCGTTCCTCAAACCAAAAGGCATTCTGCGATAGCAGAATGTGCCGATGGGAGTGATGAAGCTGGTCTTTTCCTCGTCTTCCTTGGCCATGTGGACTTGGTGATACCCTGAATAGGCATCCAAGAAGCTCAACCTTTCGCATCCCGCCGTGGAGTCGACCAGTTGGTCGATCCGAGGGAGCGGGTAGTCGTCCTTGGGGCATACCTTGTTCAAGTCGGTAAAGTCGACACATTCGCCACTTGTCGTTGGCTTTCTTCACCAAGAATGGATTGGCTGATCATTCGGGGTGCCAAACTTCTCGGATGAGCCCGGCGTCGGAGAGTTTGGCGATTTCTTACTTGATGACTTCGCTTCGCTCGGTGGAGAGCTTCCGAAGCTTTTGCTTTACCGGAGCTTTGTCGGGTCTCATGGCAAGGCGATGCTCCATGACGTCGCGCGGGACTCCTCCCATGTCGGAAGGTGACCAAGCGAAGAGATCGGAAGTCTTTCGAAGTAGGTCGATGAGTTCTTCCTCGAGTTTACTTGGGAGGTCGGCTCCAATCTTCACCGTGCGCGTGGCGTCATCTTGGGAGACGCGTACTTCCTTGAGTTCTCCTTCGGGAGGGGCTTAGGGATGTAGCGCTCCGGGTGATCGGTTTCGGATGCTCCCGCGTTCGAAAGCACGTGGATACTCATGGATGATTCTCCCTTTCGGCACACTTGGTCTCATGGCGGTAGAGTGTCTTCCTATCAGAAGATTGCTCGCCGCGGACCGTTATCACGCCCTTTGGACCCGGGATCTTCATGCACAAGAAGTTGTGGTGGACGGCGGCGCAGAGACGGTTTAGCGTCGTCCTCCTGAGGATGGCGTTGAAGGAGGCCTCTATATCCACCACGTCGAAGCGCACGAGCTCGGTTCGATGATTCGCGGCGTCTCCAAAGGTCGTGAGGAGCTCAATTTGTCCGAGCGGATGAATGGACTTCCTTGACACGAAGCCGGTGAGAGGATAAAGGGATGGCTGCAACGAGCCGTTCTTGTATCCCCCTTGTGGTTCCATCAGCTTCTTCAACATGCTCAGATATAGGATGTCGACGGAGCTTCCTCCATCCACAAGAATCTTCTTGATCTCACAATTGGCAACGATCGTTGTCACAAAGAGGGCGTCGTCGTGTGGGAAGCGTATCCCCTTGGCGTCTTCCTCGGTGAAGGCGATTGGGACGCTCGCCCACTTTGGTGGTGGTGTCGGGGTGAAGGTTCCCACGACGTTGACTTCACGAGCACACTCCTTGCGTTGCCTCTTCGATCCTCGGCCTGTGACGGAGCCCCCGAGTATCACTCCGACGTGATGCGCGGGTTTCTGAAACGGAAGGTCATCCTCCTTAGGTGCCAGGTCAGCAATGAGGACGTTGGCGGGGCGTGGAGCCTCGGCTGTTTTCTCATCCTTGCATCGGGCCTACATTCGTGCCTAGAACTCTTCGCGAGCCGCGATGAGAGTGTTGCACTCTTCGGTGCTGTGGCTTGTCGAGTTGCGGATGAGGCATCTTCCAACTCCTCCCTCGGCAGGACGATGTGGCTTCTTGGTTTCCCAGTCTTTTGGGATGATGCTTGTCCTTCGACGGCGAAGATTTTTCGGGCTTGGTCGCCAGGGGCATTTTTCTCCCAACTCCTCTTCTTCTTGGAAGATGAAGCAGGCGCAGGGGGTTTGTTGGACAAGGGAGTTCCTTCAGGAGCGGCGCGTCCTTTTTGGCAATGTCCCCGTCTTCGCCTCGGGCGTATTCCTGCAAGATCAGATAGAGCTCCTCGGTCGTCCTTGGAGGATTGCAACTCCGGGCCCGATTCACTTCTCCTTGGAGAAAGCCTTGCATGCATGCGTCGATCACGGTGGTCGATGGTGGGTTGGCGATTTGGTTTGGTACCTTCGTGAAGCGATGGAAGAAGCTTCGAAGAGATTCCCCCGGCTTTTGTTTCACGGCGTATAGCTCGTGAGCCTACACGGGTTTTTTGAAGTTTCCTTGAAAGTTGGCGATGAGAACCTCTCGGAGGCGCTCCCATGAGTGCACGGAGTTCTTCCGCGGGTTGTAAAACCAAGTTTGCGCCATCCCGGTGAGCGCGAGCGGAAAGAGGTTGCATATCTCGACGGGACCTCCCCCGGCGGCCCCTATGGCGGTGGAGTAGACATCCAAGAATTGAAGAGGATTGGACTCCCCCATCGTACGGCCGTACTGTAGGCGGCTTGAACCTTGGCGGAAAAGGCGCGTCTTGGATCTCCAGCGTGAGCGGGTTACAAGTCGGCCGGTCCTTCCGGTTCCTTCGGCGGCGAGGTTCTCCCTCGTAGGAGTCGCTTTTGTCACTAGAAGGGTCGCTTGGAGAATGATCTCGGTGTTTCCTTGGGGGGTCGGAGCGTCGACAGGAATTCCTTTCGCTGCCGGCACGAGCTCTGGACTCCGCCAGTTGCTCGTTCCCATGCACGCTGGGGTCTCGTTCCCCGCAAGGCGCAGCTTGAGGAGGTACCTGGTTGCCACCTTGCTCGACCACGACGGGGGGAGCAAGGGGCGCTCGCAAAGCGAGGTTGGTGTTGAGCGTGCGCGACTTGGAGAGCACCTTGCGGCGGAAAGCCCCAAATAAGAATGATAGCAAGGAGCTCCATGGGCGATCGTGGCGAGCGGCAGCGGAGGCAGTCCTGGGTTGGAGGGGTCATAGGCTGGGACTCCTTGGTTTTCTGGCGCGGATCCTCCTGACGCCACGTTGTTTCCTCTTGTAGGTTCCGAGGGCAGGGTCACTACCGGTTGTAAGGAAGGTGGTGCGAAGCCCATCGAGAGAGGCATGCCAAGTTACGTATCCCCTGCGGGGCCAGCAACCGTAGGCAGCTCGCCGATCCTTGCCATTACGTCGGTAAGTGTCAAGGGACCGCCTAAGACGGTTTCGAACACCTCGGTTCCTTCAGGGACGGCCGGGAGCGGAGGTGCGACCACGACTTTCGTCGTGGCGATCATGCTTGCAGCGACGTCCGGATTGATGAGGATTTCTTCTTCCTCGGGAGCCCCCGAAGCGTTTGCTTTCTTCGTTTACAACCGTGTAGACTTCGCGGCAAGTTGGGCATTTGATGAAGTAGCCTTCGTCGGGGCCCTTAAATCTTCAATTGCGGCGAGGGTTCCTCACGGTCGACGCCATTGTTGTTGTTCTCGACAACAATTAGAATAAAGGGTGCCAATGCTCGATGGCACGAGTGCGAGTATAAAAATAGGACGTATACGCCACGTAGAATTTACGGTCCGGTCCATATAAAGGTTATATTTACTAAAACACGGTGAAACAACTTATTCTACCAGGCTGCGGAGCACTGAGCGGTCGGCATTTGCGATCAGGGCCCTGGTGTCGAACTATGTTGCGGCTACACCGGCAGAAACGCGAAGCCATCTCTCGATTGGGTAAAGCTCACTGTCGACGCGTCCTTCGACATTGATTCTCGACGAGGCACTGCGCAGGGGCCATGATTCGTGACCATGCAGGAGATTTTGTCGCCGTCATCAACTGGAAGCTGGACTCCGTCAGCGATGTCGAGGCAGCGGAGGCGATGCCGTCCGGGTCGGCGGCTCTGACGGGCTGTTCCCAGGTTATTCTTCACTCCGACTCCCAGCCTGTTGTGGATGTTATTACTGCTGGCACTCAACCTCTTGGTGCTGGTGCTGCTGTTGCTATAAACGAAGATTGCTTCGCGTTGCTGCCACTTGCTGGAGGAATTCCGGCGCTCCAAGGCTTCCGCGAGTCGAATTCTGTGCCTCGGGAATTAGCTCAAATGGCCAAGTTTAATCCTGTTAGCTCATGGTTTGATTCTCCCCCATCTCGCATTGTACCTCTTTTAATTGAAGATGTAAGTATTATTGCTAAGAAATAAATCAGGTATTTTTCTCTAAAAAACCGTATACTACCGATTTCTGTGGTTTCAATTTCTGTAGGTTTATTTTTTGTTCTTGTATTCTTTTTTCTATTCTTGGATTTTAGGATTCGTTTTTATAAAAAAAAGAGTGACCGTAGGTAATCTACGAACCAGTCTCCTCCGGAAACCAATTGTATTTTTTTACATCCGTCTCATATTAAGTGATTTTTTATTACATGTATCTATGTATCTAGACGCTTTTTAGCAACAGGTACGTTCATATTTGAATAAATTTGAATCACTTAACATGAACGGAGGGATTATACAGGAATAGCGCTGTAGCCTTGGTCTAAACTCTTCAGCCTGAGATTAGAAAAACGTGTGAGCCCCCGCGTCGCTCCTAGCGGGCGACTCGGGCGGCGACCTCCTGCGCAGCGCCGCCGGCGGCTATACCCTCCTCCCTGCTCCTCCTCGTCGCCTGAGAGAGTTGAAAGCAAAGCATTGTTGGCTCTCAAGGACGGCGGCGGCGAGGCAGTTGGTTTCTCACCCGTTTTAGCTCCACTGCTGCGTCTGGATCTCAGCGCCCCGCGAAGCTCCAACGGCGGCGGAACCTCTCCATGGCAGGGACTTGGGCCCAGATCCGCACTGAGAAGGGCCCCATGGCCTGGATCCGTCGCTTGGCCTAGTCGTCACTAGTCCTTCCGCGCGCTTCTGCCTCGTGCATCGCCACCTCGCGCCCCCGCTCATCTCCACCTTCGGCGGCGGCTCCTCTGCCTTGGTGCCGCACCTGCCACATGCCCCTCTGCGGTCGGGTCTCATGGCCCAGATCCGTGATGCTCTGGCGCATGCCGGGCGAGATCCGGCGTGCCATGCCGTTGGTTCTCGTGCGCTAGCCATCGTCTTCGTCACTCGTCATCGTCTTCATCACACGCCATCAACACGAGATGGGGTCGCTGTTCTGCGCCTTCTGAACTACGTCGCACCTGCCCCCACCCCACCCCATCTCCGGCAGCAGAGGCTCGGCCCAGGCCTGATCCGGGCAGCCCCGGCGTGGGCTTGGCCGGATCCGTTTGTTGCGGCTCCCGCGGGCTCGCTGCCTCCTCCTCCACGTGCCAACGTGCTGACCTAGTCCGCACCAGGTCAGTGCTGCCGGCCATCGTCCTCACGCGTCCCTAGGCTCCTCCACACCCACCATGGATGGTGCTCGTCGCCGTTGTGGGGTTCCCCGGCCAGATCCTTCGTCCTCCTCCCTGGATCCGGCGACTACCGGGCAAGATCTGGGAGGAGCTGCGTCGCAAGCCTGGTCCCCACCTGCGGCCCGTGCGCACCCAACCCCCGCCAGCCACTCCGCCATCAATTGCTCCTCCACCTGCTAGCTCCAACGCCGGTATCGTCCTCCTCAGTTTCGCCGCCCTCCACTCCACCGAGCCATCCCTTCTCAGATTGCAATATTTATCTGATTTTCACTTTGATTAGAGTGAAGTTATATACTCCTCTTTTCCCTCCCCATCCCTCCCTCCGTCGGCCGTGGCTCGACCACTCACGCCTTCGGTAACCATTGTTTGCAGTTGGCAGTTTTGGTGGCAACACCGTTTAGTCTAACGGCTGGTGCCGTGGTTTGGACTTGGAGGTCTCTATACAACCTGGTTTCTGTTCCAGAATCCATGGATTTGCAGATGGCGGCCATGGAGGCGACACCCTCCTGATGGAGATGGTCGTGATAGAGTGCGTGTGTGCTGTTTACGACTGATCTGAGATCCATCCACCTCCAGTTAGCTACTCTAAATCTCCTACAAACCTTTGCTTGGTTGCCTTTGTTATCATCCTATAGTCGTCGTATGTGCCTTTCTTCTAAACTCCTCCACTGGGTAAACCACCCTCTTTTGGAGAGATACCTTTCACTTGTGGCACTCTTTGAGAGCATGTGACCGTCCTGTCACTCTTCTCCTTCTCTCGGAATAACCGCCCTTCGGGGGGAGGATTTGTGCGACATTTATGCGTGCTCGACGAGCCCCGACGTCTATTGTTTTCCCCAATGATGGCATCGGTGCGGCTTCCTGATGATGATGTGTTGGTTTTCCCGGCTTAGTGTCAAAGTTTTGGTTTGAACTCTCTGGTTATGATCCCCCCTGCTCTCTGGTGCTATCTGCGACAGTCCTCCTCTTTTGCTCGTGATACCTTGTTCACTGATTATAACATAGCCTATGCTTCATGCTTAGCTCCTGTTTAGTGGGTTCATTAGTGTTGTGTTGTAATCATCTACTGAATTTTTTGGTTTTCATATGTTTTTTGCTCCGGCAAGTTGTATTGGTCCTGGGGCTTCCTTTTTTAATATATTCAGGTGGGGTTTTCAGCCCCCGTTGATCTCTCAAAAAAAAAAAAACTCTTCAGCCTGCAAAAATTGCAGCAAAGCCCACCAGCAATTTGACTGACTCCTCGAAGGGTCGAACCCATCCACGCTCCTAACCCCAAACCTCGCCGCCGCCGCAACCTCCTCCCCCGTCGCGTCTCCGGTGGCGACCACGGCCAGCCGGACTGGTTCTCGGCACTTTCCCATCCATACCGGTTAATTTGGGCGCGGAGGCAGAAGCCGAAGAGCGGAGGCGGTCCCGTGCGGCACTTTGTTGGTAAGAATCGGTCCCGTGCAGCGGCGACGGTGGCCATGTCTGTGGAACTCATCCTCTGGCTCTTCTCCTTCGCCTCCGTCATGGTCCTCGTCGGCCTCACCGCCTACCAGGCAAGCTCGGCTTCTTATTCGTTAAAACTTTATGCTTCGAAACGCGACTTTACTTTGGTCAAGATCTAGAGCGGGTTTGGCGAAATTCCTGGCCAGATTGTGCTGCAGTTTGTCAATTTTATGATTATGGTGAAGAGAATTTGGGCGGGCTTTGGTCAACTGTGCAGTTCTTGGCGTCTTTCCTTGCCTTATTAGATGGTCAACTGGAGGTGCTAGGATAGCTCGTAGTAGGTCAGCTTGACTGGGAGCTAGATTTTTTTTTCCTCCCACACAATCTCAGTTATTTGGATACTAGAATCTGTCGAACATACACCCAGAAATTCAACATTGTGTAGAAGACCGAGATATTTGGTTAAATCATTCAAAGTTGCTGGGCTTCTCAGTTTTGCTTCACTTCCATGTTAGTTAGACGAGAAAAAGGTATTTCCTTTCCTATGTTCTTTGGTATCGTAAACTTAATTTGCAAGCAGATTATTCGTCCGGTTAGAATGTTAACACAAGGCTCTTGGTAGCAGTGATCATATATGGCACAAGTTTGTTCCTTTAGTAAGCGAGATCAGCCTGGTCAGGGATGGCATATGGATTGTTGTAGCTTTAGCGCCCCAAACCCCCATGATTGATGGATGATGCTTCAGGCTGTAACAATTCTTATTTTTTAACTGAATAAGTAGAAATTATGGTCATGGCATGCTGTATTGCTTCAATGATTATCTGGTGTTATGCATTAATGCAACCAGTCTTCTGATCCCAGTATAGAACAAACTTGGGTCTATTAATTTAGATGTTACCGCTGTAACAACTGCTCATAATTGGTAGAGGTTCTAGTCTGTAGAGTGACATTTACGAAACTGATGTTTGGTTTAGTTTCCTGGACAATATATTATCTTCTTGTTGATTTACTCCACTGATTTTTTTTCTTTGTATTTTTGTATCAGCTTATCTGTTTATCCGATCTGGAGTTTGACTATATCAATCCATATGATTCATCATCTCGCATCAATGCGGTGGTCATTATAGAATACGCCCTCCAAGCGGTTCTGTGTGCTGCTTTCCTCTTGACGTTGAATTGGTTTCCATTTCTCGTCATGGCTCCTGTAACATACTACCATGTGAAGCTGTATGTATTTATTGCACTTAGCCCTTAAGTTTAGTCTGTCAAACTGTATATGCTTCTTTGATCATTTCCTATTGTATTGCTGTTATTTATGTGCAATGGTTGGTATCTTTAATTAATTTTTCTTTACTGACAGAATCTATTATGTATTTATATGATTGTGCTGTTTCAATATGCATCATGAATTTTTGAAAAAAAAAGTTAGATATTTATTATGTACTGCATACAGTATTTATCGTCTTCATGGCATAGTGAAGCACCGAAACATATTATGTAGTGCTCTTAGTTTTTTTTAAATGATCTAGAAACATCCGGCGAACAGCTAACTAAGAACATGTCAATTCGGCAGGGCGATATTGCTGTTCTGGGCTGACCATATTTAATTGCTTGCTTGTTTTGGGTTATTCATGTTTTCTTCTTCTTTGTATTTCCCATGATTAAAATATTGGTCTGGGTGTTAACATTTAGAGAAGAATGATGTGCATCTGCCCTAATAACAGTATTATACTTCCCTTGCTTTTATGAGCCTCAAAAATGAAATTTGCAATTACCTTTTTGTTATTGTCATTATAAGACTGCATGTAGTCTCCAGTGGAGCTGCCATGTGTGTTTTATTTGTTGACATGAATTGTTCCCGTTTTCACCATTCTGTATTAGAATAGAACCGATGCAACTGTTTTTCTTGTAGTAACCTTCGCGGACTCTAAAGGACTTCTGTCCTTATGTATGATTATCGCAAGCACTTCTTAATTTTGGTCTAGTTTTTTTAGTAAGCTGATTAATAGAGCCTTGTTTGTAATTACTATTTCCACAAAGAAATATCCGTGTTCTTTGTCAGATTAATGGACATTGTTGGGCATTACAATAGTAATATGCTACACATCGAAGAGTTAAGTGACTGGGAGACAGAATTAACTGATTTTAGTATAGATGGAAATAGAAGCCAAGTACAATACAACCAAGACAGCAGGAAACAGCAACTGAGTAACTGACTACTAGCTATGAAAGGCCCTTGGTGAATAACTAATCTAACAGGATGAACATGAATCGTGCAAAGAGACTCCGAAAAGGCAAAAAGTACTGAAGTTACATCACACATCTTTTTCCCAATCGCCAGACACATGGCCCAACAAGCTTGTACTACTTTTGTCTAGATGACGGTATCTTGACTAGCTGGTTTCTTGTTCGTTCTTATGTTCATGGTTGAAATAAGCAAATAATATTTCAACTTTTGAACTGTAGTCCTCTCAGTTAGTTGGGAGATCATTTCGCAGTTGAGACACCAAATAAATTGCTTCCTTGGCATTGGAGCTAGTGCTACTAGTTGATACAACTAAAATTATTTTTGCAAGAATCCGAGATAAATTATTGCCAATATGGTCAATATCGAGCCTAACTTTTCTTACTGTATATTCAAAACATTTAATCCATCTTGGCGTGGAACCTCTTGTTCTCATAGTAATTTTTGTAAACCAAAACCAAACAAATGTTTGCATATACCCTTCTATGGCCATGTGCCTGTTTTTCATGTGCCATCATGTTCTGTGTCATGTGATAGTTAATGGAAAAATATGATTTAATCAGGTATATGAATCGGAAACATCTTGTAGATGTTACTGAGATATTCCGACAGCTACATGGAGAGAAAAAGTACAGGATGATCAAGCTTGCCTTCTACTTCGGCTTATTTATTATAACTATTTACAGGTTTGGCATCAGATTACTTTCATTTATTTATCATTTCTATAATTGGATACATTAGTTCTGCAAATACATTTATATGCTAGTCCTAAAGATAGTTACGTGTGCTTCTGAATTACTCCCTCCGATCCTAAATTGTTGACGAAATATTACATGTGTCTAGACGCTTTTTAAGAATAGATACATCCATATTTGAGCAAATTTGAGTCAAGAATTTAGGATCGAGGGAGTAGTCACAAACATCATAGGACACAATAACTTGTAAATTGTCTTCTCCTTGCACCTTCCATGTTATACATGTAAATTGCTTCCATTTAACTTACGTTGAATACAAATTAGAACAAAAAGCAATTCTCCCACAGGATGAGCAAGCCAAGGGAAATTCAAAAACTTGATTTCTTGGTGCATGTATATCGAGCTGATTTTCATCATCTCCAAATATTCTGAAAATCAGAAACATGTTGATTGCACGGAGGGATGACTTTTGTCACTGTCAATTTTCTTGGTGTGTATCCGATTTGGGCGTAGTATCAATCGAATCTATGGTTTGCTTTAAAACATGTCCAGCAAGGATTAAGTCCAACTTTTTTGCAAAAAAAAAGTCCAACTAGTTGAACTCTGTAAATCGTATCAGTATAGTAGATGTGATTTATTCAGTATTATAAACGCATGTCCCTCATGATCTTTCTTTCCTTTTTACCAGTTATGGTGTACACATGATCCTAGATTTGTGTTACATTTATCATCTATGTAGTCTGTACTAACATAATTCATCTTTTCAAGCATAATTATGTGCCAGTTCCATGCTAAAGATGCTTGTTGCACAGTATAACTGTTCATATTTGATCCATTTTCAGGCTTGTGATGACAGCTGTTCTGTTATTTATTGACGAGGATGCTAATCTGGTAGAAACTAGGACTATCTAGAGTTTGTCAGCAACACTTCACAGATGGCAATGGCCAGGTATATTTTACCATCACATTTTGTCACGGGGTTCGTTGCTCATATTTCTTGGTTTATCCTGCACTGAAACTGGTATTTAGAAACTAGGGATGCAATTATTTAACTTATGGTATGCATCTTTGAATAGCAGGCTCCAAAAAGACACTACCATGATGAACCTGTGAGTCTATTTCCATGGCTTTCAGAAGTTACTGATATACGATGGTCAATTCATAGCCTAATCAGGGGAGCTCATGTGGTGCCTTGGTTTCATTGTAACCATCAACTGACCATTCTGCCATACAGTGTAATTTGATGGGTTTAGATATTTCAACGCACTCTGTCTAGATTTGGTTAACAACGATGCAGCACCATGTGATTAATGCCATGTTTCGAACACGAATTGTGAATCCCTAACCCAATGTACTTGTATCATAGCAGTGTTGTATTTTGGTTCGTCCCTGCTTTGTCCGTGTAAAACTGGAATATGCTGTAGGTTTTTCGACAAAATTGTTTTCATGGCAAAGTGAATACCTGAGCAGCACACTTGAGTTGAAAATTGATTGCTGAATGTGCCGTGATTTTGTATGTTGTACTTTGCTGTTCTTTCCAATTTATTCAATGTTCAAACCTTCCCACTTGAATATCTTAAACTAACTTTAAGTCAATGCTCTGCACCCTGACCGCTATTTGAATGTCACCTCTTTTCATGCATTTAACAGTCCAATTGATATGGTAGCATGATCTTTGATTCGAATGGCTTCGTAGTAATAATCATGGGTTAGTTTGTATGTACAGTTGAATCGTATGGGAATCTTTTTTTACCAAAGGTTTCTTTGCAAAAAATTCCAGTCTCATTTCTGCATTTTCTGAATATTGCAAATCAAGGAGGCCATAAGTAGCTTAGGTTATGAATTTTTATATCTACATATATTCTTGCGCCCATGCATTTTCTAACCTTTCCTAGGCATTACTAATAGAAGTCTAAAAATAAATGAAAACAAAAACATAGATTTTTGCTTCCCACACGAATACACTATCTTAAACAGGATCAAGCATGGCTCCATCAAAACTATACTACTCCGTACTACATCTCTGCAGAAGGTCTTCATTTCAGCTCTGCCCAATTGAACTAGGAGCAAGGAAGGCCTGTACAGACTCAAGACTAGACCGTAGCAGTGTTCAGTATCTTCACTTTGAGGCATTCGGATTGCCAGAATAAACAATTATATGAAGATTATACAAGTCAGGCAACAAACCATCCAATCCAAGGAACCCAATATCAATATGTTCATGGCAAACTGTGCGATGTACATACTGAACTCTACTTCCCAATCTTGGAGATGAGAGTTTCAAATGCCCCAACCAAGGACTTAACCCTGCTCTTCCTGCTCTTGGCGAGCTTGCTGGCCGTCTCCTCGATCAGGTTGTTGTATAGCCTCCGGCTCTTCTTCTTCTCCAGCGTCTTCTGATGCCTCAGCGTCACCTCCGGCACGACGAAGCCCGTGCTCGTCGCGCCACGGGAGATGCCGGACCCTCGCCTCCGGAGGCTCCTAATTCTCAGCTGGATGCCACTGCTGGGTTCCTCGCCTGCCGCTGCTCTCCCCTTTCTGAACCTGAGTCTCGTGGGCTTCTCATCTTCATCTGCCAGGACTGGCGCTTTGCTGCTCTTGGAGCGCAGCTTGAAGGTGGCTGCATTCTTGCTGGCCTGTCGGATAAACGGAAAGCGCACCGATCGGCTGCTGATGCTCATGCTCTTCGCCCTTCGATGCACCGGGATAGGCTTGCCTGATTCAGAAACAGCAGCATGCTCTTCTTGGTCAGGAGGGTAGATTGTCTCCCCTTGTTTATCACCAGTAGTTGCATCTCCCTGAACTACTTCTTGACTCACAACCTTCTTTTCGATGGGCAATGTTGTCGATTTCTTCGTTTTCAGAGGTTTCACGCTCTTTGTGCTCTTGTCAATCATTTTCTTGTTATCAGAAGATGAGGCATCCTTTGCTCCACCAATGGCTTGAGAGCTTGTCGAGGCCTTCCCGGTCAGCTTTGATCGGACAGTCTTAACTAGCTTCTTGTTCAGTGATTCAGTTGGCTTCTTGGCAACAATCTCCTGCCCAGTGGTCTTGGCAAATGGCTTTTTCCCCTTCATCACATCACTCTTCCTTCCATCAGGTCCATTAGCTGGAAGTGGAAGCACTTCTACTGCATCATAGGCCACAATGTCCTTCCACTCCACGGTCTCCCCGACGAGCCTGTCGGCCTTCCCGGTTTTGCCGAAATCTCCGACACGCCTCCAGGACACTGATCGCACCTTTACGAGCCTTCTCTTCTGGTCATCAGAAGCCGATGGCTGCTTCCGAGGTCTCGGTTGGTCCTTGGGAACCTCTTTCTCCTCGAATGCGTGATGCCCACCGTACTTGCAGGCGTTGTGGCATGAGCCGGTCGATGGCCTGAGGTAGTTGGGGACGGCCTTCGTGTCGGCCCCGTTGCGTTGAGGAGGCGTCGTACCAGTCGCAACCGACTTGGCACCTTTTCCGGTCATGGCGTCTCAAGGTCTTTATCCTGTAAAACCGAGCTGTGTGCACAAGTGCAGAGTATACAGATCTGCAAGAGGAAGGAGAAGGTATGATACAGAAACTGGACTCTGGATTCTGCCGAATATGGAACACACTAGTCCTCTGATTCGCAGGCAAGAGATTAGTACTCCCTCTGATCCTAAATTCTTGACTCAAATTTGTCCAAATATGGATGTATTTATTCTTAAAAAGTGTCTAGATACATGTAATATTTCGACGACAATTTAGGATCGGAGGAAATATATAGACATGGGAGAATTTAAATTTTAAGACAGGGAAGCAGGTGGTAACCAAAAAATACTTGCAACAACATCTACTTGTGCTTGATTAAGGCCAGTAATTATGATTGATTAGAGCCAGAAACAAATCCCAGTAAAACCCAACACCAGCCAACCCCGCGCAAACCGGGCAACAACACCCAAAAGAACCAGGCGCTGAACCATCAGAATTCAGAAGGAGACCAGATCGAGAGAGCAAGGAAAGGCAAGAACTCACCGGCACCGATCGATACCGGCGCCCTTCAGTCGCCGCCGTGCGCCATTACCACCTCTCTGCCGGAGACCAAGGGACAACCAAAACCAAAGCTGGATCCTTCCAAGAATAAGGTAGGAGACAATTTCTCGGCACACTTGTTGGTCTGGTTTGGTCAGGCCAGTGCGAGGCGTACACACACGTATATACGCCGTCGGCGATGTGGTAGCTATGCATAGGAGGCGACGGATCTCGACCAGGTCAAGAGAGGGAGATGATGATGGTGGTAGCTGGGGCTTTCAGCTCTCTGATTTTCTTTAATGCGCTCGAGACTTGAAGATGAAGAAGCTTCTTTCTTTCCAACAAGGCGGAGGCGGCCGGTCAAATACGGCGGGAGAAGGGTGGGTTTGATTTGAATATGACGCTGGAAAGGGGGTAGGTTGGTTCGCGCCACTCTTGACTGGTCGTTGCTGGCCCCACGCGCAGTGTCACCGGCACTCATTGTTTGAAGGTTTGGTGAGTCGTTTGCTATGGTTTATTGAGACTAGGGCCCACGTACAGCAAGCGAAGCATGATTCAGAGGTTTGACGATGATTTTTTTTTGTATGTTTATTATTAACTGGAGGCCTTTTTGGAATAGACAAGTCAAAAATATTTCGGAATTTTCGGAAACATTTATAGAGTCCAGACCACATGCATATCTTTTTTCTTTATCTGCACTAACATTTTTCAAGAATGCTATCTACACTAACATTGAACTTGAAAATCCCAATAGTACTCCTACCTTTTTTGAAGTCCTCACTTTATTATTCACAGTATATTCTGAAAAGAGATCAAATTGATGTTCTTTGAGCAAGCAGAAGCATTTGCTTTCCGCCTGAGTGAGAGATCACCGGGGAGCGAGCAGCTCGGGGGAGGATAGCAGAATTTTACTCATGACGCCGTAGACGAGCCATGCTTCCGTCCTTGCTCAAGCTGTCTCTCTCTCCTCGGGAGATCACCGGCGGTGGCCTGACCGCGGCCAGGATGACGACGGCGACGCCATCAACGGCACCCCAACCTGCAGCCCACTAACCGCTATCCATATCAACAGTACACTAGTAGAGTGCGCGCGACCTGTTCGACGAATTGCCTGGCAGAAGAGCACTCGTGACCTTTGCCGTACCATCATGCTCGCATGCGTGCGCTGATCCCTTTATTCTCTGCCACTTCTTTCTTTGTAAAAAGGAACACGAGAGTCATGAAAAGAAGACTGTTGCTGTCCAGTTTGTGGAGCCGGTACATATCAGGCAGCGGTGTTGCTGCATTTGTTTCATTGTGAACACCTGAAGCCACCATCCATTCTCCTCCTTCGTCGGACATCAGCAACTTCTTCAGTCCATCTTCTCATGATCTCATCGGTAAGATCTGTTCTCCACCTTATTTATCAATCTCGAACACCATACAAAAGGAGCTGAAATATGTATTGCAGCAAGACTGCAAGAGACGTAAGGAATGGCAGCGGTAAGCGCTGCAACGGGGTGATGAGCTCTCTCCTGAGTAAGCTCTCCGCCTTTCTTGGCGACCAGTACAAGCTTCTCAAAGGAGTTCGCAAGGAGGTCGGATTCCTTAAGCGTGGCTCAGTAGTCAGTACCATGAACGCCTTGCTGGTCACACTGGGGAGCATGGACAAGCTTGATCCCCTTGCCAAGGACTGGAGGAACAAGGTGAGGGATCTGAGCTACGACATTGAGGACTGCATTGACCTCTTCATGCAACGCTTGGCTCGTGGTGATGCCAAAACCAGATTCATGAGGAATACTGTGCGTCAGCTCAAGACAGGAATACTGTGCGTCAGCTCAAGGCGCTATGGGCACGCCATGAGATTGCCAGCTAAATCAAGGATCTCAAGGCTCGCGTCGAAGAGGAGAGCAAGCGGCGCGAGAGGTATAAGCTAGACAATATAACCTCAAACCAGGGACCATAGATATGGACCCTCGGCTGCCTCTGCTCTTTGCCGAGGCCAGGGGTTTAGTGGCCATTGATAGCCAGAGGGATAAGATCATCAGATTGTTGATGGAAAGGCAAGGCTGAGCTTAAAGTGGTTCCTATTGTTGGATGTGGAGGATTGGGGAAGACAACTCTTGCAAGGGAAGTGCTTCACAAAATTGGAGGAGATTTTCAGTGTCGAGCTGCGGTGTCAGTGTCACGCACCCTCGATCTCAAGAAGCTTTTGAAGGATATGCTCTATCAAGTTGATGAATATGAGTATGTCAGTCAGAGATGTGGGATGAAGAACAACTAGTGCGTAGGCTCAGACATGTCTTGAGTGGAAGGAGGTAAGTGGATTTCATTTCCTTTTTGTAGATACTACTCTTATTTTAGTTTAAGCCCTACACCCTCTAATGTCATCAATTGAGCTCCTTATCAAGGCTGTTATTACGATATACCATGTGCTCTTAAGTTTAATCTGGTAGGATCATTGCAGTATTTCAACGGTGATTGTAGGATAATGATCTTTTTTATGATTCTACGGATCTTACTTTTGTTAGAAAAACCAATATCCAGTATTTTTGTATAGTTTTGGTGTTTTTTCCAACACATTCAGCTACGGAAGTTGGTGCGCCTGCAGGTTGAGTTCTATGTGGTGTTCCCATCTAGAATTGGAGGTATGGAAAGCTTAGAGGAGCTGTCAAATGTCTACTATTGCAACAACCAGGTAGAATTTGTGGAGCAGCTTGGCAAGCTGACCAAACTGAGAAGACTTGAGATGGGTTATCAGCAACTTGTGGAGAAGTGTGACGATATTTTTGTGTCATCTCTCAGCAGGTTGGAAAAACATGGCCTTCAATCCCTAAGCATGAACTGTGAAGATCCCATGCTGAATTCGTTGATGGGCTCAAACTTGACACATCTCTGAGAGCTAAACATAGGCAGCATGATCTCTCGGGTTCCAAACAGCCTTACAGCTCATTCCAATCTCATTGAACTATCGATCAACATTGCATGATGCAGCAGGAAGATATCTGGAACCTCAGTGTTTTACCAGCTCTGCTATGTAAACTTTTGTTATCATATTCCACTAGGGAAGAGCTCATCATGGGTGATAAGGGATTCCAACATCTCAAGGAGCTGTCCATCCGTTGTGATGGGGGAGGAACAGGTGTCCTGTTTGCACCATGTGCTATGCCACAACTCCAACATCTTTCTTTTGCTTTCAAGGCGAGGGGAGTAGCATCCAAGGATAGTGGTGTTGATACTGGCATTCAGCATCTCTCCAGCCTCAGAGAGGTTGATATCTTAGTCGGCTGTGACGGCACCACTAGGTACAACGTCATGGCTGCGGAGGCTGCCTTGAGGAGCGCGGTCAACATCCTGCCCAATCGCCCCAACCTTGGAATCAAGAGGTACTGGGATTTGATGGAACCTTATGGGGGCAGCAACTGGAGGGGGTAGGGATGGCAAGAAGGCATATTGGAAGGTCGGAGAGCACCTCGCTCACATCGCCGTCCTCACTGGATACCGTTTGGAACACTAAATTCTGATGACAAGCGGGCGGTACGTATGAAGTTGATGACACAGAGACTAGTTAAATGTATTAGTAGTTCCTCCTCACAAGATATTCTTCTTTTGATGTAACACTTCTCCTTGCAAGATAATAATACTGATTACTCTGGATATGATGGCTACATTTGTGCTCATTTTTCCTCGTCTCTTTGTTTGGCCACCGGAACACTGTGAACAGGGCTGATAAAATCAGAGCTAATGTTAGCAGTGGGGATTCCAGAGCAAGTTGAAGCTCAATCAATTTCAGGAGCTTCTGACGGGAGGTTCCTACTTCCTGGCATTTTGTTCCTTACCAAGCCAGGTCATTAATCTGTTGATCAAAGAGAAGACTTGATGTTATCGAACTAGCCTTGTTGCTAAAAGGTTTCCTTTTTCTGCCGATATGTAACTGGAATGGCTTTATGTTCTTCCTTTTTGTACTTCATGAAATATCTGGGACCCTCTTGGTCTCTGCAGTTGAGTTCATAAGATCAATTTCTCGTCTTAACATGTCAATACTTTCTAGCATCGGTACAGAATTCATATGGTCGTAGCCAAAAGGGTGAGATTGGCAATGACATTTTTCAGAATGTAATTAATCGCTCAAAGTCAGTCGGGGTTTGCTTTCTGTTTGGTTTTGTCGTTTCGATTTATTTCTTCAGTGTTCAACAGTGAGATCTGGTCTATGAATCATGTGAAACAACGAACTTGGCCAGTGGTCGGTGGCTGGAGCTTGTGCAAATTGTTGATGAAATACAGTGCTTAGTTCCTGTGTACCAAATCTGCCTTGTGCACGATATATGTTCAAGTACGTGAGTGATCGGTTTAACAGAACATGTGTGCCAAGAATCTGCACAGACATCATTAGTCCATGTGTGCTACAGATGTTTGGTTCAATAGCATTCCAGACTCCAGAGCAGAGCAAAGCATAAGAAATGGTCTAATGTGGATCTGGAGGCCTCCAAACAGCTTTGTGTAGCTTCAGCGTTCAAACGTGAAATGAAGTTTAGAGGTGGCGTGGAACACTCCCAAACATGCCCTTGTCTACAACAGCGTATATAGCCTTGATGCTTCCGATTCAGCGTATGTAGCCTTGATGCTTATTTTCCGAATGCCACGGAGCAAGTTAAGAAAAAAATGCACGGAAAAAAAGAAACACCAGCTCAAGTTTGCTCATCGTCGTCCGGAAATCAGACCAGCGTGGCGACCCAAAGTTGCCACAGGAGCGTTTCATCATCGCTGGAAATTCGGTGCGTTGACTGGGCTTCGAACACAGAATGTCTGCTTGCAATCGGTCTGAGTTAGCCAACTGAGCTACACACGTCTTTGATGAACTAACGTTTGGACATTATATATAACAATTGTATTAGGATCTCTTGTTAACGTAAATCTACTAGAATCTAGATATTGCGAGTAGTATTTTTTTAAGATAACAAGGAATTTCCCAAATGAACTAATTCGGAATAACTGCATGGCATATGTGCTATCAAAGGTAATCGCATCATGCTGGACATGCACTGCATAGCTTTTGTTGACGTGTGCTTCGCTGAACTCATTTTACAGTTCATCGTGGGGAAATTGTTGTCCAAAATATATATCATAATGTACCACAGCCGTATCAACTGCTTACCATTTATACATTCCTATTTTTTATTTTTCAATTCATACTCCGTACAAGAAAACAGTAGGCAAGATTGGATACAGAAGGAAAAGACCGGGATCCTAGTTGCCTTGTTTTTTTATACCAAAATCATGCACAAGTTAAGCGCTTCCAAGAGAGTTATGGGCTGTTTGGATTTAGGCATTTAGCCTAGCTAGGTTTACCTACCAAAAGTTGGCTAGCCAATGTTGCTTTTGATTGCCCAAGATTTGGTAACATGAGCAAGAAAAATGAACTAGAATTGCAAAGTAAGCATTGGCATGCCAAAAAATTAGCAACAATCTAAACAAAGACCAACTATTTGGTCATGACCAAAAAATGTAGGGCACAATTTTGCCACTATCAAATAGCCCCTTGGCACCAAGATAGAAAACTCAGTTAACACCACAATAGAAACTTGCCCAATCATGCACAACTATTTGTTTGGTTCCTACCTAGCTAATCAAACCAACTCACGTTCAAGCGACAGTACGTTTCTATACACACTGGTAGGCCTTAGTTCAAATCAGTATTTAACCTCTCGCCATCGGTTGTCTCAACTTGCTAGCGCAGCCCGTGGAGTAAGGGTCAGACCGCGTTATAAAGGAAGGTATTCTAGACTCTGCCAAGAGTTAGCCCAAACGACACTGAAAGTGTTTTAAGAAATAAACAATACTCATTATGTATCCTCACCCTCCTCCCAATACATACACAAATATTTGGAATTAAAATTGTAGCATGTCCAAATAAAATACTTTCAAAACCAAATGCCAAAGGGCCAGAGCCCCTGCTCAGCAAAGGATGATCTGACCCCTCCCTACAACAAGGAAGGCTCTAGCCCCCATCCCCTGATTATATCGACATCAGTAGAGGATTGACACATTTTGCTGGCATCATAATTCTTAGGAGAGGGATTCATCACACGCTTCACTCATGTTTTTTTTGTGTGTGTTTTATATAGTCGCGCTTAAGGTACGTGTTGTTCATGAACTGGTAGCTCCCTTTCTTTAAGATGGACGTGGCTATTGCTTTCTTGCAACTTTGTTCTATATTATTCTTGCAAAAAATGAGGCTTTGCTTCTAAATAATTTAATATTGAGCATACCTTACGTAATCAGATAAGCTATGAATTAAGAATTAAGAAACGGTACCGGCTGTCTCCACCAAAGTAGGAACATGAGGGGAATGGTAATTATCACTGCTAATAAACCAACCACGATCCAAACGGTCTTGTTTCCTGCATATATATGTACATAGTTTTACACATTACTAAAACAAAGTATTATATGACAACAAAAAAGAATGATCTATTATATGTATATTGTGGCTCACTCGCCTTTGTGAACGTGGAAGAAGGGGTACGGGTCGAACTTATAGTTGCACCATAGTGTGGATCTGCACACGTCCTATGCCCGATAAAATCAGATACAACCATCAAATTTTCAAAGAAAGTCCGACACTGAGCAGATGACATTTAGGTAAACAGTCTTCAAAGCCATATAGCTTGTATTTGCAATCATATTCATCTGAATCCTTGTGTTCGATGCCAAACATGCATTTTAGTGGCATGTGTTGTAGAGGGGGGATTTGGCCCTCTTGAAACCAAATGTTAATGAGCTCTAGCCCTTATAGTTAGTAGGAGACGGGGCTCTGTTCCCCCTCCCCTATCAAGCAGCAAGGAGGGCTCTCCCCCCTCCCCTGACAGTTATAGTCCGCAACAGTAGAGGATTGACACGAAAGGGATTCATCATGTACTTCACTCATGGTAAAAAAATTTGTAATTCGACTTAACAACCTGTTTATTTTCCTTGGAGTCTCCACCCGCCTTCATGCCAAATATATATATAAAATTATGTGCAATCATCAAATCTTTCAAGCAGTCCCGACACTAAGCAGATGTCATTTTAGGTAGACAGACTGCAAGCCCATATAGCTTGTATTTATAATCATCTCTATTTGAATCCTTGTGTCCGATGGCAACCATTTAGTGGCATGTGTTGCCTTCATTAAGAAAGAATGGATAGCCTTGTTGAACACTTTACACTGTGCAAGCACCTGAGGACCATCGCACTTAAAAGCTCCTCTAATCAGCCGGTAGTCTCGTGACAGGATGTCCTCCGCGGTGAGTGCAAGAGGGAATGATTCATAGTACATATAAACCTCTTCCTAAATGGGCAAACCAGTCGTGCATCCTCGAAGGTTGAGTACATACTTTTGCATGTACATGCTTCTATGTCAGCATGACAATGCATGTGCTAGAACATATATCTTGCCGTTGAACAAACCGTTTGATTATCAAACAAGAAAGGTGTTGGGGATACCGTTGTTCAGTCTTTGGCTGGTAATGTTGGGCATTGCATATTTCCCATCAACACAGTCAATCCCAGTAACCAGTGCCCAAGCTTGCAAATGTGACTGCAGTGAGAATAACCAAAGCCACAACAAAAATAGCTCCAGAATTGTGGATTTTTTTTAATTTGAAGGCAATGAGCATTGAGATGTTTGGCTTAATAAGCCTTCTTATGTAGGCAAATTATTAGTCCCTCCATTCCAAAATATAAGGCGTATAAAGTTTGTTGACCATCAAACTTTATCAGGCTTGACCAAGCTTATACTCCCTCCGTCACATATTAAGTGACGAAATATTATATCTAGATGTTTTTTGGATATAGATACATCCATATTTGAACAAATTTGAGTCACTTAATTAATATGGGACGGAGGGAGTAGCTAGGATATAGCAAAATATATTAACATCTATTATACCAAATCAACACACAGTAACATATTTCACGATGGATCTAGTTATCTTGATTTGGCACCGTAGATGTTAATATGTTTTCTATAGACTTTGTCAAACTTAGGAAGTTTGACTTAGTACAAATTTTATATCCCTTATATTTTGGAGCAGAGGCAGTAAGGCATATACCATATAAGCTAAACCAATTAGTTTATTTGAAAAGTATGAGATACGGGTTTTTTTTCTTCTGCAAATGTAGACTTTCAGAAGACCCATATTCACCTAGATAAAAAAAACTTATTTAAAAGCCCTTGTTTGTGAAAAAGGTAATCAAGTATGTATCTTAAGCATACTTTTCAATTAAACAATATCCAATATCTTTTGTTATCAATACTGCTCAAAATGTAGCATTTCTAAAAGTGTTATTTTGGCAGTTCAAAAATTTGTTTACAAGAACCAAATTTGTGTCGTAGTTCTATGGAGTATATAGCTAGGAGCAGATCAATGAGGGAAGGTGCTGCTTCCAGGTGATATGCTCCGTGGGGTGGTGCTCATACTGTCATTCAGGAAAGGGTTGAGAGCTAGTGAGTGAAAAACAAATTTACATCTTTTTATTGGGTTCAACTTAACTTCGTTGCTTAATTACAATCGAAGCTAGGCTGAGGTTGTACCGGGTAATGAATTCAGATCGAGCAAAAGTAATTCACGCTAAAGTTAACTTGATGTAAGTTATCAAACTGTTACGTGACAGTGCATGCTTTTGTCCTGAACAAATGCAGCCGCCCAAAAGATGCACACACAACAACAGCAGCAACCTCTATGATGGATCGTCTGCAAAAAGGTCGATGGCACGTGCAGGGTACTGTAACAAGTAGCTACTGCTAGCAACCTTTTCACATTTGTCATTTTCTCCCACTGATTGGACAAACGATCGACACGCTGTCCCTTTTTCAGTCTCCTGATGTGTTCGCCCCAACCAACTCTCATCAGCACAAAGTAATGAGCACGTGCTTTCGTGCCATGGAATTATTTACCTTGTGACGATCATGTCATGGAAAATAATAATCAAAATTCAATTATTGTTTTATTTTATTTTATAAAACGATCTGCCGATTCCATTAGCTAGGTTTGACAAACCAAGGTACGCTCGATTTCGGTACAGAGGATTGTTTCCAGAATTCCTTCGACTTCAGATTACTTGGTTGTTTTAATTTGTAATCCTCCGTGCGTTATTATCACAGCACAATTTACGTCTATTAGTTGAGAGATTTGGAGCTCAAAATTTTCAGCCACCGAGTCAATTAATGGAGAGAGTACTTACCAGGTAAGTTTGGATATAGAATCTCATAAATGAAACAAAGAAAATCTGCAAAATGCCGCTGTGCATACTTATCACCCCTGTCATCACTGTTGGAATTGCAAGTGCAGCCCCAGCACTCGATCCATTGATTGCACATACGTCCTAGCTCATTCAATTAATACAATGGGGACTCTGAATGATAATTAGCTCATTGATGGACCATCTTCCTCCTCCTACTTGCTGGATGACAGCAGGATCTATGCGTCTTATCTTGGACTTTTTGTGGACAATAAGGGCCGTCGGTTGACTTGTCAAGCAAGCTTCTGGCCCTCTCATCTTTGCCAGAAAAGCCTCTATCGGTTTTTCCTTTATCAGTTTACAACCCGGCCACCCGCCAGGTTTTTCATCCTAGGTGTTTGACGAATCTCCGATAGATGTAGCTGACATGTAAATTTACGGAAGTTTATAGACATTTAAAGCTAAAAGTGCTGCATAAGTATGTAGTCTCTTCTACCTAAGGTGTTCCTAATTTCATAAGGCCCTAAATGGCTGTCAGAGAGTGCAGTATTTCTCGGTAAAGTTTTAACTTTGAATTCAAATTGGATTTCATTCCAATTTTTTGAAAGAAACCCCCAAGTCTTAAGGTGGGTGCTAGAAAATAAGAGCCACTATTGGGCTTTTTTGCATAACTTTCTAGGGTAGCTAAGGGGAAGGAGCGATTGAAAAAAAAAGCATACACCGTTTTTTTAGGACACCTCAGGGAGTTTCTGCAATTCATTATTAAAAAATAGAGTTGCGCAGTTAATTAGAAAAAACCGAAAAAAAAAAGACGAAACCCCACCTGTTGACAGAAAATTGACAGAAAATCGACAGAAAATCCGAACAACAAAGAAAAGCACCGCCTACGCGCCACCAACCCAACGGTATCAACAGAAAACAACAACCCCGCCGCATCGAAAATCACATCACACCCTCCACCCAAGATCCCCAGCCGTCCGCCCCCTAGGCTGGCCAAGCCGGCCACCGATGGTGCAGCAAGGCCACCGCCGCCGCCACCGACGAACACAGCAACGCCGCGCGCCCACGCCCCGGCCGTCACCGGAGAGCCCCGCCTGCGACGCACTCCTCGCCGCGAGCCGCACATGGCCAGATCCGGCCGCTCCTGGCCCGAACCTCCGCCGCGCCTGGCCACCCGCACCCGCCGGCGCCGGATCCCGCCGTTGCCTCCGCCTTCCGGAGCCCGCACCACCAGGGGACGCCGCCGCCAACGCTCCCGGGGCCACCGCCCCGGCCTTCACTGGCCCCGCCGCCTGAGAGCGTCCCACCACAGGAGACCCCCACGAACCCTTTGGGGTGTGGGGCCCGCCGCCACCGCGGCAGAGGAGGCCGGCGGCAGCAGCCGCGAGGGAGGGACGCGGAGGAGGTCCTAGTGGCGGCGGCTAGGGTTTCGCCCCGCTGCCGCCCACGGGAGCAACACGGGACGCGCGCATTCCTCTTAGGCGTTCTTTTAAAGCATACACCGTTCCTCTGCAAAATAGACATAAGTTATTGTTCTAGAAAAACAAATTCACAAGCCACGGAATCCAATGATACACATGTTTGGAAAGAAACAGAAATTCTTATTTCATCCTCATTCCCCCCCTTTTTGTAATCAGGACTACTTTTAAAATGCGGGCCTTTTGGCTCCTAGGAGCACATGCTCGATGAACAGTAAAATTTTCAAAATACTTAGAAGTGTTCGAAAATAATCTGATTTTGTACACATATACACCCTGGTGGCCTGGTGTCATTTGTACCTATAAAGTTTCATGAAAAAAATAAAAAGCAAATTTAGGAGTGGGAGGTTTTCCTTTACACAACACGCAAAACTTATCTTTTTCTATTAAACTTAACTGCATATAAATACACAGGAATATACATGTGCGTTCCAATTTTTTAATACTGTGAATGTTCTTTTTTCGCTCAGAAGCATGTGCTCTTGGACGACACATTAAATTTCTAATCTCTTACCTCTTTAGTGCAACTCCGAGATGGGCTCAAGGAGAATCTCAACACAAGTGCCAGTAGATGATATGCCTAAAGTGGTATTTTTTTCCTACTAAGATTGAATTATGGTTTTTCAGTACCAGTCTAATTTTAGGATTATAAATATACCCTAAATTATACTAATTTGTTATCTAACTTAAGAGCGTGTATAATGAGGTAATGTCGGGATGTGGAATGAAAAAAAAAATAGAGGAATAAAACTAATTAAATTATACATTATCTTAAAAATGTCATGTAAGATAATTGATGATGTGAAAGATAGAGGAATGAAAAAAACGACATGAGCCTTCTCTTAACTAAGAGATTGTCTTTTCACAAGAAGAATGACGCAATTTTTTTATTTAATAGATTTTCCTTTTTCTTAACATTTATTTAATTAATTTTATTCATCTAAGCACTTATCTTAAGATAATGACACTAAGAGATAACCTATTGTATAACATGTTTTGCATATTTTCTAAATGACAAAAGAGTATTATCGACCATGATCCATGTCATAAGTCTTACTCCTATGATTTATAATTTGTTGATCTATTAATAATTATTTTATAAATACTCAAAAACATTACATTTCGAACTTACTTAAATAGCGGAGCGAAGCAAATCACTTTTGCTAGCTCTCTCTTCCTCCTTGCTCCCTTGGCCATTCCATTCCAAGAAGACAAAACCAAAAAGGTCAAGGCTAACCCAAACCAGAACCTCCAGCAGAAGTCAACGCCGGGAACCAAGAAGAGGATCAAATCAATCCCTTCTCTCCTTCTCTCTCTCTCTCTCCCCCGAAAGGCTCCCGCCACCATGTCGTCGCGCCCGCCCCCGCCGCCGCGCCCGCACCTGTCGCTGCCGCCGCGCTCGACCGCGGAGTCGCTCTTCACCGGCGTCGGGGACGCTAGCCCCGGCCCGCTCACGCTCGCTTCCGCGCTCTTCTCCTCCGACTCCGACGCCGACGGCGGCGGAGGCGGCGGCGGGGGCAGCGCCTCCTCTGGCTCGGGGCCGACGAGCTTCACCCAGCTGCTCATCGGCAACCTCTCGCAGCCGCCTCAGCAACAACAGCAGCAGCAGCAGCAGCAGCAAGAGAGGGGGAGAGGCGGGGTCGCGAGGGCAGGGCCGGCGATTTCTGTGGCGCCGCCGGCGGGCGCGGCCGTGTTCACCGTGCCCCCCGGGCTGAGCCCTTCCGGCTTATTCGACTCACCCGGCCTGATCTTCTCGCCGGCCATGGTATGTACTCCAATTCTTACACTTCTGCTCCCAAAATTGGGTTTTTTTGTTTTTGCTCTTGCTTATTCTCCTTTGAGGGGTCTCAACTTTAACTGGAATCATGTAAGCGTTCATGTATTAACGGAGTGCATTGGATTAATGCTTTTCATCTGATTAGTAAAGATGACAAGAATTTACTGTGTTCTTAGGTTGTAATGCATGTTTTCATTTCTTTGTATCGTGTGAAAGCTGTTAATTCAACCTGAATCGGCGTCATCAGTTCGTTAAGCTTTCCCCCTTTTCTTCTGCCCTGGCATGAGTGGAAATCTGAGAGAATTATGTGCTCATTTTCCATGGAGTTTTAAAGCTTGTGAAATACTACTAATATGAAGTAGGAATCTGGAGCTCCTTAGTCGACAAGTTTACAGTTGCTGTGCTAGTGAGGTGACAACATCTAGTTTACTAGTCGGCCCCATATGTTTGCCCGGCAACACATAAAGGTAACTTACCTTATTTGTTTGTGGCACTGTGGTGCAATGAAGACCCTTAACCTGCAAACGAGAGATAATGGTTCTCACTATTTTAGATGCAGCAAGTGGTGATGTCGCACATTTCCATGCCATGCCAGTCAATAATTGTATTATTAATCTATGGATCTATCCCTAGCATGATGCAATTACATGTTGGCATGATTGGTTCATACCTGATACCGATGGGACAACCTTCCAGTGAAACAGTATTGTTCATTTCTAGATTTTGATGGTCCTGATCTGTTGGTACCTCAGTACCTGTATGGTCCGTCCAGTACATGTTACTCAGTTTGAGTGGTTATACTAATCGTCTGTTTGCTTTCGAGGGCAGTGCTATTGCCAAGCAACTTCACTTTTTTTTTGTGATTTACGATGGCTGCTGTATGTTGAGGGAAGCTGTAAATCCATATGGGCAATCTGTACATGGAAATTTAATCTTTATTTAAGAGAAGTTCTCAACTAAGCACATTCAGTATCACAAGACAAATAATTAGCCTTTTCATGGTGAAGAACAATCAACTCATATGTCATTACATTTAGTACTTCAACAGGCCCTGGCCCAAGTTGCTCCTTTTCGTGTCAATATGATGATGGCATCTGTTTTGGTTACAATAAAGAAAGTTCTGAAAACTTTCTGCTTTTTACAGGGAGGTTTTGGCATGTCACATCAACAGGCCCTGGCCCAAGTTACAGCCCAAGCAAGCCATTCTCCGCTCAGAATGTTTGATCACATTGAACAACCATCTTTCTCAGCAGCTGCATCATCATCTGAAGCTGTACAACATATGAGCTCTGCAGCCAATATGGCAGGAATGTCAGAGATGGCGACAATATCGAACAATGATAATGCAGCATTTCATTCTGCTGAGGCGTCCCAGAGGTACCAAGTTCCTGCCCCTGTTGATAAGCCTGCTGATGATGGCTACAATTGGCGAAAATATGGTCAGAAGGTGGTGAAGGGTAGTGATTGCCCAAGGAGCTACTACAAATGTACTCATCCCAGTTGTCCTGTCAAGAAAAAAGTAGAGCACGCAGAAGATGGTCAAATATCTGAGATCATATACAAAGGAAAACACAATCACCAGCGACCACCAAATAAGCGGGCAAAAGATGGCAACTCTTCAGCAGCCGAGCACAATGAACAATCCAATGACACAGCATCTGGTTTGTCAGGCGTTAGAAGAGATCAGGAAGCTGTATATGCAATGTCTGAACAATTATCAGGTTTAAGTGATGGAGATGATAAGGATGATGGTGAATCTAGGCCAAATGAAGTTGATAATGGAGAGAATGACTGCAAACGAAGGTACTGTTAGCTGACAATACAAGTCCACTATCTGATTAGGTTTTTATGTTTTGAAAATAATTCTTCCATTGTATAGGAATATACAAGTTTCTTCGCAGAAGACCCTGACAGAGTCTAAGATCATCGTGCAAACAACCAGTGAGGTTGACCTTTTGGATGATGGTTATAGATGGCGCAAGTATGGGCAGAAGGTGGTCAAAGGAAATCCTCATCCAAGGTTTCCCCTTACACCCTTCACTGTTCTTTTGTTTTTTTCACATGCATAGCCCACAAAACATAGCCCACGGGCCACACTACACTCATCCAACTACCTGTGTTCTGTCATCTCTTACTCCTATTTTCTGGAGTTCCGAATAGTGGATGAGATATTGTTCACCTTTATTCATTATTATATGTGGCGTCATGCATGCCTTCAGCAACTTTAAGCTATGTGTTCTGCTCGAAATTTGTATGCTTTGGTCCCAAACAGGTAAAAGGTATGCGCCATAAGTTTGCTTCGTTAAAACAATAATCTTTACGTCATTGGCCATGGCATGATTCCTTTCTCATTCTTACAGAGTTATTACCTGAAGCCAGATCATTGGAATACAATCATACTTGTAATGTGGTAGACACAAAAATGAATACAGGAGTGTAAACATAACCAAGAGATTATGCAATACTGTACCAATATTATGTTCCTAAGCCAGCACTAAACAACTGTAGTGCACACAAACTAAGTCATGAGCAATTTTCACAACCCCCCTCCAACCGGCCTTTTATTTGTTGAATGTTATAAAGATGGCAATCAGTGATGGCGGTCCATTCATCTACTCCATTGCAAAGGGCTGGGACGATGGTCCTGTTTGCTACTGAAGTTCAGATAAAACTACCCGCAAAAGCAACTTATATATAGTAGCAAACAAATGGGCATGTCACATAAACTAAGCTTCAGAGTGGCTTGGGTAGTGTAATGTGTTTTATCTGCTGCAACCTAGTAGGTAGTCTAATTTGTTTTATCAGTAGCAATGCATGGATACTTAACCAGTTATATGAAACGACAGATGTGTTACTTGTATTTTTCCATAAATTAGCCTCTGACCATGTCTACTAGATACGTTGCGACAGCGGGAGGTAAAATTACATGCGCATGGTACTAATACAAATGAGCATGTCGGGGAAGCCAAGCTTGGCATCGCTTATGGCTTTGGTTAGTCTGATGTGTTTTACCTGCTGGTGGTTTAATTTGTTTCATCTGTAGCAGCACAGATACTTAGCTAGTAAGCCATAAATATTGATGTATCAATACAAGAAAATAATATAATAAATGACAGAAATGATACCTTATTGGAAGCTTAACCAAAAGCTGGGCCAGTATCAGGCTTTGCCAGATTTGAAATCATTGGCTTGATCATGCTCTCTTGAATAGAAGCACTGCATTCTGTTCCAACATTCACATTGTACTCGGGGAAACACCTCTGCCACAATTAGATTTCACTAAAACTAAATCATAGATTTCCTCATTTGTTTGACTCATGATATTGCATAAAGAGTAGGTACCAGTTGTTACTCAAATTGCAATGATCTTTATCTTTTCTATGATTTTATTACTCCCTCCGACCCATATTACTTGTCACAAATTTGCCCAATTATGGATGTGTCAATGTTTAAAAAGCATCTAGATACATGTAATATTTCGACAAGTAATATGGGTCGGAGGGAGTATCCAAATATTGTGAGTGATCCTTGATGGTTTACAATTAAAACCTGAGCTTCTCAATATCATCCCTTATTTGGATGTACTCAGAAATAGCTAAATGGTTGGAAGTACAGTTTTAGAATATGTGATTGTCAGTATGTTCTTATACAAAGAAAACCATCTTAGCTGCAAAAACTAGAGGAACGAAGTGAGCATAAGTCGTGATTCATGTAGAGGAGAAAAGAAAGCGAAATGACTATCAGTTACTCGAGTTCTGTGAGAGTTATGACCTTTTCCCTGAAAGGTGAAACAATATCACTGCATCCAAATATGTAACCATGTCTGAAGCTTAATCATTTTTCCAGAAATTGTTATTACCTGTTTAAGCACTTTCTATTGACTTTACTCCGACCAGAATGTTGGATTTGGTTGATTTTTTAGCCATGGCTGAGCTCCATACCTAGTTTACATGCAGTGCATGTAGTTCTTGCTTTACTTGTTTCATGTTTTAGTTACTTGATCTCTCTCTCTCTCTCTACTCTTGTAGGAGTTACTACAAGTGCACGTTTGCTGGTTGCAATGTTAGGAAGCACATTGAGAGGGCCTCTTCAGATCCCAAGGCTGTCATAACAACTTATGAAGGAAAACATAACCATGAACCACCAGTTGGTAGGGGCAGTAATCAGAACGCAGGAAACTCAGCCCCTTCCAACAGGTCACAGCAGAAAGGGCCGAGTAGCATGTCCAGTAATCAAACTTCACTTACAAGAACAGACTTCAGCAACAATAACCAGAGGCCAATTGGGGTGTTACAGTTCAAGAGGGAAGAGTAGACTCTGTTTGGACCCTCATTGCAGAGTTGTTGTGCTGGTATTTGGTTCATTTTATTCTGGCAAAGATTGGATGCCTGAAGTTCTTGAAGTCATATGGCTCCGAACATCCTTGAAATCAAGTTATACAATAGTAGCAGTGTTTCAGTTTTCCCACAGATACATGGAATTGCTCATACAGCACAAACTTTTCTAGCTCATATACATAACAGATACATGGAATTGCTAATGGAAGCAAATGCGGTACAATACCAGCTAGATGGAAGCTCTGTATACATGTTTATGATGCTGTAGACGTATCAGTTGTATACATGTTTACTTTGTAATTTATTCCCCAACATGTTCTTGTTTGTATTGTAATAAGATTTAAAAGAGAAGTGGATGTACATATGCTTTCTGGTATCTATGTTGTAATTTCTAGAAAATGAAATCAACTTAAGAAAGTTCTCTTGTAGACAATATATTGTGATTATTTTACCTTCAATGCCACATTGTTTATATTTTGGGTTTCACAGGACATTTGTTTTGTTCTTCATTGTTCAAACTTCCTACCTGTTACATCGGCATTACTTTGAATTCTCTATTTCTGCTAGCATAAAGCATGTGTTCTTACGTGTCCACTGTGTCGCCGTTCATGCTCATATTCCTTGTGGGAGTAATTCCCTTTGGGTCCTTGCAATTTACTAAAGGTATGTGTATAGATTGATTTGGTAAAAAAGAAACATCTTTCTATATTTGTGTTTTGTTTTCTGCGGAAAATTGTTATTTCTGACTCTGTCTAGCTGCTGGTGCTACTTGTAGACAATTTGACATGCTTTGAATCTATTCAGATTAGCTATTGGCACCCTGCCCCACCAATTATATCACATGCACCTTTTTTCTCAACTTTACTTTCCCCTTTTCTAGCCTAAAGGGAACGGTCAGTTTGTCACTGCTAATTTCAGGCACATCCCTGTCAAGATCAGCCAGAATGTCCTTATCTAATGTTGCCGCATCTGCTCCGAATCTCACGCACAATTCGGTTGGTTGATACTGAACCTTTTGGAAGAAACATCAGCTCATACCCTCCATGAATGATCCCAGAATGAAATTTGATAAGGACATTTGATCCTATAACAGGAAGGGTCCTTATTTTATTCATTGTTGGAATTAGTTTTCTAAACCATGCTTGAAGTTAAAGTTTTCTTTTGCTAAATGCTCCTCTCCTAACACGATAACATCGCCTAAGTAGCAGGATTCCTGTTTAATACTATCAAGAGTTTTTTGGGGCTAGGCTGTCTTTTCCAATTTGGTACCTCAAATTGCAATCTCACTTATTGTAGCTATCTGTAGTTGTGTTGTGCTATTATCATTTCTCATTTGAACCTCACCTGAAATGAAACCTGCGTAGCGAATACATCTTGGAAGATGGGAGTTAATTTCTTGTTAAAAAAATTGAACTTCAGAGAATCTAAAATGCAAAAAATCAAATATCACTGACCTCTTGTAAAACACTCGAGTATTCATACTGCTGAAGTATGTCCCTGCAACTTGGTGTTCTTGGCAAACTTGTGGTACCAAATTTACTTTCCAACCTGCTTTAAATCGAAAAATCCTCTGTTCAGAACCTTTCATACACCCATTCCACTTTTTGTTGGAGGTGTAACATTCTGTTTCATTTGGTCATTCCAAAAGCTTAGCTACTTTATTATTATGCCCTAACTTTTAGTGTCACCATTGATTGTGTAGCATAATCCCCAGGTCCCAACTTTTGTGCTCCAATGGTGCCTACAGTCCAAGACTCTACTGGAAGAATGTTGTTGTAGTATTGTGGCACTGGGAATCTGCATAGTGCAAGTGGTGCTGTGGTAGTAACTATAATTCCCAGATCTGAGGGCATGGATTTGGATTGGAGCCTAGAAAGTTTACCAAAAAGCTGTAGAAAATCATTCAACTGTTTTACAACTCACTCACCACCAAGCCAGCCAAGTTGATGTGGACATGCAGTACAGAAATGCATGCGTGTTGCTTTGGAATCAAGGAAAGAAGCACTTGAAATGGTGGGCTCAGGATCTTAACAAGTTAACAAGAGACCCAAAAATTGTTGGCAGCTTTGGGGGACAATGTCAGGATGTGGATCTTATCCATCACATAATACGCCTGCAGGCACTGGAATGAGTGAAATGTCTGTTAGACGGTTCCTAAAAACTGCTAAAACATTGCACAAATTTGGAACATGGTTGTATTTCATAATTTGTGGTAAAAAGCTCTTGTAGATGCAGACTGTTTCATCTAATAGAGGAACATCGTCAACCAGGTGAGGTCTTCTAACTGACATATATAATGCTTCAAGTATATGTCAATAACAGCAGAACAGCTAAACTAAGTACCTTAATGTAGCAAATGACATACTTAGTTTAACCAGATTCTGAATCGTATATTATAATCATATTGTACCAAATCTTTTTATAGTTTGATTCTGGTTTTCCAATTACTTACAGATTGATCCAACTTAGCCATCTGATGGACCTGATGCACTCCCTAACACTAACAGCATCTCTGCCCCCAGAATCAGAAATTGACACAAGGATAAAATCTAAAAACTCAGAAAACAAAGAGCAGTTTCTGCTCTAAAATCTAGTACTGGAATTGAAATTTCGGAGGAAATTCAGGCTATGAAATCCCCTTTCTCTTCCAAGTCCAGCAGATGGCAAGAATGGGTGGCCTTGCAGGTCTGGTAGACAATGAAAGTGACGACGGTGTCAAGGACACAGATCATGGAGTGGATGTAGGCGATCAAGAGCCCTTCGCAGACCATGGCCGAGGTGATCCTGCCGTCGGCCATGTACAGCCTCATGACCCTGAGCTGGAAGAGCCCCTCGACGGCGGCGGTGGCGAGGCTGGCCGGCAGCGCGACGGCGACTGCGGTGGCGGCGTCGGCTCCGCCGCCCCGCGCGAGCAGCAGCAGCGCTGCCCTGAGCACGGCGCCGCAGCCGCCCCGGTCCCGGCCGGGCTCGGCGGCGGCGACGACCGTAGCCAGGTTGCAGACGGCGGCGGCGTTGGCGAGCGCGACGGAGTAGACGATGACGCCCGCGGCGGAGAGCGCGAGCGCCGCCCGCCCCTCGCCGGCGCCGCCGCCGCCCAGCCCTAGCGCCTCCGCCGCGTTGAACGCCGCCAGGAGCGCCGCGAACACAGCCAGGTTGGCCAGCAGCAGCGCCGCGTAGTTGGCCAGCTGCGTCCGCGCCATGGCCGGGTAGCTCGAGGTGCGCTGATTTTGGTGGTGCTTTGCCGGCTGCAGGGCGCGGACGGCGCAGGATTTGGAGAGGAGGAGGAAGGAGAGGGAGAAGGGGAGGGTGGCGAGGAAGGAGAATGCGGACTGGGAGAGCTTGTGGTTGAGGAGGAAGAGGAGCTGCGACGCCGGCGGGAAGCCCGCGGCGACGAGGACCCGGCGGAGGCGGCGGGAGAGCGCCGGGAGGAGGAGGAGCGAAGGGGGCGGCGAGCGCGAGAGGAGCGCGGCGGCGGAGAAGGGGAGCGCCAGGAGCGCCGCGGACGAGGCCGCCGGGTGGTAGTGCGTGAAGAAGGCGTGCAGCGCCGCCCTCATGATCCTGCTGGCGCTCCCCATTGCCGCAACCGCAAATGCAACAATGCCCAGACTTTGATCTTCCTCTTCCTCGTTAAGTCCTCTTGCGCCTTGCGGTGGTTTGATCTCTGCTCTTGGGCTCTCAGAGCTCTGCTCTTTATTTACGTGCCCGCGTTTGGTGATCTGGTGTCGGAATGCTCTGATGAGACCTTGCTGTTTGTTGAGGTTGGTGTTTGTGGTGGACAGTGCAGTGGTGTGTGTGGTTTGAGTGTTTGAATGTTGGTTTTTTATTTATACTACACTTAAAAGTGGCAAGTGTATTTATTTAAGGTGAACACAAACCAGTGGACTAGTGTATTTATTTAAGGTGGAAAGAATATGTAGTACCATTTCTCTGGCTTGCTCCATGTCGCCCATCCATCCTGGTGGTCCAACAACCGCCTGCAATCTTCTGAAATAATCTACTCTTTCCGATCCTAAATTGTTGTCGTAATATTACATGTATCTAGACGATTTTTAAGAATAGATACATTCATATTTGGACAAATTTGAGTCAAGAATTTAGGATCATAGGAAAGTATCGTAAAAGACGGAGTCTGATTCTAATGTTTCTGTCTTTCTTGTTAAAAATGACAAGCTCGATGGGAGTAGAAATAAATATTATTCATTCACAAATATTGGACCGCTTCAAAAATGAAAATGTCCGGAGTGGGTGTGACTCACCAGCATGACAACAACATGTTGATCGGGTGACTTCTTGGTCAGTGCAATTAGGTGCATTCTCCTAAATTAACCACCCTACCACGTTGATTAGGTAAATGATATAATGGACGATGAACAAAAATTCAACAAGCGTTTATAATCTCGCAGCTAAAAGAAGAAAACATTTTACTCCAATGCTTCTGCGCAGCCAATAAGTTTGGGCTAGCTCAAAAAAATATAGTTTGGGCTCTTTATTGTGGGTTTCGTGCAGTAGTCACCGTTGGATTTTTCTAAGGACAGATAGGATGGATCCACATTCTCTTGCTCTCTGGTACTTGGCTCTAGAATGGCGATGCTTTTTGCCGGTTATTTCGGCACGTACATAAATGAAACAGGACAAGAGAATGTGCGTCTGTGAACCGGCCACCTTTTGGCACTGCCTGCTCTAGTGCTCTGCCAAAAAGGCTACACTTAGGAACAAGACATTATATATATGTTAAAAGTCTCCGTTAAATCTCAAATTACTCATCGTACTGTAAAGAGGATTAGGTGTAGACAATGCATGCTCGATGTCCAGCTACAGTGACACTACTTTTAAACCAGAATCAGTACAAGCAGATCACATCATTAATATTTCTTGACAATTTTAATTAACCACTATGGCGTCCAATAGCAGATGACCATAATCTTGCAAAGAGGCAGTGCATAACAGTGAACCCATACCAATAACTCAATAGTTGATCAAAGTTTGATAGTCCCTCCGGCCGGAATTACTTGTCGAAATATTACATGTATCTAGACACTTTTTACACGTAGATACATTCGTATTTGGGCAAATTTGAGACAAGTAATACCGGTCGGAGGGAGTACAGAAATCCATATCAGCCTTGTATTTGTATTTTTGGACCGAGGCAGCAGGGTGTTTCTCAGGAAAAACAACTTTCTACTTTTCTAGCCGTAAATCTGCACAAAGCAGTCCCGACTACGAAACCCGTCTTACAAGCCCAATGTCCCAGAGTTCAAACATGGTGAGTCTGGTGATGGAAGCCAATCTCGTCCTCGAGCTTTTTTATCCAAGGGCGCAAGAGGTACTGCATGGGACTGTACCAACGACCAACGTGCGGCGGTATGTACGTGCACTGCTGTCGGGTGTGTATGTACGCGTCCTTTGCAAAGGCCCGGACAGAAAATTAACAAGGATTAATCTGAACACAAACCAGTGACCGGTCCTTCTCAACGGCCGCCGGTACCAAAAGCCAAAAGGTGACGCCAACTTCATTCAACCCCTACGCGTCCAACATTCACCGACATGTGCTCTGCTCATCCACGCACTAATCGCTATTGTAATGGCACAAAGAACTTGCCCATTATGATCGATCATGTTGTTTCTTTTGTTTTTTTTTAAGATAAAGGAGAGGATCACATAATCACTTTAGCTGCAGCATTATTTATTTATTCACCCAGCGGCTAATCATTTGAGCCCAAATATATTATGATTGGCCTTTTTTTCTTCTGAATATCTCCTGGCGTTTTTTCGTTGGGAAATGATGAATAGTGATTTTACAGATTTTTAAATGGAACACATAAATAACAGGACATGGAAAAGTAGTGGCCACTTACCCTTGACAAAAACGAGCCTCCAAGCTCCGTATAAGCAGGATTTGGGAACCTGTCCGAAAAGCTGGAAGCATGTGAAGCAGCTCAACTGACCGAGCACGGCCTATGGATCTGCACGGATGCCTCCAATTCTTGTTGCCAGCCTTCAACATGCCCAGAATGCAGGCGACCCTAAGCCAAATCATCAAAAGCATTAACCAACTCGCAAATGTTACCCACGGTTCTTGCCGATCTGAAGCACGGGATTCTTTGTCCTGGGCTTGATCTGAATAGGCAGCTCATATGAACATGTCATCGATATTCTTTCCTGCCAAATGAACAGTTTCAGAGTCGATGATAGATCATTAGTGAGCCAGAGACAAGGACTCATACCTTCCTGTTGTAGGACCTGGCTGTTGTAGAAAATTCTTTGGCTTTCGCCTGCAATCTAAAAAGTGTAAAAAGCATATAATGAATGAAAGAATGTGATGATCCACCATTCAGGTCTGATATAGTAGGTTAGTAGAATGTATACATAAATAATCAAAGGGCAAACAATTGATGATGAGAAAAAAGGCAGCAAACCCTTTACTGCAAACCATTCATAAAGCAGAATTAAGACCCTCCGTACCAGGTTCAGCTAAAGATACTGACACAACAGTCTTGGCTAGTACAAAAAAGCAAGATTTACATAAATCTATCATTTCTGGAAGTGGGGATTGAGGAGCCCAGAGATTTCAAGAAACCCAACACGGTCACGCCCTCCAAATATCTTCTTCAGTTTATCGTCACAGACTATTATCTTCTTGTTGGCAGGATCCTGGTTGCAAAAACAAACAGAGTCAGAAAAAATTGTTCATTCCATGAAAACAGAAAATATTGTTTGCAAGGTAATCAGTCGGTACATTTGGTGCCACTAATAGCTGCACTGCACATTGACAGAAATGGCCAGTAAGACATAATCCATGCATTAATTAGAATCAAGCCAGTCGATTATCTTTTTTTAAGCTGCAGCCAATTATCTTAGTTAATAGTATCGTACTAAACTAAACAATGAACGGAACATAAATTTGTCTTACATAAAACAAATGATCATTAACTGGTTTTCGTATGGGGTAACATGGTAAACTGTTCTGCCTGCAACAGACAATTGGACACTGTTCTGGGTGCTACTAATACATATACTAAACTTGGATACACAATGGTAATTACACTAATAGCAGATACACCACATTTGGATCCAAACATGTACGTTGGAAATTTGGGAGTGAGGATGAAGGAAGAATCTCCAATTTGGTTGAGAGCCCAAAGGATAACAAGAACTCAAGGAGCTAGCCCTTGGAAGCACAGTGGAACTTGTGCACAGATAGGCCAACAGATAAGCTGAAGATAAACGCTAACTAACAAATAACAACTGACTTGAGCTAATCTTGACTTCTTTAGAGGTGGTTGTGTGGTTGGGCTAGGCCCACAATTGCAAGTCCCTCTGAATGCATTGGCAACATTCAACTATATTAATAGTTACAATAAAAGTAAATTAAAGGCACTTCAGGATAATGTTTTGATGCAAACAATAGAATAATAAAAGATAATAATGGCTATATTAGAACTTAAAGCCATTAGCAATTTACCATAGAAAGTTCGGCGAACGCATTCCTCACAAAAGCATCTTTGTTCGTGGTCCACGCAGTTATGAACATAGGATGATTGGTAACCAGCCAGCTAGAGCGCTAGCTGAAGAAATTCAACTATCTAGTTAAAGCTTGATTATAATGATTCAATGAAGCTGTTTCCTAGTTTCTCCATCTATGTAAATTACACCTGTGCATCTGAGTTCTGACATAACTTTACTGAAGTGCAAATATCTCATGGTGTTGTAATGTTGGGAAATATGCTCTACAGGCTCCTCATTTAATGTTTGAGAGGGTTGAATAATGCAATACAATCTATAAGGTGAAGTCGTGTCTCTTAGTTTGCTACAGAAGTAAAATGCATGGGAAATTTCAGTTTAATGTCTGCCTCATTTATGTGTCCTCTTTACGAGCAAAAAAAAGGATGGAAAATTCACAAGTGTTTTGGCACAATCAAGTGGCCCAGTCACTGGAAAGCACAATTACTTATCTGGTTAATATGCAAAGGTGCCAGTTGCTGGGATTAACGGTAACTAAGCCAGTTCCACATCTCAATGGTCTAACATGCACACAATCCTGATTTTGGATCATTTCTTCAATAACCTCTATTGAAGGAGTGTATTACACAGAATTGAATTTCTGCAGGTGCATGAAATTCTAGATTGCCTGTGGAAATAACTGTTGAACATGTACATGATGTGTTTGTGCGTTCACTAGTTCTTTAGTTTATATGGTTTATATGTGTATAGGATAGGGAAGCACCAACTGCCAAACATGGAGTTTGCAGACAGATCATAATACCCATTCACATCTTTCTGTAACCAATTCCTTGGCCCTTGCAAACTACATTACTTAATTATCTTCGACAGATGTGCATAGGATTTCAGATCACAAGTAAAAGTTGAAAGTGTTAAACAAAGGCACTGGCAAATAGCATATCGATGATAAGGAGCTAATTCCTAAGTCAAGTATCCTTGATGATTACGGCTAAATCAAATAAGAAAGAAACTCGAATACTCTGGAATTCCTACCAGCACAGGCTTGAAGTCAGGGCCCATATGGCAAGCATGGTCAGTACACACCTTCTCCCACCTATCATACAGTGCCGACCATAAGCACCCTTACTTCCACCTCCTATTTTCCTACTACAACATATATCGGAGAAAGCAAGCATTGCAATCCACTATACCATATTGCCCATCCAACTACTGCGGCTACAAAATCTACATAAGAATTAAAAGCAGCTCCCTCACCAACCACGAAACAACAGATGCAAATTACAGCTATGGAACATTCAGTAAAGCACAGTAATAATTCATACATAGCAGAAACAACCACTACATTTAAGTTACCAGCACAACATACATACATTATAGGCTATAATAGCTAGAATTAAAGTAAAACACTAGCATGGAGGAGGGGGTGACAGACCTGGAGGTTGTTGCCCTTGATGTGAGCCCAGATGATCTTGAGCGCTTCCGTCCTGGGCAGCTCCTCCGCGCCCCCGACGAACTCCCGCAGCTCCGGCGAGATCGGCTTCGGCTTCATGATCCCGCTCGCCGCCCTCTTCTTCGGCTTGGGCTTCCCTCCTGCGTCCGCGTCCGCCCCCGCCCCCTCCGCCGCCGCCGCGACGACCCTCACCGCCACGCGCCCCGCCGCCGCCGCCGCCCTCATCCGGAACGACACGAACGAGGCGGCAGACACGGGCGCGCCCCGCCTCAGCGCGGCCGGGAACGCGAGGAGCTCGCCGGAGCGGATGGCCGTCGCCGACATCGCGGTGGTGCGCAGCGCCAGGGGTTTTGGCCTTTGGGGATAGGGTTTGTGGCGATTGGCCAGGTGCTGAGGTGGGAATTGGGATTGGAATGCGACTGTGCGACAGTACGAGGCCTCGGTTGACTAGTAGACCGGCGGAAGCCTGTCAGCCGTCGGATGCGGGATGGGAAGGGATCGCACGGCTGGGATCGGCGTGAGCGCCCCCGTTTGAAAAACCTTATCCTCTTCGTGGGCGGAGGTAAAAAAAAAAAGAGATTATCATGGAAAGTGGGTCCTACCCGTCAGTGAGGTGTGTAGCAGAGTTGCCTCGTGCGTGCAAAAACGGGCCTTTTAAAGAGGCTACTGCGCAGGGTGGTGGGATCGGCCCAAAATGCGACCCGGCCTTCTATGGCCCACTTACTCGCTTTTTTTTTTGAGGTCGGCCCAGTTACTCGCTGACGTCACCGCGTGGTATTGACCACCGAAGCGAAGCTTTCCCTTTCCGTTCTCATCCAGCCGAGAGCACCACCGGCGGAGCGGGGAGGCATCCATGGTGGTCAGCACATTCAGCGGCCCGGGGATTGGGCTCGGTGAGCACCGGACCTATGGATTCGTCAATACTTTCGGACCTTGCGGCCAATTTGGTGCTCGATTCGTCTTATTATTAGGTTTTTTTATCATGTCTATCTGGTAATTCGATGCAGGCTTCGGCGTCGGATGCGGATTTGGAATCGGATGGGGGTTCGGAGGTGAGGAATCATTAATTTTTCGCTTTCTTTTTGTTGAGGTTTACGCCGGTAAATGGAATGAGGACTAGGAATCAGCCGGTAATAATGTTGTATTGAACACACTTAACGCAGTTCTTATTTGGGATTATTATTTCGGCTTATGCTTGGATCATATTCTGAAGAATGGCGTTTGGTTTTTGCTGATACATTCCATTGTGTTAGTATAAGACTGTTTGCGAATTGGTTGAGGAAAGCTTGTGTAGGGGACTAATCGATCTATGGAGTCAGAGTCACAAAAAAATAAAATCATGTGGCAACTATCAATCTTATCTGAAGCCAATTCTCCATAAAGCTGTTTTAATATAAGACTGCTGTAAATTACACAAAACTTCTTGTGTAAGAAGAGTGGTCGAAAATACTTTCTGTTCTGGAGGGATAGATTTTGTGGTTGGTGAAAAAAAGATATACTCCTGTATTGGATTTAATCTGTACGCTGCCCTGGTAAACAACAACCACAAAGTAGCATGTAACTACCTTTTATTTTATGATTTCCTGTAAAAATAAAAGGTAGTTACATGCACTTGCACTTTCCATATACAAATGATTATGAACTTGCACTTTCCATATACAAATGATTATGAACTTGCACTTTCCATATACAAATGTTATGAACAGGTAGACAAAATTCTGTAGTCCCAGCTGATAGTTTTTTTTTTCTAACTAGGTTATATCTTGAATTAACTATCCTGTGGTAGAACAGACTTCCTTTGAAGAGTGTACATAATATGCAATAATATAACGTTACTGACTTGTGTGCACATTGTACTAATTATTCATGGGTGTGGCTATTTCTAAATCACCTGTTTTTTAAGAAATGAGGTTTAAATATCAATCGATGTTTCAGAGCTGTTGGGTTAAGATCTGAGGGTCATCCCCACTCTCTCATCTCTCACTTTCTATCGTTGGATCAAGATCCGATGGCTAACATGTTGATTGATCTCTAGTTAAAAAACAGGCGACTTATCAATAGCAAAACCGATTATTCATTATAGCTAGTGTTCATTGACTATGTCCATTCGTGGTAAGAAAATAACCTGCTTTTATTTGTCTTTTCTACTACAGGAATGCCTCTGAATGCGTTTGGCTTGGGCATCGGTACTAAGCTTGTCAATTACTGTATAGATCTACATCATCTAGAGTAAATTGGTGCTGAAATTCAACTTTGTTGATAGGTGGGGGATGCGGAGTTGGTCTTGGGTTAGGATGGGGCTTTGGCAACGGTTATGGTTGTCAATATCGATCTTCGAAGGTCCAGTTTCAGGGCATTGAATTCCAGAAAAAGTCTGAAGGAGATGATTCGCCAAAGCTGATTTCATCAGGGCTTGTGGAAAAATCTCGTCCTTATGGCTAGTATAGCTGCCATCATATAGTTCGCACCAGCAATGGTACCACTGTTCCATGCCATCATATAGTTTGCACCAGTAATGGTGCCATTGTTCCATAATTGTAGCTTAATTACCTACTAGCTCTCTGAAAGCATTTTGATGTTTTGTTGAACTTAATTGTAACCAGAATGAGGATTATCCATGGCATTTTCATCATGCAAAATGATGTTCTGTTTGGACTAATATCTTGTCCATTAATCTTCTCTTGGTCAAGCGCTCCTTGCAAATGTTTATTGTTGCTCTTGTTAAGTACGAGTAATCCACTAATTGTGTGTGGTCTGGATATGGTAGAGCAGAGAAGTAAGACAGAAGTTGCATGGAAACATTAAGCACTCTTTTGAACTCATGATCCTGCATGCTTGCTTGCTCATAGACAACTAGGGCAACAAACTGAAAGCTGTGTCATTTCACTGAAGGCCAGAATTAGTAGGGTAAGGTTAAAAGTTAAATCTGTTAGCTCAGAGTGTTCCAGATATTAAAACCAGTTGCAATTTTATTTTAGTAGAAACCACAGAAATGCCAAATCAACAGAGAAACTAAAGGCAGGGTTTGTTTCTGATCTGTTGGTGCATGCGGTCCCTAGACACTGGGAATCTGAAGTCTGAACAACTGGTGTATCATAATAACTTTTGGGCCTTGCAACAATGGTGGCGAGTTGTACAACTGCAGCTATCAAGGATTCTTCCAGTGCAAAGCCTCTCATGCATTCACACAAATGGATGATCAAATGCGGTGGTGTTGTTCGATGTGGGAGAGCTTGCTGTCTCTGCTTCGCCACTCCTGAGCCAATATGACTGCTGGAAAGATGCTGCGTTGCTTGGGACATCCTCCATGACCCACTCGAAGCCCCTGGGGTAGTAGATCCCTGTCCTTGGGTGTGGCACCCACAAAGCTGTGTCTGCTGACCTTGCTTCTGCAGGTTGCACCTGTCGCATAAGGTTCGAGCTTTGCCTGTTCTTGACTTCCCTGCATATGGCAATCTAAGCAGTTACTTTACAAAGCTTTTTGTTGCATTTAGCAATTCAAGTGTCTTCTCATTAGAACATGAGCATTTATCATTACATTCCAGTCATACTTAACATCATCCTGCTGGAATCTACCATATTGGAAGTTTGATCACAAGCTTGTCATTGCAGGTTTAGAGGGATGGCTAGACGCAAATTACCGGAGAAGATTAGTGGATGTTGCAATTGCACTGCGAGCCATCAACAGAGGCTGGAGAGGCACCAAAATGTCCTATTGGTTGCTCTTCCCTCTGTGTCAAACAGCTGATGGCAGCTCCCTCTTTGTTAGTATCTCTCTCCTTCCCAACCCTGGTATTTATATACGGGATGTAGCTTTGCAGGCATAATGCTACTACCATGGTCAGGTTTACATAGACTGCACATCTGGTAGAGTATGGATGATTTGACCAGCTGCCATGGACGATCACGAACGATTTGATTCACAGTCGCTGGCTTCGACTTGAGCTTTTGAGCTTTGATTGCACCCGTTCGGACAAAACACCATGAGAACTGATGCTCCCAGAATCTGAAGTCAAATCTGGCCAAGTACGGTCCTTTGGGTGGTACTGTTACTACTTGGAGAATCATGAGACAGCACTACTGATGCTGATTGTACCTTACTAGCAAAAATGGGAACACAATTCTCAAAAAGAAAGGGAGAGAGAAACCAGAACACAACTAGAAGAAAAGCAAATTTTGTGCGAAAGACTACCCTATAGATATATGGTTGTCTGGTTGGGAAGGATATTGTTTGTTACAGGGACTTCTTATGAACCATATAATATATGTATAATAAGTAACTGAAATTTGGACCCCACCGTTAGATGGATTCAGGCAAATTATACATCTGCTGGTAGCTTTTTTTACCGATTTCGAGCTAGAAACTCATGGCAGGGATGTGTTTGCCTGCTGGATATTGTGTCGTATGGCCTCAGAAATTTTTCGCATACGGCTTTATGATCTGATCCATCTTCCCCATCCATTTTATCTGATATGCATCATGAACAATCCTTTATCACAATAATGGAGATCATGGGATTGGGATCTGATTCCCGTTGTGGGATGCATAGCTGTGGTGCAAAACTAAAGATGGAGCATTTCTTGTTTCTTTGTCTCTTCCTGCTGCAGCCTTCAGGGTGGCAAGTAAGTTTTTCCCCTCCTGATTTGACATTGGAGTCAGAAGCATGATATTGTTACATAGCAAGAAAATTGATTTTCTTACATTTTAGGCATCAGTGTATCAGTGTGGTGAGATTAGTCTATCAGAGAGTTATAACAGTGGAATAAACCTTTTGTGGGAGCTTTGGTATTTAGTTTGAACTAAATACCGATATTTAAGTGGGGATTACCCTTGTTCCAACAGGGCCTAAGCAAATCCGGTTTCAAAGCACTGTCGCTTAAGGTAACATAGCCGTCGTCTTAGCAAAATTCTGAAACGTCATGACGGAAGAAATATGAAGAATGAGTAACGGTGCACGAGCTGTCTCACCAGTCACCACACCAGACTCAGCTACGGAAGCTCACCTCTCGCAGGACGAGCATGGCAAAATCGGCCTACTGGGCCCAATTCGCAGATTACTCGACAACAAAGATGAATATTACTGTGGAATGATGATTTTCGGCGACCAGTTGCACTAGCACCTCATGTCTAAAACATTGCTAAATTTTGTACGAAAATATAATCTGTTGTGAAAAAAAGACAGAGACAAGATTAGTAGCCACCAAGTGTTCAGTTGTGTACAAAGTCAAGTGTTGTGCAATGTAATCATTTTATTTCAAAGAAAGCAAGAGAACCTCTATTCGGCGTGTAGATAAGCAGGCGTTAGTGTTCCTTGCTTAGCCACCGCCACTTGAACTAGCCGCCACTGCAGCTCCTTGTTGTTTTTCCCTTCACAAAGATAGCAATGATGGGTCACAAATAATTCTGCTCATTCAAGTGAAGATTAATAATATGTTGTTATCTACCGTTTTTCCTCACCTACGGTGACACAATTTTAGGCTTTTGTTTCTTGGTCCCCGATACTGCCTCGTCAGTGCATCCTCTGGTGTCAACAAGAATCGGAGAGATCTTATGCAAGTATATTAGGCTCCTTGGAGTGGCGGCATCGAACATCATGGATCGACGGCTTCATGCTGCCCCGGTGGCGACTTCTTCTCTCGGACAATGGTCCTCATGGGTCTTAGTCATAATGACCCCGTCCGTAGTCAGCAACATCAGCGTGGCTTCGATAGTGGCGGCATGTCATCAACTCGTACCAGTGGAAGAAGGCGGAGAGTTCCTCAAGAATCTAGTTATTTTCTTTGTTTTTGTTAGTGGTTCTCTGTAATGCTGGAGTTGTTTAATAAAAAAAATACTTGTTCTTCATAAAAGTGTTGTAAGAATATGATGTGCTAAAAACTAATTCCATGGACATTTTTACTTGAGTAAAATGCAGGTGCAATCCTCATGGTTCAGCATGTGAGAACCAATCTAAAAGACAATTATCATGGAGAAATCACAACATAGAGATTGTGAAGTTTCCTCTAAAAACTGCCTTACTTTTAAGACAGAGCCACAGAGGTATTTCCCCCAAAAAAAAACGCTCGTGTTTAATCTTAAAACATAACCTCTCTATCACAACAAGTGTATTTAGAAATGGCACTGATTTCCTAAGAAATGAAAAGAAATGGCACCGGTCGCTCCCAAGGGGCGACACGGGCGGAACCCTAGATCCGGCCGCCGGCGCCGCCCCTACCCTCTCCTCCTCCCCTCGCCACTGCCGGTGAGTGCTGCTGGGCAAAGCCTTGGTGACGTCGGTGGCGGCGGGGCCTTTCCGGGCCGTGGCGGTTGGTCACCTGTGGCGGCGCGTGGTGTGGTGGCGGCACTTGGACGTGGCGCACGATGGTCCAGCAGCTGCTGGCGGCGTGGATTCGGAGGCTGCGAGCGCCGTGCCCCGACGGCGGCGGGCTCGGCTCTGTGTCGCGGTGGCGGCGTGGCCCGGCCAGATCTGCGTGGGCGGCTCCTAGCTGCGGCTAGCGTCGGCTGGCGTGGTGCGCCGGGGCAGCGGCGCCGTGCGGCGCCAGGATGGTGGACGCACTGGTCCTGGCCCGCGGGGGCGGGGGCGCCGCCGGGGCGCGCGGCCAGCTCCAACGGTGGTGACGCCGGTCTTTGCGGCGGCCTGCTTGTCGGTGGCGGGCCTGGCGGCGGTTGGCGTGCAAAGGCTGCAGCTTGGCCTTGCGGGCAGCGACGGCAGCGGAGGCGTGGAAAGGCCGGAGCTTGCCCTTGGGGGCGGCCGGGGCAGTGGGGGCGCGCAAAGGCTGGGGCTTGCCCTTGCGGGCGGCCGCGGCTGTGGAGCGCGGCTGGCTTGGGCTGCAGCGGGTGTTGCCGTGGGGGCCGCGGAGGCTTGGATCCTGCGGAGGAGGGCCGGAATCAGGGTCGAAACACTTGTGGTTTTCCCTCCATCCGGTACGGGACTCGCCGACATGATCCCTCGGCGGCTCCTGGACGGGTTCGTTGTCCGTGGTCTTAGGCCGGAGAGAAATCTCTGCGTGGGTGTTGGCCTACGCCGACGATGATGACGGTCGCGGCCGCCATTACCTTCTTGGAGGCGTCGTTGTGGCTTGGCCGCGGCTTCCTCCTCCTTTGTCATCGAGGGAAACCCTTGGTCTGGCCGTCGGACCCGGCAACGGCGGCGCTCAACGTCGTTCTACTCTCTTGAGAGCGTTGTCTAGGTGGCCTTGGAGCCCTTTAGTGAGCATGGTTGCTGTGAGTGATGGTGCCGGTTCCATGCCTGGAACGCTGGACTTCTAGGCACGATGTACGCACTTTGGCCAATCTCCTTATTCAGTTTCGGCCTGCGGCTACCCCACTTGCCGATCTTCTCTCTTGGCGTGATGGTGGGCTACATCGCAAGGGGCGGTCTTGATGTTGCGGTGATTTTTCGAGAGGCTTGGCGGCAGGCGTGAAGCGGTTGTTGAGGTCCTGTGCACGACATCTTCGTCTTCTAGGCTTGTTGTTGTGCAGGGTTTCTGCGATGGTTGTGACTAGGTTCTTGTCCAATTTAGCTTGGATCGGTGGCGTGGTTTTCTTTTGGCACTTGTTGGCGTCGTTCTTGCCGTTTTGACGTTGTACTAGCCTTTCAGCTCTTGGACTTTAATCGATGATGCAGCCGTTGGATTGAAAAAAAATGGCACCGGAGGTTTAGGACGCTGGAAACTTAGGTAGTGTTTGGATGTGAGAATGAGATGGAATGTAATGGAACGGGTCCAATAATTGAGATGATTCTTGTGTTTGGTGCATAGAATATTGAAAACTGGAATGAAACCACTTGGTTCTTCGAAAAGGAATATTCTTCTAATATGCCTAACCATCTCATTCCTTAAAAAAGTAGGAATCACTTGGTCCAAGTGGAACCAGTGGCCGTAGGTGTTTGATTTCTAAAATATATGAAAATAAAATCGTTCCATTACTTTCCACTCCTGTTGGAATAAAACTCGTTCTCCGACCAAACACTGCCTGATAACATGCGGAAACCTGGAACTAGTGCTCGAGGCACTGACGGGTGGCCCCACCGTCCGCTTTTCCCTCCGTCCTTTCTTTTCTCCCAAGTCCAAAGTGAGTCCAAACCCTGTAAACCCCCGCAAGGGCCGGGCCGACAGCCACAGAAAACCCAGACCCGCCGCCATGGCCGCCGCCGGAGCTCTCCACGCCAGCGGCCGCATCCTCCTCCCTATGCGCCGAACCCCGAGCACCCCCTGGTCCCATGTCCGCTCCCACCTCCACTGCACCAAGCCCCCTCCTTCCCCGCTCCCGCCTCCGCCGCCTCCGCCGCCGCCTTCTTCCCCCGGGCTGTTCTCGCGCTTCACCCCTGCCTTCGCCCCTACCACTAGGAGGAGCGGCCCCATCGGGTCCGGGCTAGTCGCGTGGTACCTCGGCTCCATCGAAGCTCGGCCGGTGCTGACCAAGAGCATCACGGCTGCCACCATATTCACCGTCGCAGACCTCACCTCCCAGGTAGCGTTTTCTGGTGCATTCCGACCGCTTGGAGATACTCGAATTTTTATGTGCTTGGGGAAACGCTGTTGGTGGTGATTCCCCTGGCGCTGGAATCTTGGAATAGTTTTAGAACTTGTAATCTTATAGTATGCTTGAGGAATCGGAATGGTTCTTATTCTGTGTTACATGTTCTTGTTTGAGATGTAATTACAACCATGAGAAATCAAGGAAGTTTGGGAACTGAAAAAAGATAACTTTTCCTGTTATCCGTTTTAGAAATGGTGCAAATACTATCATTAGCAGTGCATGGTGGTGAGTTTCTAAGGTATAGTACATTTCTCGAAATGGCCAACCGAATAAGTTTGTTGGGATTTTATTCAAATTTTAAACATTAGAAGTTACGGGGATGTCGATCCTATTAGAAATTGGAAACATAGTGTGTTTGGATGTATAGATTTTGGCTGAAGATGCAGCTGCCAGCATGTGAGGTTTTATTATTTGGTTTCCTCGTACTGGCAGGGAGGACTCTAGTAGTTGATGGTGTTTGCTAGCAGACTTGTCCGTAGTAGGGACTAAGCTGTAATTCACTGCCGTAAACTTTGTTTTATTTTGTTCTTAAAAGGTTGTTGCTTCTCATATGTTTTCTGTTGTTTTTTCTGTTGCCTCTTCAGATGATCACACTTGATTCTGATGGGTCACTCGATCTAATTAGGACTCTACGCATGGCTAGTTACGGGATGCTGATCTCAGGACCTAGCCTGCATTTTTGGTTCAACTTTATCTCGAGAGCAGTCCCCAAAAAGGATTTGGTGAACACCTTCAAGAAAATGTTTCTAGGGCAGGCCGTTTATGGACCAATTATTAATTGTGTTTTCTTCTCGTATAATGCAGGATTACAAGGTATGGTTCTCATATGCTTCTCTGCAATAATACTTGGATAGTTTCAAATGTTTCTGTAATTTCCTGTTTGGCGTCGTTAATGCACTTGTGCGTGCAAATCATTTGTCTAGCTTGGCTTTACCTCCGTTTGGACTTGCTTCTTTTGCTTCTAAGTGAGACCTTTATAAGATACTGCGTGGCTTGTTTGGACTTATCACCTGTCAGCAAGCTCACAATCATAAATTTCATGCCGATATGTTACCTGAATGTATGATATTGAAATCTACAAAGAAAGCCAAGGGAACTGTATTAGATCCGTGGTAAAATCGAAGGCCAATATCTAACTATACTATAAAATATCACAATTTACCAGTTGTACTTTTAGTCTGTTATACCTAGTGGGCCAATATTGAGCCATATTCAAAGTTGAAATTTCCCATTTAGTTCTCAAATACCAGGTTTCAGGTCACATATTATACTTACTGAGCCAGATGTGGAAGTGAAGTGGCTAATTTTTAAACCATAACTGGCACTTGGCAATCGCAAAACATGAAAGATGTGCACCGCGAGTTCAATTTTCTCAGAATATGATGTTACTTTGTGGATTGTTAGAGCTGCGGATGTATTTTACTTTTTCTGTTTGACAAACAATATCAGCTGCCGATAAATTTTTCCAGTTACACACACTCAGTTGAATGCTCCCCGTTTATTTTGCCATCAACAAGATGTCATAACTCATTGTCCATACTTCAATGCCTTTCGGCTATGTCATTTCGTAAATGAAAACTGCAATTTTTTTTTCAAGAAAGCTCAAAAGCTTGCGTCGCAATGCGTATATAGAAGGGAACATATGTACATGCATTAGAGGAGGCCAGTTGTAACTCACTCAACCCGGTAGAGCTAAGGAGGCTGGTGTGGAAAATAGGGTGCCGAGCCCCACTGCCCCAGCCAGTGACAAAACTGCTTTGGTCTTGGTCTATCAGTTGCATGAAAAATGTATTCTGTTCTTGATGTGGTGCCTGTATCTATCCTTATTGGTCGTTAGCCATGCAAATTAGGCTGTGACTGTTTCCTTGGTAACATCGCTTCAATAACAGTTTGATGCTAATATTTGAGTTGGAATATTCATAGTTTCTACTGTTATCCCACCCCACTCCACAAACAAAAGAAGACCATAAATTTATGCTTTTGCTTATTCTGAGATTCTTTTATATGATTAAAGTGTCCTTACTACATAGTTTGTTTTTTTGGAGAAAACCTTACAACATAACTGGTTCTATATCTTGCTTCATGATCTAGACATTTCAAGTTTGTTCTGGTAAACTTGATGACCTATGCATCATGGACCGCAATACAACAGATTTCAGGATTAGGTTTGCATGCAGTAAACATTTAACGCCCACTATGTACTGTAGAGTATGATAGGAGAAGCTTTGTTCAGATAAGCTTACATACACCTTCCCCACCAACTTTCTGGCAAGCACACTCATGTGTGCTCTAATACTTGCTTGATATGATTCATAGGTGAGACCGTCCCAGAGATCATTGCAAGACTGAAGCGGGATTTAATTCCAACCATCAAAAGTGGGCTCATATACTGGCCTCTTTGTGACTTCATCACTTTCAAGTTTATCCCTGTTCATTTACAGGTAGCATTAAGTTCCTAACGTATTCTTCCAAAACTTGTTTGACAGCAATCTGAAGTGAGTTTTTTTCTTTCAGCCGCTAGTAAGCAATTCCTTCTCGTTTCTTTGGACCATCTACATAACATACATGGCTAGCTTAAAGAAACCAGAATTGGAGGTGATTGCGAGCTCGTAGTCCTCCAATGGTTTTCATGGACTGAGTTTTCTGTCAGTTATGTCTGCGAGGCAAAATCTATATGGCCATTACCTGGAAGAATCATGCGACTGTCAGTACCACTAGCTCATTTATACTTTCATCAGTCAAAGACCACACAGAGATGAACTGCTTCCTTGGTGTCTTCCATTTTCAGTAGGGTATAGTAGTGTCCACCTGGCTTCTAATTGCCTTTGTTTTTGGCTAATCTATATGGCCATTACCTGGAAGAAAATGACACTAGGCATTTCTTCTCATTTGCAAGGTCTTCTATTTTGCGCACCAAATTCTCTGTACCCAGTTACACTGATGTTACATGAAACAATGCAAGGTTTATGCTTGATATGTACATAAAATGTATTTTTTGTTGACGAATAACCCCCTTTCTGATTACTTTCTATTTCTAATCAGCCACACGTTTTTAGATGTGGCCGATTACTTTCTATTGAGCTCGTTCCTCCAGTTGCAACAAATTAGTTTCTGATGTACACATAATAATGCCTGTGATTCTGTTTGGACTGAATTCTGAAACACTGAAGCCTAGCTAAGCCATCTTCAGACTTAAACATTGGTAGAGCCAAGGAGACTGCATGTGCTGATCATCATGCCTCTCGCTCTTATTTTGAAACCTTACGTTTACATTGGACTTGGGGAATCGCTGCCCTGACTCTGATTCAGCAGAAGTTGATGACGACACTGTTGCGCCGGAGTCTGAGTTGGATGCCATATCTTGTTTCCTCCTATCATTCCCAGTTGCTAGTGTCAGCTCCAGGTTGAAGTCTTCAACGGGAGGGGGCTTCTTCTCGCCTGAGTTACTGTACCATTGCAGATGATTTGTCTCCACCATTGCTTCAGCTTGAGTATCTTCTCCTGCCTGAGCCCGGTTCATCTTAACAACGTGCATCTCCGTCATCAGTTGCTTCTGAACCTGGTATACACGATGCAGTTCGTTTACCTGCTTTGATCAAAGAACATATATCATCGAACTCTTCCACCAACATAGAAAAAGATGATTCTATCTCTAACCAGACATTGTTGGTTGCGCTTCGTTTACCTGGTGTCTGAATGTCTGTTCTTGCCTCATGATGGCCATCTTCATTTGTTTCTTCTCCATTTCTCACCAACCCAAACAAAGATCAGCTTCACCTGTTTCATCACAGCCTGATTATGCAAAGGTTGTTCTTGTAACAATTATGAATTGGCAATGGGTATGAGATGCTGCATCTGCATTGCAATCATTGGAACTTTGTTTATGCGCGGTTGCGTGTCTTCTTCTTGTGATTTATCTCTCCCATCTTTTTCTCAGCGTGTGATGGTGACACTGTCTCTCGTGTAGCTTCTGAATGATTGTACTTCTTCAATGGCTGAAGTGTTTTTGGTTCTCAGATGGGAGTAACCAGCTTTGCCATTTTGTCAATTAAGTTGCATTAGTGTGTCAATGAGTATCCTATGCAAGCATTAATGTTATGGCTGTGTCTTGTGTGTGATGTACCTAACACATTAATCACCTGTCTATGTGCACATGTGCACTGCTTTGCCACACGGAAAATCTATAATGAATATTTTTTGTTGATATTTAAGAAATCTTGTAAAAAACTGTACCATTTGTCCATGAAATGCAGATAGCATGCGGGCTGTAGATTCTAGATAATAGAAACTTTATATGTTTGTGGGGCAATAGGACAAACTAAGATTCATGAGTAGAACATAATAAATGATGCAATGATATATTCAGGCAACATTTAAGAAGTATTTTTATGTCTGGTCTGAAATTTTGGGTTTCCAAACTCGCGTGGTTTGATATTGTCTCTTAATGACTGAAATTCCATAAATATTCAGGTTTTGCTATCTGTACTTTCTCCGAGTAACAGGTTGTAGCCATTCACTGAGAGCATAAACAGGAATCCCCCCCCTCGTACATGCCCAAAATGAAACCCACAAAATTGTAACCCCTAAACTGCACCGATGTTTGATACTCGTACTTTGAGGCAGCAGAATTATTAAAGAAAATATAACATAATTCTGCATCTGTTTTCATGTTCTATATGCTTGGATGTGAGGATGTCATTATGCTTCCCGAGAGGAACTACTAAACAGTTGCAATACAGAAGGCAATTCTGAAGAGATCAGAGAGCTCTAAGAGACCAAGACGAAGACCAGCTACCGTTGGCAAACAGAAACATGCCATTGCACCTTCTAAAGGTTGAGCATCAGTCCTTTCCCTTTGCACATAGAATTACCAGAAATGGAATGAAGAATGAATAAAAAACCAAGCTTCACGAACTTCTATAGATGTTATCATGCCTCATGAAGGGCTGAAGTGCAGAGCTTTCAAGTTAAGAATCATGAGAGATGAACAAGACGAAGGAAAGATCAAGACAGACTTTATGCTCACCTCTGGTAAGGATCCCTGTTCCTGAATTCTTCGGAAGAAGGTAAAGGCACTCTCTCTGTCTCCCTTCTCTCTGTTTATCTCTCTCTCTCTCTCTCTCTGTTGTTTCTCCCACAAGAAGATCTCTCTTGCTAGCTACTTCTAGGCCAAGGCCAAATCTTTTTGGTTCTGTTAAGAAGCAACAGGTTGGCATGTATCAAATCTGGTGAGGCAGGGAGGGGGGAGGAGGGGATTTAAGATTCTCTCCTGTCATTAGTTTTACTGTCATGGTGGGGCCTTGTGGGCATGCCAAACAAATCCAAGCCAATTTAGGCCAATGGAGTTCATGCATGATAAAGGACCCAAAGATGCTCCAATGTAGTGACAAGAAAAGGATAGGACCAAGATAACAAGCTCCAGCAAATTATATTCTCATTTCCAGCACCAAAAAATATATATAAAATCTTACACGCCTCCCTCCCACGATACATCATGCAGGATTTTCGCCTTTGAACAGCTCGATCGAATCCATTTGTTTATCTTGGGGGTGTGCATGGATCTGCTTGGCCATGTTATCACAAGTGTGGTTTCTTTATTCTGAAGTTCATTCAAGTGTTGTGTGTTCTCAGTGGGGTTGTCTAGCTTTTGTTGGGTTTAGAATGTTTTTTGTGGATCACTACAACAGAAGGATCAACCGGACAGACAACTAGGCATGCCATGTTTAGATCCCACACTCGCATGTGCTTTCTATTAAGATTATCATCACCCAGTTGTCACAGCTAATATATATAATCTTGCATTACTGTCATCCAAAGTCAGAACACCTACCTTAGTATCACATGAAAAAAGAGAGTACTCCAATAAGCACATATAACAAAGGTGCACTACCGATTGAGGCAATTCAGCAGAAAAAAACTTACTACCACTTTTTACCAGGTAAATTAAGTACTTTCTTACAGATCCAGGATTTAACCCTGAACCCAGGAATCTATCTTTTACAGATCTAGCAATAAATCCTGAGTCCTGACCAGATTCAGAATTGAAGTGTGGATCTTGTGCTGGTCTCATATGCTGCTCAAGATGGGGCAGTGTGATTGGATGGAGAGTTATGTGGAGTGGTTGGTAACATAACAGTAACATGTCTTGGTCCCCCTCAGGATATATATGTGAGGCCTGGCCTGGCCTGCAATGCAAGCAAGCAAACTGTTCCCTCTCATTCCAAGGAATTTGACAAGTCGACCGGGGCATGAAGATCCAAGACTGCATGATTAGTTCCAGAGTCCAGACACATGGTGTCAGCCCTGTCATTGTCAATCTAATTGCCACCGGATGCATGTCTCTGTCACCTCTCGCAGAGGATTAGCTGGATTTGTTAGATGCTTTGTAGAAATCTCCTCTGGGTTCTGTTGTGTGATTGGGCGTTATGCCCACAATTGTTTGCCATAATGTTGGAATCATTTTCTTATTTGCATTTTAGTTTTTATATTATCTGATCTTTTATTTATGGTAGTTTAGGGTATGTTTGATTTGACTCCAAACTTGCCTGACAACGTAGTTGGCTAGATGAAATTTTGATCTAAGTTTTGCTTGCTCATGAGTTGGTCGATGTTTGCAAGAATTTCTTTAGAATTGAAGCTAGTATCTAATTGGATTTTTTCTTACATTTTCTTGTACAAAATTTGTTTGTATTCTTGTTAGAGATCTGACTGATATGAGCTCGAAAGTGCGTGGAGCCGGTGTAGCATTTGAATGGAAAATAAGAAGGAAGTTTGACTGAAAATACTTACACAACATTTTTTTTCTAACTTATGTTTGGTTCTCGAAATAAGCTTATTTCTGCAGCAAAGTTACAAGAAAAATCATATAAAATGTGACTGTAGAAGGGCCCAAAAATTGGGCAGACAACTCATCACGCGTGATGATGTTTTCTTGGATCAGACGGCTCAAAAGAAGACGACATAATCTTGAATACTTGTCTCGTGAAACATAACATAGTCTACCCAACACACAATCAGGTGATTAGAAACGAAGCCCAATTAAGGAGCTAGCTAAGTGTGAGTTTATCAAAAAAAATCTCGTTCATAATTATGGCAGATTGCAGTCCGTTTTGACTATCCAAATTCAATGTTTGACCAATAATATCTGCATTTGTTTATGTTATACTGAATTGATATTACTGGATTCATCTTCAGAAGCACAATTTTTTATGCTGGTGATTTTTACCATTAACAAAATATTGTACAAGAAATTCACGGTCAAAACACAGATAATTTAGACAATCAAAATAAGCCCTACATTTTTAAAACAAGGGAGTAATTTTCTATGGTTGCTTATGCTGCCATGTCAGGGCACATAAGATGCCATGTCAAGGTCTCCTTCCCTGTGCTTGGCGCAAGAAAACAAAGTCTTCAGATCTACCCATCTCCTACCCAATAATTTCTCTTGTTTGAAAACAGTTGAGATTGCCACATGAGGTCCATGCTCCATGCATGTGTACAGGTTTAATCTCAATGCATCTTTTACGTGCATTCTAAATGCCCAGTCAACAGATTGATTTTGGAGGATATAAACAGCTTGTTTGCATGATTGGAAGTTCAAATGCTATAATATTGTAGTGAATTAACGTAGCTAGTTTGGATGTTATCCTGATAGCCGGACTTTGCTTCAGCCTTCATAGCCATCGAATTGAAAAAGCAAATGATGAGATCAACCGTAAGTATACAATAAATAATGTGCATTGGTTCGGCGTTTATCACAGTTACATTGATGTTGTGTCATATGATCTGGGCAATTCTTTTCCTATCAGATGACTGAGAACCGTCAAATGCCACCAGCATTTTTATCTCTCTAGCTAACTTTGCTATTGCCGATCAGATCTCCTCATCCATTCTGGTTGTGGGATGAGGTTGGATGGGATGATCCAAGTTAAACGTTTGCTTAATTAATTTCATAGTGGCGCTAAATGATTTTTTTTCTTCTGAAAAAGAAGGATTCGTCCGGCCTTTGCATCGATTGAGCACACAACCATTATATTATTGCAAAATGACCATCTCATACATCAGTAAGCATGTAAGTAGCTCGCCACACTCAAACTGATAGAAAAAATCCCGTGCGGCTATCTTTAATTGGTTGCACCTAGAGTCCATGGAGGCATGGAAGCTGGGTGCATGCCACCACTCTCTGTAACAGGGACCAATTATATATATGGATCCAATGCAACGCTGGATAGATAACCTACATAACAATACATTGAAAACATTTTCCTTAGGAAAAATAAGATCATTACGGTTTTTTCATATAGACCAACAAATAAAACAAGCATCCATCGCTACCAGTGCCTTAATAGCTAGGTCTAGCTAACCCCGAAAGTCACATCCCAAACATATTGGAAATAGAGCATGGTGATGGAAGATTAAACATTATTAAAATGACTCGCCAGACATTTCTTGTCATTACATAGTAAATGAAGAGATACTCAATGGTCTCCTCCTCATTGCAAAGATAACATAGGTTTAAATATAGGGCAAATATTCCAGCTGCCCTCACCATCTATATCAAACCTTGCAGGCTGCTTGCTTCACTGCTCCATTGACATACACAACCGTAGTCGCCAGGCTTCTAGTTTCTTTCAGTAGGCTAATCAGAAATTCCACGCACCTCTATCGCCGCACATATATTGACCCAACTCACAAATAAAAGCATTCATCCTTGGACATAGTATGTTCAACAGTTTTAGTTTCCCACTTCTTGGGTGACGGTCCAAATTTGAGAACAGAGGAGAGTGAAAGGAAAATTTCTAACATGAATCAGAATGCAACACGTGCAACACAGGGCCGTCATAAAATCTTGCAAATTCGAATGCCAGCTTGCTACTCCATCCGATTCTAAATTTTTGTCGTTGTTTTAGTGCAAATTTGACTAAAATAACGACAACAATTTAGGATCGGAGAGAGTACGTAGGAACTCCGCTGCGATTTCGGTGAAAACAATTAGCTAGATAGCTACCCAGCAGGTTTTTGAAGATTTTTTTTACTGCAGAGCTTCTAGCTAGGATTTTTATATTTTTTTTTAAAGTTAGCAACTTCAAGGCAAGGCATTTAGGGGCTATTTGGTTTGATCTCAACCTTGTTCTCTAAAAAATTTGGCTAGCCATAATGTTTGTGAAAGTTTTATTTGCTAATTTTGGGAAAATAATAAACTAGAGTTAGCATGCGTTTCTGTGGTTCTTATTTGGTTCCTTACCAAAACAAATACTCTCTCCGTTTTATAAAGATTGACACGGTTTTGAACTACCTCTGGTCCAAAGCCGTGCCAATCTTTATGGTACGGAGGGAGTATGAGCCATCTCATTTCTCACAGATTTTTCTCAAATAATTTGCAGAGTGAGCAAAAAAAATAAAAAATCCTTGGCCAACATTATATTTGGTAGTGCTGCATGTCACACAAACCAAACAGACAGAAGACCAAAATTTTGACCATGATTAAACATTGATAAGGTGCACTTTGTGCGCTTATATTTCCCTAAAAAAAGAGGTTAGATTATTAAGTCTCTTGGTTGATGCCTACGTACGTGTGAGAATCCCTTTATCAAGATGCTCAGTTGCTCTCGTACTAACAAATTTGAAATCACTTCAGTTGAACATCGGTTTCAAATCCAATACCTGGAAGGTGCCCCGATGTTTTGAAACAGAAGATAATTAAGTTGGCATTTGCCTTTCGAAAACAACAAGTGAACTCTACTTACTTTCCGCAAAAATAAATAAATAATAATAGTTTATTAAAAAAAAACTCTACTTGCATTTGGCTAGAAACTTGGAAATCCCGTCCGATGTAATCTGTGAAGGAAGATCGGCATACATGAGATTGCATCAAAGGAATTTATACATGCCACCACACGAACTAAGTTTGGTCAAAAGGGCTGTACTGTGTACTGTAGAGGTTTTTGGAAAGCTAGGTTTCGACAACCAATATAAACTAGTACTCCACTTTCTATCTAATAGTCCTAGTTTGCAGTATCGTGAAGTCATCGTGCATGCAACTTTAGTTGCTCGGTCTTTGCGTTGTCGCCCTTGAATTATTTCCGCATTCTCTTAAAAACAATAATCCGATTCTGTTATTAGTTACTAATTATTATAGTCTGTCTCGCAAAATAATTTTAAAACTATAAAAATAAAATTTACCTTTTACCCTCTGAGAAAATTTGTTACTGTACACATTTTATTCCACTTGGCAAAAAATTCTTCGTTTGACCCCTATTTAGAAAACTTTTGGCACATTCTCTTATTACCAATTTTAAGATTTCCAGTTATTCCGACAAAGTGGCCTCACATGTCAGACCTATGTGACATGTCCAATTCGGAGTCGTATCTCGCGAATACACTTTCATTCATCTTAAATACATCGTTATGTTTCTTTTGGAACACACATTATTTGTACTTTGCAGAAATAAATTGGTTTTGGATAAAGAGAATGGACATTTCGACCGACAAAGTTCTCAAAAGAATCAAAATAGAAACACATGTATTATACGTTCAGTTACATAGATTCGTCCTGCAAGCACAATTGGAAGTGCTTTACAGCCATCGAGAGTATTATTGGCTTACTAAAAAAAGGGGCGGCCTCATTTTGAAGGAAAAAGGTGGATCTCCTCATAGACATGATGCACGTATTACATGTAAGCTCAAATTAACCCTAACATGACCAGCACAAAAGTGTCTTTATAGACAAGTGCAGAGTACTATAGGGAACCAGTAGGCCTAGGGGCGCAGCATCATTGAGCAAAACTACTTCAATGATCTGAGTGGAAATATTCCTCTTCAAGACATAAAACAAAGATATCATCCGTACGCCAATTGCTGCTGCTGATGACCAACACACCCATGATCTAATCATCCACCAACACACGATCGTGCAACCATGCGTGCCTGTTGGTTCCATCATAAGCTGCAAAAAAGATCTTTTACCCAAAATATATAACAATCCATATTGAGAAGTATTGTTTCTCAAGGACAACAGCTAGCTACGAATTAATAGTTGGCTCAACTAAATCAGTAGATGTAGTAGATGCAGTCTTCGATTAGATCCACCAAGTCAATTTGCATCACACACAAGCAACATCAAGCCGGAAACCCCAGTTCCGAGCAAGGAGACATGCCCCCGTACTCTCGGTTAGTTGTAGGTCCCATCTAGCCTCCATACTCGATGCCCTTTGCTATCATTCTCGAGATCAATAAAATATAGTATTACCTAAGGGGGACCTGAACCTGTATAGATCAGTGCCACACAATGAATATACTCGGAACATCCCCCTACATCTTCACGTACTCCATAATATCGTAAGATGGAGGTTACCAATCGACAATCGTCGACAGTTACCATACAGGGTTTCTATGGGCTCATGTTCAGAAATTTCGCCACGGTGTTTTGCCCATGTTCTGTGCTCGCAAGAAGTTCTAAGATTAGGGACTCATTTGGTTGTTTGCCTGGGTGTCCTAAAGTAGAACAATTCACCACGGCAAACGCTTGGACAGTGACCAAAATAGATTTTCGCCGAGCCAAATTACTCAGATCGCTAGTTTTATCGCCACCATGGCAACAGAACTATTCCGGTGTTAGATTTCCATGGCAATCAAACTATTCCGGTGAACAATTTTCTCGCTGCCGAGGTACTTCCGTTTGATGTTACATTTTGCCAATGTTAACCAAATTTCCATAGGTATTATAACAAATACTGTCAATGGGCATTTTTCAGTATCTGTTGCGGTTCATGAAGGGTTCAAGCCAAACAGACCCTAGGTGACAGAGATCCCACAAAGAAGGAATCTCCTATTGACACGCAGCCAGGGGGGGCAAGTAGAGCCTTTAACAAGTTGGCACCAATGGGCGATGGTCCCAAACCTTGAAGCTACAAAACACTAGATACGTCCATGATTGCGGCTGCAGATGCCCAATGCCTCACCCTCGCCCTGACGCAATCACATTGCAGTGGACCTGCCTACTCCTGAGTGCTTAGAAAGACGTCACTGCTAGTGTTGTAGGGGCTTGTTCAAAGCTACTAGTCGAGATGGGAAAGCTTTCCTTGGCCTAAAAATGGCACTTGAATGTGTTCTCCTGCATAATTATTGGATCAACGTACCCACGAACGTGCTTCTTCGACATGGAACCGACATGATGTCGACCCTGGATATGAACCCAACAGGGTGAAATTCTGAGGACAGGGGATGGGGTTCAATGGCAGGATAAACCTGGATAAGAACTGTCCAAGCTCAAGTACGGATACCGAATTTATCACCATCTAGATATGTGATGCCGTCCAAATTACAATACAATCGGATGGCACGAGGGATGGCGAAAGGGATGCCGTACCTGTTCAACTTGAAGTCAAGAAGATCAGATTCCACTGATGTTGATGCTCACCAGTTAGTGGCTGTCTTCAGTGCATAATGGCAGCATTTGTCTGTTCTTTGATATGGACATCTGACCAAATACTTCCAGGCTTTAGTGAGTGCCCAAATCAATTAATCCTCAACGATGACGAACTGTAACACTTGTCCTCCCTGACCAAGTATCATGTAGCATCTCACGAACTACATATGCGACAGATACTTAATTTGATGCTATGATGCAGTAGAATACAGTACCATAACTCACTTGATAAATGGAACAGTAAGTGGCGCCTTCTATTCTTAATATGCTCCCGAGGGCAATTGGAGATTATTACCAGTTTATGAGTATTCTATCGCTGCCATGATCAGAATTCAGAAGGTGTAACACTTTGAAAGTTTGCTAATCATTTCCTTATGTTTTTTGAATTGTTTTTCTTGTCTGCAAATGGTAACGATTTTAATAAATCTAAACAAACCGTACGACCGTAAGAAAGATGAAGAGTAAACAAGTGTGTGGCCTTACATTGTAGGTTAGAATATGAATAGCCTTGAAGAAGTTTCTCTTTTTCCCATTTTAGAGGATAAAGTATTAAACAAGTTGCTTAACTTTTCATCATTAATATGTTTTTTTTTGTCAAATCCGAATCGAAACAAATACTGCACAAATGGTATTTCTACTATTCCCTCCCTTCCATAATAAGTGTCTTGGATTTAGTACAAAGTTGTATACATCACAACCCACATATTTCACCATCAGAATAAAGGATGATAGAATATATCTATCTTTATTTCAGGGAAATAGGCTAATAGAGCACATAAATAAACATATAATAGTGTCATTGTCTAACAACAGTATAGAGGAATATCACTGAGATTTTAGAGGATTATGTAACACAGAATAACTGCAATGATGATCAAACAAGCACTAGCATGCGAATTTGGATGACAGTTTTAACATAGCGTATCTAATGCTACTTGAGGAAAATGCTATCAAACACTTGGCAATACGTTCACCATGCTTTACCAAGCACGCGAATGACAATGAAAGAAACGATGCATTTTTTATACATCTGATTGGACTGAAAATGTTAGGCAACTGGCATATTGACATAACTATCACCTAACGAATAAAAGAGTCCATAAAAATAGCATCACACTAACTTAAAGTCAGTTCGCCTCAATCATCTCGCAAAAGGCAACTTTCATGGAAGTATTTATCCACCCAGAACAACACCACTTCAATACTCCCTCCGATTCATAATAAGTGTCGCTGATTTAGTATAAAGTTGTAGTAAATCAGCGACACTTATTATGGATCAGTGGGAGTAGATGTTAGCTTAATCTGGAAATGCATCAAATTTCCTTGCTTGCTTATCACAAAGTGCCAAGTTGGCCACATAAGTTTCAGAAGTGGAACCATGTAGTGTGATAGAAAACACAAGCGCTTCCTCTTATGAGCTGCTAAATATAAAAACAACGCACTGGATCATATTTGAGCTAAAGAAACAACAAGTTCCTCGAGTCATGCCCTATAGTGCAATGTTGAGTGTTAATTTCCCAATTAGATTGCTTCCACAAATGCATGTTTTCTTTAGTTTTGTTTCTCTACAACAAAAGATCCCTGTACGAATTCCCTAGCGTGTCTGGTTGAAATCAAACAGTGCTGATAATATTGCAGTATTAGAGATTGCTGAACATAGTTCTTATATAATATCCCGACCAAAAGTCAACCAACACATACCTAAACTTTCATATCTTTGTGGATGAGCTAAAGTACATCAATCACTGGAGCAAAAGATATTCGCAGTCGAGTACTTTTCTGGATGTCAATATCAAGGCATTTATAATGCTTTTATTATCCTGAAAGGTGAACAGACTTTTACAATTCTCGTTTTGTTCCACGCCGAACAAGTAGTCAGGTAGTACTAACTAAGAGTAGTGAGGAAAAGAACAGGACCAACTTATCTTGTGCTGAAGTTAATAAGTGGCACCTTACACAGATTACTGTCATCATGACAAGAAAACTAGCTAACAAAATATAACGCATTAGGATCCTAAAGATGAACTTCCAGTTTGTCCACTGCTCAAATCCAGTACTTCAAGTGTTCGAAAAGGGGGTCTTTCTCCAAATTTCAACAGATGTGCAACTTCATAAACTGGACGCAGTTCTAAAATGGACTGCGCATCTAGGTAGGAGTCGCAGGCAAAACACCAGACTGACAGATCACTGCAAAAGGTTACATGATGCTGAGTAGAAGTAGCCAAAATATGTGTGCATGCAGCAATACAGGAAGGCTTAAATTGTACGCCTTCAGAATGAAAGTGGGGAATAAGATAGAAAGGCAGCATGTGATAAGATGTTCAACAACTTAATGAAAATACTTCATACGTCGATCATTGATTTAAAATTTCAAACAACATTTAATTATTTGTGCCCTTATGTATAATTTTGCCCTTAATTCGCTGCAATATTTCAAATCAGCCAACTAGCCAAGTCTCAAATTTGCCATTCATTTGCTCAAGTTATTTAGCTCAATGGCAAATGACTATATGAGTGATTGTCTTAATGCAGCACAAGACAAAGCCTGCAATGCATGGATTGACTTTTTGTAGCATAATAGTACAACACCCGCACATTGGTACGAATTAAAATAAATTTAAGTCAGATCATGTCATCTACATATGCTCACATCCCAACTGTTTGTGCCAAATCCAACAGGTGTATAGGGTCGCCACCAGTTGAAAAGACATAATGTATAATCATAGCAATGAGTTCACTGGTTCAGTGGTCCGACCAGCAGTCAACCTATTAAACTGGCCTAGCAAAGTAGTCTCATGCTCATGCAGTAAACTTTGCAGTTCTTAGAACGGAGCACGTATGTAGGGATAAACTAGCGCAGTTAAGGACATTATGGTAGTCGATGAGGAAAAGCTAACACCAGACATAGCTGATCTACCACTTCAAAGTTCAAACTATATAATGACATGAACCTTGGTCACATCAAAGATTCAAAGTAACTACCATGCTGAAGTGGGGGGGGGGGGGGGGGAGGGGGGGTCTTTACGAGAATTCCTGAGAGACAAATTAGTGTGATGATCCTGAGATGGAAGAGACTTAATTTTTGCTTGATTCACAATGGGTATACTGAAACTCATCTCCTGTACATAGAATTTAGTAAACCAAACCAACAAGGAAACCAAGTGTTCTTATCTCCAACTTCAAACAGTGTGTGGTGCTACAATACCGTTTCACATCACAACAGGTGACAATCAGATATAAACCTATTGTACCGATTACTGGCATTGCATAGGGTTCATCTTAGATGTCTTCAAATAGAAAGTTACGCAAAAGCAAGTTCAACCATTTACCTGAAGCTCAGGGCAATACAATGGCCCATTTCTTGATAATGGCACAGCATATGTTTGTTGATAAAACGACTGCACAACACATCTTTGCAGATCAAACATAACCAGTTTTCAGAAGGGTGATGACACCTGCATGAAAAAAATGCTCATAAGAGAACTCAGGCATGGATATAAGAAGTACATCAAACTCAACAATTATGTTAAGCTTCATTTGGAGCAGATCTGGTCACCCGGAACCAATAACAACAAAATGGGGGTGTGCAAGTAAAGATGTTGCAATTTGACAGTCATGCTATGAAATTTCAGTGAACGCGAAACAATCTTTAACTTGTGTTGTGTATCATGAAAAATTAAATGACATTTTCACGTCAAATGACATTAAAACATGCTTTGATTATAGTAGTTGTATAAGAGGTATAGACAGGGAGGTACTTTTCACATGTCATTCATGCATACTGCATACATGATACATCAATCATAGATAACCATGCCTCATCAATCATCATCTCATTAGTTGTTACAACATTTCAAATTTCAAATAAGGATAAACTTCAGCTAATTTAACTAATTGGCAGGCAACCGCTCACTGCCATGTCATCTAGTTGTGAACTAATTGGTGAGAAGAGCTATACTCGGCACTAGCGCACATGATTGCAAACGCTATGAGATAGAGAATACAGAATTCCTGTCGCAACACCTTGCCACTTGCAGGCATCTCCGCAGGACTGCAATCCTGCTCATCGGATGTTACAACATGTCGATAACAATGTAACATTAACAATCCTATTGACGGATCACATCATCGACATGTACGTGGTCGTGGTAAGTCTGGACTCGACCTAGTGGTGTACTGCTACTGCTAGCATTAGCAGCAAATAAGTGATCCCAGCAATGTAAATGACTTGCCATTATGCCATAACATATTTGAGTCCAAACCTACTAGGCTACTGCCAACAATCACATTGTAATCAAAGCATTAACCATTTTGACATTTCGCCTTGTCAAACTAAATCATCTCATCATATTCCACCATGAATGAATTCTGGAATACAAGGTTTTCAGCCAAACAGAGTGCCACTTCAACCTTGAACCGAAGAGGTTAATGGGCAGAAACCCCAACACGAGCAGCACCTGAACCGCATCAAACAACCCTAACGATTCGCATCGCTGTCCCAGGATCGCGACACTAAATTCAAGGAAGATGACGAGCCAAACCTAGAGCACTGTGAGTCAGGCGAGGGCACGCGAGCGAGTTCGTCGGCGCCGGCGGCGGGCATGGCGGAGAGGTGGGGGCAGCTGGTCCGCGCCTCCACCCACCCCGACGCGGCGCCATAGAGTTCCAGATCCACGTCTCCCTCCGCCACCGCAGTCCCCTGATCCTCCTCCTTGCGGTTGCTCTCCTCTCCGCCGTCCTCTCTCTCCTTCCCCTGGGACACCAAACGTAATTACGTAAGGACGCATCAGTAAGAAACAAACGCAGAGACGGTAGGTTGATGATTCCAGTGGAGATTTTGTATGGGGGGACGAACAGGGCGGGAAGAAGACGAGGGCTCTCCGGCTCCGGCGGCGGAGGACATCTTCGGCGAGGCGGAGCAGAGCAGGAGACGACGAATCCTCTCTTCAGACGAAATCCACGACGATTCTTTTTTTTTTAGAGGAAATCCACGACGATTCGTGCGGATGCAACATATAAATCGGAGGCCCAGATTGTTTAGAAAGGCCGACTTGAAAGCAAAGCCCGTTAGGCCCATATGAGGCCTAGTGGGGCAATGGGCCCAATGAAACCCGTTTCTCTTCTCTAGGGTTTATCTCGCTGCTCCCTATATAATCCTCGCCCGTTCGCCCCGCCGCCACCTACTCGCCTCTTCTTCCCACGCGCGCCCCCAGGGTTCTCCACCTCTAACCGGCGGCTGCGGGCAGGCGGAAAGGCGAAGAGCGGCGGCGATGGGGCACTCCAACGTCTGGAACTCCCACCCCAAGAACTACGGGCCCGGCTCCCGCGTCTGGTATAACTCTTCTTCTACCGCCGCTTCGAATTCCCTCCCTCTCGTTAATTCGCTTGCTCCTGCGCGCTGCTAGAGATCTGTCATTTGGTGAAATTTATAGTGGATTGTCGATGGATCTGGCGATTTAGTTTGTGTACGCGCGCCTTAGTTTTATCTTGACGATGTAGTTCGTGGCAGGGTTCTCGTATCCAAATTGTACTGCATCTTTCAGAAGTGTATTTACATATGGCTAAGATGTGCTGTTGTTAGCTACAAATAAAACATGATCAATCCTGATATTCTCATATGTCAGGGCTATGTTACTGTTGGTAAATTACCTCTTGCTATCGTTACATCAAAGATTTGTTGCGTTTGGTGTGACCAGCATTTCTTGCAATGATTTTGCATAAAAAAATCAGTTATCTTTGTTGAAGCGAACATATTTTTGGCCTTAAAACAGTCGTTTTGAATGCTTTAGCTCACTTAAATTTGTGATTTGGCAGCCGGGTCTGTGGGAACTCTCATGGGCTGATCAGGAAGTACGGGCTGATGTGCTGCAGGCAATGCTTCCGCAGCAACGCCAAGGACATTGGCTTCATCAAGGTATACTCTATAAGCTTTAACGGTGGTGTGAACCACTGTATCTGTGGTCCTCAGTTCTGGTTTATATCTTACTACCTCCGTCCAACAATAGGGGGCGTATTAGCTTTCCTTTAACCACTGCTTTGATCACAGATTACTCTATTGATATATAATTATATGACGTAGATTCATATCCATTATATTTCTATTCAAGGATATTTGCTTATGGTTATGATTTCGATCACATTAGTCACATATTCATGAAGTAATTTGTGGTCAAAGGCTTGGTCAACCGAACCCTAATATGCCCCGTATTGTTGGACGGAGGGAGTAAGTATGTTTAATTTTGTAAGTTGAATCAAGATGTTGGTTCTAGTGGGTGTCAGAGTTATGTTTGAATAACAACATCTTAGTATGTTACAATTGGACTGTCCATATTTGTGCTGTTGTCGCTGCAAGTTCTGAAAGCTCTCTTGTTAAATAAACTTGAGTTCAGTTTAGCATATCTACCTTTTACTCTTGCTAGTCTGCAGCGCTTTCTTATCTGTCATGAACCGTTATTAGTGCCTTCTGGACACTGTTGGTATGTTTATTTCATCATTAGGAGCGATGAATGTGCTGTTATTTTGGATGTTCTTGATTCAATTAATGTAAGTTCTCAGCTGTTGATCATATTCCTGGTTGTCGTGCTCTTGCACATCTTTGCATTTGAAAATTGGTTGTGTTGTATTGAAAATTTTGGCAGCGCATTAGTGGAATCATCTATTGTTGGTAATGATCATTCTAACAATTGTTATGTTAATTGCAGTACCGCTAAATCGCCTTGGCTTCCATGATGAGAAGCTAATCAGGAGCAAACGGTCCATTTGATAGAAGGCTTAATTTCAATTCCAGTAATTTAGCTGTTTGCTCAGTACTCTACTAGTAAAACTTTGTGGTTTATGTTTTTGTTGGAAACTGAATGATGTGGATGTTGAACATGAGTTAATTACCGATCGAAAAGCCTTTTGCCATGTGTTACCATGGACTGCTGTTCTATTTTACTACCATTTTGATCTGATTACCTATTACTATTGGTTGATGAGAAGTTGATAAAGACGACAATGGTTGCTGTTTGGATACGGTACAAAAGTGTGAGCAGTTCTAGCAGATCCTACATATGAACGGCCTGTAAACTATTACTGTATGTGAAATTTCGTATACAGTAATTACTTTGTGCTCAATTCATCAGTTCATACATATCGCACATAAACGTCACAAATGCATTTGTCTCAACTCTAAACGATAACGACATTAGGGTTAAAAGTAGCTCAGTACATAGGAGTGCATTAATACAGTTCAACATTAACCAAACACAAGACCTTTGTCTGGGCGGGCCTTGTCCTCAGCCAAACTGGACAGCGACGCCGCAAGGGCCTTCACACCACAACGTAGTCGACGGCGTAGTGTGACAGCGGCTCTACGCCTCCTTCCAAAGGAGGCAGCAGGAGCTTTTCGGTGAGGTGGCAGCACGGGAGCTCCCCTCGTCGGCAGCAGGATAGGCGCCAAGGTAACATCGGAGGGCGCTGTGCTTCTGCGCCGCCTTCGATCTTAAGCGGCGGCGGAGGCGTCATCGGGCTGCACGGGGAGATGGACTGGCCTCCGCGGTGACCCCCCGCCCCGAGTTGGTAGGGAGGCGAAAGGGTTTTAAGCGGCGGAGTCGGCGTTCTCCCTGCCCTCTTCTCTGCCTGAAATATGTGAAAAATCTGGCGACCAACAGTTGCGAGCTTTTTTTATCTATGTACTGCTTCTAATTATAATCAACACAAGAGGATAATAAGTCACCATGTCCATCTACAAAATAGGCATGAGTGCTCTGAACTCAGGCTCTAGGTTCGAGAAAAACAAAATAGGCATTAAATTCAAAGTAAACCTCTATTAATTAGATTAGAGGCCACTGGCTATGAATTTGATGATTGGAAATGTTTTCCATTGGGCGTATTAAGTTGAATAGAAGTTCGCGCGCTTAACGCAAATAATTGACAGAGCTAGCAGTTTTAATATATAATATTATCTCCGATCCTTGACAAGCGTCTTAGGTTTAGGACAATTTTGTACTAATTTGTTATTAAATGTGGGGATAAGGTGTGTCGATCTAAAAAACATGGAGGGCTGGGAGTCCTCAATCTCAGAATTCAGAATCAAGGATTATTACTCAAACATCTTTTTAAATTTTTTTAATAAAGAAGACATCCCTTGGGTTAATTTATTATGGGAAGCTTATTATCAGCAGGGTGTCCCTCAAGCTATGAATTCAATGGGTTCATTTTGGTGGAAGGCTGTACTGAAATTAATTCCTCTATTTAGGGGTATTTCAACTTGTAAACCAGGAAATGGTGACACAGCTCTTTTATGGGAAGACTCTTGGTGCAAAGAGGAAATCATTTCTACAAAATTGGCCTGTCTATATTCCTATGCAAGACATGAGGATATGTCCATTGAAAAATATTGCAACCTTGGATCTGTTGCTGCTGGCTTTTTCACTCACAATCTCTCCATAAGCTCTAGAGAAAATGCATACCTTGGATGAACTTATAATTGATGCTGATATTTCTATCCACCGAAATGATCTTTGGTTACCTACCTGGCTTTTTCACTCCAATCTCTCCATAAGCTCTAGAGAAAATGCATACCTTGGATGAACTTATAATTGATGCTGATATTTCTATCCACCGAAATGATCTTTGGTTACCTACCTGGGGTTCAGCCTTTTCATCAAGCAAATTCTATAATCTTTGCTACTCCAGAATTATCCCACCTGCCCGGATTTGGAAAGCTAAAACTACTCTGAAGGTGAAGGTTTTTGTTTGGTTACTTCTTAGTGACAGATTGAATACCAGAAATATGCTCTCAAGGAAAAATTATAATATTGATTCAAGTTTGAATTGTGTGTTGTGCAACACTAGAAGTGAAGAAACCTTGAACCATCTCTTCTTGGAGTGTCCATTCAGTAAAAGGTGTTGGAGGCACATTAACATAATCTAAGAGACTCAACCTGTATTAAAGCAAACGTAGATTCAATAACCATTTCTTTTTTTAGGTGTTCTCTTTAGCTGCTTGAAATATCTGGAAGATCAGAAATAAACTCATTTTTGAGGGGGAGCTAGCCAATTTCCAGGGTTGGTTAGCAAAGTTCAAATCAGATTTATCTTTGCTAGGCTGTAGGGTGGCTCAATCCCTTTCTCCCACTCTTACTAGTTTGATAGACCTTTTCTAAATAACAGGGGAATGCCCCTGATTGTACATTTGTAAATATGTAAATATTTTTTTATATATAATATATACATCAGTAGGAGCCTCTCCTACTATTTTCAGTCAAAAAAAAATTTGTTATTAAATGTGATACACTTATTATGAATCGGAGTAACATGTAAATTGAATAGAAGTTGACGTTTTCGTATAGTATTATAATTGGGTACAATGTCTGTAATTTGAAATGGTTGTCTAATAGCACACTGGCACATCAATGCGTGTATATATAATACTCTCTCCGATCCATAAAAAGTGTCGCTCGTTTTGTACTAAGTGGGCGACACTTTTTATTTATCGGAGGGAGTAAAATATAAAAATACAAATATGACAATTTGTAACAACCTAGCCGCGCAAATACACGGACAAGCCTTGGCAGTTAAAAAAAAGGGTTCACATTTTTTTTTTGAAGTAAGATAAGAGGAAAGAGAATATAGGTGCAATGACACCATGAGCTTCATCTTCACGTCCTAGACGTAATTTCTGTCGTTCATCATGGGATACTGATCACCATCAACATGCCCTTGCTTGCTCGTCTGCTGACTTCTGTATGGCGATCACCAGTGGCTCACGTCAACCGTGAATTGAAATTGATTGGACCTGGAGCGACTACCACTCTCTTTCTTTAGCCCCGCGAGAGCAAAGTTGAGTGCAGAGCTGTCTTTGCTACCGCTGAGATGCACCTCTTTAAGGTTTGTCAAGTTCTCAGTGCCAAAAATTCTCTTATCCTTCGTGTCACCGAATTCCAGTGAAAGCGTCTCGAGCTTGGTCATGGATCCTGCCTCGACTCGTAGAACGTTTGGAAATTCATCAGCAAGTGTCACAGTCAGGCTACTGAGCACCGGGAAGTTGTGGGCTGTGCATGCAACCAGTTTTTCACCCTTGTAGAAATTGAGCTGCAAAATGATGCTCTTCAGGTTGGGCGCCCTGCACAGGACGCCGAATAGGTTTCCTTGGTCATCATGAAGAAACGCCCTGGAAATGTCAATCTCAACAAGATGGGCGAGTGACCCGAACCAGTCAGGCAGTGCATTCATGCTGCCCTGGAGCTTCAGGAATTGGAGGAGCCGTGGCGGTGACTGTAGACGATGAAGAAAATTCAGTGTCTTGCCATGACCATCCTGTTTCATGTCGAGCCACCGGAGGGAGTATAGCTTGCTCAGGGAGCGGCAAAGCTCGCCGAGAGCGTTTTCATCAAGTCGATATAGATACATATCACTCGCATTTGTTGTAGTTCACCTATCTCCCGGGCGACCTGAACGTCTTTGATACCTATCCTTACCAACTCACGCAGTGCCTTCATTTTCGAAAGCCCCCGAGACGGCAACCACCAAACACGATAATCGTTTCTGTTGGTGAAGAGCAGACGCTCAAGTTTCTTTAGCTTGGTCACTGTATCTGGTAGCCCCTCGAGGCCCGTGTGCATTGCGTCAAGCGTTTGCAGATGCTCTAGCTCACCAACCTTGGGAGGCAACAAGGTAATATGTGTATTCTTCACGCTCAAGTACCGCAGGAGATACATCCGGCAGACATCTCTCATATGCTTATTTTGTAGGCCCTTGCAGTCTTGTAGATCAAGTACCGTGAGCAGGCTGAACTCTCCTAGCCGATCAAGCAGCTTGTGCCCTTCAAGATTGAATGTGCTCAGTGATCGGGCATGCTGCATGTTCATCTGCCCCGCTGCCATGGATCCATGTTCTCCGCCATGGATGGAGAGGCGGCGAATCCTATCATAGGTGATACCTTCGTATTGCCTACCTAGGAGGCTAGCAAAGTTGGCTTCCAAGGACTTGGACACCATAACCTCAAGCATCATGTCATGCACTCGGCACTCCAGCGCCCTCTGATCCTGTCCGGTACTGGTCACCGCATCAATCATGCTCCTGCTCATCAGCTCATCCAAGTAGGCTTCTGCAACCTCCAGCGAGGTCAACCCCCGCTTCTCCTCAACCAATCCTTCGGCTATCCATCTGTGCAAAAGCCGACCTATGTGGATCACATAATCCTCTGGGAAAATGCTAAGATACATCATGCAACCCTTGAGGTGATGAGGCAGGTGGTTGTAGCTGAGTGTGAGTATCTGCCTCATCCCCTCCAAGGTAGGGTGGCTCTCCATATGAGAACCAATTGATCTGCACACTCTTTCCCACATATCTTTGCTTCCATAGCTCGTCAAAAGACTGGCGATGCTGACAATTGCCAATGGCAGCCCACCACATTTTCTCAAAATAGTATCCATTTCACCTTGGAGCTCCTGGGGGCAATAGGCATCCTTGGAGCCAAATGCTCTGCTGAGGAAAAGCTCTTTAGAGTCTTCCGAATTCAGAGGCTTGAGTGGATAAAGGTAATCTCCGCCAACATCACTACAACATGCTTTGGCCACAGTTTCTATCCGAGTGGTGACAATGATTCTGCTGTCGCATGTGTTTTCTGGTAACCTAGACACGATTGCATCCCACGCTGCTACCGTCCATACATCATCGATCACAATGAGGTACCTGGTTTCATTATAGGCATTAGTATTACGTACAGTGGAGTTAGAGCGCAGAAACAGAAGATTACACGTGCAAAAAAAAACAATCCAAGCATTAAAAAAGTGGGTTTTCTAATTCTTGGTTGCATGACATCCTTGTAAACCTTTGTCTCCTCGAATTCACATATTACTAAGTCTAAAGTTTGGACAGAAACTTACCTAGTGTTTGGTTGCAGAGCAAGGTGAAATGGAATGGAATGGAACGGTTCTATGCCATAGAAATGGAATGGAACACCTAGGACCACTGGTTCCACTTGAAACCAAATTAATCCTACTTTTTTTGAGTTACCATATGGTTCAACATATTGTGAGAATATTCTCTTTGGAGAAACCATATGGTTCCATTCATTTTTCTATTTTTCTAGAAACCAAACACAAGAATCATTCTCAAAACCGGAACCATTACACTTCACCATGTTCTGGAATTCTATCAGCTAGCACACTGTTTGCCTGTTAGGCCTGACATCCAATTCTCACTCATTTATTAATCAGCCGGCTCGTCCATCTTAAAAAAAATAGCAGCACAATACTACACCATTGCTTTAGTGGTAACTAATTACCAAACAATAAGTTAGCACAAGAAACTCCAACAAGGAACCAGCTATCCTAGCAATCACAAATTTAGCAACACAATACCTCAACTAGTTTGCAATTTGCAACATGGTCCATATATACACATTCATAACACAAAGTCCATGTAACATAGAACAAATTTCATCGAACGACATAAGTCAATTCATCAAACAAGACATACCTCCTAGAGCACATCACAAAGACGTACTGGAAGTGCCTGGTCAATGAAAAGGAGAAGCCATGGATCAAAATGGCCACTCAAGACAGCTACAAAAATAGCCCCCACCCAACCCGTCACCATTTCATCCAACACCTCTAGTGCATAGAATAAACCTGAGCAATGGATGAAAACAGCCCATCCATTGGCCGCAACGTCGTCCCCCGCCACCACTCTGTGGGTCATGTTACGCCATCGAGGAGTAGGAGACGGTACAGCTCTGTTTCCTCCACCGCGGCACAGCCATCACATAGAGCGCCGGCCGCGACCCCTCCGCCGGCTCCGTTGTCACTGCCGCCACTACCATGGGTTGGATCCACCTCCATCCCTCTCCACCATGCGGGGCCTCGGAGCATCTCTTCCGCTGACACGCACGATATTTTGGGCAAGGATGCAGGGAGGAGGTGGCGCGGGGAGGAGGATTCCGCCACTCCGGAGAGGGGCAACAGCAACAAGGGAGGAGGCAGTGTGGGGAGAGGATTGTGGAGAGGGGCAGCGCGAGGGGAGAGAGCTGGGCAGGGAGAGAGAAGGAAGACAATCAGATCCCGCGCGCAGTGGTGAGAGGGAGAGAAAGACTGAACCGAGTGGGGAAGAGAGGGCAACGTCGAAAATTCTGATTTTCTGGGCTAGTCAAATCGTCCGTTAGTTTTCTCCCACATCCGTGCTTCTGTTTTCTGTTTTCAGGTCCCATGCATTTTTGTTGCGCATAATTATCCAGAAGTGCGTCCCATCCGGGTCCTGTGCCCGGCCAAACCGTGTGAGCCTCTTTTTACTTTCGCCCGCATGAAACTAGCGTGAATCTTGACGAAACTTTATGATGTATTTAACTCCGGTAGATTTGGCCCCGGCAAAAAAAATCACTTTAAGCGCGACGCACCTTTTGTTCCCAAGAAGTTCCTCAACCGTGTGGGCCAGCCCGTCCAGATCCATCGTGTCGACCTCGCTGACGAGGTCATGTTCCTCTGTCCTGATGCCTTCCTCGTTAGTTTTCACCTTGACGATCTGCCGAAGCACGCGCTTGAGCAGTCCCTCGACATCCTCCTTCCTGCCATCGAACGCCTGCGACACGGACACCAGCGCTAGGCGTTGGAACGCCCGCTCCAGCTGCCGGCACACCTCCATGGCCAGCGTCGTCTTCCCGAGCCCCCCGAAACCCACGATGGAGAACACCTTGAGCCTCTTGTCAGTACCCACAGCCCCCACCTTCCCGGCCAGGGTGTTAGCCTGGCCCCTGATGCCGACGAACTCATCATGGCCGTTGGCAGCACGGCGACGGAGCGCCCGCGCGGACTCCGCGAGCCCCGACACGGGCGCGAAGAAAGGCGCGCGGCGAAGCGCCTCGCGGTTGACGCCGTACCGCGCGTGGCGCTCGCTGATGGCCACGGCGCGGGCGCAGAGGCCATTGATGTCCCCCGCGAGGGCGCGGCGGGAGAAGAGCGTGGCGAGGATGCGTCTGGACCGGACGAGGACGCCGGCGCCGCGCCTGGGGCAGCGGATACGGAAGACGTAGAGGTCGACGCAGTCCTCGGCGTCGTAGGCGAGCTCGCGCACCTGCTTCGTCCACTCCCGCACGAAGTGGTCCACGTCGCCGCCGCCGTCGTCGGCTTCCGAGTGCATGCGGAGGATGGCGTTCATGGTGGCCAGCTCGTCCCGAAGCCCTGCGACCTGCCGGCCCACGCCGCGGAGCTGCCAGTACTCCTCGCCCACCAGCTGACCGACAGTCCACACAAGCTTCGTCGCGCCCTCCATTACTCGCGCCGGGACTGGAACTGCAAGGCGTGGATGCAGAGTTTTGTGCAGTTATGCTTTGTGAGTGACGGAGAAGAAATGGCCGACGACGCTGATCGCGGCAGGGTCGGACTTTTGTGCTTAGTTTTGTGCGGTTGTTTTCTCATTGACTTTTACAAGACAAGGACACGTTGGTTGACGGAGCATTAGATTATGAAGCCAAATTGCACCACGGGAAGCCATCGGTAGATGCACCATCGGAAGATTGTCCTGTTTTCACAATGTTGTGATCATTCATTTTGGTGCTTTGTATTCGTAATTTATTTTCCGTAGCAACGCACGGTTTTTGACTAGTTTACCCATGATTATTATTAGCATCCATCCGAAATTCAAGATCTCCGTATCATCTCAAACTCGGCCCACACAAATGAGCGTGTGCGTGTACGTGCGTCACCGTGGCACGTCAGCAAGCTAGCTAGGCCTGGTTGTTGACTAGCGCGGTGGCCAGGGTGTTGAGCTGCTCGAACTCGCGGTTCGCCGCCGCCATCTTCCCCTTGGCCTCCTCCGCGCCCTTCCCCTTGCCGAACGCCGCCTCGCACCCGATCCCGCCCTGCGCCGCCAACAGCAGCAGCGACCTGGCGCGCTCCAGCGCCCGCGCCGCCGCGTACCCGCGCAGCAGCCGCAGCGCCGGCGCCGACGACGCCCCGTACAGGAACGCGCACGCCTCCAGCCCGTCGCGGGCGTCGTCGCTGAGATCCCCGGACCGCGCCAAGGCCGACGCGGCGGCGCCCGCGGAGGCGGCCCGGGAGGAGGCTTGGTCGGCGGCGAGGAGCAGGTGCGCGTGCCGGTCGGACCCCGGTCCGGCGGAGCGCAGGGCGGCGGTGCAGAAGGCGTAGTCCACCAGGTTGCGGATCGCGTTGCAGGTGTCGGCTACCGTGTCGACTGCCGCTGCCGCCGGCGCCTGGTCGGCGGCGGCGGCGGCGATGCCGGCGGCCAGGGCCACGAGTAGGACGAGCAGCGACGAGCTCTTCTTCATGGTGTTTACTTCGTAGCTTGTGTTGTGCGCCTACAGAGGATCGAATCCCCTATTTGTTTCTGCCTTTCGTTAATTTGGGATTTGGGAGTGAATAAATGGGCCTGCAGGGTCGGTGGAAACAGATGACCGAATCTCGGTGTTATTTGGGAATTGAGTGAAATGGGGAATTTAGAGCGGCCAGTGCACCTTCCTGTGTTAACGTACTCAATCCAATCAACCAATTTACTCCGAAATTGTATACAAGGCAGGCTTTCAAAAGTATGGAAACAGATCACCAAACTAAATCCCCGTGATATTTGCTTACCTAAAATCAAGGCATTTGTGCCTGTACTCTGTAGTGTAGCAGCACTTAAGATCGTATCAGAATTCAGAAGCATTTCAGAGAGACGATCGATTATCGGAAGTTAACGGAGAGAAATCAGACCAGAGCACGGCCATGGCTTCCTCCTCTGCCCTGCTTGTCGCTCTCCTGCTATTCTTCATCTCGGCCGTCGGGTCCGAGGCCGCGGCGGCGCCGCTGGAGCAGCTGTGCGCGAACCTGGGCGGCTTCTACGTCACGCCGGAGACCTGCACGTCATCCCTCTGCGTAAACTCCTCCTGCCGCTCCGCCCGCGACGCGCCGGAGCTGGCCACGCTCGCAGCCGGCCTCGCCGCCGCCAACGCCACGGCCGCCAAGGCCAGCCTCGAGGCCGCGCTCGCCAGCTCGCCAGGGAAGGGGCCGGCGGAGGCACTGCGGGCGTGCCTGCAGATGTACGGCGGCGCGGTCCCGGCGCTGCAGTGGGCGGCGCGGGCCGTGGCGGCGGGGCGGCACCCAGGGGCGACGGCGGTGCTGGAGGCGGCGCGGTACATCGCGGCCGGGTGCGCCGGCGTGGCCGACGGAGCCGCCCAGCTGCCCGCGGAGAACGAAGCGTTCGGTATCTTGGCCAACGTCGCGCACGCCGTCGTCGCCTCCGTGTCCCACGCCGGCTGATGGACGGATTCGTCGCTCCGGTCCTTCCTAGCTCTCGTGCGAATGTTTGTCCGTATGTTGCAATAATTTAACGGATCAGGGCACGTATAACGGGGCTGATTTAGGCGTCGTCGAGGTAGTTTTGCTGAGGCTGACGAAAGAGATTGAGAAAAAACAGTAGTCTATTATATGTGCAGTTCTACGGACAATTTAATAAAGAATTTATAGACAGATTATTTACCATTGTATGTCTGCTGTCTATAATTTTTAGTAGACAGAGTATTGTATATACTATCTGTAAAATTGTCTATAAATCACATACAAAACACTATAGATGGCTGGGTGTCTACATTTGCACATGGGCTGTCGGATCAACGAGACCTTTCCGTCTGGTTTGTGCTTTCATGGATTAATCTCATGTTTGAACTGGATGGATGCTTCTTAAAGACGACTTGGAAATAGTTATGGGATTAACAAAATATACTCATAGTAAGCTTGCAAGGACTATATAGGTATTTGAATATGAAGCATTCCATTTTTGTTTCTGATTTAGATCACAAGAAAGGTGACAGAGACATTTGAAAAATGGCGGTATATCCAGTGAAAATCCATGTTCGGTTAAACTTCATAAAATTATATATAAAAGTGTGAAAAAATTAATCCAAGAACTATCATGTGTTGGAGCTGTGATGCTCTATGAAACGTACAAAACTTCAAGTTAAAATTCAAATGCGTTTGGAAGGGATTAAAAGAGAAATAAACAAATAAATCGTGTCAAACACAAAAGTACCCCGATTCATGTTAAATTTGTTTTTTCTCGCTGCTACCAAACGCAGTTGAGTTTGGACTTGAAATTTTACACGGATATAAAACATCACTTCTCTAACATATACAAATTTTTTTTACAAGTTTTAGAACTTATATCAATGTAGTTTGCACCGTACAAGTGGTTTTCACCGGATAACCGGCATGATCTCCTTGTTAGGCTCGATCAGTTCGATGCTTATGAGGTCATTGCTAGGCTCGACAAGGCGCAGGAGTTCAGGCTCCTCTCCCCTACCGAGAAAGATCTTCGCGCCCGACTGTGCCTGCGCGTGTTGGCCATGGCGGTGATTGGTAAAGCCAAGATTCGTCAGCGCTCTCATCTCACCGGGATCCGGGTTGGAGACATGAATTCGCGCTACTTCCACCTCTGGGCCAACGGCCATCGTCGAAAAACTTCATCCAAACCCTGCGCTCGGACTCTGGTTATGCGTCTCCCACTCAGAGAAGGAGAAGGTGCTCCTAGATCACTTTTTTGCCTTCCTTGGGACTTCTACGCTGAGGTCGATGGGCCTCAATTGGGCTGAGCTAGGGTATTTCCCCCGAGATCTCTCCACCCTTGAGGTGCCTTTCTCCCAGGAGGAGATTCATTGCGCGGTCTTATGTCAAGGCTCCGGGGCCTGATGGTTTCATTGGCTTCTTCTTCAAGTCTTGTTGGAGCATCGGCAAAGATGACATCGTTGCGGCCGTCAAGAACCTTTGCTCGGGTGGGAGTTTGGCGGGTTTTGCCCTTGCAAACTCCACGAACGTCGTGCTCATCCCGAAGAAGCTCGCGACAGAGGAGCCTTGTGATTTCCGCCCCATTGGTCTGATTCACAGCTTCTCCAAGATCTTCTCCAAGCTCATGGCGAACCGGCTTGGCCCGATCCTCCCTGGGCTTGTCTCCGCCAATCGGACGGCCTTTGTCAAGAAGCGTTGCATCCACCGTAACTTCCTCCATGTCCAGGCTTTGATCAAGCGGATGCACCGGGAGCAGACGTTAGGTTTTTCTTGAAACTTGACATCACAAAGGATTTCGACTCGGTTAGTAGACCTTTCCTTCTGGAGGTCCTGGAGATTCTTGGTTTCGGCCCAATATGGTGGGCGTGGACTTGCCTTCTCCTCTCCTCAGCCTCCTCTCGGATCATGCTCAATGGGATGCCAGGCCCTGCATCCGCCATGCCAGAGGCCTCCGCCAGGGAGACCCCCTCTCCCCCATGCTCTTCATCATTGCCATTGATCCTCTTCACCACCTACTGCGCGGGGCCCATGAATGTGGGGTCCTCCACGACTTCCGTGCCCGTCCGGTGCGGTTCCGGGCGTCCCTCTACGCTGATGATGTGTGTCTTCACTGGACCCTGCCTTGACAACCTTCGTGTTGTTTAGGCGATTCGTGAGCTGTTTGGTCGAGCTTCGGTCCTCTGCACTAACCTCGCAAAGTCTGAGCTCTTCCTGTCAGGACCTACTGATTAATCCGGGTGCCGCCTAGCTGATTAATCAAATTCTTCACAAATTCCAGCTCTTGCGCATCCTCCATCAGTCCATCCAAACTAAAAACGCAGCTAAAAGACAGTTTTGACTCCTCTCCACGGAAGATGGAGGTCCAGCGACGAAACGAGATGTGGCTGGCAAGGCAGCTGATGCGCATCGATTGCATCACTGTTGCCGTGCAATCATCACTCGAATCAAAGCGAATCAGAAAGTTGGCCGGCCCAGGGCATACCGTGATGCGCACTCCCCTTTTGAAGTTGCAGTGCTGCTTGAGAGTTGCCATGACCTGTTCAGCCGAAGTGGCCGGCGAATTGAGCACTGATCCTGTATGGATGGTAGCAACGATGGCTTTACCTCGCAGCCTCACCGCCTTCTCTTCCATCCTGGAGGTGCGGGAAATCACTATCTCGGCCACATCGGGCCAGATATCAGGCTCCCCGCGCGCGGCAAAATATCTCCTCCGCGAATCGGCGGCAGCTACCGACATTGTGGTACGGAGGTGGGTTAGTGCTCACCATCGCCGCCTCCTGCTCGGATCTACACACCTACTAGCCGCAAGGCCGCCGCCGTCCTCCGCCGATTTAGGGTTCTGGTCGGGATTTGGGTGAGCTGGGGCTGAGAGTAAAGGAGAGGAAGTAGGCTCCACATGTAAGTGCCGATGACACCGGCCTCGCCTGTCATCTCAAGACTCGTCCCACCTGTTATCCTTTGGCTCGGCCCACCCGTCATCCTTTTTCCTCGGCCCCAATGGTCAGCCTTTTCTCGGCCCACCCGTCATCCTTTTTGCTCGGCCCCAGCGGTCAGCCTTTCCTCGGCCCACCTGTCATTAACGATGACCGCCCCACCTGTCAGGACGCGCGTTGGCCCACATCTAAAAAGCTCAGTCGACCCGTTAAGCCCTGCCCGCTTGCACTTTCTCCTCGCAGCCTCACATGCCAGAAACTCCGCTCCGTCCCCACCTGTCAGCACTCCCCGCGGTCCATCCGTCGAAACCAAACGGTCAAAGGGGCTTGACCGTTAGCATGTGCTCCGTCAGGGCATTTGCGAGGAATCTCCAAAGGGCCAGGTATAGATGCGAGCACAATTATGAGGCCTGGGTATTCCTGAGTACAGCTAAGGAAGGAGGGACACAGAAATAAAAAACCCTATATACTTATAGTTGGATGTGTTTTACACAAACATAAGTATATATGGATGTAAAACACATACTCTCTGTTAGATTGTGTTATGTACATATATACTTAGTTGGATGTGTTTGTGTGAAACTTCCTATTTAAATTGTGTTATGTACACATATACCCAATTGTGTTGTGTAAACATCCAGCAACAAAATTCCGATTTATATTATGTTATACCCCCAAAACTGCCAGAAAAATTGTACCAACAGCCACGATATCGAAAAATCAGTCGATACACAAAAACCATGAGGTGTAGCCCACAAAAATGGCCAAAATGGTGATTCTAGGTAATGCGTATAAAACGGAACGAAGCGCATCCTGGGGATAAAAAAATCGGGAGAAAACCCAAAAGGTATGTGTTAGCCACATAAGCGGCCAAAATGTTGATTTCTCTGCCCAGGCCCAAAATTGCTCGATAATGTGTACCGTGGGTCTTATTTTGGAAAATCGGCCTAAAACCCAATAAAAATGGACTATAACCCACAAAAACAGCCGAAAACCCAAAAAAAGTGGGCACCTAAATGGCGAAAAATGTGATTTTTCCGTACCGGCCCAAAACTAACCCAAATCGTATACCGGGGTTCACGATTCTGAAAAATCGGCTGAAAACCCAAAAAGGTGGCCTATAGCCGACGGACATGTCGAGATAGTGGTTTTTTCTGCACAGGCCAAAACAGGCGGTGAACTGGGTTCACGTTATCGGAAAATCGGCTGAAAAGGCAAAAAACGTGGGCTATATATACCCACTAAAATGACTAGAATTAGAGGAGGCGCCAACTGATCTTGGCGATGAAGTACGTGAAGATGACGAAGATGGAGGCGTCGACTTCATCAGCAAACTCTCCGACGAGTGCCTCCGCCAGAACATCTCCCACCTCCGTAGATCTTGCTTCCATTAGTTTTTGGCTAAGCATCGAGATTTAGATCGGACATTGTCGTTGTAGCTAGCACGTGCGTGGAGATCTTGCTTCCTCGTTGCTATGGCGGCGGCTGATTTTCCCTAGGAGGGTGGGAGGGGATGAGGAAGAAGAGGGGGAGTCTGCTGCGGCGGCAGAGAAGGAGAGGACGGATCTAGGTCGGCGGATATATTAGGGTTGATTTGGTGGGGAAATTAGGTTGACTTGGTAGATCTATTCTCAGTAACTTGGATCAATTATTCTGCAGAAGCAGGCTGCGGCGGAGGCGGCGGGGAGCTCTAGGAAGAAGGCTAAGGCCGAGGTGGTTAAGACTTGTTCTCCCAAGATCACGGTCGCCATAGACCCCAAGTTGCTGGAATGCGAAGTCTGTTCTGGCGGATTGGTTCCACCCATTTTCCAGATACAGGAAACATGTCTTCCCTTCGTTTACTATTGATCCACTAACGTATCATTCATACCCCCTGCAAGTAATTTAGTTATGTGTGTTATCGATCGAGTTGATCTATTATTGTTGTTTCTGGTCGCTAGCTAGGTCATTTTTATCAGTTCATACATCACTATATATATGCTGTTATATACACTGTTTTTTCTTCTAATTTCAGTACTAGCACTGCCTGGCTGAGTGCTGGACTGCTAGCTGACATGTAAATTAAATTGAGATGTTGGGATGTTTGTGAATTCACAGCTAGTTTGATTTTTTGTGCCATGACAAAATATATATCTCTGCCCTTGCATTGTCAATGTGTACAACTGAACCCTCTGCATCACTTATCATTGCTACTGCCCCATCGCCGGCTGTGGGATCTACGCCGGCAGACCATCCCTGCATGACCACATCATGCATGCAAGATCACCCGATGCTCCAGTACAATGTGGTCGTGCCCGGCGTTGCCAGTGCACTGACCATGTATCACGGCGATCCGGCCTGCCTGGCGTCCCTTAGCTCAGACCGGGAGATGTTCCTCATCGTCGTTACCGCCTCGCGCGCAAGGTGGTCACCCGTTTCAATTACAGGATCGAGGCGCACACCAAGACAGGCCTCCTCTTGCTGTACGGCGAGGCACGGGACGTCAGGCGGCTGACGAGGCGCGTAAAGGATGCGGGCAAGCTCTCGTACGTCTAGTGAGGTTGGAGGGAAGACCTTCTGCAGATATAGTGCTTGATGCGTCTGGAGGAAGAGAAGGCATCTAGTACGCCACATCTGGCACTCAGGGCCCTCCTAGCCTGAACTGTCGTACCGTATAATAATACACGGCACGCTGCCGAGTTCATATACATGTATAGAGCATTGTGCTTCCAGACTCCATATATATACTTGTCCGTGCTCATAAAAAAAATCCTATTTACGTTGTGTTATGTACACATATATACTTAGAGTTGGATGTGTTTGTGTAAAACACATCCAACTAAGTATAAGTGGATGTAAAGAGTAAATTTCACAAAACCACTAATCTTGGGATCGACTAGGGTTTCACGGAGCTACCATTTCAGTGGTTCGTATCAGTTTACTACTACTCTAAGAGTAATTATTTTCTGTTTGTCCAAATCTGCATGATTAGTCTATTTGACAGTGAATCTGACAAAACGGGCCCACATAAGACAATTTGTGTCCACCTCATTTTTTTCAACCAGCCCCCTCTATACTTTATTTTTGCATTTCTTCTTAATTTTCACCGTTAGGCAGTGGTCAAGTCCACGTGGGCCACCCTTCTTTACCGTAGGCCTTTCTTTGCCGGCGGCATTTTTATTCTTTGCCCGAGGCCTTTTCTATTCTTTGCCATAGGCATTTTCTTCGCCGGAGGCCTCTTCGTTTTCGCCGTCGGCAAAGCCTTCTTTGCCGGAGGCCTGAAGAAAAGCCTCCGGCAAAGGCCCAAGCCGCCGGCAAACTGGGATTTTCCCGTAGTGGCTGCTATAAGTAAATCAATTCATATCTTTTCTTGGTGCTAATTAATAACATACATATACTTGTCCGTGTTTGTTTCCATAAACACTCACCAACAAATATCTTATTTAATTTGTGTTATGTACACATATATAATTATAGTCGAATGTGTTTGTGTAAAACACATCCAACTAAGTATATGTAGATATAAAACACATATGTTCATATACTTGGTTGGATGCGTGTGTAAAACTTTCCTATGTAAATTGTGTTATGTACACATACACCCAATTGTGTTTGTGTAAACCTTCACCGACAAAATTCTGATTTATATTATGTTATGCCCATACAATTGATTTATATTATTTATGCCCATAGAAATATCTCTCATGGCACGCTTGTGCCAGATGTAAGCTCTAGGGCTGATACGCCGCAATGGCGGCGGCTCGTCGCAGGCTTGACTCCTCCTGTGGATGGCGGTTCGTCCCGGGATGGCCTTGAGCTAGCCTTGAGGGGCTATGCCGACATGCCACCTAGGCTTAATTAGCTGATCCATGACTCTGTGGAGCATTGACGACACTGCTGGCTGCAGTCCTAATTCCTGAACTTATTTTAAAGACATAAACGCAAGCTTAAAGCCTACACGACATCAATCACACACTAACACACATGTTCAGGATAAAAACAAAAACACGACAAAAGCTGATACATTTCCAGATCCCTGTGCTAAGGTGCATGCCAAATAGACTAGTGATGCGGTGCGGCCCCCTAAATTTTCCTATGATCGATCAAGCAGCAGGAGTAAAATCAAAACAACTAACAGAGGTGGGTAATCTTGGGCAGTAAGCACAAACCAAAGTGATCAGAACGCCGGCGCTTGTGCGAAGGGGAGCCGAAGGCCAGAGGTGGTTGCGGCAAAATAGCAGGTTGGGGGAACCAGTCAGGGGACATGGGCACCACTTCCATGGGCAGCCCTCCCACCATCATCACCTCCACGTTCGCGCCCTGCACCGGCGGGACTATTTCCGTCTCAGCCACACCTTGCAGCGGCGGCGGCACCGTGACGGAATCTTTGGCCTGCAGGTCACGACGAAGGCGGCCGATTGTGTTTTGATGTAATTGATCACATAGACTACATTTTCAGTTGGCAATGTATTCAATGCACTTTATGGACTTGTAAGTGAGAAACCCACTTTTCGCCTTAAGACAACTTAGGTTAACTGTCTGATTTAAGTCTACTGGATTTGTTAAGTGGTCTCGATCAATGGCTTCCAAAACTAACGTCATGATGGAACAATACTTGCATGAGTACTACTCGATTACAAGATTTAATGCTGCATATGCAAATCCCATTTCACCACTTTCAGACCACTCTCAATGGCCTGAAGTTTGACATAGAGTTTACACTCTGCATGCGGGGGGAGGGGGGCGCAACAAAATTCTACACATTGGCACCATATATTTTGCCGCTTACCACCATATATTTGCCGCTTACTTGTTGCAGTACTCGTCTGCATCGAAGATGGCGGTCTTGGGTGTTGGAGCAGCAGTTGTCGGTCCACCACTCGCACCGGCCGCAGTGGACGAGGAGGGCGGTGCATCTGGGGCAGTAGTTGGGCTTGGTGCGGGCTGCCGGAGTTGGCGTCGCTGGGCGCCGCCGGCCTGCCGTTGGAGTCGCGCCGGAGTTGACATCACCGGTAGCTATGTACCGTATAATAATACACGGGTGTGCCGTTTAATTGCTACCGAGTTCATATACATATATAGAACATTGTGCTTCCAGACACCATATACTCGTCCGTGCTCATCAACAAATATTTACATTATGTTATGTACACATATATACTTATAGTTAGATATGTGTTTGTGTAAAACACATCCAATTAAGTATATGTCGATGTAAAACACAGTCTGTGTTAGATTGTGTTATGTTCGTATACTTAGTTGGATGTGTGTGCGTGAAACATCCTATTTAGATTGTGTTATGTACACATATACCCAATTGTGTTGTGTAAGTGTTGTTCTATCATCAAAAGCATCCAAATTAGTCAGGGATGAATGAAAAAAGTTTTAGAATGAAGTAGGGACTTGTTGGAGGGCATAGTCATACCCAGCGTATGACTACACATGCCGTACATAGGACTAATTATGGGTATGCATTCTCTTAGTGGGGACCACACGAGGTTCTCAAAAAAGTCTTGCAGATATTTGGGAAGGGGGACACAATTTCTACAGGGATACTCCCTGGAGTTCTACCTATACGCAGCATGGAGTTCTAGTGTTTCTTGTTTTTTTCAACCAGCCCCCTCTGTACTTTATTTTTGCGTTTCTCCTCTTTTCTTCTTCCCCTTCTTCTTCTCCATCTCCGGCCATGGCAATATCTGAAAATGGGCCGACAACCCAAAAAACATGCTCATTTAAGTGGGCAAAAATGTGTTTGTTATGGTCCAAAACTGACAATTCTGGCAAAACCCTCAAGTGCCTCCTCATCCCGTACACGGCCTCTAGCCGTCTCCGCAAATTCCTTACCAACGATGAGATCCTGTGCGGCGGCTTCCACAACACCGGCAAGGACGCAAGGCTGATTAACTAAAGCTGAGTTCTCCCTGCCCTGCGCCGACCCACCTGCCCGTGCCTCCCTGCCTAATGGACGGGCAGGATTCGGCTGCCATGGGCCTGCTGCCGCCGGATCTGGTCGCCACCCGCCGCCGCAGCTCTACGTATTTTCTCTCCCTCTCCCTCTTACTCTCGGATCTCTCCCTCGCTCTCTCACTCATGTAGACGAGAGCTCGATGATCGCCGTGGACGAGGAGGGCGGTGCATCTGGGGCAGCTGTTGGGCTTGGTGCAGGCTGCCGCCTGCCGGAGTTGGCGTCGCTGGGCGCCGCGTGCTGCTGGAGTCGCGCCGGAGTTGACGTCACCGGTAGCCGTCTATGTACCGTATAATATAATACATGTGTGTGTCGTTTGATTGCTACCGAGTTCATATACATATATAACATTGTGCTTCCACACTCCATATACTTGTCTGTGCTGATCAACAAATTTCCTAATCAACAAATTTCCTATTTACGTTGTGTTATGTGCACAATACTTATAGTTGGAAGTTTTGTGTAAAACACATCCAACTAAGTATATGTGGATGTAAAACACATACTCTGTGTTAGATTTTGTTTTATGTTCATATACTTAGTGTGTGTGTGTGCGCGCGCGTGGGTGTGTGCGCACACGCACGTGTGCTTAGTGTGTGTGTGTGTCTGTGTGTGTGACCGTATAATATAATACACGTGTGTGTCGTTTGATTGCTACCGAGTTCATATACATATATAGAACATTGTGCTTCCACACTCCATATACTTTTCCGTGCTCATCAACAAATTTCCTATTTACGTTGTGTTATGTGCACAATACTTATAGTTGGAAGTTTTGTGTAAAACACATCCAACTAAGTATATGTGGATGTAAAACACATACTCTGTGTTAGATTTTGTTTTATGTTCATATACTTTGTGCGCGCGCGTGTAGTGGTTTTATGAAATTTACTCGGATGTAAAACACATATTCTCTGTTAGATTGTGTTTTGTTCATATACTTAGTTGGATGTGTGTTTGTGAAACATCCTATTTAGATTGTGTTATGTACACATATACCCAATTGTGTTGTGTAAGTGTTGTTCTATCATCAAAAGCATCCAAGTTAGTGAGAGATGAATGAAAGAAGTTTTAGACTGATGTAGGGACTTGTTGTAGTCATACCCAGTGTATGAATACACATGTCGTACACAAGACTAATTATGCGTATGCATTCTCTTAGTGGGGCCCACACGAGGTTCTCAAAAAAGTCTTGCAGATATTTGGGAAGGGGGACACAATTTCTACAGGGATATTCCCTGGAGTTTTACATATACGCAGCATGGAGTTCTAGTGTTCTACTCATGGAGGAGGAGGTCACCTCCGTACTACCATCAGGAGAGAAAAATCTATAGGATCAATCAAGTGACTAGAGCTATAGAGTCTGATGTAGCTAATAATCTGTAGCTGCTAAGTTGCCTCCCAAATTGCACAACTACAAACCCGCATACTTGAAAGCTCATCACTGATGGTGCCGGGCAGACCCGTCAGTGGCGAGTGTCATCACTGACCATGGAAGGAAATAGCGCGCGCTTTGGCCGCTATAGCGGCAAGGAAGTCAGTTTAGATATGGCGCAATAGCGGCCGCTATTGTAGCTGGAGGATGCCGCCGCGAAATGATTTAGTGCGCGATTTAAAACCTTGTCACTGACGTGTCGTTATAAGACCCATCAATGATGGATGCCCATAAGCCGCCTTGACGAGTCATCACCGAGAGTCTATATATAAACGTGACCGCCAACCTCAGGTGACCCATCGCCGACAGAGCCACCATAGACGAGTCGCTAAAAGACCCACCAGACGTGTCCGAGTCACCACGGACACGTCCAATTAGCGAATCGTCAGTCGTGACTTTCGGCGGCTCAGCTAGTGTCAGCACTGACGGGTCTTAACCTGTCAGTGATAACTTCTCTATAAATCCCACTTCGGTCGTCTAGAACAGTACCCATTTGCGAGCTGCATTGGGTGTTCCTGGGATCCGTAGTTACAGCCGCTGCCCGCTGGCCGGGCACCCTCCTCTTCCTCCTCCAGAAAGATAACCTCCATCCATAGCTACCTCGTCTACCAAGTCCTGATAACGATGACACGGCCGTCGCGGGCACGAGGTTTCCCTCCATTCTGTCGACTGGGACTGGGAGTTTTTTTTTTTTTTGAGAGAGAAAGGGGACTGGGAGTCGAACACAGTGATAATCTATCCTACGCGGGGATCGCTGGGATAGTGGCAAGGCCCAACCTTTTTGACAATTTGAGCAGGCCAGTGACGTCCTTGAAGACAAAAGAAGCGAGAATGTGGCCCACGATCTGAACGTCAGCATGGGCTAGGCCGGATTCATGAAGAGAACCATGTCATCCGCACAGAAGGAGGCCCATATGGTCGCTGGGCCTGGTCGAGCAAACGGTACAGGGATCCCATTGACTAGAATCTTTGAGGAGGAAAGGATGGTTGAATTAGTGCACATGCAGTCCTCAGTTCTGGTTACCGGCCTCGCAGGATTCTGAACATCTCCGCCCCCTGATGAACACACAAAGTGGCTGTATGATCTGCACAAATTCAGGAATCCTGCTGCATGATCTGCACCGTCCTTAATCAGCTGGATTCTAACCGTGTATGTATTGTATCTTATAAAGAAGCAGCTGGAGTATTAATTTGGTCTTATAAGAAAGGAAGGCAGATAAGCCAAAACGGCGGCGTCATGATTCATGCAGCACGCCCAAGTAGCAGTACTCTGTGCTGTTTGTCGTAGCTGCGCTATTGTTATCCAAAAGAATCTTCAACTTACATATATAATCGTTTATGATCGATGGAACACACCAGAAATATATTCTGCAGTGTAGCATTTAATGACCTGCCAGGAGCTAGCTAGCACTTCCCCTACATGATCAATCAGATATCATCTTGTCTTACTGGCAGTTTTTGCATTTTCATATTCTTGCAACATCATTGCCGACCTCAAGTCAAATCCAAAGAATATCAATAAGAAAAAGACTTTGGGAAGCATATATATACAGTAACATTCACACTCCTTATCTATGCACAATACTAGCCAAAGGATTGCTCAGAAATCAGAAGCATAGATACCACACCAGAGAATTCAGAGATCAGCAGACATGGAGGCGGCAGAATGCGCATCCTACTGGAGCTCTCTTGACGCAATCAGCGAGGAATCGGAGATGCTCTTGCATTTGCAGTCACTGCTCCGGTGCAGCAGTGATTCCGATACCAGCTTCTTCTCCTCCAACAATGAGAGCGCAAATGCATCATTCGATCATCAAGTGGATAACCTCAGTTCACCGGATGAGAGGAACATCGGTATCAAGAGAAAATTTCAGGTGGATCAGGAGAGGGATCATGACAATGAAGTCCATGCTGCGCTATCGGTAAGCGGAGACTGGTCCAATTTGGCATTATGATTACGTAGTAATTCTTAAATTTCTTGAATGCATTCGATTTTGTAGGCCCCAAGGAAGAATGGCAAAAAGTCAAGAGCTGCAAAGGACTCACAAAGCCACTATGCAAAGGTTACTATTTACTTATGCATAAGGCATATTTCAATTGATTAACACAAGCCTTTGAGCAACAGTTATTCTGTTTAATGGGGATTGCTTGATACAAAATTACAATCATAGCCCTGTTTTGAATACGAAAGTAATGGCATCAATTGCTTATCACGTAAGTTGCATATGTTATTGTTGATCAAAGTCTTGTATTAACTCGTCTAAATACGCGCTGCAAAAAGAGACAGGATGGATTCATAGCTTTTGTTTTGATCAATTATTTACTTTTGGTGAGTTCTTGATGACACTGTGCAATTTTGGAACAGAAAAGGAGACAGAGGATCAACGAGAGGCTGAGAATACTGCAAAAGCTAATCCCTAATGGCACAAAGGTAACTTCTTACATCTTGCCATGGATTGTTAATTTGCACGTGGAAATGCCAAGTGTGTTTCTTACATGTTTTTCCAGGTTGACATCAGCACAATGCTGGAGGAAGCAGTCCAGTATGTCAAGTTTCTGCATCTGCAAATCAAGGTATGTACTCACCTATGAGACTGGACATCAGCAAGAAATTCAGTTTCCGTGTGCAACTGCCATCGACTCACTTCTTCCCATGTTTGTGGCACACAGCTCTTGAGCTCTGATGAAATGTGGATGTACGCGCCCCTCGCCTGCAATCAGGAATCCCTGTCACGAGAATGACCATTTGATCTGTGACTTGCAATTTAACCTGACCTTACATTATGTGGCATTCTGGATTTTGCTTGTCAGTTCATTCTTGATTGTTTCAACAATGACAATAATGAGAAGTATTTGAAACTGGTATTTCTTCTATATTTAAAAAGTTGGCTTTTTTATTGGCTCGTAGGCCGAGCCAAACTTTGACTCGGGCACAAATTTCTTTCACATCCGCAGTTGCGCTGGACAGCCGGTGGACAATTTTTTTTTTTTGAGAATATAAGTCAGTGGACAAATGAACCCAACTTGTCGAGCTGGACCGAGCCCATCACGAGCCGGGCCAGCTCAGCCTGAGCCAGGCCTCTGAAACAGGCTAGTTTGGCCTTCGGGCCGAGCCTGGCTCGGCTGCTCGGCTCAATCCAGCTAAGAAAATTTCGAAGCCCAATAAGGAAACAACTCTATCGCGAGCCCACCACAGTCCACAACTACATCGCGAGCCTGCACGTGAGGGGAATTAGGCCGAGCGAAAGACTCCACCCGACTACGGACTACCCAATCCCCTCCCAAAAAAAAACAGAAAATCTATTTTCCAGACGTACGGCAACTCACCTTACGCGCGTACGTCTCGTTCGCCGTTCGATCGCGATCATCCCGTCTACAAAATTCCCGAGCCTCCTTTCTTCCTTGTTTCTTCCACCCGCTGGCTTTGTCTTCCTTGTTTCTTTCACTGGCAGCCCCCAACCCCATTTCAAATGGAGGGAGCTCCCTGACCTGGCGGCGCGGTCGTGAAGCAGGAGCAGCAAGCGGCGGCCACATGCAGGCCCAACGCGCAGCTGTACTTCGGGGCATCCTTGTCTTCATCTTCTTCGTTGTGGCCTTCCTCTGCCTCGAAGATGTGGTCGTCACTCGTCAAGCATCACCCACTCACCATCCCGGGGCCGAGTGTGCTAGGTCTTCCCCCAACCTCCGCCTCCTCCAAGGGGACGCCCTGCCCCACGTGAGGTCGTCAGCTCCCCTTCTTTGCCCCAGCAAGAGGACGAGGAGGAGCATCGCCATGTTGATGTCCAACGGGGAAAGAAGAAAGGGCCAGCCGCAACAAGCAACAACGTGCAGCAGGCCGAGCTGACCCGCCTCCTCGACGCCCGTCCAAGCAAATCATGGGTAGCAGCAACAACAGGGCAGAGGCTCGTACCAGCGCTGGCGTCGTTGCTCAGCTCCCCAACAGAGTCGCACCGTACCTGTTTGATGAAATGCCAATTACACGGAACACACTGTGCAACCCATCCAGAACCTTCTAATTATTCTGAACGTGACAAAGAGCACCATACGAGGACACAGTGACTTGCGACAAGTTCCTGCGACTCTGCCACTGCACCACGAAGACGACGGTTGGCCATTTATCGCGTGTTTGCTTAACAAGTCCGGGTCTATCAATGTGATTAGCAAGACCATCTTCACCATGGCTGAAATTGTATGACTCCATTCCTTCTTTCTCTCAAACATTTCATTGCTTCAAATTTATGTGTGTTTGCTCAATTGGTGGACTAGGCTTACTTTGCAGTCGAAGACATGCTGTATTCTCTTTTCTGCACTATGGTAGTGATAATTGTGAAGTGACTGGGCTAGAGATTTCACAAGGTGTGTCACCTACACTTAATTTTTCATGGCATGGTGGTCTTCCTAGCAGTTATAATTCGGCGATTGCTTGGTAGTTAGCTAATTACTCGTGGAGTGGATCGAAGAGCCATGTTGTCGTACTAGCTTGTTTTTCTCCAACTTGATTGATCAAGACATTATTTAGCATTACCACCATACGATGATGTATGGGAAAAATTACAATGTCATTAAAGTAATCAAGTACCACCATAGCATGTCAAGCTAATAGTTACCATCATGGCACTAATTTAGTTACCGAGTTGTTCATGTTGCAGTTATTAACGCATCACCAATGTAGTTATCCACATGTTGTAGTTAGAGTTACCCAGATAGTACTCATGTAGTTCTCCAACAGTTTTAGGTTACAGTTACCATGATATCATTGATGTAGTTATCTGTCTGTTTGAGTTATAGTTACCACAGATGCAGTTACCAACATGTCTAGGTTATAGGTATACCATGAGCTGACGTAGTTACCTGATGTTCTAATTATAGTTACCATCAACGCAATTGATGCAGTTACCAACTTGTGTAGTTCAGTTACCACCATGACGCAATTCATTCATTTAGGTCACAATTACCACCATGACACTCATGTAGTTATCCAACCGAATAAGTTGTAGTTACTGTCATGACCTGATTCAGTTATCCAGCCGTTTGGAATACAGTTACCATCATGACACTCATGTAGTTATCACGTCGTGTAAGTTACAGTTATCATCATGGACTCACGTAGTTACCTAGTCGATTAGGTCTCGGTTGTCATCATGACACACATTAGTTATCCAATCCTTTAGGTTATAGTTACCATCGTGACACTCATGTGGTTATCCAGTCGTTTAGGTTAAAGTTACCATCATGTCACCCATATACCTATCGATCTATCTAGGTTTCAATTACCACCATATCACTAACAGAGTTACCAGGGTTTTTGTGTGGTAGTTACCACCTGCATCATAGCACTGATATAATTAACTAGGTTTCGTGTTACAATTACTAATGTGGTATTGATGTAGTTACTCACCATGGCACAGCTGTACGTGATAAAGAGTTGTCCATTTTACTGTTCATGATCATGGTACCGTTGTAATTATCGAGCTCTCCAAGTTACCGAGGTGTTCGAGTGATGATCTAGTTTTTTAAACCGGTAAGTACTTGTTCATATGTTGAGTAACTCACGTATTAGTGGTTGGTTACTTTTGAGCTCGAAAAAATATTGTCGAAATATACCCAAGTGGGATCTAGTTTTGAAACTCTCGTCGTCACAAACCCAACGGTGAAAACGAATCATAAATTCGTTGCACCGTATGAGCGCTAAAACATTTTCAATTTTCGGATCATGAAGGAATCTTGGCTGACATGAGCATGCATCATCATTCTTGTTTTTTTCATACGAGAGGGGTTTTAATTCTGTTGTGCATGCTTGGGAATAGATTTTTGCCGTGCGCTCAGCTCGCGGAACCGATTGGGAAGGGATTGGCGGGAAATGTGCGGTAGCTTATCTAGCTACCGCACGGCTGGCACATAGTCAGGTCAAAAAAAAGAGAGACTACCCGATCTCCTCCTCTAAAAAAAAAAGAAAAAAAAATAACTACCGATCTCCTCCTCTCGCCATCTCCCTCTAGCCCGCGGCCGCGCATCTCGTTCTGCAATATCCCGAGCGAATTTGGAAACCGATGGCGACGCACCTGAGGCTTCGCGTGCCGCACCGTACTGATCAAGCCATATCTTTACTACTACTTAATTTGCAGTTTGGTTGGTCGTCGGTCCGTCCCCCCAAATTCACATAAATTACATCCGTATGCCACCGCCCGAACTCCCGATTCGTTTTTCTCTTTCCTTTTCTCGCATCTCGCCTAGCCCGCATGCCACCGCTGCTCCCCGCCCCGCGCGCCGCCGCCACCGCCCACCAGCCTCTCCTCTCCCGAAATCTCTCCTCTCCACCGGAAATCACTCGATCCCTTCGTCTCCCTCTTGATCCCTTCCTCTCCCTCACCATCCCTCTCGCGCCCATCCCTCCATGTGCCGGTCCACGCCGCCGCCGCCATGGGACGCAGTCTTGCCGCCGCCGCCATGGGGTGCCGCACTACCGGTCCTCGTGGACGCCACCATGGGACGCAGTCCCGCCGCAGGGTAAGTTCCACAAATTAAGCCCATAGCAAGATAAGTTACACAAATTAAGGAAACCATGCGTAATCTATATTTGAGAAAATTAAGCCCATGTGAAAGGTAAGTTTCACAAATTAAGGTAAGTTCTGTGTTTGTCAATTACGTTTTGGAAAGAAAAAAATTCGATCGATCGATGGACATGCGTAATCTATATTTGAGATGTAAATCATTAAAATATTTGTGTCTCCGTTGCAACGTGTACTACTTTATAATTTGCAGTCTTGGTAAGTAGGTTGGTACGTCGTCCGCCCCGAACGCAAAATTGCGAGCGATGCCACCGCGCTAAATCGCCCGCGTGTCTCTTCAGTCTTCCCCGCCCCGAAGAAAGAGAAAAAAGACCTTCGTCTTCACCGACCAGCAGCCGCCACCCCTGCCCTCCTCCTCCAACGAGCCACCGGCCCTCTGCGGCTCTGCCACTCTCCCTCCTCCACACCTCGCCGTCGCCCCTCTGTCACTGGCATTGACCCGCGCCGCCGTGGATCTCGGATCTGGTGGCCGCCGCGCCTGGCATTGACCCGCGCCTCGGAGGAGGGAGGACACGCCGCGCGGGACCCGGGAGTGCTGCCGCCATACCGCCAGAGTGCTGCCGCCATCTCGCCCGCCCCCCTCCCGATTCCGCGCTCGCCAGCAAAATCGCCCCACTGCCCCCTCCGTCCCTCCGCCTTCGTCGTGAGGACGCGCCGCCGCCGCCGCCTGCCTCTTCCTCCCTGCTTCCTCCTGATCCGCTACACCCCCCCCCCCCCCCCCCCGCTTTCCTCGCGAGGACGTGCCGCCGCCTCCCTCCCTCCCTTCGCCTTCCTCGCGATGACGCGCCGCCGCCGCCTGCATCTTTCTCCCTGCCTCCTCCTGATCCGCGGCGCCGCCTCCCTCCCACCCACTTCCCCGCGGTGGTGCTGGCCGCGCGGGCGGAGGCAGCAACGCGGCGCTCTCCAAGCGGCCGCGGTGGCTATCCGACGCCAGAGGAGGATCGGACATTGACGGGGTGGCACAGCAGGCCATCGGCCGCTCCGAGGGCATGCCGCGCTCCTTAGCCGCGTCCCACGATGGGGCCAACTCCGGCAGGTGTAGAGTCTGGCCCTGCTCGCCCCTCTTTGGCTTCCAAGCAAAAATGTGGTTTATTTTTAGGTTATGAGTATGGATATTTTTCAACTGGAGTTGTTGAACCAGTATAAATTTCTGACAACTTCTCTCGCTGGTCGCTGCCATCTACAAAATCTCGATACAGGTATAGACATTGGAGCTACAAGAGAAGAAGTAAAAGAAGAGAAAGGTGTATGCATACTTCCTTGATTTTTGTCATGAACGAACACCTATATGCTCTGCCTTATAATTACAGTTTGTAGGCTTTGGAGTTCCTGTTTTTCATCTAGGCGTGGATGAGCTTCAGTGCTTCATAGCTCAGAGCTTACATATGAAAATAAATTTATACTATCTTTAGTTGTCTTCTCTGGAAAGTTCAGTGGTTTCATGTTTTATCATGATTGGTCTACTGTACTGTTTGAGAGCTACGGAAGTGTTTTCCTGCTGGTTCAACAGGTAACCACGTTGTTGATCTATTAGTAATTCAGTTAGGCATGCTACTTCAAAAGAATATGTTATGTTCTTCATAAAGAAAATACTAGTTTTCGTAGATGCAGTTCCTTGCATTCAACGGAAAAACATAATCTTAGAAAAGTTGGGGGCATGTATGTCTTATTTTAGAAAAATTGGGGGCTCACTTTCTGTGCTTTTTTTTGTTGTTGCTACATTTGTCTTACTGGAAATGTCAAGTGTGCTCAAGAGTGTTTATGGGCAGGCAAGAAAGGCATTTTTTTTTTGACTTTAAACTGTAAGAGCTGCGCGATTGCAGTCCGACAGTATATAGATATATAATTTTAACAAAGTGAGACACCGAATTGCGACCTTCGAGGATCGAACTCTGGCGGGCTGCCAGCACACCTGGCTGGCTGACCACCCAAGCTATGCTTGGTTCTCGCAAGAAAGGCATTTGTTCAGCAGAATAACGAGTTATCCGAAATGAGGCAGAGACTGCAAGCACATGCTGATTTTATGTGGGAGTTGAGAATGCAAACAAAATAGCTGTTTGAGGATCGAAGAGAAGCTTTGTGTCAAGATCAGAACGCTGACAGTAGAAGAGCTGTCAGCGCAGCACGAAGTAAACTAGCTACAGGTATTCAATTTTGTGTGCGAGATCGATAAATGGTTGCACTTTTTTCTTAATCTATGGGCTATCAGCTTCATGATATTATACAGCTGTAGTGCCAAATTTTTATCTAATGTCTGTGATTTATCTTCCTCTATTAAGAAACCATAAATTCTTAGCGCATCAAATTTTCTATAGAAAAGCATCTCCTTCTATGCAGTATTTTCATTTTTTGTACTGAAGTTGGAAATGTGATAAGCAAGCAATAACTCCAGGAGAACTGAACATTGACCATTTACTGATGTTTTTCCTTTAAGATTAATAATAATAAATCTATGAATACCTGATCAGTACAGAATCCAAAGGCTACATAAATCTGCAGCGGATTGAGGCATGTATGTTCCTATATTAAACGTTTACTTTGAGTACAGGAGAAAGGACATATTGTAAGTTATCATCTGCTCCTGCTCTTGTAGTAAATCTGGTATACAATATACATGCACCCTCATGATATGGATTCTAGAAACAGAAGTTTTATGTGCTTCCAAACTGGATTATGATGCTTTATGTGAAGTCAGAATAGTTTCTTGATCAATGCTTTCTGTGAAGTCAGCATAGTTGATGAAAAAGTTGTTTTCGTTTTATAACTTGATCAATGCTCAGTAATTTTTCCAACTTTTGCAGCAGAAGGTTTAGATGCACTTTGAAGCTTATGGGCCTATTAAAAGGGTAAGCGTACATGGCAAATCCCAGTAAAGCTGAAGTGATTCCTCATTGGTAAGGATTCCAATTTTTAAAATTGATAAAGCATGGTTGAAGTCTGCGGAAAAAATTGTTTCACTATATTATATATAGCATCCTGGTAGTTCCTGTGACAAAGTGCTATGGGAATGAGTGGTTCTAGGTTCTCTTGTTGCTTGCATAATTCTACACTAAAAGCTTTTCTAAAAGGTGTAGATTTCTATTTGCTTTGTTTTTTTAAGGTAAAAGGCTGGAAGTGTTCTTTTTCAGAAGAATTTCTTTCTCTTTTTTAAGCAAAAGTAGGATTACTATATGTTTAATTCTTTTAGAGCCGACAAAACATTTCTTGTATATGCATCGTTCGCCTTGGGAGGCTCTTACATCATTTCTCCATGTAACACATCGTTCGTCTTGGGAGGCTCTGACATCATTTCTCCATCGTTCGTCTAGGAAGATCGATAGACCTGAATGACTCGGTGGATATGTAAATGGAGTTCAGATGTGACGGAAGTTGGTTGTTCACAATGACGGAGCCTAGCAGATGGGCCACTTCTAGGCGCTCCAGCAGAATGTCCACTGTCTCCCTTACCCTAAACCCCTAAACTGTTCGATGAAGCTTCTTCCTTGGATACTGGATATTATTATACTGTAGAATCCCTCAAAACATCAAACTACAATGATTTTATACTGGTAAAGAGTAAAGGGAACCTGCTTTTTACTGGCATTAAAACTGTATAAATACATATTGGTTCCTGTGGTGAAAAAAACAGCACTTCCTTTAGTGGTGATAATAAACACGGTGAAATTTAGAACTAACTGATGATAAAACTGAATAGGGGTGAACCGTAAAATTGACATTGTGAAAGAAAGGTTCCCGGACACCAACCCCTTTTTTTCTTGTACGATTGAGTCCTTGGAACCTTTTAGATCTACGGAAAAAAAAGGGCAGAGCAGATTTTGCTGATTGTACTTCTAGACAGTGATGGCGGGTGAAATTTATTTAATGGGAGAGCAGGTTTTGCTTGCAAAAGTTTTCGGTTTCATTTCAATCAGTATAAGTATAACTGTTTCAGCTAAGTTATAGCCAGCTAAACATTCTCTTTCAGTGTAGGGAGCATGCTTGCACTGGATAGTCATTTTATTGCAAATTTCTGTGGAGAGTAATCACGAGGAGTTGATACCAAGGTCACCATTAGTAACAGGCTAATGGCCAACTATGGATTCATCAAACAAGGACTGCATAGGTTGATATATTTCACGTCACTATTCAGAGCTTAAACCGTAGAAAATATCAACATATTTACTTTCGACTCATTTTTTGTGGTAGAGGTGATGGGGTCAAATGAGTTGTCACTTGTGAACTGCAGGCTGCCTGTCTTGCGTATCCTCCACGTTGTGTCAAATCTGAACCAAAAGATCGCTCAACTAGAAACTAACTTACTGAATTTACACAAGCTCTGTTTGTTGGTCATATATTGACTTATGTAATCTCGTACATCTTGTGAAACTTCCCGTTATCTTGTGTGCTCCTGTATGTACACACCATTCTTCAATCTTGGGATATCTTTTAAAGTGTCCAGGTTACATGGTTCCTAAATCTATCCAGATTTGTTACAACATGCCATACGCATCTCCATCTCCAGTAATTTCCATACTTTACTTTTGCTTAGAGTTGGATGTCGTTCTTGCTTTTCATTTATACCTGCTGGTTCTGGTTCCACTTGAATTTTGACTTTTAGAAATCTTTACATGGGTATTTATACCGGGACTGCAACTCCTGCCTTAATAGAACTTAAAGAAAGGTAAGAAATAGTTCCAGTCCAGAGAGTAATTCTTTAAGATGGAGGAAGACTCATGATTTTGTACTTAACTGTTGAATGCAACATGCTATGTTTCATAAAAACTGTGGATTTATAGTTTCATTTGAGGTGTGTTGTCAAATGCCCTGTTCTTCGAAGTTTAATTGTGCCTACCTGGAATATGTTCTTCACCATGACACAAATTCTGTTGACTTCGAGCATTTGTGTCAATTTCTACATTGTTTCTTCACTTTGCATTTGCAGGGAATGGGCCGCTCTTAATGCACCATTGTTTGCATTGTTTGTTGAAGAAGTTTCCATACGATCTTGATTATATCGACCTGAGCAGAGATGAGTTCTTGGACTGCAGGAATGGAGAACCACCACGATATAGGGATGATGCTGTTGAAGAAGTTTCCATATGCTAGAGCCAGTATGTTCTTCAATTATCTCCGCTTTTTATTCTGGGAGTTCTCCTCACACTATTGTGGGTACCTTGTTGTGTTCCTTATGAATTTAAGGATCAGAATGGTTTGATACTGTCTGGTTACTTGCTAGAAATTAATCACTTTGAACGATACATCGGCACTTTGCCAAACAATTCTGGTGAATAAACACAAGCATATCAAGTTTTCTTATGAATGCTCAACTACTTTCTATTATTTTATATGTGGTTCAGAGCACGGGTACTCTGATGACTTCATTTAATTTGTCTTTACGTTTATTATTATACCTTTTTGCTTCTTAGTATGTTTGTTTGAGGTGATGTGCACAGTGAAGAATCATATTCCTCCGTCTAACAAAAGGATGTTTCAACTTTGACTAATTTTGAATGAATCTATACACCAAGTCTTATCTAGATACATCCAAATTTTGACAAATTTGAGATGTCTTTTGTTGAACGGAGCGAGTACATGAGTTTGTTGTTGATCCATAGCAACGCGCGGTCACTCCACCGACTCCCCGATCCAGGCCCACAAGAAAAACCAGCGAACGAAAATTCCACCGATTCCCCAAATCAATCACGCCTGCGCCTGATCCCGTCTCCCGATCCGGGACTCCTCCCCGCAGCCCTCCAGATTGGCGCCGCCGCCCCATCTCCTCCCGAGGCCTCCTTAACTGCATCTAGGCCTACAACACCGATGACTCCGGATGGCACAGAAGCAGGAAGAAGACAGAGGGAGGAGCAACAAGAAGAAGGAGCAGCCATCTTGCTCTGCCCCTCCCCCCCCCCCCCCCCCCCCCCTTCCTCCTCCTCCGGCGCCCCCACCCTCTAGATCCATCGCCGCTCCACCCAATCTGCTCCCGCGCGCCTCCCGGTCTCCTGCTCCAGTGTCTCCCCATCCCCCAATCCACCGCGCCGCCATAGTTGCTTACGCTTCTGGAGTCCAAGTCGTCCTCCCCCTTCTTTGCAGGTATGAACAACAGTTTTGAGAACTTCTCAGGTACCCTGCGCCCTCCAAGTAATCATTTGACATCTCAAAGTGCTTAGCCATCATAACTCAATTATGACATTTCAAAGTACCCTCCAAGTAACTCTATCGCCAGTAAGTTTGTGATGTGTTAATGAATGTCCATCAGTATCCTAGATAGACCTTTGATGATAAGCAGGCAAACAAAAAGAAAATAATAGGAGTAGCAGTTTTTCAATACATGTAGCTGAGTTATAATTTTGAGAGCATAAATTGACAAAAACGAAAGCTCGGATTCGGTTGACCACGCCCACATCCGCTTCAGACATAAAGGACCATGTTATGCCAGTCTATACTGCTAGCACGTGAAAGCTTGCCATTTCGCAAGATGGGAAATGGTTATTGATCAGACATTATCTATTGTGTAACATTCTGTTTCATTTTCTGTAGATGTGATAAATTCACAGCTCATGAGCTCATGCCCGGATTCGTATTTTTTAAAATGAATCCAATGCTCTTATTATGTATATGGTGGGAAAGCTCATCTGTGAAGTGATTTCATTGTGTGACTTTCATATGGACATGGTCTGGTTTTTAATTATCTTACCTTGTTGATAGAGCTTTGTTTCTGCAGAGAGAAAGCACCTGTATGTGATTACTTGTGAAGGTGTGCTTCAACAGTGGAAAGAGTATTCTTAGTTTTACCTTGTTATGCTTCTTAGTAATTTTTTCTTCCTACATATGTTAGTGTTTGTTGCCTTCCCGAGCTCTTGGTAGCTATGAAGAAATAAAAGCAAATGGTCAGAAAATTTCGACAGAGAACTCGAGGATATGATAGATAGGGTCATTAAGGAGTGCGAAAAGAAAATTCAAAGGGCGATCAACCAGGAATTGAACTATGAAGACGCAAAACTCTACACAGGCCACAGGATACCTGTTGTGCTTCTTCTTTGTTTACTGTTTACTATCGTAGCTTAAACTGGTTGTTCATACAAGGTGATATAATCTGAAACCTGCAGGTTTACATAAGTCTAGAGAATACTTATTGAGTAAGAAGGATCCATACAGATCCAAGATTCCTACGGATGCAATTTTTATTTTTTTTGCTATTTTTGAGTTACAATGTAAATTACGCAAATTTTCTACAGATTTTGCTCTGTTGGTATTCCTGATGAAGAGCAGAACCATGGTTTGAGGGAGACCCTCAAGACCTACATCAATTGGCCAACTTCCTGAACGGAACTTGTGGGCTGGTATTAATTTAGTACTGTGGACGGCTGACTCTGATTGCAGATATTCCACAAGGAACCATTTTTGTAACTTGTTAGGATTGCAAAGTTAAATGCCCTCCATATTTTCTCTTTTTTTTTTCCTTTTGAACTCTCAATGCAGAAAAGGTTCTTTATTATTTTTTCTAAACATCGATGCATATGCTGGATGGCTTCAGTAGCCATAGCAACACCTGAGTTTGTTTCAGTAGCCATTACATGATGATTTACACTGATTGCTCTATTTCAATCTTTTGTAGGTAGCTATGCTGGCTACCAGTAGCCTGATGGCAGCATGTTTTATCTTCAAGCTGACGTATGATTTCTTGATTTCCCCATCCAAAATCTCAAGCCGTGTTTCATTTGGTAGTTGTGTTGGTGACTGAAAAGTAGAAACACAAAGGAGATTTCCAAGTCATAATGACGAAGCATAGATGGAATAAAAACGAGGCAATGATAACAATGGAGCATAGCTGAGCGATGATGTAGCAATTGCAGAGCCTGACCACAAAGGCGATGGGCACATCTTGAAGGGTTGTGAGGGTTGAGAAGAAAACACACAATATAGTTGAAGAAAAGACCAAGACACAAAGTCACAGAAATATGTTTTTGTTAACAATTTTGTTAGTCAGATAACATGATACCATGTTTCTTGAAGGGTGTCATTTGCTAATGAGGTTTACGATGAACCCAATCATTTGCTTATGCATAGAAATCTGCTCGTTGTCAGATGGGTTGGTAGTATTGTATTGGAATTGATTGTCATTGAGTGTAACTGGATTGACCACAGAAATTTAAATTGAATACTGAATCACAACCTTATGTTACTCCTTACACGATTATTGCTGCCTGACTAGGCTATCGCTTCTCTGTGATACAGTTGTTTCTTTTTGAACAGTAATTCTAATGAAAAATATTTCCTGTGAAATGGTTGGCTATGCTTACAACCATGTACCAGTAGCTCACATGCATTTACATGTTGTGCTTAAAGAGGCTATTTCGGGAGCTCCCAATGTGTCTCCGTTGCAACGCACGGGCACTTAGCTAGTATGGTTATAATAAAGACTAAACACAAACTTTATACTACTAGCTCTTAACATGGATCACAGGCGCCGGCCCCGAATCCCCTTGAGGATCAGCTGAAGAAATCTTGGTGGTCGCGGGCTCCGAATCCCCACGACGATCAGCTTACTGGCGAAAGGAAATCTTGGTGTTCGCCGGCCCTGAATCCCCACGAAGATCAGCTAACTGGCGAAGGGAAATCTTGGTGGTCGCGGGCCCCGAATCCCTACGAAGATCAGCTAGCTGGCGAAGGGAAATCTTGGTGGTCGCCAGCCCTGAATCCTCAAGAACATCAACTGAAGAAATCTTGGTGGTCGCCGACCCCAAATCCCCACGAACATTAGCTGAAGAAATCTTGGTGGGAGCCGGCCCCGAATCCCGATGAAAATGAGCTGAAGAAATCTTTGTGGTGGTCGGCCTCAGATCTCGAAAAAGAACAGCTGAAGAAATCTTGGTGGTCGCCAACCCTGAATGCCCACGAAGATCAAATAAAGAAATCTTGGTGGTGGCCGCCCCCGAATCCCCACGACGATCAACTAAACAGCGAAGGGAAATCCGGGTGGTCGCGGGCTCCGAATCCCCATGAAGATCAGCCGAAGAAATCTCGGCATGTGAACGGCGAAGGGAAGTGGTGGTTGTCTCCGGCGGCGAATCCCCAAGAATATCAGCCGAAGAAATCTGGGCATGTGAACGGCGAAAGGAAGTGGTGGTTGTCTCCGGCCACGAATCCCCAAGAATATCAGCCGAAGAAATCTTGGCATGTGAACGGCGAAGGGAAGTGGTGGTTGTCTCCGGCTACGAATTCTCAAGAATATCAGCCGAAGAAATCCCGGCACGTGAACGGCGAAGGGAAGTGGTGGTTGTCTCCGGCTGCGAATTCTCAAGAATATCAGCCGAAGAAATCCCGGCACGTGAACGGCGAAGGGAAGTGGTGGTTGTCTCCGGCTGCGAATTCTCAAGAATATCAGCCGAAGAAATCCCGGCACGTGAACGACGAAGGGAAGTGGTGATTGTCTCCGGCTGCGAATCGGCATGCCGACGGACGTCGTCGTAGGTTTCCAAGTACATGTTCTGCACGTGAATATAGTAGACGATCACCGCGGCAGGAGCTTCGACGGCGAACCTAAGGTCCTCGACGCATGTGTCGATCTTCTTCTCGGCGGCCTCGAGCTTGGCGAGATCCCGGTGGTCAAAGCCGGAGACGGCGGCCAAGGCGAGGCCGACCACGCCGCTCTGGACGTGCCGGTCGCGGCAGGACTCGACAACCCGGAGCACGCCGCCGAGGGCGGCCTCGAACCCGCGCAGCGCCGCCGCCGCCCCCTCGTCTTCGGCCGCAGCCGACAAGTACCGCGGCAGGATCTTCTGGTGGATCTTGACGCGTTCCGCGAGGTCCTCGCACTTGGTCTTGACCTGGGCCGATGTGCTCCTGAGCCCTGCCACGAATTTCAGCGCCTTCAGGCACGCGGTCGCCAAGGGGATGATGCTCGTCTCGATGACCATCTTGATTCGAGGACCCCTGAATCGTGGCCGGTGGGCAAGTTATTTGGAGGATGGGATCGATCGGGAATTCAGCCGGGGTGAGGAAGGATGAGAGAAGAGGACGGGGCAGATTTTTCTTCTTCCACCACACGCAGACGGCTTGTATGTATAAACAAGACATGCACCAACCACTCTCATGGAACCCACGGCAGCGACCACTGAACCACTTTTGCTCTACTTTCTGTAAAAAAAATTTGAGAGGACTATACTTTCTGTAAAGAAGAGTCGTCCTCGTTCCTGCTCTTTCAGGCAGCAGGCCCGCGGGCCGGCTGCTGCTCTGGCTGGCGCAGCAAACAGGCTCTCTTTCAGTTTCAGTTTTTTTTCTTGAGAAAACTTTCAGTTTCAGGTGGTGTCGAGGCACGAGCATTATGGGCCTCGGGCCAGCGCTCCTCCGGCCTGGCTGCATCTTTGGGCCGTCATGTTTGTTTGCCTGGCACTGGCAGATGGGCCACACGAGAACCGAGGGAAACAACAGGCGGCCAATCGTTGCATGGCACATTGGCACCCAAGTTGAACTGCGTGCATGCTTGTCCTGGAGTGTCCATTTACCTCCTCAAAGGTTCTTAAAAAAAAAGTTCTCAAAAAAAAAAAAGCTGTGTCCACTGTGCACGGCCCCACTGTCCACTCCACCACATGCTCTCTTCTTCTTTTTGACAGACCGTATCCTGGTCCTGAAGCTTACGGGTCTCAGCGTCACCAAATAAGAGTCAATTCTATTTTCTAGCCCCCAAGTTTCAACTTTTTGAGAACAGCTTTTGCCCTATTTAGTGAGGTTTTCGGATTTTTACCTCATTTAACAAAACTTGTGACACTTTTTATCTCATTTTACAGTTTGGCCGAAATCCCCTTTTTCCCTGTCACTTGGGCTCCACTTGCAGGCCTATGTGGCGTGCCAACTAGGAGGCTGAAGTGGACTGAACCGGTCCAGCCCGTGATCCAACTGGGTTCACCCCCTAAACCGAGCCAATTTCACCCGGCCACAACGCCGACAAGCCTGGTATATAAAGTAAAACATTTCATATAGGGTTATATGTAGATACGGGGAGTTCTCTTCTCAAAAGAATGTAGAAAGCTATGAACTAGCTGTTAAGAGTATTAGAGTATTTCTTTTGTATGTATTTATGCTTTATATTTTCCTGTAGTCTAGTCAGGCCCAAGGCCCATGTAAGCTCTTGTATATGTTTCTAGTCAATCAATCGAGAAACTGATTTGGCCTTCAGACATGGTATCAGAGCGTTAGGCCATCTCCGTAGCTTCCCCTTCATGTCCGCGGCCGCTGCCTCCGCCGGCGAGTTGCTGGCCGCCGTCTCCCGTCACGCCGCCGGCCGCTGTCTCCCGTCACTCCGCCGGCCTCTTTTCTAGTCCCGCTGCCGCCACCGCACCGGCCGCTGTTTACTCGACCTCTCGAGTCCAGGTCGGACTTGGCCGTCGCCGTCTGCCTCCGATTGGTTTGCTGCTGTTCTGCTGAACCTCCGTCTCCACTGGATTCCCTCTCCTTTTCTTCCTTTTCCGCTGGTCTGCTCGTCCCCTGCCTCCACTAGATTCCGATTCCTGCTGCTGGCTTGCTCTGTTCTGTACATCCTTCACTCCTTCAGGTTCTTGTGTGGCAGATACAGGGCGATTAGGATTTCCTGCAGTTTGGTCTGTTCCTACACAAGTATAAGGTAGATTATGTGCTGTTGTTAGCCTTTGATTGCTGCAGAATTGGAGTGAGCTCGTTGCTGCAGTATGTGTGCTGGTTACGAGCAGAGAAGCAGAAGGTCTTTACTTGTGGGCTGATTTGTTTGGATAAGAAGTTTCATTACTGGCTGCACATCATGAACTCTGACGGTCAAAGAGCTGATGTTGTTGTTCCCATTTCAGCCCCACCAGTTTGCAATGTTTTGCAACTCAATTGACTCAGTTTCAGAACCAACTTAGCAATCTTCAGACCCAATTGAATCAGTTGCAAGCATCGTTGAATGGATCTATTAGTAGTCATGCTTAATCATGCTCTGTGTCAAGTGTTGGTGCTCCTTGGGTGTTCGACTCTGAGGCTTCTTTTCAGGTGACATCTGATAGCTCTTGCCTTACATCATGTCGACCCATTGTGGATGGTATATGTGTTCATACAGCTGATGGTACTCCATGCAAGGTCACTCATAAGGGTACTCTGTCCATCTCTCAGTTTGCAATTTCAGATGTGTTCTTGGCTCCTAAACTCTCAATGAATCTCATGTCCGTGGCTGATAAGAATTATTTATTGGATTTGATGATGTCTCTTGTTATGTGCAGGATCGTCAGAGCAAGAGGATCATTGGAACTGGCCGTCGTCATGGAGGATCCACATCCCTCTATGTCCTTGACACCTTGCACCTTCCTCCATCTTTTGCTTCGTCTGTGTTTCTCTCTGCTAAATCTATGTCGAGATCCATTTTGCCTTTTTCTTCCGCCCAGTGGCATCATCGATTAGGTCATTTATGTGGTTCTTACTTATCTACTCTTGTTCAGCAGGGTGTTTTGGGTCGTGTTCCCGTTGACACTAGTATCTCCTGGTTCTCCACTGCGCCTGCGTCGCTTGAGCCTGCAAGTTGGGCTCGCGAACGCCTTGGACCGAGCCCAGCTCGGGTCGCGTCCACTCTGACCAGGATTCATGGAGCCCGGTCCTAAACCCGGCTCGGCCCGGCGTACGCTGTTCCTGCTCTAGTATATGTAGGCGGCCAAAGAAAGAGACGCTCAGACGCAGGAAGTGCAACGCATACTTCGCCTACACACGACACCAATGGCGGGGACCGAGCACGGCAGCGTGTGTTCCGGCTCGTCCATGCGGGTCGTGAGCCGGCGTCTCGTCAAGGCCTCCGACACCACCACCACCACCATCTCGCCGCGCGTGGTGGCCTTCACCAACCTCGACCTCCTCAACGACATGCAGCTCTACGTCGCCTGCCTCTACCGGATGCCCGCCACATCAACCTACAGCGCCGTCGCCGCCACCTTCGAGGCCCACATGCCGTCCTTCCTCAACCACATGTTCCCCATGGCCGGCCGCATCGTGCGCGACCCGGTCTCCGGCCTCCCGGAGGAGCTCCGCTGCGGCAACCAAGGCGCCGAGCTGGTCCTTGCGGACGCCGGCGTGGCCCTGCGAGCCCTGGACTGGAGCCTCGCCAACGAGTCCGTGAGGAAGATCCTCGTGCCGTTCCCCGACGAGGTCCCGCTGTCGCTGCAGCTCGTGTCCTTCACCTGCGGCCTCGGCTTCGCCGTGGTGTGGGGCTTCCACCACCTGCTGGGCGACGGGAGCTTCGGGGGCATGCTCATGAAGACGTGGTGCGAGCTTGTCATGACCGGAAGCATCTCCGGCGGAGGGCCGAGCCATGACCGGGCCGTCTTCTTCCGGCCACGTGACCCGCCGTCCTACAGCGCCTCCTTCGCGGCCACGTTCACGCCGTGGGACCACGAGCACCAGGTGAACGGCCTCACCGCCGAGGCGAGCTTCGTGCAGCGGCACTACTACGTGGAAGGGCGCGACGTCGCAAGGCTGCGTGACACGGCGAGCACTACCGAGCCGGGCGGCCGCCGGCGTCGCGCGACGCGCGCCGAGGCCGTGTCCGCGTACCTGTGGAAGGTCCTCGCGGGCGTCGTGGCCAGCCTGACGCGGCTGGCCGACGACGAGAAGCGCTGCCGCATGGCGTGGCTGGTGGACGGTCGTCGGCGGCTAACCTTAACCTCGTCAACCCCGGAGCTCCGCCGCGCGCTGCGGAGCTACGCCGGGAACGTGACAACGCACGCGGTAGGGGACGCGGCGGTGGCGGCGGTGCTGAGCAGGCCGCTGGCGGAGGTCGCGGCGATGGTGCGGGACGCCATCACGGCGCCCGACTACGACGCGCTGTGCCAGGAGACGGTGGACTGGGTGGAGGCGCACAAGCGGACCGGGCTCAGCTATGCCCACACGGTCGCGCTCGGGCTTGGCAGCCCCACGCTGGCGATGACGGTCGTTTCGTCGGAGCACAACAGCGAGACGGATTTCGGGTTCGGGCCCGCCGTGCTCGGGATGCCCGTGGACGCGAGGGACGGGCGGCTGTGCACGGCGCATATGTATGTCACCACTCGCCCTGCCGACGGGTCGTGGATCGTCAATGCCTACGTGTGGCCGCGCCTCGCGGCGGCGCTGGAGGCCGACGAGGGGCGCGTCTTCAGGCCCATCACGGCGGAGTACCTTGGTCTCGGCGAGTGTTTGCCACCAGAGGCCAGACCTCGTCTCTGAGTTCTGATCTGCTCTTTTTCTTACTGCCTCATGAGTTCTCTACTCGGCCGGCCACTGTGGGCTGCAGTGGCCATACTGTTTGCTTTACATTTCCCAATCAATATTTTCCAGTATATGTTAGTAACTTTGTATTTTTTATGGAAATAACCCCGGCCTCTGCATCGGACGGATAACTATGTGCTTGATAATTCGCGAAAACATTTTACATTGCACATGCAATTTACAAGGCTATTGAAACCTGAGATAGTCTGGCAAACAGAGCCTGGCCTTAGTGATGGTTCATAGTCCAATGCAAACGTGTGTTAATTTGCAAATCATACATACCACCCGCGGCACCTACACCTCGCGCGAAACAACAAGTTTAATTTTAACAGTTTTGCTATATACAAGGCGATTGATTTTTAGTTAGAGATAACTCGACGTGTTAACCGTTAGATCTTAATTCAATGACGGTGCGTGAGAGATGAGAAAATGAGGATGACATATTTTGCGTTACCTCAGTGTGGGCGCTTTGCCTATCCGGCCACCAGGGTTCGGGTTCCTTTTACCCCATCTTATTCGGGTACGGGAAATAAACAATTTTTTTTGGTAAAAGCCAATAAAAATTTGTAAACCCTTTGTCGCAATTTTTTTTTTGTAAACCCGGACGGCCCAATTACCTGCCCTGAGCCCAGTCCGCCGTGCTCCACATCGCACTAACCCTTGACTCCCGAATTTCCAATTCTCCACTCGTCTCCGCTCTTCATCGTCAACGCTCCACATCTATCGCCAAGCTGCTCGCGACGGGCGACGATGACGGTGACCGCGACACCATCATGCAAAGCCATCTTAGCAGTAACCATCCAAGGCACGCTGGCAGCTTAGCCAGGAATCCTGCAACGTAAGTCCTTTAGCATCTACTCATCTTCTCTACTATCTTCTCTAGTCTTTGTTCCCGTACGTGGATGTAGTGTATGGATTCAGATGCATGGATGAAGTATATGGATTTTGATGCGTGGATACAGACATACAGTGTACGTATGGATATTATTTGTTGTCATGTTTGCATTGTACGTGTCGTTTGTTGTGGTATATTATATTTCAATAATAAGTAACGAAATATTACATGCATTTAAACGTTTTTTGGGTATCGATACATTCATATTTGGACAAATTTGATTCACTTAGTATGGGACGGAAGGGGTATATAAAAACTCTGCGGTTTGTTAGCAAACGCACGCGCACGCACACACAGTCAGGCTAGTTTAAATTAAGAATAACAGAAAAACACCAACAGTCCACACAAATTGACAACTAAACCTGCCGGCCGGTAACAGGGTCAGCTACGATCCTTACACCTCACGCCATCCCAAGAAAAAAGTCACATCGTGCCGACTGTCAGGGAAAAAAAAGTTAGATCGTGCCGTGCGGCAAAGGGGTTACATGGCATCGACCGATGATACCCAATTGTTAAAGAGAGTTAACACTATGCGAACAAGATTATTTTAACACAAGCAACCAATCCTACAAATGCTAAAGAACAAACAATCCAAACAATCCTTCCGTTTTTTCGCAGAAGAGAAGATGCCGAGACACACGAAGATTATACTCATTCCGAATATCATGCAACGGGAGAGCTTGAAAGAGACATTCAACGGGAGAGCTTGAAAGACTTCTATCCAAGCGATCAGATTGTTCAACGTTCTTCACATGAATTTACATGAAGAGTAAATTTCACAAAACCACACTTTTTGAGGACAGGGTTTCATCGGGTCACAGTTATCACTAAAGTCTCACAGAACCACATTTTTTGGGCAGTCTGTCTCACAGAACCCAAATCAGGTAGATTATGTTGTAATGGTTTTTTTATAAGTGGAGCCCACCTGTCACACGCCACCTCAGGCGGGACAACCCGTTTCGTTGCCATATCAGCTCCCGGACTCGACCCGAGATGACAATTTAGGTTGAGAAATAACCCTTAACGGGTCCGGACGGGTCCAGAAGCTGTCGTGACAACGAAATGGGTCTGACTTGGCATATGACACGTGGGTCTCACCTGTCAAAAATACCATCAAACGGCCCAATCTACCCAATTTGGGTTCTGTGAGACAGCTTGCCCCAAAAACTGTGGTTCCCGTGAGACTATTAGTGATAACTTTGACCCGAGGAAACTCTAGCCCCAAAAAATATGATTTTGTGAAATTTATTCTTACATGAATTTGTGTCGTCCGAGTGCATGGTGGACCAGTTGAGGCCATGGCTGGCCTGATGCCAGTGCCCGGATGGTATCATGTCCTAGAACAAGAGAAACCCTCATCCTTCTGCACATGCGTACAAATTGCACTTTCGAAAAGGTATGACTGTGTTGATTGTTTTTTTTTTTGAGATGGCGATGGCCCGTCGACTGGAGTTCTCAGAAATATGGATCCGATCCTCCTCCTCTTTAGCTAATTTGTCCGAAAAACCATGGTTTTTGAGTTACACTGTAACAAAAAGCCTAAAATAACAAGGTCAGACAATCTGACAGTATTCCTTACAGGTCGGGCTCACCTGTCAGACGAGACGTCGGACAAACCCGACCCGACCCTAGCCCATTCCTTCACTTTTGTTCTTCCACGAAGCATTAAGCGGATGTTGACCCGAAGCTCGCGTACACCAACCGCGTCCACTTCACCTCCAAGCAGGACATGAGCCATGCATGCCCGTCGCTGGTCAGCCTGCCGTGATTAATTGCGTGGGCAACAAGCTTACAAGCAGTAGATTGGTTTGCGCTTTGCTTGCTTGCTTTGCTTACCGAGTACCCGTTGCCGCGGGCCGCTCATGCCATGGGCTCCGACGCCGACCGCGCCTCCGATATTGCCGGTGCCGACCAGCCACCGCGGAGCTCCGCCAACAGCACCTCCGGTACCGGTGCCGGCGCCGCCTCCACCACCGTCGCCCGCGTGCTCGCGATCCAGGCCCAGCTTGCTCTGGACGCGAACGGGTCGAGTCGACGACGGCAGCGGCGACATCGGGGCTGCTCGCGCTGCAGGCCCGCTCGGCGGCTTGGCTTTGGCGTCGCCGGAACCGGAGATGAAGCCCACGATCCTCTTGGAGCCGTTCGGTATCAAGGATTCCACCGATGTGCAGTCCAAGAGGCTTGCCATTCCGTCGAACACCTACAGGGCAGTCCTCAAGGTGCAATGGGCAAGCCATCAGGCTATGGGGTCGGATCGGGTTTGTCGCGTCTTACATGTGGGCCCTGGCTATAAGAAAAACTGTCGCATGGTCTAAACTCGGTACTTTGGGCTCATTGGTACACTGAAAAATTGTGATTTTTCAGACAAATTAGCAAAATAAAAGACTGCATGAGAAGATTGCTCTGAAAAATGTGCTCTTCTGAAATTTACTCAATTCAAATTCAAAGGCTACTGGATGGGTTCTCGTCCTCTCGTGTCCTTCGTATCACTGTGTTTTGTGGCTGACTCCCTCTCTTCCTTACCCAACTGATGTACGGTCACAAAGGGCCGCCGGTGCCAAGTTTGTACGTGTACGCCCATCTGCAGATCAAGGCTACTCCTAACAGAGAAGAGACTTAAAAAAAAAAAGGGATAAACTTGGACACTATCTTCTCGATGTCGTTTCCTGATCTCGATGCGCAAGGGAAGAAGTCACAGACTCACAGGCGAGGTCTTTCGGCGTCTTGACGCAAGTAGTCGGCACCACCACTACACGTGAGCCCAAGGTGCTCTGCCGCGAGTGGCTGAAAGACTTTCTCCCGGTCGGACTCCAGCGCCGCGGCGAGGCGTGGCCATATGCAGGCGTTAACGACCCACGACCGGTCTCCGGTGCCCGGGCTCGAGCTACTAACATACAGGTGACCGGAGCACAGGCCTCCTTCCTTGGCATCCAACGGCACCGCAAGCGCGGCGTGGCCGAACCCGAAATCGGTGTGGATTCTGTAGGACGCCCACACCGTCTGGGCCAGCGTGGGGCTGCCGAGCCCGACGGCCGGCGTCTCCACGAAGCTCGCCGGCTTGTGCAGCTCCACCCAGTCCACCATGTCCTGGTAGAGCTCGTCGTAGTTGGGCGCCGTGATGGCGTCCCGCGCCATCGCCGCCACCTCCGCCAGCGACTTGCTCAGCACCGTGGCCGCGGACGCTTCGGCGAGAACGTAGGAGGTCACGTTGCCGGCGTAGTTCCGCAGCGCGTGGCGGACCTGATCCGGCGACGAGGTTAGCCGCGGCCGCCCGTCCACGAACCACAGCATCCGGCACCGCTTCTCGCCGGCCGCCGCCTCACTCAGCAGCCGTGCGGAGCTGGCCACGACGCCGGCGAGGAGCTTCCACAGGTACGCCGACAGCGCTTCGGCTCGTGTCGTCGCACGCCGCCCCCCGGCGGCCGCTGAAGCCATCCTGCGCAGCCTGGCTATGTCGCGCTCGTGCACGAAGTAGAGCCTGCGGGTGAAGCTCTCCTCGGCCGTCAGAGCGTTTACATGGCCGGCGCCGGCGCTGTCCCACCGCCTGAACATCCCGTCCACGGCGGCGCCGTACGACGGCGGGTCGCGAGGCCGGAAGAAGGACAGCGAGCGGTCGTGCGTCGGGATTCGCGCCGCGCCGATGGCCCCCGTCCGCACGAGCTCCGACCAGGTGTTCACGAGCATGGCCCCGAAGCTCCCGTCGCCGACGAGGTGGTGGACGCCCCAGACGACGGCGAACCCGCCGCAGGCGAAGGAGACGAGCTGCACCGACAGCGGCAGCTCCTGGGCGAAAGGCAGCGGGATCTTCTTCAGGGACTCGTTGGGCCGGCTCCAGTCCACGGCCCACAGCTCCGCCGCGCCGGCTTCGGCAAGGACGAGCTCCGCACCTTGGTTGCGGCAGTGGAGCTCAGGGAGGCCGGAGGTTGGGTTGTGGATGATGCGGCCGGCCAAGGGGAACATGTAGTTGAGGTAGGATGGGAGGTGGGCCTCGAAGGCGGCGCAGACGGCCTTGTAGTAGTCGCCCTCGCCGGCGCCGGTGGGCCGTCTGGGCCGCTTGTAGACGCATGCGATGAATAGTTGAATGTTGTCGTTGAGGAGGTCGAGGTTGGAGAAGGTGGCCACGTGTGGCTCCATGGAGGAGTCGGAGGCCCGCACCAGGCGCCGGCTCACGACCCGCACGGAAATAAAGCCAGAACCAGCATTGTTGGCATTGCCGTTCTTCGTCGCCGCCATTGATTTCCTTGATTTGCTGGGCGGCTGGTTGTGCGATCGATCGAGCAAGGATCTGTTTGATTCTTTTGTGTATGGAATCATTTGCATCTCTCTGGCCGCCTATTTATACAGGTATATCAGTATATGCGCGGCATCTCCCGTGCGAATGCAGATGCTCTATAGGCTCTAGCTGTATCTTTTTTAGAAATTCGATTATTTACTGCCTACCACTAGTAATGAGATACTAGTAGTACTCCGTACTATTTTTCTTGATTCGTGACACATTTTGCCATTTTCAGTCAAATTTTACCATTTGCGTGAGATACAAACTTTTTTTTTAGAACGCGTGAGATACAAAACTATGCAACCCATTCGGCGGCCAACTCGCAGAGCTCGGGGGTCGAGATGGGAAACACGGGAACGAGAGAGTTTGTATCGGGCTGTGCCCTGGGTTAGCCAGGCACCTGGGGCTGGGCCAACTGGCCCAGAAGGCAAGGGAAGCAAGGCTGACCGCCAGCGTGGGCTGCACCGAGCTGACTTGGGCCTCGGCCTGACGCTTTAACGAGCTGGAACAAATGGGCTTTGCTTAGGCTGCTTTGCTGCTGGGCTTACGCCAAGCCAAACTGTGACACCGAGCTGCCATCACCTCAGGCCGAGCCAAAAAGCTCGGCCTAAGCGTCCACCTTGAGTTCCACGTTTCAAATGATTTTCTTATTTACCATCTCAACATACCCCTAAAAAAAATTACCATCTCAACATAAAAAACATTGGAAAGGTTGTTCAACTTCAACCCACCTCACAACCCGCATGGACGGGCCAGAAAACATACAAAAGTGTAGATATGATTTATTTTTTAAAGTTGTGTTCACTTTCTGCGTATTTATTTTTAGTTGTTTTCACGTCATAGCGATACGACTTCATCCGTTCCCTCCTTTTAGGCTTTTAATCAAACAAGTTTAGATACTCAAGTTGCAATAAATTAACTAGGAATGCAAACCAAATATCATGCTGAAACCAAAAGACAAAAATGGCAGCGGCGATGCTTCCAAACATGAGGCGGCACACTTCATGCATGCATACCCAAAAGCGTAAAAAAAGTGTAGAGCTAGTCGAAAAGTCTTCAGCACTTTTGGGCCCTTTTTGGAATTTTATATTTCAATGAGAGCTCTTTAAATACAGATGTACAATGCACTCCAAGTAGCAAGTTAGCAACACGATCGAGAAGAGCTTGAGCGTCAGGAAGGGAGAAAAATTAGTAAGAAGACCAGCTAGAGAGAAAGATCATATATATCTTAGATGGGTCAGACTCAGAGTCCCTTCATGCGACTGCCGGAGGCGGAGCAGCTACTTGGGCCAGTGGTGGCTACCAGCAGTGGCAACAGGTGATTTCCTGAAATATGTTGAGTATTGCACAAACTGAGTCCGCTAACTGCAACAGCATCTGGTGGTCAACGACGTGTTCTACCTTGTTTAGTTCTAAATTGATAGTCTGGCACAATGTGGTGACATTTTATTGTTTGCAACTTGCAGGAACAGGAAAGAGCAGTTTGGCAAGTCTACAAAGGCTAGGAACAAGTACTACAAGAATTCAACCAAAGATGATTTAGTTCTTCGGGTGACGCTGGAGTCAATCACTAGAATCGGATAAAACTGTAAATCTGATGACAAGAAGAACGTACATGTGATCATGTGAGTTTCTTCCAATTCAATTCCCTTGGCCATAATACAGATACATATTGTGAATCCAGAAAGGGTTCGGATTTATCTTATAACAAAATTAGATCGTTTGAATTGTGCGATTTAAAACCATACTTTTTTTTCTTATGAATTAGCTTGCATGTGCAATTCGAAAGGAACTTTTTCATGAGATCCAACCTTACGGAATATTTATTTTGTTTCTACGAAAACCATAGCTAGCATCTAATCCTTCAAGTAATTTTCTGTATTTTTTGTGTTGTGCAATCAAACAGCTTTTATTGCAAATTCATGTGTTTTTTAATTCCTCTAAGACTCATCTGTGACATGACATTCAATTTTGATGTTTTTTTATTCCTTTGTTTTTAAATTTTGGAAATCAAAGAGGCTCTAAAATTATCATCTTGGTTCTCTGTCAGGCACTGGATCAGGGTGATCGATGGACATCGACTTGACTGCTTATACGGAGTAACTTCCAATTAAAAGGGTGCAGCTCACGGCCGGTCCTGCTTGCCATCTATTTCAACCAATAAAAGAAATTTCCAGTACTTAATTAAGGAGTACTGAACTAAATTATGTACTTGCAGATTCGCCATTTACTATTGTACTAGTTCATTGATGTATATTGTACTATATATAATCGATATGAAGCAGCAAATTAGAAGAAATGAAAAAAGTGTCATACAACTCGGCAATCATTTCTTTTGCCATTCACATCTTTATGTGCATTCCAATATATTTGGTAGACATGTCAACTTTATCAGAGAGGGTTCTTAAGAGCAAGTACAATAAGGGCATATCTTTCTTTTCCCATCATTTGAATTTTTGGTGAACTGGTTCGGTGCATGAAACTCAAATATGATGATCTTTTAAATGCACCTTACAAGCTTAATTTGTTGTGATTGGCCTTCAGAATTTGATCTACATCTCAGTGAAAAACATATTTACGAGCTTTACAAAATTGTGAAAACAAATCCAAACACGTATATTGGATAAACAAATTGACAAACACAGATTTGGTAAAATAAAACATAAGCATTTGCAAGTTGAAAATAACAAAATGATGTTACTGTACAGTTACCTACAATAAGAGCCACGTAACTTGCTCAATAAAAAATACTCATCTGATCCATAATAAGTGTCGCAGACTTAATACAAAATTAACTAACTTTGCACTAAATCCCCAACACTTATTAAGGATCGGAGGGAGGATAAATTTACTGCAAGTACATATGACAAGCAATCTTGTATGTTTACCAGATTCACATGTGTACTAGCTAGTTGTTTCTACCCGTTCTGTATGCAACATGTATGAACAGTAAAATGGTATAATTAAATCTTCCGTGAAACATATATATGTGTTTAAATTCTTAAAGATATGACAGGTGCATATGAATGGCACACCAACCGTCTCTTGCTACAGGGTTCCCCTTCGCCTAACTACATGTATGCAATACCTTTCATCAGCTCGCTGATATATATACGCAACAGGCTCGAGTGTTTCTCTCGGTGACACTTGACATACTTATTTGCTCTCACTCTTTCCACTGATATTTTAGTTTATGATAATTAAATAGTGTTGTGGAAGGGGGTCCACGCCCACCCTGAATCGAAACAAATTATTCCGACTCTAATGAATATATCCTAATGACCCGTGCTACGCCTCGGTGCGTCACGTCTGGCCTCGTCATGCCATGGTGCCCGGCTTCGTACGAGACCACGTCTCGCATTGTCTCATTGCACCACTACATACCACATCATAGTAGTTAGTTCCCAGAGTGGTATAGTTGTAATTAGATAAGAGGCAAAGATGTACTTCTCCCCATCCCTAGGATTTCTTAGAATATTCCCTAGATATAGAAAGGAAAAGACACAATTGCCTTGAGCCAAGCATAAGGACTGAGGGCATGAACGTAAATTGCCTAGGGGCAATCTTGTAATATTTCAACTTCTAAACTCTATAAATAGAAGGGCACCCCCTCACATTTGAGGTGGGTGGCATTTGCTTGAGGTCATGCCTCTTCTCTTGTCATCCCAGGTCACAAGACTCCGACTCCTGCAGTCGTCGAGTGGTGAAGCCTTCAGAACCACGTAGTCGTTCCGACTCTCAAGGTCGCTCGACTAAGACTCCGACTCCTGAAGTCGTCGAGTGGTGAAGCCTCCAGACCCACGTAGTCATTCCGACTCTCGAAGTCGCTCGACGTAAGACTCCGACTCCTGCAGTCGTCGAGTGGTGAAGCCTCCAGAACCACATAGTCGTTCCGACTCTCGAGGTTGCTCGACGTAAGACTCCGACTCCTGAAGTCGTCGAGTGGAGAAGCCTCCAGACCCACGTAGTCGTTCCGACTCTCGAAGTCGCTCGACGTAAGACTCCGACTCCTGAAGTCGTCGAGTGTAGAAGCTTCCCGACCCCCGTAGTCGTTCCGACTCTCGAAGTCGTGACCCAAGCTAAAGGTTGTCAGAGTAGCCGAACACAACGTAAGGTTGGGATCTTAATTAGATGAAATCTCTTCTTGGGAGATCTCCTCCTCTTGCATCTTCTTGGTGTGCAGGAGGCGACATGAAGAGCTTGGGCGCTTGTGATGTCAAGACCACGCGAGGCGGAGGCCACTTGAAGCCAGCACAACGCGGAGGCGACGACCGAAGCACAACAGAAGAAACACCAAGACCGCGAGGGAGCAAAGGAGCCATGGACGTGATGGGGACAAGATATTGGTGTGAAGCTCGTTTCCCCGTATGCACACCTTGTTGAGCCAAGTGTCCAAATCAGGGTGCTACAAGTTTACTGTTCGGGATTTACCCGCCAACAAATAGTTTGCAGTGGTCTACGTAAACACCATAGAGGCAGATAGGATGACCATTAAAACACACGATTAAACAAAATCTAGGAATTTGAGACATTGGGAAAGTAATGTCTGATACAAGTCTCCAGATGTGGAGTTGCGTCATCGTTTCTTGGAGAACTTCAGTGGCGCAAAGGAATCGTTTGATTCCTATCGGAGGAAGCTTATTTTGTCCAAGATTCTTGCAAGGGTTGTCGTCACACCTCAATGGCGAACAAGCAGGTAGCAGAGAGCGCCCAAGTTCCTCCTTTGATTCTGGACCAATCCCACAAGACGACATCCAGCGGAACTGCGGAAGGCCTGTAACCTCGAGCCTACCGTAGAGACTCAGAGGAGATGAATGGGTCATGTAACTAGGCTTGTAAACGGCTCTGCCGTCAGCTAGGAAGTTGACGGCATTTATCTATCACTAGACAGAAAGAGATCAATGGCTAAGTTGTAAACGGGACTGCCGTCACTCCGTCAGCTAGGACGAACAAGCTCATGTTCTTCTGAACTATCAGCATATCAATACGAATTCACCCTATTTCGTGAGCAATCAATAGCAGTAGTCTCGGGGTGAAGAATGACAGAAGGAGCAAAGTGGGCTACGTGGCCAAGGCCAACCTCTTTTTGCTTGATTGCCGGACAGATTGGTCGCAAAAATTTGAGCAGATCAAGCGTTTCAACCGGAATATGTAAACCGAGCTTGCAGAATACGCTCTAGCTGTAAACGTTCATGATGAACGAGTCGTGGAAGTCTTGTTCGCTAACTGCAACAGCATCTGGTATTCTGGTGGTCAACGACGTGTTCTACCTTGTTTAGTTCTAAATTGATAGTCTGGCACAATGTGGTCACATTTTATTGTTTACAACTTTTTGCTTGATTGCCGGACAGATTGGTCCCAAAAATTTAAGCATACCAAGTGTTTCATGTTGGGTTTATACGCTCTAGCTGTAAACGTTCATGATGAACGAGTCGTGGAAGCCTTTCATTCGTAGGGACCATGTTGACTTATATGGATAGGACGCCAAATTATATATGGTTTCCATTACCAGAAAGAGTTCACATGAAACTTAATTGATCCGTGGTGCCTGCGGGAGATAGATATGCTAAGATGATGAGTAATTCTTCTGGTCTAAAACCAATTGAGTGGGGTGGACCCAATTTCAATGTATGATGGGTAATTCTTCTGAATTGTGCTTATCAGAACAGAGCTGGCACAGGGTTTCTAATGTGATTGTTTTTATATAATGGACAATATAAAGAGTTTTTTTTTTGCACAATACAATATAAAGAGTTATTTTTAACAGTTACCGATCTATAGAAACTGTATATGTATATGCTTGAACAATTACTAGTCTACTGTCTACTATGACTTTTTCTTTGGGCTAAAGAGTTATTTTGAGTATGAATAATGGATATGCATGCAGCGATTTGCATGTTTCCTAGAATCACATTGCTGAATAGAAAAGTGTCATCGGTCTTGTCAAAATTTGGGATAGGACGAACAAACTGCAAATTTACAACGGCCTGTTTGCATTACCACCTTGTTCATTTTCTGTATTTCTATACAAATCTACGTCACTTATTTTGTAACCGAGGGAATAGATCCTTCATTTTTATTTTAAAGTTGTGTTCATGTCGCAAGGGATATGATTTTATCCGTTATCACATTTAAATCAAACAAGTTTAGACTTTAGATACTCAAGTTGCAATGATCTAGGGAGAAATGGCAGCGTCGATGCTTCCAAACATGAGGCGGCACACTTCACGCATGCATACCCAAAAGCGTAAAAAAGGGTTAATATAAAAACCAAAAGCATACAGGGGAGGGGATAGACTTAGTAGAAAAATCTTCATCACTTTTGGGCCCGTTTTGAAATTTATACTCCCTCCGTCGCATATCAAGACTTAAATTTGTCCAAACTTAGATGTATCTATGCATAAAAAATGTTTAGATACATATAATAGAAAGTCATTTGATATAGAACGGAGAGAGTATCTGAATATGAGAGCTCTTTAAATACAGTTGTAACATCCCACCATGACGGCTCCGATTCACTTTAACTATTCTTTTGCTCGCATTCACTACTACAAAACAGTGTATATGTAACGAGTCATCAGTGACGGGTATTTCACGCCCGTCACTGATGACTACTCATCAGTACGGGCGTACCACGCCCATCACTAATGTTTCAGTGTGAAAAATGTGAAAATTCACTCAAACACTCATTAGTGGCGGTCCTTTCATCCAGGCCCGCCACTGATAACCATCTCCTTAATTGGGCCGGCCCAACATTTTCTAGGGTTTGTGTGGACGGTATAAATACCTACTCTCTTCCTCCCTCTCCCTATCTCAGCGCTGTCTCCAACTCCCCCTCTATCTCTTCCCGAGCCCCCTCTTCTCCCTCTATCTCTCCTAGCTCGCGCGCGCCACCAGCTCTCGATCTCCCTCTCCCCGTTGCCCACTGGTCTCCCTCTCTCTCTTCCTCGTGCCGGCCGCTCGCTCCCGCACCGTCCCCGCCGCCGGCCGGCCCCGCCCGCCGACAACGGCCGCCGTCCTCGAGCCCTTCCGTTGTCATCGCCCTCTGCGCGAGCTCGCCGCGGCTCCTCCTCCCCACCGCCCGCCGCCATCTACAGCGGCGCCATCGGATCCCCCGAGCCGCCTCCGCTAGAGCCGAGGAGGGCGTCGCCGAGCCGTCGGTAAGTTCCCTCTCTCCCTCTTCGTTCTCTCTCTCAGGCTCTCTTTTCTCTCTCTCATGCTCTCTCTCTGCAGCCGGAGGGAGGCGCCGTCGCCACCGACGAAGAACCGCGCGCGAGGAGGAAGTTCCGGCTCCGGCCCGCCTCGACCGCACGGATCCGGCGTTCACGGCCTCGACCAAGGAGCCATCGCTGCCATGGAGGGCGATGCGGCTGAATCCGGCGAGGGAGAGCTTCGGATTTTTTTCGTTATTTGTTTGCGATTTTTACTGCTGTAATCCATGATGTGTGATTTGGGTTTTATTTGGCCACGATCAAAATATGCCGGCTTGTGGCCAGCTTTTTTTTTAAATCATGAAATATGTATTAGTGTCGGTCGTGGGGTGTCAACCGCCACTGATGGTGACATCATTAGTAACGGATAGAATGACCGTGCATCATCAGTAACAGGAAGTTAGTGATGGACGGGACGTCCGTTAGTGATGCACTTTTTCGACCGTTACTAATGACCTTTTCTGTAGTAGCGATTGCTCGTACGGCTCCACCGTACGTCCGTACCAAAAGAAAAATCTACCTTCACCACCCTCCCGTTCTGCTTGTAGTTTGCCTCAATGCTGATGGTTTTTAGTTTGATCTTCTGTGCACTGATCACAGTTGAGAGATCCCAGTAGCCGCAAACAATATCTGTTCTTTCACTAAGATAATTTTTTATTAGAGAAGTGCTTCTATGCTTTTCCGAAAATAATTCTGCACAACTATTATAAGCAAATGAACGACTACGATTAAACAGGACAGATCCGCCAATCAGTTTTAACCAGGGGTAGCATTTGGGTTAACACCCAATTACCCATAGCTATAGCGGCAGTCCACTGCGCAACATGCATGAACGGTGAAGTAGTAAAATTAATCATTCGTGTAAAATTTGTCTTTAAATTATTTATGAGATGACAGGTGCAGATAAATGTAACACCAACCTTCACATGCTACAGGGTATCCCTTTGCCATACACAACTATCTTTTTTTTGCCGGGAGTATATACACAACTCTTGATCATATACTGATATATATGCAACAGGCTCAGCTTCTTTCAGGGACACTTGACTTACACTTATTTACTCTCATGGCTCTTTTACTGTTGATATTTTAGTTTTCGAAAATAGGTTGGAGTAGTCTACGTAAACACCGGCAGAGTATTACAAAAACGCATGTGTAGGGATTTGAGACACTGGTAAAGAAGTGGCAGGTACATCACTGAAACCTGTGCAACTTCATTGAAGGAGGAAGCTAGCAAGTTGGAGATTGTTGCACTTAGTGCCTTCTGAAGCATCCAACATATAAGCATGACCTCGACTTTCGATCACTTGCCCCTGCACTGCACTCGCGGTGAAGTGTGTGGCAACACTATGATGTTTAGGCAAGCCGATGGAGGGTTTTACGTCACATTTCAGCGATGCTCCAACGTCGTCTTTCTTTGGGCCTCTAGATCCAGTTCTCAACCTCGGAACATTTAATGACAGATCGGTACTCTCTCATGTTATCTCACCTCTCGAGATTGTAATTTCAGAAGATTGTGCAGACCTTGCGTTTGAACCGAAGTCGGTAAACCGAGCTTGCAAAACATGCTCACTTAACTGCATGAGGGAGGAATCGTGGAAGCCTATCAATCGTAAGGACCACGTTAGTTTATATCGATACGATGCTGAAAATATGGAAATTGCCGGCACAAGTAGTACGTGAGGATGGTGAGCTGGGCACTCTTGAATGCTGATGCACCTAGGCCTAAAAGGAATCGAGTAGGAAGGTCCTAGATAAAAATTAGTTTTGTTTTTGAGGGACTAGATAAAAATTAGTTTGTTGAACAATCAAAATTTATTTATTTTTTCTTGAAAAGGAGGTTGAAATTATTGGCATTTACATCAAAATAATGCACACAACTATTTTTCATTAATTTATTTAACAAGTCTGACAAAAGCCACCACGCTATGCCTACAAGCCTGGTAGAGGGGGTGATCATTATCCGGGCCGTATGCCTTGGCCACACATCACCACCCAACATCTAAATCCGGAGGCTGAACCGGAACACAACAGGTCAAGCAAATCCTCGGCGTGTGTCCATGCGCACGCTTCAAAATCAGCCGTCACCGTCTTCCACCAATCCTTCTTCAAAGACAGGGATCGAAGCATTGAATTTGCCAGGCCTGATGACGACAACGCCAGAGCCACCGACTAGCACACACCCACCTAGACCATCTCACCCACTAATCTAGCGTTCCCTCGACAGTGCCCGGCCCAAGAGGAGGAGCGAATACATATAGCTATCTCGTCTCTTTCTTATACACCCATTTACGAGTTGAATGAAGGCCCGGATCAAGCTCTTTTGGCAACCAAACTAGCCGGTTGGACCCACTGATCAATAGTCACCTGGCAAAAGAACCTAGAGACATGGCTCTGTACCTCGAACCGCACTGAGACCCCTCTTTTATCAAATGACAATTGACTGTCTTTTATTCACACAAATGGCAAAAGAGTTGTGGTTATATGAAAAGGACAAAACTTGTCGTTTTCTGAAATCAAACATTAAGGTTGTAGTTATGTGATGTTTATTCAAACATACACCCCCGATCCTAAATTCTTGTTCAACTTTGAACTAAAACAACGACGAGAATTTAGGATCGGATGGACTATTTGTCAATATTAGCATGCTGCAGACTGCACACTTCTGAGTAAATCTACTGAAGTATGGAGTTGGAAAAAAGGGATGTTTGATGCTTTTTGTCAAAAATAAAACTCATATGAATTATTTATCTAAGTACAATAGGCGAAGAGTAGCAAAGTACATTTAAGTAGTAGTACACATTATATTCCATTATAAGTACTGATGAGTCTCTAAAATGCCTGAATTAACACGCCAGTTGTTAATAAGCCAAAAGCTTGAGATTATAAGTACAAAAGGCCATAATAGAGACACAATATTTTTCCTTTTTCTTGATAAACTAATAGATAACACACGGGCAGCTCCATCCTCTTAGAAATTATCAGTAGACAAGGTGATATTAGTGCGATCACCATGATTTCCTGAAATAAGGGAAAGATGTCATTGTTAACACAAAAAATAAACGAAAAATGTAGTGACAGGAAAAAGATAAATAAAATCCAATTAAAACAAATAACTCGATCAGAAACCTCTCTGTGTCCAATAATACCAGAAGAGAGAAAAACTCACGTGTTCTTTTCTTTTGTTTTTTGGACCAGATTTTCACTTTTATCCAAGTCTAGTGATCGACTCCAGCGTCGCCCTTAAAACAAGGTCGTCTTTGCTTGAGTTCTTGTAGTACTTATTTGCAGATTTTGTAGACTTGCCAAGCTGTTCCTTCCTGTAGGCCGTGGACACAAAATTGTTAGCATAGTGCCGGCCGGACTATATGTCGGAGAAGAATTAACGCCTTAATAATACTAGCTCATCTTGTATGTGGATAAACGAAGAATTTGGGGATCACCTGTTGCTTCCACCGGTCGTCGCCTCCACTGGCTGGACCTGCTCGGCCACCGCCGGTAGCCGGAGAAGAGGACTCTGACCCATCGTCGCCCGTTGCTCTCTTTATCCCTCACTCTAACTTTGGTGCTCTTCTATGACCGGTTGCTGTTTTCTGCTTTGCAGAGCGCTGCAGGTTGCATCTGTATATAAAGAGCTTTTATTTCAAGTAGATTAGAATATAAGATTAGGGATAACGATCAAAAGTGCAGAGCCTTTTTGGACTAATTCTGGGGTTGTTGCTTGTGCTTTTTTGTTTTTATAATCTACTCTTTTTACGACTCTCCTGCGTGCAGGCATGAAGTGTGCCGCTTTGGTTCAACTGTCAACTGTGTCATTGTTTACCAAGGGCAGTGCCATATGTTTCTCAGTTTTTAGCCTGACGTAAACAGGATTTGAGATTTCTAATCTGTACGGCGTCAAGTTGAGATTGCTGCTGCCCGTTAGTATTGTAAATATAAACTTTGTGCATCCACATAACTCCAGGTTTCTCAACAACAACATGAGCTCTTCCGTCCTTTTCTGAGAAAGAGGATAAGCTGGTGACTCTGCTTGACAGTTCGTCGATGACTTAAAATACCATCGCTTCCATGCAAGTTGGAGGTGTAATCAACTATCATCCAAAAGAACAACAGCACGGAGACTTAAAATACTCTTCCATTGGCTCTTTTGTGGTTGAAATTTACAATTATCTCAACTAACTCCAACCAGTTATATTGGCAACTTGCCGGCCTCCTTGTGAAAACTTGCTCTAAAATAAAGAGACTTCCCTAACTATGACCACTTCATTGTGAACGATCGCTTGGCATGAGCTGTCCTTCATGCACTTTACTATGTATGAACTATGACGAATGAATGCCAAAAGATTTCAATATGAAGATTAATTTGACCATTGATTGATTCGCTGCAAGATCACCATGGATTGTTTTCTTGGCCTCACAAGACTGGATGGCATAAGAAAACGGATAGCAGATAAAATTATAGGTTCCAGTGGCAAAGAGTACGGTTCCTTTTTTTCGAAAAGTACGGTGCCTAACAGCCTTAAACTAGATCTCTATTCGCAATATTGCCAGCTAGATCGACCATGGCAGCAGAACAGAGGAGGGTCAAGGGTTTTTGTTTAAATATAAGTTTTTTTTAGGAAATTTAGTGGATTGAAATCCTTCGAATGTTTTTCCTATTTGTGTCGTCTGATTTGTAGGATTGTATCCTATAGAATTTTTTACACAACATTTCATAGAAAACTACAATCCATTCCATCCTCTCGGTAAGAATCAGTTGTTTTTCTTATGGTTCAATTAAACAAATTTTGGTGCAGCGGGTTGTTCTAATGTATCTTCCATACCATCGGATTGTTCTAATGTAGCTCTGGTGTTATTTGACAATTTACCGATGTATTTAGGTTGCGAATCTGTTCGAGTGCTAGTGTAGTTGTTTGGCAATTTGCACCTGACCAACCAGGACGCGAGCCTATTTTTATCATGCCTGCCCTTATTTTCTTTGCAGGCATGATAAAAATAGTCAGACAACCTTACTGGTTGACACGGTGAAGGGGGATGCAAAAACTTAACAGCAAGAGTGTTTATAAACTGTATGGTTTGGTTTACCAAACTGTATGCATGGCCTAATTATGCCGTTTTAATGTTCAAAACGGAGATGAGGTCAGTCGAACCAGAATCACATTTAAAGTCATGTCTGAATCACATCTAAAGCATAGATTTATGATAAAATTCCCTCAAGTATTGTATTGTCTGATACATGAAATTGGCACAGTGGGGATTAATATTCTAGCAACATACATGATTAGCATGAACCAGAAAAGTGTTGCGTATTTCCTACATTTACACCTCTTCTCTTGAACGTTTGCGTGACAACATAGAGAGTCAAGTTGCTTCTCTAATTGTCAAATTAGTGGTTCCTTCTCTTTCAGAAGGTCGACGGTGGAAGCCAACGTTTCATGGAAACTACTGTTTGAAGCCTTGTGCAGTAATTGACCATCTCCTCTGCATAGTTATTAAGAAGGTCCTCCCTGAATACCTGATCGAGAAACTACAACCCTGCAAACATTAATAATGTACAAAATGTTAGTGGCGGTGCCACATTTAGAGCTGTCACACAGTTTTGTCAAATCCTTTGTATACAAGTATAAATCATGAAGAAAAATTTATAAAATTAGTAAAAGCACATGTATTTGACATCATCAATTTGAAATGACATCACAAGTTTTAGATCCTGGCACCGCCAGCAACAAGTGATAATTAGTGACAATTAATAACAAGGAAAATTTTAAATTTTAGAACGAGGTATTATTTACGAGTAGAAACAATTAATCACCATAGGCATGTTGCATTGTAGAAACCATCAGCATGTCTTATTGTCGGTGTAATACATAGCGCGGGCTGCAGACTTATGGCAAGAGCATTGTAAGTTTGTAACACAGGCAGATCACAACCACCTTCTGTTGACATTGGTAGTACATCTGATTTTGTAAATACACAAGGTTAGGTTATTACTGAAAATGTTCTTGAATATGAATTCCTCACCCAGAGGGACTAAATTTCAGAAGCTGCCATGTGTTATGTGTAGCATCGGAGCCTCATACTTTTGTGGCCTGTCTATGCCAATTTTGTCGATCTGATCCAATGTTTGATGACGTTCTTGGTTTCATCTGAAATACTCCGTGAATCTCTACTTAAACCAAGGTTGCATGACTAGTCATTTGACAACATGGAATTATCGAAGCATATGGCTACAGGAAAATGCGAAAGAAACTGCATAAGAAAAGCTTCAGAACTGACATAGGAGTTTCCGTACCTAACCGTAATGGTGATCACGCTGCGATGACGCCAACACAGCCGTGCTGCCGCTGCTTGCCGGGACGCGCCGCCGCTGGCCGTCGCGAGGCTCGGGCCACCGAGCGCTGCCGAGCACCGCCATCGCCGCACGCACCACTGGACACTCCAGCGCGCAGCCGCAACCGTGAGTTTTTAGCTGCGATCCTTTCCGTCTACGGCGCAGCGCCGCTGGTCCTTAGCCCTTGGGGCCTCTGCAATGGGGGCGGGAGGCGTGGCAATGGGTACCTCGACGGACAGCTTGGCGGCCTTGAGTGCCGGGGTGGGGGCCGCGGCGACGGACGCATCGAGTACCGAAAGTAGGCGTGCCGGCCTTCGGCGCCGGAGCAGGGGGCGGCCTAGGTCGCTGGGTGGGCGCGGCCGCACCGGCGGTGGTGGGATCGGGGGAGAGGGGGCGCGGCCGCGCGGGGACGACGGGTAGGAGAGGAAGCGTCGGCCCAGTTTCTCACCTATTGGGCCGTGCGGAAACGAGTGTTCCGAAAATACCCCTCTATTTGATCCGGCGATGCAATATACTGCTGACCTTGTGAGAAACGGTATAGATCGATCTGGACCCTTAGATTGACGGAAACGGACGGCCCGTATCGATTTCAGGGTACCAGAGAAGAGCTCGATAAAAAATCTCGATATATGAGATCATCTGGTGCATGCTACTCAGAGAAGAACTTGTTGCGCGCATCTCACATTTGCTAACAGAGAATGCATAGATCCAACAATCCGATCCAAACCACCATGTTGCATGCCATGCGACGCCTAATGCAACTTTATATATTTCCTGCCACAGGAAAGAGCTCTTCTCTGGTCGATCGATCCTCGCGCTTTATTTATCAATCAATCAATCAGCAAGCCGGGGCAGCGTTGAAGACGCGGAAGTTGACGGGCACCGCCGACGAGTACTTGAAGACGGCCGGCGATCCCTTGGAGACGGGCCGCTTGAGGACGCACATCCCTTCGTCCACCTCCACGACGCCGGCGTCCAGCGGCACGGCGCTGTCCTCGACGCCGCCGCACCACACGCGCACGTCCTTGAGCGGGCACGCGCACGACGTCCTGATCGTCGCCACGTACTCCCGCTGGCCCCGGACCACGTTCCCCGCCGCCGCCGCCGTCACGGATATGTCGGACTTGCCGCAGGACGACGATGGCTGCTGGGCATTGCCTGGGTGGCAGAGAAGAAGGGCGGCCAGGAGGAAGATCAGGAGAGCTGTGGCGTTGGCCATTTGTTAGTTCTGAGGTTTCGAGGATATACTATCGAGGATATACTAGCCGGATAACCTCAGGCCGAGCTAAGGATAGGGACGACTTAGTGTCCAAGTCGGCCCCCTAGGCCGGTTTAGTAGAAATCTTGTAAAAAGGATTCCTAATAGATTAGGATAAAAAGAATCCGTGTATGAGCCATCAAACTATATAAAGCTGGGCTAAGTGCTCTCGATAGGGCTGACAATTTACAATTTTACAGAATGTAGGTTTACATCAAGAAAAAAGGTAGCCGAACCTGGATAAATCTCGTGTTTCTTGCCTGATAAGCCTCGGGGATGCCGCCGTCCGAGATCCCCAGGCCAGCCACACCACGAGCACCCTGGCCTAGTGCCCCTGCCGGGCAATACGAAGGAGGATGTCATGGGTCAAAGCCGAAAACCTAGGGCCTGGGCCGCCTGCCGCCTGCCGCCGCGGCCAGGAAGACATGCCGCCATGTTATGTCACAAATTTCATTTCCAAATTCAAACCACATATCAAGAATAAAAAATAACAAAGTCAACTAAGTTCCAACGAAAATTTTACAAGTATGAGGTATATGAAATTTCTACAAAATCTTCAGAAATGCACTATCTAACCAAGTACGTACCGGAATCGATATGCATCAACAGGTGAACGTTTGGAGGTTCTCGTGAGCCGTGATATAAACAATCATGCTGTAGTGGCATAAGTTAATTAGTGACACAGCTAGCTAGCTTGTTGATGACTTGAAAATACCATCAGCAGTTCAAGTTTTGACTTAAAAATACCATCAGCACTTCAGGTTGGAAATCATCATGACATCATCATCGCAGTGTTTTTCTTTTTAATGAAACACGCTTAATTGATCAGTTTAGACCCGTAGAACACGGGTCCTCAGAAAAACAGATGCTGAGGCAATCTTACACAGCGTCATTCCGTTTATCTTATGTCGAAGCAGGATACTAGCTTATCAATATCAGATAAAGCTTATCGGAATACATAAGCTTATATCAGATAAATTTGTGCGGTCGAATTTGGCCTCCTTATGAAAACTTCCTTTAAAATAAGTACACTTTCCTCACTTCATTACGATGAATCTGTTGGCAAGGAACATATGGTTGTGGTTCATGCATGAGTTGTCCTTTATGCACTTTAATTACATGGACATTTCCAATGATCACTTTAATTATAGAGTGAGCGTTTGGAGTGCTCGTGAGTCGTCGTATAAACAAGCATGCTATAGTAGCATCAGGATAAGCTAGTGACGCAGCTAGATAGCTTGTTGAGGACTTAAAAATACCATTAGCAGTGCAACTTGGAAGTCATCATAGTTGTTGTACGGACCAGTATTTTCCTTTTCAATGAAAGCGCGCTTAACTGATTATTTTAGAGCCGTAGAACACGGTCTTCAAAAAACTCGATGCTGAGGTAATCTTAGACAGCGTGATTCAGTCTATTTTATGATGAATCAGAATACACAAAGTTGACAAAGAAAGTTGACTTGAGACTGGAATCTGATCATATCCAGTCCATATAGGCCCTGTTTCTGTCGTTACAGTTGCCACTTACCAGCCTCCAATTAAGTTCCGTTGCCCTTAAATAAAGTTTTTGACAACATTTCATTCGATCAAATTTGAATAGTGAATTAAAAAATTATGTTTGTCTGCGACATGGATTTGTAAAATGCAAGACAAATACAGAGGAACGTTGCATTTTAGAGCAAAACAGGGGTCAGGTAAGAGCACAACCAAACAAGTTGATACGTTGAATTGAAAATAAAATTCTAATATTCTAGGCCCAGCCCAAGTGATGAAAAAAACTTAGCCAGAGAATGTTTCAGAATTGCTGGAAGAAATTTTCAGGAGTTGAAGGGCGAAGCTAGCCGGTTTCAGAGTTCAGGGAAGAATCTACAATCAGAAAGTGTTTGATAAACCAAATATACACCTTTTCTTTCTTCAATGGGAAAAGGGACAATTCGGACTGACACGCTTGCACTCTCCCAGGATAGGAACAAAACTGTATCTGAAATTTCTTGAACATGTTTCTCAAAGGTGTGCCCTGGATACTGGGAGCAAAAAAAAGGGCACCATCGGTGTCAATTTGCAGTAACCCTGTATCTCATATCGTGAATGGCCTAAAGACGAAAGGCATGAACCCTCACCGAGTTTATTATTTTAAACAGTACGGAGTAGATTCTTGAGGGGTCTTACTATCTATACATTGAAAAGGCCATGGCTCAAATGGCAGCCATTTGCATGAGTTTTCTGCATACTTCAGCAACAAAAACTGCAGTACAGTACTACCAGTCTTCGGTATAAAGAACTGGGTTGCTCACAGGTACCCTAATAGCTAGAAAGAAAAGATACCTACTTTGCCAGACAACCACAGTCTATGGAATGTACAGTAACACAAAACACGCTTGTAGTTGTGGAAAACAAATTGGGCAGTGCATAAGCTATCCCTGAATAGCAGATGACTAAAACGATATGTACACTTCACTGCCAAACATCACAAATGAGTTAGGAGACTAAACTGCATCACATAGTCAGCAGGTAACAGAAGGTCCATCAACAACCTGAGAGAGGGCACAGAACAAATTGTAAAGACAAAGGCTCAACCCTGAACCAAAAATATATAACGTGCAATGGAGGAGAATTATGGAACTCATAGAACAAAACAGTGACAAATCGTAATTGAAATTCTGTTCTAGACAATCTCCATCATTCCCAATTTTTGATTCATAATTCGTGATAGGCCACAAAATCAAATACTGTTACAGAATTTCTCCTGACAAACTTTACAAAACAAGCTGGTCAATTTTGCTCCTCTTAAATATATTGACCCCTTATAGTGACAAAGTAGACGAGAAAAATAATGGAAGAACTAAATTCCAACAATTATGACACACCACCCTTAACTGCACTACTTGTTTTCCCTCCTAAACAGTTAAATATCCGAAAATGAAAATAAAACATGCTTAGACAGGCAATGGCTAACTATGAATGTTCTTTTACACTTTTTTTACAGTACTAGTGATCATATCACCAATCACCATAGAAAAGAAAGGACGACCTTGAGTATTGACTACGTATACTTACTTACACGCTGAGGTATGCAAGTCAACACACATGAAGAATTTAACCCATCTGCCACTGCAAAAATCAAGAGATTAAGAGATAAATACCCAACCATGCAAGAAAGAAGTCTCATAATGTTTTAAGTATTTACTTCAACCTAGTCAGTACTCGGTGGGACAATGATACCTTAAGAACCGGCTCTCCTTGCCCTTGGTTTGACGTCTTGGATTCCTTCATAGCCTTTATCTGTGCTCGCGCTGCTCTTCCAGCTGCTGACTTCTCATACTCCTGCTGTCTGAAGGTTGAGAAAAATGTCACAATTGGGACCAGGCTACTTTAGATTGGATTAATCAAGCATGGATAGTCGAAGTTGTCATCTGACTTTGATGACAACGGAGACAGTAAGTCCAACCTATTTCTAACTCAAGTCCACTCAAGTGTGCTACAGGTAAACGTGAGTCAAATTTAGGGAAGTCCGACTACTCGTATTCTAGGACTTCATCTATTTACGAATGGTGGGATTATTTAAAAGTAAGTTTATCAATTTCAAATGTTAGTAAATAAAGAGACTAGCAGACCAGAAAAATTAGTTAACATATAGATCAAGAAATCTCAAGACCATAAGAAATTGCACGCCACAAGCCTCCTTTCTTGTGAGCATGACATAGCAAAGAGCATCCTTGCTTGCGAAATGCCTTTTAGCACATGGATGCATTTTCTCTCAGGTAAAACGTTTTAAAACATCAAGAATACCATTTTTTATAATAAAAAAAAACTACTCCTGCTTATTATACTCAATGCTCTTTACACGATCCTTGGCTGTTTCTTGCTGTGGCTCTAGCCAACTCTTTAGTACTAGCTTGTTCAAAAGGAAGACCAAGGGCGCAAGGCAACAATTCTGGCATTGATAGGAACAAGGTACCGTACTACTTATTTTAAATTGTACTGGTTGCAGCAGCAATATGATTCACCCTGCCCTTAGCCCCTGACAGGTCATTCAGTTGATAACTGCTCCCGGAACATAACATGTCTAACAATTTTAAGGGCACGTGCTAAAAAAAGTACCCCTAATCCCAAGACGCCCTAAAGGCGTGTAAATACCATATTGTATGCCCAGTCCAGTAGCATCTAATACAACTGACTCATAGCAAACTCAAAATCTGAGAGCGCGACGACGGCGTCCATGGACGTCGTTTTCCTTCTTGAAGGCGTCGTTGTGCAGCTCCGCCACAACCCACCCTTTGCAAGCGAGGTGCCTCCGAGCGAAAGCTCTGAGGCGTATCCTCCTTGGAGGCGTTGCCTTTGGAGCCCTCGTTTGGCGGCGGAGTTTGCTCGCTGCGGTGGGCTTGGTTTGTGTCTTGGCCAGGGAGGGCGACTTCGTGCTACACGGGCTTGCCGATGCGCGAACCGCTCCCGTCGAGGCAACCTCTTCTATCTCCTGTCGTCGAAGAAGCCCCGCTCTGCCTACCTTCTTCTGGCACAAGGAGCGGTTCCCTGTTCAGCGTCGTTGGGAGCGGAGGAGGTCTTTGTCTTTGCGGTGGCGGCTTGTTTATTCGGTCCCCATGTATGCTCTTTGTCAGGGTTTTTCGCACGGCTTTCCTAGAATAAGCCGTGCATTTGTATCGGTTTTCGGGCCCGGTTTTCCTCATAAACAGGGCCAATTCTATTCTTCTAATCGAATCGCGGGGATCGACCGTTGCATCCTCAAAAAAAAAAATCTGAGAGCAATTCTGCTTCAATACTTTAGTTACCTGATACCTCCAGTTAACCCCATTGCACCAATTAGAGTAAATTTCACAGAACCACACTTTTTGTGGCAGTGGTCTCACAAAACCACAGTTGTTGCTAACAGTCTCACAAAACCACAACTCTTGGGGCAGGGAGTCTCAAAAAACCCTAATCTCAATGATTAGACGGCTTGATGGTGTTTCTGACGATCCGGGCCCACAAGTCAGTTGCCACGTCAGCCTCCCCGACCCGTCTCCAATGCCACCCGGGCCCACAATTCAGTTGCCACGTCAGCTTTCCCGACCCATCTCTAATGCCACGGCCCACAAGTCAGTTGCCACGTCATCCTCCCCGACCCGTCTCCAATGCCACATTGTGGGCCTGGGTCGTCAAAAACACCATCAAGCCACCTAATCATCGAGTTTAGGGTTTTTTGAGACTCCCTGCCCCAAGAGTTGTGGTTTTGTGAGACTGTTAGCAACAACTGTGGTTTTGTGAGATCACTGCCACAAAAAGTGTGGTTCTGTGAAATTTACTCCACCAATTATATGGATGCATGTAGTGTTTAAAATTAAGTTTACCAAATTCATGTCTCCATTTATTAAGAGACTAGCTGACGAAAAAGAAAAGTATAGTGCAAAACTAACTTGATTCATTTTGACAAAACATAACAATGAGTCGATAGGAACCACTGACCATCGGAAATGACCATACTCTACCATGTCAAACATTACAGAGTTTTCTTGACACAAAAGTATTGAACATCTACACTTGAACAATGAATTCTTAATTTTCTTCATAAGCATATAATACAACTGCAGAATCTTTATGTTACCATCTAATTCTGCTAAAGATAATACAATGAAATGAACTTAAATCAAGAACCAGATCCACATATCCTCTGAAATTAGTTCAAGCATCCAAACACAGTGGCGAAGCAACACTTGGGCTGTGTAGTCGCTTGACTACACAAGTTTTTGACAAATTTAAAACCCTCAACTAGATATGCTCAATAGATTAGCTATGAAAATTGACCACGCAGCCCTATTGGACCATTAGGCCATATAGCTTGACATAACAGAGTTTGAATCCTGTCACCGCCACTGTCCAAACATAATCATCTTAGCAAGTTCCAATCCTAATCATTAGGCAATTTCCAATATACGATTTGGAACCATCTGCTAAACATAATAAAATTAAACAATGCAACATAAATCAAGAATCAGCTCCAGAAATGCATTTTTTTTTCAAATCAGTTCAAGTACCCAGCACAGCCGTATTAGCAGGTTCAATCCTAATCATTATGCAATTTCATGTATATGATGTGACAGACCATAAACACTACTCCATGAGGAAACTAAAGAGCCGACGATAACAGTCGACAGAATATTTGAAGAATTGGAGACACATAATCACTACTCTTAGAACTTGATGACATGGCTGAACCATCTTGTGATCGGTACCATTAGTGGAACAAATGCCTCTTGCAGCACCAGCTGGTAAGTTGTACATGCCGATGTGGTTGCCAGAGCAGTTGGCAAATGTGAGGCCAAATATATTTGCAGATACAAATACAAGGGATGGCACGATAAAAGTTGTTGCTCAGAGGAAATACAGGTAGAGTTTCAGCCCCCCATTTATGGGCAAGCCTAGCATTGACATCTATGAAGGATTAGGCCTACCACAATAGGAACTGAACCACGTATGTGGTAATTAGAGAGTATATGGCCTTGCAGTTGTACCAATGATGAACACCAACCAATCCATTTTAAAGGAAGATTGGTTGTAACATTTTCCAAGCTCTCCAAGAATGATGGCACTCCGATTCCTCCCTTCGTCCTGCAGCCATCAGCTTCACCTGCACGAGCATCGGCTCATACCATATAGGACTAGTAGAACACACCCATTTCTGGTTGAGAAATCTCTCTAACAGGGGCGGTGCGATTGAAGAAGGGGGCAATTCTCGACCCAATTCAATGACCTGCTCCCAGCACGAACAACTCGATCCAACCTGGTAAACCCTCGCAGGATCGAACCAATCCAATCGATAAACCTCCAATCCAGCCCGGATTCTTCGTCCTACTAATCAATAACGAAACCTAGCTGACCGGTCCCAAGAAATCCGAACCAACAAACCGGAACCAGGATTTGAGCTACAAGCAGAGGTAAAGAGAGGGAGAGAGAAAGGCGGTTACCTCTTCTGGGCGGCCTCGGCCGCCCTGGCGCGGGCCTCCTGCGCCTCGAGGCGGTCGGCCTCCGCCCGCTGCTCCTTCTTGGCCGCCTGCGCCGACCCGAAGCACCCGCACTGCCCCATCGTCTGCTCCCTCCCTCGCTGGTCCACTCCTTGGCTGCTCCGCCGCCGTTGGTTGCGTGGATCGGTGGATTGTTTGCGCTCTGCTTTTGGGATATGCGACGGATGCACGAAAATGCGAGAGACGATTCGGTAGAAAGTAGGAGGGGGCCTTTTGGATATTCTAGAAAGCCAGCGCCGGGGCCCACATGCCAGCGTGCACGCGGTTTTGGCGGCGCTTGGGCCGGGTTGTTTAACTGCTCGGCCCTGTTTGGTTCGGGGTTGGGCCGCTATCCTGGGTTCAAGGAAGGAGAAACGAAAATATATCCCAAATAGGTGACGCAGCAGGTCTTTTCGGCCGTCCAAGCATGTATCCTCCGCTCGCACTGACACGAAGGACTGTAATTTCGACAAAGGCGTTAACGAAAAAACGCTCTGGCTATGTCTCAATTGTTTGATCTTGAAGTAAAAAACTCAATTGTTTTTTTTCTTTTGAGAAACATCTAACTTTATTATTCAATAAACAGAATACAAAGTATCGAGAAAACTTAAATAAAAACCAACAACAAACATCCTAATGAAACTATAACACTCAATTGTTTTTAAACATTTTTACATCTTTTCTCATTAGTTTTAGTCAATTTTAAATATACTTTTATATATTTGTTTTAAAATGTTTCTGCAGCAATGCGTGAGCACCATCCAATTAAGAAAAACAGGGAGCACATTGTTTCCATAAGTTGTTACCGTTCTTTATAAAAAGAATTATCAGAAACACGTTGGACACTGCTACTATAGCTGGAGTCGTTGGAAGAAAAGACAGATCTCACGTAATCACAATTTTTGGGATGGTAGTCTCACGAGTCATAATTTTTGCTAATTTATCCATAAAACCACACACATTTTTGAGTCACTAAGAAAAAAAAGGCGTGCCGACGTGACCTGACAGGTGGGACCCGCCTGTAAGGGATCAAACGGGCTTAAAATATGTGTCATTTGCCACAAAAGTGTGATTTTACGAGATTTACTTATTCATTCAAAGAAAATGAAAAATGTCTAATGTTCACCCACAATTCAGCGACCTCTACTGCTCTGCTCTGCGCTTGTGGTCGCCGTACTACGCTAGTAGCAACGCTGCCACGGGATCCGCCGTCCTTTGGCCGCCTCCACGCGGAGTCCTCGTCCGACGCACGGCACCCCTCCGCCGCGCTTCCACCGCCACCGCACCACCACCAGGCGGCGTAGGTGCCGTCGCAGATGGCCGGAGCCTTGACGAGCACCACCACGCACGCCAGGGCCACCACCAGCGCCAGCGCCGCCGCCGTCCACTTCGCGTAACAACGAGCTCCTCCCCCGGCCCCGGTCGCTGTCGCAATCGGCCTCCCACCGGACTTAATAAGATCATCACCATCCGAGGTACCGGCGGAGGCGCCGCCGCCGCGTCCCAGCGGATTGGCGATCATGCCGCGCTCTGCCTCCGATGTAGGAGTAGTAATTTTCCAACGGATCAGCGGTGTCCCGTCAAAACGGGCTGGAGCTACCTGAAAGGCCCTCGAGCCAATCTTCCCGGACACTCTTTGTGTTGACGAACAACCGGTACGCCGATCTGATCGTGGACACGCCGTTTTTCTCAAAGTGCCATGCCCAAAAATCATCTTGAATTCTGGTCGAGAGGGGGATGGACTTGATAACATCGACATCCATTGGAAGGAAAAACTCTTTGAGTTTCAGAAGGTTCCAGGACATCGCAGAAAAATTAATAAACTCACTTACAGCGATCGGCGGATCGTCACGCGGACATGCCGTCGGGCGCCAACGTGTGGACCTCGGCAGCCAGTTCTGGTCCCACGCGTGCTTCGTGGTGCCATCCCCGATTCGGCGAATCAATCCCTGCTTCAGCATGTCCCGCCCCTCCACGATGGATCGCCAAACCTGGGAAGGATGGTTGCCGACCGGCGCCTCTAGGAAATCGCCGCCAGGAAAATAGACCGCTCTGAGCAATCTAGCACTCAGAGTATTTGGCTCCTGGAGTATCCGCCATGCTTGCCGTGCAAGGAGGGCGAGATTGAAAAGCTCCATATCACAAAAACCGAGACCGCCATCGAACTTGGGCCTCGTCATTGTGCTCCAGGAGACCCGGGCAGTCTTGCTAGCGCCTGCCTTGCTTCCCCACCAAAATTTCTTCATGATAGATTCCAGGTTGTTTTTTTTTAGGGCAAGATAGATTCGAGGTGAAGGCAGAGGCCTCGAGGGGCCAATTGCTGCACGTGTACCAGAGAATTAGACTAGCGTTGCTGGGCAGGGAGTGTTGATGGGCTGAGCGGATGAAAACGCACGCGGAAAACGCTGTTGGGCCAAGGAGCGCTGCTGGGCTAACCGGACGCAGAGCGCGGAAAAAAAAAAGGAGCGAGCGCAATCGCCGCACGCTAACTCGCCTGGGCACGGTCGCCCCATAGTTCGGTCCATGATTGTTGCGGCCAGCTGCTTGTATGACGATCAATTAAGAAAAAAAAAAGAACATTCTTTCCACGAATTATAGCGTTCTTTATAGAAAGAATTAAACAAAACACGTTGCACGGCTGGACGCCCTGCTACTCTGCTAGGCTGCTGGCTAAAGAAAAAATTCCAACGTTCACCCACAAGCGACCTCTACTGCTCTGCTCTGCGCCTGTGGGCGCCGTACTACGCTAGTAACGCTGTGCCATGGTATCCGCCGTTCTTCAGGCGCCGGCAATCGGAGTCGTCATGAGATGCGCGGCGCCTCTCCGCCGCGTTACCGCCGCCGCCGCACCACCAGGCGGCGCAGGTGCAGCAGCAGATGGCCGGAGCCTTGCCGAGCACCACCACGCACGCCAGGGCCACCACCAGCGCCAGCACCGCCGCCGTCCACCTCGCGTAACAACGAGCTCCTCCCCCGGCCCCGGTCGCCGTCGCTATTGGCCTCCCGCCGGACACGATAAGACCATCACCAGCCGATTCGGAGGCACCGGCGATGGCGCCGCCGCGTCCTAGCGGATCGGCGATCATGCCGCGCTCTGCCTCCGATGTAGTAGTAATTTTTTCCCCACCACCAGATGATGGTGATGTTGATGGTCCTGTGCGGCCGCCGCTGCCGGCGCGGTGTCCCGTCAAGACGAGCTGGAGAAGCGCGTTGGTGTCCCGGGCTTTGGCGGCCACCTTGAGCTCCCGCAGCGCGGCCGAGATCCTGGATCTCTTGCTAATCCTATTCTTCTTCTTCTTCATGGCGTCGCTCCTGCTCAGCGACGGCCTCACCGGAAAGCTGTCGACCCGCCGGAGAGCTCTCCCGCCGCCGCATCCGCCGCCGCCCACCATGGATGATGGATGCAGATGCATATATAAATGGACGGTATCAGTGTGCAACTCGGACAATGCTGCTGCGCGATCGAGCTCGTCTCTCTGTGCTGTGAGCTGCAGCTACAGCCTACAGATGCATCCGGCTCTTTTTATACCACAGCTACTAGCTTGATTAGATATTTAGATCTAAACGGGGGGACAGGAGTGGGGTGAGTCAAAGCTCAAAGGGGAGACGCGTGAGAAAGCACAGTGCGGTGCACGGCCACGCGCAGCTCAGCGGCTCCATTGCGGCAGGGGAAGCTTCGCGGCGGGGCACTGTGGTATCAAACGGGTGGAGGGCACTCCGTGCACGTGTCCCAGCAGTCTGTGAGTTGTGTGACCCTCTCACGTGGGCTGCCTCGGGCTTTGTGGACTTTGCTGCCTCGCCAGTCGCCACGCCGGCCGGCTATCTAGGCCTGGCCCGTGAACGGCCAGCAGCCACATGCCTCTCTCATAGTGGGCTAGTCTTGGGCAGCGTTGTTTACCCCAGGCGAACGAGTTTTTCATATCGGCCCGGACATGTGTTGAGTGACCCCAGGCCCTGGGTGACACGATGGAAAAAAAAGGTATATACTCTTCGCTAAGAAAAAAGGTGCTGTATACACGATTTATTTCCGTATATATACTCCTCCAGCCCCTGGGCGACACGAAGTCATCGAGACTAAAGTTCCACTAGGACTATCCTCCTGGACAAGAAGTCGCCTTTGGGAACGGTATGAAGCTCTCGATCCATGTTTGACACCGTTCTTCAAGGAAAAAACACGTGCCGTCCACACCCGTGTGTTTTCATAAGATTTTCGGGATTTGCATCGACGCTGAGTTAGCATTGAAGCACGAGAAACAAAACCCAAAATTATGCCACCGCATCATATATATATACTCACTCCGTCTCATATTAAGTGTCTCAAATTTGCTCAAACATGAATGTATCTATACATAAAAAGCGTTTAGATACATGTAATATTTCGACACTTAATATGGGACAGAGGAAGTAGATTCAAACAAGGAAACATATATCCTCACTGTCCAAAAAGACTAATGTCTGGCAAACCTTTTTTTTTCCTTGATCTTTACCTCAATGGAGCATGCTTATCGTGACCTACACCATTGCCCGCTTAATGAAAAGGAAACGATGACCAAAGAAGAACCTATAAAGCATATCAGAATATCTCTAGTCTAAAAAAAGGGTGCAAACTGAGAGACCAAGACGACGGCTCTCCCTACCTCACAATGTCAATGAGATGCCGGAGACGGGGAGATCGGAGAGATCTGAGGAGCTACGACAATGAGAGCTAGGGCACGTGTGACCACTTGGACGAGAAGATCTCCATACTTCAACTTATTGACCCTATATAGGTACATTGAACCATGGGACCCCATTTCACACCTTTGCAATGATGCTTACGATTGTAATTACCAGGTTTGGAGTAGTATTACGGTGGTATGCCGACAACTATCCCTACATTTAAATTTGCATCCACCTAATTGCATGTTCCTGTTGTTAAATTAACTCAATATATTACCAGTGACGAGCTAAATGCCCGTGCTTTATTACGGGATTAAGAATATGTGACTCATATTTTTAAATTTTCTGATAAAAAAGACTTATCTTAAAATATTATTTTTGAAAAAAATATCTTGAAAGTCAACAAAACCAATCAAGAATAGTCAAAAGATCATGATACGTATAAAATAAGTGGCAATTATATGAATCCGTAGCCATTGTGGGTAGTTTTGTTGGAGTGAACTCACGACCACCAACTCAGATTTCTATGAGTGTAAAGATATTAGTCCGACAAAACTTATTATTTATTTGCTTTAAAGAATATAATTTCAAACAATGGTAAGAAGATCAGAGGTGGCACGATATGATGTTCTTTTTTTGCGGAAAAACCTGAGCTTTATTACTCCAACACAAAGTTACAATCAGCCGCAATTTACATATAAAACACCCAGAGGAGCCCGAATCAACTGAACCTTTAATTTGAGTCTCAAGAAATCAATTATAAAGCTACCTCATTAGTTTTAGAGACTATTATCTGTATTTTCCTCTCATTTGCAGGGAGCAAATTACCCAAGGAGATGTTTGCCGCTTCAATTCCTATTTGGCCCAAAGGACTTTTGCAGAAATAACAGAGGACTATAATTCTAAGGAAAAATCCACTGCATGCCTTGAATCATATATCCACCGCCACCTACATCTCACTTAGCCTGTCCCACCCTCGCCGCCATCCGGGGGGGGAACCGGGCAAAGCACGCACAGCACCGGCGACGCCGATGCCTTTTTTGTCACTCGATTGGAGAAAGGTGGGAGAGACAATAAACGAGACTGAGAGAAGAGATGCATTTTAATTGGAACTCCAAAAATGAAATCTTTTAAAAGATCATACGTCTGATTTCGTACAAAATCTTTTTTTTTTGGCTGCATCAGTTGATGCATACACCATATATTACTCATGAGTGAATTTCATTTTTTACACTCTATTTGGCATTTGTGACACTACCCCATTTTAAAATCTCGGAAGAACACAAATCCAGCGTGATTTCAACAAGGACCAATGGTGCCACCTTTGATTACCTTTGATGCCAGTAATGCGTACAGCAACAAGGAAGACAAGCCTCCGTCCCCCTCGTCTTCTGGCCGCCGAAGTCGCCGGAGAGGAGACGCGGGAGCTTGAAAGATGGGTACAGGAGACCTCATTTCACGGAATTGGAAAAGAGACCCAAACAACTTTATAAAGAAGAAAGAAGAAAAAGAATGTTTTGCACCTACTTGTTACCATAAGTAGAGAGGCACTGATGCCTAGCCAAGTACCCAAAAAGGCATGCGTTGATCATCTGAAAGGCACAAGATGAAATAATTAAAACGAGTTGGCACAAAGATAGATCTGTACATGCCACCCAACCCGGGAATATCCTATTGCTACATGATTGAATTGAATAATAACGGGGTCATGCACCAGTAATGAGTACTCCCTTCCATACTAAATTATTGTCGATATTTTAGTCAAATTTAAAGTAAAACAACAATGATCAGAATTTATAATTGGAGGGAGTAAGTGTGAAGGTTGTAAAAGTAAGAGAATCCGAAAAATATGGAGACTTATCTTTTCTATAGCTGTTGTGATGGCCTTGTCCATCGGGATCTGTTTGAGCATTGCACTCGACGTATGATGGCTGTGGTTTGATTAGTAGTCACAAAAAGGAGTTAATTCTGTTTGGCATGAAGGATCAAGATATCAGAAGCTTTCCTTCTCCCGGCCCCTGAGACCTCTTTTCCCGGCCACTTGCCAGCATCCTAAGAAAGCTGCCGACAGAGAGGGACAGATGTGACATTAGAAGAATGATTTCCATGCTGAAGAGAGGCTAGGGAACGCAAAGATACGCATAAAAGTGTCTGGAGATTTTAGCCAGCAGGACATGTACGGTCTCACCTATAACATACAGAAAACTCTAAATGCCAGTCGTCAAACAGAAATCCAAATGTATATGATAGTCTTGATATACATAATCTTGCCAAAGTTTATACTCCCTCCGTTATATATTAAGTGACGAAATATTACATTTATCTAGACGCTTTTTGGTATCCACATTTATGTAAATTTGAGTCACTTAATATGATACGGAAGGAGTATAATGTGAGTAGAACAATACAGGATTTGCCACCACTTCTTTTGGCACTAAAGTGAGCTCATTATCTGGCATATGAACTTCTAATGGATAATCCAAAATAGTTTTCTCATTTATAATGTGTGATCATCAGTAACCCTGCCAGATGGGTCCGTGTGACACAAAGATCCAAGAATTTGTATAGTAGTTGGATTGCTCTGGAAGACTGGAACAGGTATTTTCTTTTTGCGAGGACAAGAAATACGTTGTGTGCATGTGCACCCACTTATCTTTTGTTGAAGGAAGTGCAGACTCGAAATCAAATGTTTACGCAAAACAATAAGGCCATTTGGCTTTTCCTGTGTGTACTTTGACCAGAAGCAACCTAGAAAAAATTACCAGTGTCTTGTTTTCGCTTTCACAAGAAGAAACCGCGGGCTAGGAACAAACAAAGGCTGCAGCAGACCCACCGACTACTGAGCTTTGTTGGTCCAGCCTCCAGCCAGTGCAGCATATGGTGTGCTGGCAGGCAGCATGTTCCAATCAAAGCGGCTTCACTCACTCAGTGAGAGAGCCTTTGTCAAAGAACTGTCACAAGCTAGCTTAGCATAGGAGTGTCTCAAACTCCCAGAGGTTGGAAATCAGCTGCCCGTTTGTCTTTCATCACAACTTGCAAAATAATGCCTTCTCCCTCTCGCAGTAGATTAATAGGAGACATCCTCTCTCTCAAATTATTGTCTCTGGCTATCATTTGAGATGGAGAGAGAGAAATGATTTGTCCAATGACTATTCTCTCCTTTGCACATGTCATCATCAGTCATCGCCATCAGGGCAGCAGGTCTGCTACAGCATGTGTGTGTGCTGGATTTTGCTTAGCCCCTCCGCAACATTCCGGCAACCACCAGCAAATCCTTCGGTCCTTCCCTTTCCTTCTCAGTTCTCAACCCCCTCGTTTTGCCACCCCCAACCCAAATATTCCTTCCCATTCTCTCGCCCCCAAGCTGTCCTGCCTGTCCTGCAGGAGCAATACCTGCAGCTGCAGGCCACACCACCACCAACCACGCCAGTACGCCACGCACTGCCTTTCACCATATAGCTAGCCATCACTGCCCCCCCAAAGGCTTGTTGGGAGCTTACAACGCAAGCGCGTGCTAATTTCTCTCCTTTCAGCAGCGCTCTTGTAGATCGAGAGGGAAGAACAGAGGAGGCAATGGCGACTTCATTCCAGGGGACGACCACCAAGTGCAACGCCTGCGATAAGACCGTGTACCTTGTCGACAAGCTCACCGCCGACAACCGGGTCTACCACAAGGCCTGCTTCAGGTGCCACCATTGCAAGGGCACCCTCAAGGTAACTCTCTCTCCTTCCTCTAGATGCTGACACACCGTTAAGTTCAAGTGACGTGCTGTTCTTCAGCTTCTGCAATTGGTGGGTGTATGACCATGTTTCTCTCTGGTGCAGCTTGCGAATTACAACTCGTTTGAAGGAGTGCTCTACTGCAGACCTCACTTTGATCAGCTCTTCAAGAGGACTGGAAGCTTGGACAAGAGCTTCGAAGGTACCTACTGCATCATCTCCTTCGTTCCATTGCGATATAGAAAGAGTTCAGTTGTTCTTGAGACCTGACTAACACATGTCTTCGTCTTCCTGATTCAGGAACTCCAAAGGTTGTCAAACCAGAAAGGAATGTTGAAAATGAGGTATGCAGTATGTTAAAAAAAATTAGTACTTATTTTAGGAAGATAATTCAGAAGCCACAAACAAAGAAAAAATAAGCCACCCAAAAGATGAGTTGTAGCATGTGGATCTGCACGGAACTTAGTTCAACTGAAAGTGACATTTCACAAACAGATGTGCAGAATATGGACAAAATCGCATTAGTAATCAGTATTATTAGTCTTTGTTTTTCCTGTCAACTACCACATTTGGTGATGCTTATCATGAATGTATTCTTGGCAGAATGCTATTAAAGTCTCGAGCGCATTTGCTGGCACCAGAGAGAAATGTGTTGGATGCAACAAGACAGTCTATCCAATTGAGAGGGTACTACTATTTTATACTCTTACATCTTAACTGTCTCAATTATTATTTCTGGACTTTCCTTTACTTAACAACGTTTAGCTGGATTCATATCCATGTGCTGCATTTCCAAGCTAGATATCCAATTATTGATCTTTATTTATGATGAGAGAAGGCGATGCGGACACATCGATCGTACCTCTTTAGTTTGAATGAATAACAGTGCTCTGATCTTGACACCTCCACCAATTCTGCAGGTTACTGTCAATAACACTATGTACCACAAGAGCTGCTTCAAGTGCTGCCATGGAGGATGCACCATCAGCCCTTCAAATTACATCGCGCACGAGGGGAAGCTCTTCTGCAAGCACCATCATATCCAGCTGATCAAAGAAAAGGGTAATTTCAGCCAGCTCGAGAATGACAGCGAGAAGACATCACAAAGTGCTGGGTCAGTGGACGATGAAGAATCAGATTATTAACCGTCGAGAATATCAGAAATACCCTGCCCTCTTCATGAGGTTCGTCAATAAAAGAATATCCAGAGATGAATCATGAGTCTTCTTGCATTTGCTCCAGAGCAGTATATCTTTCTGTGGCGCTGTTCTTTTCGATTATTTTTTTTCAAACGGAGATCGTTTGCATTCAGAGAACAATGATATTATTGTCTTGTAAGCATGTAAACCTTGTTGTATTTCGAGTCAAAATATCTCTGGCTGGTTTGAACCACTTGATCATTACTTGCAAGACCTTTCATTGTATTTACAAGCAAGAGAACTGTAAGTTCTTGACTACAGAAACTGACCTGTTCTATTTCATTAAGTCGCAAGAGGGGAGCCCTCTGGACGGAATAATGGATGCATAAAGTGAGCTCGTGTAAATAAATCAAAGGATCCTTTTGCGATTAGTTCCAGGTTAGTTTGCTCCCATATAATCTGGTCCCAGCCTGCACTACAGAAGGCCATCAGGCAGGATGAAGGGATTAACCTGTCCCAGGGAAAAAGAATTATGGCAGGACCAGAAGTTATTACTAATTTTCTATGTAATCCTCAATCATGGCAGTCACTGCCCAGCTGCTGGGATTGCCAGGCACCCAGCTTGAATATCCTGACACCCTCAATAGCTGTCCTTGGACCAACTAACATGACAATTTCCTACCCATAAACCATTTCCATTTGCTTGCTTATAAAAGGACAGCAGACGACAACAGTGAATTATTTCACAGGTACGGGAAGAATAATGAAGGAAAAAAGTAACAAAATACCCATAGGTAGTACCAAAAATGAAGTGTGTCCTGGGGTTATCATAACTTAAAATGAACAGGAATAATTAATAAAGCGGTACGACAAGATTGCAACACATACCAATACAAAATAGCAGTTGAAAAATATATGTAAAGTATTTGTAGATAATTACATGGAAGCTATTGGAGCATTTTACATAATGAAGATATTTTAACATAAAGCCTTTCTTGACGTACCATAACACCGTGTAATCAACCAATTTTAGGACATACTAAAATTAGCAATTGCAAAGGGATCTTTGTATGCCTACTTTATGATCGCGAATCAGGAAAATGAAAATAGGGAAAGCGGGGAATCACCCTTTATCGCTATTGTAATATTGCAGTGCAGCTAAACAATAGGACCTGTATGTACTTGCTGCTCTTAGATGTATATATTCCTGACATTGCTCAAAAGTCAAAAGTTACCAGACAAGTTAATAATTCCTGCAGGCAGTGTGGTAGATTAGCAGTATCATTATGGCATTGTCTAGCAGGGAAGTAATAACTGCAGAGAGTGCACACAGTGGTCTTGATTCGCACATGAATGTGATCTACAAGGACTTCTACAATAAAAACTGCCCAGTGTCCTTATATCTCCACTGGGTTCCTACAAGAAATAGATCTTGATAAGTCTCCACCTAGAGCTGAAAAGATAGACGATACGAGCGTGTATTAGAAAGAAAAAACACATCACTGTTATATACAACAAATTGGAACTTCTCATTATGTCACTGTTGACACGATATGAAACCAGCTGAAATTACCACTGTAATGCCTTGCATTGGATTCCAAGTAATAAATATGAACAATGCTGAGATCTGACGACAATCAGGCAGGCACACTATCTACCTAGGGAATGAAGCACAGGAATATTTGCTTGGTAATGCAACTATAATGAGCACAGTAACTTATTAAGAGATATATGAAAGAGTAGAAACCTTTGTACCTTCCCCGCACAGAAAAGGTTGAACAAGAAAACATAGATGATACGTGGAGGAATCAATCATCTTGATAGCCGAGGCCTGAGAAACAGCTGGCACAACTATTACCATTGGAATCTCATTTCAGGAATACCAACAGAACTCAAATGAGCAGATTAGCAAATGTACCTAGTACACAAAAAGCAAAAGACAAAAATAGCATAACAGGAAGAAAAGACAACGATTAACATTTTGTATTACCATGAGATAATAATAGCCTTTATTGTTGGATAGGACTACAAACGTTATAAAGTTAGCAATAAGGGCAAAGCAGTAACCTAAAATAGGACATAAACAGCCCTAAAATGTATCAACTCCAATTTATTAGAGATTAAATTGTGTAATAATATTACAAGGGTGTTCTAGCAACAAGCAGTTGCCATAAGGGGCCACCATTTAGTGCAGTACCAGGATACATGGTTATCCTGGCAACAATTACATGACAGAAGGGGGCCAAATTTGTGAATTGTCATCTAGAGTACAACTGGAGGCAACAAGCCAACCACCAACTATCAAATTTGTGCAAACAATGCTGTACAAAAGGTTTCCTAGTCCTAGCAACAATTACATGCCAGAAGGACCTATATTTAGTATGAACTATGAAGAGTCGATACAACCATCCAAGGAGACATGCCTCAGATCTATAACGGAATTAGTTCCAATGAATCCAAACCCAAAGGTTCCATCCTCGTAAAGCCAAATCCTTCCTTCCACATTCCTCGTATCGTCTAAGGGGGCTGACAGATGAGGATCAACCACATCATAACTGGAATTGATGCACAGTATCCGAGAGACAACCTTGTTCCGAGTCCCTTCATGGCCAGAAGTCACGCCTCGAATATGCTCACGGCAATTATAATGATCCAGCTCCTGTTCAGAGAATGGTGGTGCAAGAAATGTAGCGTCTGTAGTCCAAAAGATGGGGGAGTAGCCTGAGCTTTGGCCCCCAGTCTCACTAACTCGTCGACAAGTAACTCCACCAATGTCATCATAGGTGACAACGTAAAATTCCATAGTCCTATTCTCGCATATACCCTGTTAGGGAAAAAGAAAGGTTAACATCATTTTTGTGAACAAACATATTCCGTAAGCTAAGAAGAAGAGGTGATTTCAGGAATCAGCAGATGATTTCTAATCGGATAAATATGTTTCAAGAAGATGCAATGCTGAATAGTAATAATGAACAATGATTTAGATGATACAAATGCTACCATGGAACACATTTACTTATGAACAAAACCAATAACAATAAAAAAGAGCAAGCGTGGAATCCTATAGTTATTGAGCTACTTTGTTACAAAGGAGTGAAAGGACACAGTGAGATACAGAGATTCAAGCAAATGAGATGCACAGATCCGTAAACCTTGTCTGAGATCTCATTATTCCAATTAGCAACTGCTACGTAGATACATGAAGGTTCTCTTCAATTCATGCTCTTAGTCACAGAAAATAAAGAGGATGCAAAAGATTGAACAGACAACCAGTTGTCAAATTTCGCATTGAGCACCACGATTATGTAGTACATATGTAGTTACTTGAACCACCAATTCTGCAGCCTTCTCTATGGGTTTTCAACTAAACCAGTAGTTGGTAATAGAATATAGGAGTATATCAGAAAAGTTGAACTGGACAAGTGGCAGCTTTCATTTACAAAACAAATACAAATATCCATGTTTATTTGAGATTTTAGGATTATAAAGTCCTAAACATCCCAACAAAGTAGGAACAGGAACCAGTCAGGGAATAGTATCATATCCTGAGTAGTTATGGCAGCAGCACTAAATGGAACTTCACAAAGCTTTTGAACTAGAGGTCAGTAATATAGCATCCACAATCCCTAAGGTTTTGCCAGTATGAATTTGCACATCAGATTGGACAGAGCTTCGTAATGGTGACATAGCCTCCACACTCACAGCAGTATATATGCATGGGGACAAATGCAACACTGAAGCATGAAAGGCGCAAGTTGCAATGCTAGCAAGGAGCTAACTTTTCTTATAAGAGATGAAAGTCAACAGTGAGCAAAATTCATCACAAAAACAAGCCAGAATATCATCAAATGGCCTTTTTTTAACAAACAGATACAAATCAAAACTTCATGACATATAGCTTACTCCCTCCATTTCACAAAGGTTGGCGTATTTTGTTTCGTTAAGACAAGGCTTTGACCAATGAAAACTCTATTAATATGTGTTTTTACATATATGAAATTTATATCAATAGATTCGTCTTTAAAAGTTCTTTCTAAAATCATGATTTTGTATCATATAGGTTACATATTAATAGTGTAATTCTTGATCAAAGCCTTGTCTTAACGAAACAAAATACGCCAATCTTTGTGAAATGGAGGGAGTAATTCTCAAAGAAAGAGCCTCATGCTCTGTTTAACGGCAATCATTCAATCAACTCCAGATGACCACCTTTGCTAGTCATAGGTGTAGTCCACTGTAGCAACTAGCAAGCATACAACTTCAACATGCCAAGCAGGTGCATGGTCAAAGGTTAGCAGAGGGCCTGGGGAAAACACTATCTATGTGCATAATTTGTACTTGAACAGACCACTCAAACTCCATCAAACTGAAACTGTGCTTCGTACAATCGGGCATGCATTTTTATTATAGAAAAAAGCGATTTAAACAATAACTAATACATCCAGTTTTCAGTACCAGTCTCTGACAGATGCTGCTGCTATGCTATTTCAATCCAAGAGATATCTCTTCTAGTCTATTTCCAATCCAGATAATGGCTGTGATCATCTTACCATGTGACTGCAATATAACAATCAACTGTTTTGCTTGTAGTACATACTAATCATTTCAATGCACAGACCTTGAGAAGGAGCAACCATCCAACATGAATAAACCTTATACCCCGCAATATCCACAAGGCTGCATGCTACATTCTGATCTTGAATGCAAGACCATCAAGATGGGGAAGCTTCCCAAAAGAGAGCGGGGAACCTCAAGGGAACTCAATAACAAACAATCTGTGCAACAACCAACATCTCATCTATGACAATTCCACGCACAAGCAACCACACTTTGCAATACCCACAACAGTATCGCCTCCGCATGCACTCCATGGAAGTATATATCAATCAACCATTTCAAATAAAACACTAGTGGTCAGGTGCTATGCAAAAACAAAGGAACAAGCTGTGTGTGCAGAGGAAGCACCTTCCACAGGCCCTGCAGCGGCCGCAGTTTGGTCGGCTCAGCATCTGGGATCCTCACAAAGTGTTCAGCCTCCATCCGGCCCCCTTTCCTCCTTCCATGCCTCTCCCTCCTTCTCCTCCCTGCCCCAGGGCTCCTACGGTTGGCGAAATGCATGTACATCTCCTCCGGTGGAGAGCCCCCCTCCATCCCCTCCTCCTCATCTTCCCCCGACGCCGCCTCCACAACAATGTGGTTGTCCCCGACGAAATTGACGCAGACAGGCACCTCCCCTAGCGCCGCCACGGTATCACCGGACTCCGCGATGGAGAGGGTCACGAAAGGGGACTTGGACACGGAGAACCCGTGCTTGGAGGGCGCGAGGAGGGAGGCGGCAAGGGTGGCGCGAGGAGCCCATTCGAAGGCGGCGAGGGAGGGCGAGGCGGAGTGGGCGGAGGGGAGGCGGCGCCAGAGGCCGAGGAGGCGCCGCAGGCGGTGGAGGGAGCGGAAGAGGCGGCGCGCCGCCGCGGGGCAGGCCTCCGGGGTGGGCCGCGGGGGCGGGAGGCCGAGGCGGAGCGCGAGGGTGAGCGGGAGCGACGGGGAGGACGCGGCTTTGGCGAGGGCGCGGCAGGCGCAAGCGGCGGCGGCGGCGTCGGGCGGCGCGAGGAAGGCCAGGATCGCGAGCAGCGCGTCCTCCGGCAGGTCCTCCAGCGCCGTCCCCGCCGCCGCTGCCAGTGAGGTCGCCATGGTGGATGAGCTAGGGTTAGGATTCCCTTGGAGCTTCGGTGCTATGGAGATCGGGATCTTCGGGGTGCGTTTGTGTGTGTTGGGAAATGACGGAATCGCAGATTTGGAAATGGGCGGTGGTCGGAGGCGTGGGAGAAAGAGAAGCGACTCAGGCGAGGATGAGAATGGGAAATCCGGAAATGGGTTGGGGGGATGCGAATATTCGCGTGTAGGTCCCGTGCGTGAGCGTGCCGTTTGGCTAGGGCATCAAGAAGAAAGCCCACCAAAAAAGCCCAGCGACCAGGTCTTCTTCCTACGAGACTCGTGCTCATATTGGCCCAACCAATACTTTGGATCTCTCAAAATAGTGTTTGATTGTCTTACGAAGTATACTGTATTATTTTTGTAACTTTTGCCGAAATGTTGACAAAAAAAGGGGTGTGAAATCTCTAACAATTGTTGGTTAGAATTGTAGAGCATGAATTGGCATAAACGGAGTAAATATCAAAAACGAAAAATCCGACTAAATTTATTGATTTGAAAAATTCGAAAAGCACAGTTCAGAAAATTATGCATCTGTTTTTATCCTATATTTCAGTTTTAAAATATGGGGAATGAACTTATTTTCCACATGTTTCTTAAAAATAATCAAAAGCAATAAATCTAACAAGAAACAATTTTGATTTTGTTGACATTTTTATTTTATTAAATATATTTTCGCTTCGTATTTAGTTTCCTGGTTTTTGTACCGCTTGATACTGCTTGGGAAATATACTACTTATCTCGTTTCGTGAATTGAGAGTTAGATTTGTCCAACTTTTGAGTTTTACACTCAAACAAGAGCTATGGAATGAATAATACGGTTTACTTTTGCATGCAACAACGTACATGGCACAAGCTAGCAATAACAAAGTTTCTTGATTCAAAGGATTTCAAATAAAACAGGGAGCATTGAAATTCATAAGATTTTTTCCCGTGTGGTTTATTTGATTTGTAGACATAACTCTCTATATGAAATTATTCCTATGTTTTATATGAAATTCTCTACTGACTCAGACCTCCTAGAAACATGACTTCACCTTTTCTATGATTCAATCAAACAAACTTTGAAACAAATTCAATTTCTTATACATAAAGTGGACATAGCATTCCAATACTAGTACCTTTTTGTTATTTTCGGAATCAAAGAGCCCCTCCTCAGAACCAGGGAAACAGTACCCCTGCCCAAAATCAACTCCCAACCAAATATTCCACCAGCCACTGGAATCTTGGCATCTTTTTGGAGGGATCAACTTTGGAATATTATTAGAATTAGTATATGACCTCTGTGAGGATCCCAATATCCCAATTGCTGCCCCTTCTTGTTTGGCCCCATAGACAGAGTTCTCTAATTGTCCACACACAGATGACAGAACCTGAACCTTGATCTTTACTCTCTCTCTCTCTCTCTCTCTGTCTTCTGTTGCTTGTATATACTGTCCCATAATCCATTCATATACTGTCCCAACACCAACAGCACCAACATCTTTTGTTTCTGCTGCATATATATTGTCTTGTTGGTTGTAAAGCCTTCTCGAGAAGCACGTATGTACGTCGAAGAATTGCAAGCATGGGTGAGAGAATGAGCTCCGAGGAGGAACCAATGGCTTCTTCTCCTACCTCTTTCCGTGCCACCAACAAAAAGAAAGAGAAGAAGAAGTGCGAGCTGATCGGCTACGAGGCCTTGCCGGAGTGGCTCAAGGACAACGAGTTCATCCATGGCTACTACCGCTGCGAGTGGCCCATGAAGGAGACCATCCTCAGCGTCTTCTCCGTCCACAACGAGACCCTCAACGTCTGGTCGTAAGTCCCCTTTAATCCCGCTGAATGAATTCGAACTCTGTTTCTCAATTTGAACTCCTCATTGGCATGCTTGGATCAAACTTTTTCTGAATTTGAACTCTGTTTCTGGCTCTGCATGTGAGCAGGCATTTGATGGGATTCCTGCTGTTCCTGTGCCTGACGGTCCTCACGGCAGCGGTGATCCCAAGGGACGGCAGCGGCAGCAGCGACAGGTTTGATGATGCTTCATCAGTGAGGAGCTACTGGGGAGATCTGATGGCGGTGGCCAACGTGACAGGGGCCTTGAGGCATGAAGCAGCCTGCAGCCTCCTGCTCACTCCAGCTGCTGCAGAGTTGTGTGGAGACGAGGAGAAGATCCCAACCAGCTGCCCGACCAACGCATCCTCCTCACTCCCTCACAGTCAAGCCATGATCCAGGTACTACAACTGACCCTATTAACTGATAATAATGCTACTACTCCGTTAGTTTATGATTGCTCGTCACCACAGTGCTCAAACCATGTGCACAGTACTGTTTTTAGTGAACATATTTTGGATGTTTTTTAAATTACTAGTACTAGGTTAGTTGAGTTCCTTTGTCATTTGTTCATGTGCTCTGCTTAACTGGACCTCTCATGTTGAAGGTAGGTAGAATTTCCTAATATTGATTTTGAGTTGGTTGGCAAAAGTTTTTAATGGGGGCCGGTGGTGAGGCAGGGCAGCTGCGTTGCATTTATGTTTGAGAGTCTTTTTTGCTTTTGCTTTCCTGTGCTAATTAAGCTCAAGGGGTCTTGAGGTTGATCCATGCATGTCATGCTTTGTTCGCTTACTTACTGGGTAACTGGGCTGTTTGCTTTTGAGCCAAATCTAGCCCTGCCAAAATATTGGCAGCCCACTAAAATTTGGTGCTTGTTTGTTTTGTTGCCAAATATTTGGTTGCTAATGGAAATCTAGCCATCTCTCTCACAGATTTTTGCTAAATCTTTGTCCAAGTGTGGACTCAAGAATTGTTGGCCAAACAATTGGCAAGCCAAATTTTGCTAATATTTGGTTGGGCAACGTTGGACATGAACCAAACATATCCGCGCATATTGGCTATTGAAACGATTAACTATGGTTCTTCTCTTTGCTAGACCTATATCGAAATACTTGCTCTGTCCTTGATTATCGTCCTTTGCTCTGTCAATATTCAAGAGTCGAATCCTTTTTATTTTGACATGATGTGCACGTGTGAAAAAAAATTAGAATTAGCTATTTTTCTCCACTTGAACAGTATGTCAGCTAAACAAAACCACATGTTCAAATGAAATGATTTACAAGAATAATGCGCACCTATGTCCTTTGCGTTTCTTCGGGCAGGGCTCACACACCACAGGTAGGATTGAGGAGATGGTTGGGCCAGATTTACAAGAATAATGTGCACTTATTTCAATACTTTTCTTCGGGTAGGGCACAGGTAGTACTTTGATAGGTTGATGCACTTTTGGTGCATGGTCTATTCATGTGGTAACCAAAATGTTTCCCGAAGACAGCTTCCATGATTATGGTTCTTGCCAACAGAATAATGCCAGCGTATTCGTCTAAAGCTTCCATAATTATGGTTCTTGCCAACAGTTTGAATAATGTCAGTGTAGTGGTGTAAATCTGACTAAACCATGTTGTTTCTAGATGTTTTTTTAATACAACTTGATATGGACAATAGTAAGTGTAGAGATCTGCTATACTAATATTGGTCACTCATATTCACAACGCAAATGTCTTTCCGTATTTTTACTAGACAATTTTTTCTTAGTTTATTCACCATCTGTACAGATAGAATTATTAGCAACAATGTACCATCTATACTACTCCCTCAGTTTCGAAATGTCTATATATTTGGGTTTGCCCTAAATCAAACTTTGTCAACTTTGTAGAAGAAACATCAATATATACAACACTAAGATAGTATTATTAAGACTATTATCAAATATATTTTTGTGTTGCATTTGTTTGTTTGATGTAACATATGTTGGTATTTTTTCTACAAACTTGGTCAAAGTTAATAAGGTTGGACTTAGGACAACCCAGATTTAGAGATATTGAGAAACATAGACATAGATAGTACTGGATTCATCTGCACAAGATACTTTTAAAAAAGGTATATGGTTTTTTGACCAGGAAATGTATATGTATTATTATGTGAAGCAAGGTGTTAGCATCAAATTAATGGTCAAAATGACACCATCAAGATTGTGTCACCATCATGGAGTTGTTTGTAATTTAGCAGCAATAGGAGATTAGAGAGTACTACACCGTGCAACGTTCTGCTTTTCCATGAATGTGATGCACAACCATTTAGCTTTTGGGTGCGCAAGCCTTGATTAGGTCGCTTTGGTCAACCAATCCAATCGCGTTAGTTGTATGCTGCAGTTCTGCATTGCACTGAGAGATACTCTATCCGTTTCAAAATATGGGACATATAATTTTTGTTGACAGTTAGATTTTTAAAATTCGACCAAATTTGACAGCAATAGCTTTACACTTATAAATATCCAGGTTGTTATACTATTGGTTAAACTTATAAAATTGACTGTTAACAAAAGTTATAGGTCCGAATGAGTAGCAGTACTTCGATTTATACTTCTTTTTAACAAAGTTGCATTTTCTTTGACATGCTTACATTTTCTCCTAGTACCGGACCAAGCATTTTATCGCAAAAGAACTCAAATATATATGGTCGTTTTGGTCGAGTTACCATCTTCAATACCACTTGTAAGTTGTAAATATATGGCCGAATGGACACGGTTTAAGCTTCATTGGCTTTTACTCATAATAGATATTAGCATGTTTATGAAAATATTTTACATAATATATACTGAATTTTCTGTAATATATATTTCAACAACCACAAAGTAAGTCTTTATATACTGAGTTTTCTATTTAATTTTTGTTGCTTTTGTGTTTTGGCTTTCGAGAAAAATAAAATGCACGTTTAGTCGACGAATCGAGTTGATCGTGCAATTTAGTCTTCGATTTCTAAAAATGCTCATCTGAATCGTATAATTTTAGTGACGTGGCGTTTTTACGACAAGCGCACTTGCTCACAATTGTGATCGCCGTTTTTCTAGAAAAAGAACCTCAATCTCTCCCCCTCCCAAATGACATACAGGCCGTTCGAGTCCTCTGCTCTGTTTTGTTCGTCACTTTTGTAAGCAGAGATCAACATACGTAGAATTTGCTACTCCCTTCGATTCTAAATCTTGTCTCAAATTTGTCCAAATATGAATGTATTTATTTTTAAAAGATGTCTAGATGAAATATGATGTAATATTTCGACAACAATTTAATATCGAAGGAATACTGTTTGATTCATAACTCTGCGGCCATGCATGAATGCAGGAGGCCAGCGGCGGCCCACAACGAGCTGCCGCCGCCGACGTCGTCTTCATCACCGCCGACCCAAACCCAATCACGCGGTGGCCGCTGTTCGCGTACCTGGGCGGCGCCATGGCGTGCCTGCTAACCAGCAGCGTCTGCCACCTCTTCCTGTGCCACTCGGAGCGGGCGGCGTACCTGACGCTCCGCCTCGACTACGCCGGCATCGCGGCGCTCATCGTCACCTCCTTCTACCCGGTCGTCTACTACTCCTTCCTCTGCCACCCGGCGCTCCGCACGCTCTACATCATCTCCATCACCTTGCTCGGCGCCGCCGCCGCCGCCGCGTCGCTGGCGCCGGCGTTCCAGGCGCCGGCGCTCCGCCCGCTCCGCGCCGCGCTCTTCGCCTCCATGGGCGCGTCCGGGCTCGTCCCCGTCGCGCACAAGCTCGTGCTCTATGGGCGGAGGAGGGAGGAGGCCGTGGTGACGGCGGGGTATGAGGCGCTCATGGGCGCGCTCTACGGGCTCGGCGCCGTTGTGTATGCCGCCCGGGTGCCCGAGCGGTGGTTCCCTGGGAGGTTTGATCTCGTTGGGCATAGTCATCAGCTGTTCCATCTCTTTGTTGTGGCTGGTGCCTACGCGCATTACCGGGGTGGAGTTGAGTATCTCCGGTGGAGGGACGCCGACAAGTGCTAGCAAAGGGCTGCCTGCCAAGCCGGTGAAGTCACATCTCATGCAACGATTCTGGAGATGCTTTCCAAGCTGGTGAAGTCACACATAACAAGAGGAACTGGGGAACTGTATTGATTAGGTGATTGGGGGTTTAATCTTGAGATCAAGGTAGAACTACCGGCAGCGGGAATGTCAAGACAGTCATGTTCAGGAAGATCAGATTCAAGTAATGTATGTACTGATGTACGTGTATAGTAGTTTGGAGTACAAATTTGAAAAAACTTGTAATTATTCTTGCAGGGACCGGCACTTTCGTACTCCTGTTGCGCTTGGAACATCTCTAGCAGATCCCGTAAAATGCCGATCCTGAAAACGAAAGTTTGGTACCATTTCTTGTCGGGAAGAACAGATACTGGAAATGCAAACCGAAAATTCGAAAATAACAACATACTACAACATTTCGTGCGTCGAATCGCATGCACAAGCACAACACATCAATGCACAAATTTCATAAAGAGTAGCTTAAACTTGCGATTAGTTAGAAAAATTCATACATACTTCGACCTAAAGTTAATAACCTACTCCCTCCGATCCTAAATTCGTGTCATGGTTTTAGTTCAAATTTGTACTAAAATTACGACAACAATTTAGGATTGGAGGGAGTAAGATATTGGAAGAGGAGCTTTTCATCAAAAACCAAAATCAATTCCTCGGGACGGCCTACTTCTCGCCGCCGTCGCCTACTCCTTGCCGGAGTCGGAAGAGATGCAATATACCTGCATGTCGGCCTCGATCTTCGCCTTCGCCTTCTTCTCTCCGTCCTCCATGGAGTGGTTGATGGCAGTCGTACTCCCCGCGGCGACGGCCCTCTTCCGCCTTGGTGACGATGGAGGCGGCGAGGACCCCTTCACAATGGCCTCCTCGTCCTCCCGAGTGGAGGACGGAGGCAATGCGACGATACGGTGGCAGCGGGAGGCAGAGAGGGAGCTCTCCACCGCCTCCCCATGAAGGGAGACGGAGCGGGAGCTAGCTTCTAGGAGAGCCAATCGACGGCCACCTCCTACTGGCGCACTAGGGTTTTGGGAAATCATGCGCCGAGCCCCATCAAGTTGGAGGTGTGACATGCGCGCTTCCGCGCCGCCTCAGAGCGGACGTGGGCGTGGCACCTCCTCACTCAGCAGGTTCCCCCGGCGTGGGGAAGCCGTCCGGGCTCCGTGGCGAGAAACTGACCCTAAAGAGCTATTCACCGGGTACATAGCGAAGAGGGGAGGTGGGGATTTCTCGCCGGAGAAGAGTGGATTTGATAGCGGAAGTGGGGTGGGGGGATGAATCTGGATCTGATATCGAAATGTATGTATTTATGTCTTTTCCATGTGGACAACACATCAAAAAATTTCTCAATGAAATGCGTGTATGTAATTTACGCGAGCCAAATCGAACATGAAAAAATCAGGGTGAATTTTAGTTGATTTTTTGCAGGATTCTATGGCTTTGAAACCGAACTGTAATGTTCCGTGGTGACAATAATCGCCAGAGATGAGGTGGGTAGGTCTTTGTGGATTTGCAAGGAATCGAAAGGGGTGGACAAGCAAGACGGGAAGGAGATCACGAGAGCAGTCCGGACTTCATTGATTCTGTGCCTTTCACTTTGGCCCTTGTTTCTTGTCCATAATACAAATGACCATGTCCTCGGAGTCTTTGGAGAAGAAATGGATAAGCGGAAGGACTTCCGGGCATTTGGTCCCTTCGTTTTCATCGCCAGGACACCAAGTAGCGGCTTCCTTCTCCAGCCCCCCTCTTCCCGTTGACCCCTCTCTCTTCTCTTGGTCCATTTCACATCTGACACCTCAAACATGGAGGAAGAGCATCTGAACCTAGGGAAATCGACTGTAGCGCAAGCCATCTTGTTGCTGGACAAGGCCTTCTCCTACTTGGGTGGCCGGTCTGGCTACAGCGAGGAGGAGAAGGCAAAGCTGTCGCAGGATCTCCATACTATCCACCGAGGGTATGGGGAAAAGCCTTTGCCACGATGTCCGGGTCCAAAGGTATGGCACTTCAGAAGATTAGTTGAATATGTCGAGGATGCCATCGACGATATCGAGTACAAATATTTGAGCCACCGATTGGAGGAAGAGGTTCGTCATCCCATCTCCAAGTTTGTCAAGACAAAGATTTTCAACAAAGTTGCAAGAGTTGCTGTTCGGAGCAGCAACTTGCAACAGCTAAGGAGCGCCATCAGGGCTTTAGATTATTTTGCATCAGGATATGCAGAGAATATAGCTTTGGATTCTTCCGGTGCATCTCAGCAGCCCAGTCTCCAGAGACAGAGAGCCACAGGGGATGTGTTTGGCCGGGACAAGGAGAAAGAACAAATAGTACATTGGGTGACTCAAGTTGCTAGCTCAAGTCCTATCTCATGTTTTGCAATAGTAGGTATGGCTGGAATGGGGAAAACTGCACTTGCTCAACTCGTTCATGAAGATTCGAGAGTCTCAGTGAATTTTGACTATGTTGTCTGGGTGCCACAGGCTGTTGATCTTGGAGCAGAAGCAATAACAACTGAAATATTGAGGTCGATTGGTTTTCCTGCTCGTTCTAGAATCGACTCTATGCAATATTATCTTGCAGAAAAACTCAGAGGTAAGAAGATCTTGCTCATTCTAGATGATGTCTGGGAAGATGAGAGCACAGAAAAATGGGCGAATTTGGTATCTCCACTAAGATCTGCTATGAGAGGAAGCAAAATCCTGCTGACCACTAGAATGCAATCAGTAGCAGATATGGCTGCTGATGTAGTAGGAGGCGAGGCTGAGTTTTTGACACTGGATGAATTAGATGAACACAGCAATTTCTTACTCTTCAAAAGCGAATTAACTCCTCACATAAAGTTTGAAGATCATGCCGACCTTCTCTTGGTTGGCGAACAAATAGCACAAAAATTTGGAGGATGCCCCATCCTTACATTAGCTATCACTTCACAGTTGAAGGACAACATACTTGCAAGTTATTGGCGCACAATATTGCATGAAGAAATGCACAATATCACTGGAATGCATGGCATTCTAATGCGTGGCATTCTTCAAGTTCTCCAATTGAGCTATGATCGCCTGCCTAGACAACTGAAAGCTTGCTTTAAGTACTGTGGTATATTTCCAAACGGATACAGATTTAGCAAGGAAGAACTGGTAAACATGTGGGTGTGTTCTGGATTAATACCTTTTGTTTCATCAAAACCAGGGGATATTGGCTTACCTTTCGCCTCACCAAAGCCAGGGGATTCTGGCTTCCCCAGAACAGAAAATTTCAGCCTACCGAACCCAGAGGATGTCGGGCAACAGTGCTTTCGTGTATTGACAAGAAAGTCATTCTTTTGCCGTGTGTTAGGAAGAGATCCTTCTAATGGAGATCAGAAAGAATATTATGTTTTACACAGAATAATGCATTATTTTGCAGAATTTGTCTCTCAAGGTGAATGTGCAAGAATTAATGGTTATTTCAGAAACTATTTTATGGAATCTAGTATCAGGCTGGAAATCCAGCACCTGTCTATTGATCATTTTAGCAATATCACTGAACACAACATAAAGTATTTGATCGGAACATTTTGGAGATTAAGGACACTTATCATACGAAGTGAGACTTGTCTTGATCAACAGACTGAAGTTTTACTTGAGAAATGGCTGGGGAAGTTAGCAGGATTGCGTCTACTTTACTTGGATGTGCCATCCCTTTCTCATGCACTTGTTGGAGTATCCAATCTAACTCAGCTCCGTTATCTATTTTTGTTCTCATGTGATGGGTATCATATTCAAAAAGCCTTTAAACTATATCACTTGCAAGTGTTCAAGCTAAATTACTTGACTGGAAAAGAAGCAGGCTTCCATGGCATATACAACTTGCATTCCCTTCGTTGTTTACATGTTCCTGACAACATGCTATCTAATATCCATGATGTTGGAAGGTTAACCTCACTTCAGGAGCTACGTGGTTTCGATGTAATGGAAATTGGTGGTCACAGATTGAATGCATTGAGTAATTTAACAAAGCTTGAGAAGCTCAGCCTCAAAAATCTTCAAAATGTCAGGAATTCCGAAGAAGCTATGGAGGTCAAATTAAAGGAAAAACAATGCATAAGGTTTTTGTCCTTATCGTGGAACAAGTACAGTAATGATCCAGAGAATTTATCTTCTCGAGTCCTAGATAGTCTTGAACCAAACAAGGAAATTCAGCATTTGCATATAAATGGATACAATGGAGTCCTACTTCCACAGTGGATTGAGAAATCGCTGCCCATCAATTTGGTGTTGCTAGAGCTCGAGTATTGCATGAAATGGAAGACCCTGCCCTCACTTAAGGACCTAAATTCACTGAAGTATCTAAAGTTGGAGCATCTTTCTCAGTTAGAATATATAGGTGAAGAGGAGCATTTTGGGACCAGCGAATCAGAAGATGCTCTTTTACCTCCATTTCTTAACACTCTGATAGTTCGAAGCTGCCCTAGCCTGAAGAACCTTCCTGCCATACCTTGTACACTCGAGCAGTTAATCATAAAGCATGTAGGCCTGGAAGTTCTCCCGAGAATGCATCAGAGGTATACTGGTAGTCTAACATTTGATAATTGGGAATCAGCATCAGCATCGTCAGTAAAATCAGATCTTGCTTTTTTGCACATTGAAAGTTGCGCACGTTTGACTACTCTGGATGAAGGCTTCCTAAAGCAGCAGGAACATCTTCAGTCCCTTGCAACATTGATTATAAGGCATTGCCAAAGGCTATGCCATCTGCCAAAAAAGGGTTTCACGGAACTGCCTCGCCTGAATATCCTAGAGATGGTTGGATGCCCAATCCTAAGAGATGCCAAGACTGAAGGCAGTGTACTACCTGTGTCACTCACGAACTTGGATATAAATCCATGTGGTGATATTGAAGTTTCAGTTCTCATGTCACTGCAAAACCTCACCTTTCTCCGAAGGTTATCACTGTTCAGTTGCAGTAATTTAGAGAAACTTCCATCAGAGAATGTGTTTGCGACTCTGAACAATCTCTATGACGTGTCAATAGCCAGATGCAAAAACTTGTTGTCCTTGGGTGCGCTTGGAATTGTTGCCACGCTGAGAGTGCTGTCAATACTATGCTGTGACAAGCTCCATTTTTCATACTCACAACAGGCTGGCTGCTCCTTTAAGCTACTAAAGCTTGAAATTGACCGTCAAGCCTTGTTGCTGGTGGAGCCAATAAAGAGCCTCAGATATATTGAAGAGCTGCAGATATGTGATGACAATGCAATGAAGTCCTTGCCTGGGGAATGGTTGCTACAGAATGCTGTTTCCCTCCATTCAATTGAAATTGGAGTTGCTGAGTCCCTATGCTCCCTGCCATCCCAGATGATATATCTTGAATCGCTACAAAGTTTGCATATAGAAAGAGCCCCTCTGATTCAATCACTCCCACAAATGCCCATGTCACTCAGAAAGCTGACAATCTGGGGTTGTGATAGAATGTTTCTGAAGCGCTACGAAAAGGATGTTGGTCTTGACTGGGGCAGAATTGCTCACATTCCGGATGTGGATATGAAGGCCTATTCTGAAGGTGAACTTTATTTCTTTTCCTCTGTTCATTTTGTCAAGTGACAATCAAGTCTATAGTTTGCACTGGTGCTCACACTCCTACACATAGTAAGGATTATATTAGATATTCAAATCTCAGTCTACTGCTACTGTCTTGCATGTTGCTACATCACTGCAAAATTTTGTATAATGTTGTACAGTAAGATGTGATATTTTCACTGTCTACCTGCTTCCTTAGAAATTCCATATTTTTCTGCTGTTATACTTCAGCCCCTTTTTATTTGCGAGAGGAATTTCAAACTTTGTTTTGTCACATTTTTGGGAAGTTTTATAGTGGGGAACATTCAGCCATAGTTTGCCTGCTGCATCTTGGATGTGTTTGCTATCTATATACAGCTGCTCATACCTTAGTACCTTACGCTCTGCATACCATGACGTACGTTTTTTCATGCAGGCATGAGCTGCGGTGGTGATCAGACTCAAGAGTTCAACAACAGCACCAGTAATCCTTGCTGCGAATTTGTTGTCGTAGACTGAACACAACAGGACCACAAGATTTTAGAGATGTCTCTTTGTTATGCCTGCTTTGGAGTGCCTGGAGTAGATGCTGTTTTCTTCTATGCCTGGATATCACTAAGTTTTGAGATTTGCATAAAAGAGCCGAGTTTTATAGTTGTACACTAGATTTTCTTTTTTGCTTGTGCGAAGGTCCATCTGTAGTGCAGAGTAGGGATCACATTTGTGTTCTCCATTTGGGAAATGGAATTATAACCTTAGTATCATATGAACTTATCAATGAGATACTGCATTTTGAAAAGAAATCCATTTTCTTTTCATAAGCTTTTTTCCTACATGCATCATTCGACCCATTCAGAATGCCAAAATGGGTCACCTAGATAGAAGTGCCAAAACGAAGAAGATATGTACGGAACTACGGATTGTAGGGATAAACTGATGATATACAGGCGATTTCCCCATTTGAGAGATGGCCAGACGAACAAACCAATGCACATCACCGTAAAAGCATACATGCTGTCCAACAGCGGTTTCACGTCCCAAAAAGGAGAAGAAAAGCATAGACAGGCCAAAGTCCATAATTTTTATTGAACACTGATCCAGAACCAATAGAAGCTTTGCACCAGTGCACGACACCTCTATTCTTCCAGCACATCTTTTTAGAGAAAAAGTGTTCTTCCAGCACAAATCAGAAATACAAATCTATTGGCAGCAAAACAAACTCTAGAGCTCATATGTACTTTGTACTAGTATCCAGATTGGTTCAGTTCTTGGGATTCTGTACATAGAAGTTCCTGACCTACGCATGACTAATTAATCACCAAATACAGCGTTGTGAACAAGTACTGTACCTACTATATTGTTTGAGAAAATAATCAATTACTACTATTACAATAAGTCCTGACAAAGTCATTTTTTCTTCTTCCATGTCTCCGTCCATTCAAATTGGCCCAGAACAAGTAATCATCTCTGTAAACTATACATTGATGGATAACTTGGCTTCTTTGGACCCTTTTTTACTTCTCATAGGCACTTCTTATGAGTCTGCATATGCAAAACCTTGAACACTTGTTGATTACCTCAAAGGTTTGTGTTTTCTAGCCAACATCCAGTTGAGCTCTTCCCTCGAGAATGTATAACTCATTGTCTGAAATTGTACACAGAAATGTTAGCCTCTTATGTGTGTCCGTGTGTTATTGAGGCTTAAATGTTTAACTTCAGAAGTCAAGAGGGAATACATATATGGGAAGACAAAAATTGCATACCTTTCATTTACTCTTGGAGATATGCGACAAATAGGGATCCGACTTATCTTTGACCACTCAGAACCACCGACCTGGCAATTTTCTTTCAACTCAAGGCAGCAACCATGGATGGTAAGGACCCATAGGTTCGGTGGCATGGATGGGAAAGATTGAAGGATGTGAGTGTTATGTACAGAAAAACTCCGAAGGGCGTGCAAATCGTTCATCTTCAAAGGCAGAGATTTCAGCAGTTCTGCATTGCTTATTTCTATGTGCTCTAGGTGATCACTGTTCTGCAGCAACCATTCCCCAGGCAACTCGGCCATTGTAGACCTGCCTGATATTATAAGCCTTTTAGTGAGGCATAGGTTCCTTAATGGAATCAAAAGAAGTAGCAGATGGTCATCAATTGCAAGCATGTCAAGCTTTAGGTTGGTACTTTCTACAGATGCTGGTAGGGGCCTTGATGATGAACTAGTAACCAGATTACCACACTTCTCTATTTTCAGTGATTTAAGAACAGAAAGAGCTCCTAGACCACCCAGAGATGACAGGCTATTACATCGAACAATTTCAACACTCTCCAATTTATATATTCGTTCGAAATCTGCTGCAACCGGAAGGGACCTCAGTTCATGGCAACAGAAAAGTTTTAGTACGCTGAGAGCTTTGTAGTGTTCCTCTTGTAAGAAACACCCATCTAGAGAAATCAAAAGATCACACGACTCTATATGCAGAATAGAAAGCTGTGGATCGATTGTGGAAACACCTTTTGATCCCTTGTGATGACACATGTTTGGCAGATTAGAGATTCCAACTGCATCTATCCCCAAATGCCGCAGACTGAAGGGCAGATCAGGTAGCTCTAACAGCTCTGGGCAATCTTTCACAACAAATGTAATTAGATGAGGAGGCAATCCCTCAGGACCAGATCCTTTCATCCATTTTCCCCTATAACTGTAAGCATCGGAGCCATAGAATGACCTAACAATATATTTCAGTTTTGGGAGGTTCTCCAGAAAGACATGCCTCAGAGTAAATAACCTGCCAAGAGAAGGGAGATTGTCCCATTCCAAACATCCATCAAGCTTCAGATGTACTAAATTAGAAAGGTACGGAATTTCCATCCACATTGGAGGTTTAATGCCGCCGTATCCAGAAATAATCAGATGCTTGAGATTGCTGTTAGGAATAAGCTTATTAAGGATCTGATCATCAGTTCTAGCTACATCGGACCATCCAAAAGACAATACCTTCATATCCGTCTTCTTATCCAATTCAGCCAAAGAAGCTTCTGTGTCATCGCTAACATTTTGGACATCAAGCACAATAATTTTCTGGATCATCCTTAAATCCCTCAACTCGGTTATTTTGTGGCCGTCTATTTTTCTCACACTGAACCCGTTCAATTCTCGAAGAGTAGTCAATCTTCCAATGTAGGGTATCCTCGACAAAGAATTTTTAGGAAGATGCAGTTTCTGCAAGTGACGTAGGCTACTTATATCAATGGGGCTCTCTTTTTCTTCTTTCTCTATCTTCAGGATTTGAAGGACCTCCAAGTGACATAGCTTAAACAAGTTGCAGAGATTGGATTCCTTGGTAACCGACATAGAGATGTACCTCAGGTGCTTCAGTTCAGAGATAGCATTGTTCATCCCAGTAAAAGCATTTCCACATAACTTTAGGAGCCGCAAACTTGTTCTGCCTTTTATGGCATTCCTAAGATCATGCAGAAGTTCTTTCTGAATGGAGCTTTCCTCACTTGATATGATAAGAGTACGTAGGTACTTGGACTGTGAAATGATGTTAATACTTTGAGAATTTACACCTTCAATGTACAAGTGACGCACTTCAGGAAGTATGTTGGTGTTGTTGTTGACAGTTTGAAACCTTGAACATTCATCAGTTGAAACAGAACAGGCCAATTCATAAATCAAGTCATGCATGACATAGTAATCTTCAGAAGGATCAGCATTCAGTTCTCTGGGTAACAATGAAAAGAATGATTTTCGTGTCAGAATATTGAAGTGCTCTCTAGCAATATCCTCCCGGTTCTTCAGACCATTTTCCCTTCGCAAAATTAAACCTGAACTCACCCACATCTCGATCACTGCTTCCATCTTGAACTTGTAATGTGGAGGAAATATGCTGCAGTATCGAAAACAAAGCTGCACCTCATAAGTCAGGTCTTCGTAGCTCAACCTGAGCATCTCTATAATTCTAGGTGCAATTTCATCAAACTGGTGGATATCTTGGTTTAAGATGTTTTTCCATTTTTGACAATCTGTATTGTCCCTCAGTTGCTGACCAATTACTTTTGCTAAAAAAGGACAACCCCAGAGCCTTCTAGCAATCTGTTCACCAATCAATCGGATCTCTGAATTATCATTCTGAGTCGAGCTACCGAACGCATGATGATTGAAGAGCTTTAGAGTGTCTTGCTGATCTAAACCCCTCAGTTCCATACATTTATATCCAGCTGGCATCTGGCGTTTAACTGCATCAGCCACAGATCCCTTTCGGGTTGTGAGCAAGATCCTGCCTCCCATTGGGGCACTATTTCTGAGTGGAGCTAAAAATTGTTCCCATCTCTCATGTAGCGTGTCCTCCCATGCATCATCCAAAACCAGCAGAAACCTTTTAGTCAGCAACTCTTTAGTAAGATCTGATTGCAGAGGGTCCAAGGCCTCGGCACTAGCTTTGTCTCGGTTGATTGATCCCAAGATCGTCCGCACCAGCACTTTCGGATCAAAGCGCTTAGAGACATGCACCCAGATAATCATGTCACCAAAATGGTCCTTAACTTCCCTATCTTGGCAGACAAGCTGGGCAAGGGTTGTTTTCCCCATACCTCCAACGCCGACTATTGCGCACACCGACAATTCATAATCTCTGGCCTGCATAGCTTGAATGCCGAGCCATTCGACTATGGCGTCCTTTTCGCTCTTCCGCCCAAAAGCAACCGTTGTTAGCTCCCTCGTGGTCTCGCGCCTGCTGGCCAGATCTTGGACATACCCTTGATCATCAGAGGAAGAAGGATGGAGACGAAGCCCCATGGTGGCGACGAATTTCTCAACATCGTCAAGGACTGAATCCAGCCTCTTGAGAGCATCCTTCAGCCGACCCTTGGTGGTGCCGCCGCCGCGAGCGGTGTTGAGAGACCGTCGCAACCCAGCGCCGATGCTAGGGAGGCGGGAGGACATCCTCACGCTCCAATCCTTGGCCTCCTTGGCTCTCAGGTTCCGGGCCTCCTTCTCCAGATCCAGGAACTCCAGCTCGTCCAGCGCGTCCTCCGCCTCCTGCATAGCGGCCCGGAACTGCCACAGCCACGGGCCCAGGAAATTGTCCTCCCGGACCCGCGGCTGATCTGCGGCGCAGAAGACGGCCTCGATGGCCGGCAGCTTCGCCGTCAGCCTCCCGCGCAGGTCTTCGTCCTCCGCGGAGAGGCGGCCCAGGGCGGTCTTCACGAGATAGGTGATCGCCGCACCTGCGCCTGTCTTCCCCACGAAAAGGGCAGCGCCCTTGGCGAGCGCGGCGGCGGCGGCTGCTTCCGCCATGCCGGAGAGACGGAGTTGACGAGGGCAGGGGACTGCGAGGTCAACGCTGAAGCGCGCGGAGGAGAATGGGAGGCCGGAAGCGGCGGACTCTGTAGACAAATTCAACAACGACAAATTGCGAGCGGCCCCTCCACTTGGCGAAAATTAGAACATCTGAAGAGAACGGCGCCGCAAACTCTGAAATGGCGTTGGGGCAAAGACGGCACACCGGCGGGCGGCGGTGAAACCAGGCTGCGAGCTTCGGAAGCCGCCGGTGACCGGTGTACCTGGGGCGAAAGGGAGGAACTCTTCGTAGTCGCAGGTGGCCGTCGCAGGGTCGGCGTCGGTCGAGGTGTCCTACGGCCGCTGCCAATCGCTCCTTGTGCACCAGCCGTTCGCGCTCGCTGCCTGCTCGCGGAAATGCCTCAACCAGGGAATTATACGAAAAATAAGTGTAAGCATCATGTGCCGTTCACCAAACGATAATCTTCCTCTTACACGGAGCTGCCCCCCACCCCCCAAACGGCTCTCATTTGCAAATAAAAAAATTCAAACAAGTTCATTATTTAATAATTTTTGAATCACAAAATCAAGTAAACAAATAAGAAGAACTAGACGTTTCATCTGAGCCACCACAAATGCTCCACCCAGATCATCTCTTGAAGTTGCTGATCCTCGAACTCCCCTGCCGGGCCGCTGTGCATCTTGGGCGATCAAACCAAGGATGGTAGAGAGGACCACATGATGCTCCTCTTCGCCGCCAGAGGCCGCATCATCGGCAGCGGCGACTTCCTCGTCAAACAGCGCGGCGAGCATCTCCTCGTCTTTCGAATCCATGGCTTTGGCAAATTATCGAACACCTCCCACGCAGGGTAGTCGCGGGGTGGGCTTGGAGCTGCCGGTGGTATTCCAACGACGGCAGAACTGGACGTTGCGGTGGTGTGGGAAGATCTATGCGGCGAACGGCCTTTCTATCTGCTGCAGACCGTTGCCGGTGAGAGGGGTGGTTCCGGCAGCGATTTGGGGGTGGAGGTGGCCGACGCCCGACGGAGAGGGTGAAATGGGGTTTGTTTTTTGGTTGTGCCATTGACAGGGCTGGCCCGCCCAATCTAGGTTCGAGCCGGCGCCCCGCCCCCCCCCCCCCCCCCCCCGCGGGTTGGGTTCTGCATGGGGGCGCCGGACGAAAAAACAAAATGGGGTGGGGGGGGGGGGCTGGGTCATTTTTTGGGCGCCGGTGCTCCCATAACCGGTTTGGGCGGTCTTTAGGGGCGCCGAGTGGAGATGCTCTCATAGCCCAAAGTTGCTTCCACTTATGTTCTCCTAGGTTAGGTTAATTAGAAAAAGACCCTCTTGTGCACCCCCCCTCCCCCTCTTCAGTGGCGGGTAAATTGGAACAGCCACTGGAGACGCACAGTGGCGTAGCCAACTAAAATTTCCAAGGTGGTCCAACATGAAAATATTCATAAAAAATTATTTATTTTGATGCTTTGAATATATTTTTATCTATGTTGTATAGATGATTGAAAATTTTCCGAGTGGTCCATGGACCACCTGACCACCTCCCCAGCTACACCATTGGAGACGCACCTCCCGTAGCAGTTTGCTGTGGCGAAAAGATATAACCGCCATTGAAGGTTTGTCCAGGCTGCCCTGGCCAATCCTGCCCCAACCTTCAGTGGCGGCTCCCCATGTCATTCAGACGGAAATTCCAAACAAAAGGCGGTTTAATCATGGGCGAGTGATGTCGAACCCACGATGCCTTCAGATGGGAACTGGATAGACCAACTAGCCAGGTGGGATGTGTTTAAGGATATTAACGCAACCAAACCAAATGACTTTTCACACAATAAGTCTATAACCCATCAGTGGCGGGTTACACAGAGAAAACCGCCACTGAAAGTTGCTAGACTTCTTTTTCCATTTTTCTCTAGTTGGGCAATTGTGTCGGTTCTTGTCTAGGAAACCTACCACTTTTGATCCCCTGATTAGTTTTTTATTATATAAATTTCTATTCGCCCTAAAATAAAAAGACCTGTGCTTTTGAGTGTATTATTACATGTACTTATCACACTAAATTTGCCAATCCAAAATTGAAAAGCTTTCGACGAAAAATTATATGATTATGTCGAGCATTTCTAATAATTTATTTAAAAGATATACAGTGTTGATCAGGAAAATATGAAATTTGGTATGGTAACTTATTTCATGCCACTGAAGTCACATACAAAAAATTCAAGTTCAAATAAAAAAGCGAATTGTACAACATGTTCAATTTTGCTTGTTAGGGTAGAAGGCGTAATAGAGATCCACTCAGATGGACCCAAATTGAAATTTTTTAAGTGAATTGTAATATGGTACAATGACCTGTCCAAGTGGACCCAACGAGGTTCAGGCGGTGGCGCGACATAATGACTGGCCTAGGGTGAGTGGTGGCTTCATCGACAGTCATCATATTTTTTTGTGTGGATCTAGGGCCGAGTACTTCAGATCAGGCAGCGACCCATCGCAACTTTACTCACTTCCAACATTTTCTCTAACACCGATGGCGCCCTATGTGTCATGATTGGCCGGCTAGCTAGCGCTAGTCATGCGCCAAACGGTAGAGATGGTGGATGGAGGCATGCATGACAAATTAATATAAGCATACTTTAATTTCACTGGGGTGAAAACCCTTGATCTCGCATCTTGGTTTGATGAGGCAAAATTGACGTACGTGCGTAGTGTCCTTGTTAAAGGTGCTGGCTTGAAGTTTCATCTCAGGGATGCGATAATCCCATGTTTGACCTATTTAGTTAATTAGACTCGGTAACAACGGTGTATGTACAAACGTCGGTCCCTTCTTGATCGAAGGCATTGGCATTAACAGTCTCAGAGTACGGCGCTTTGCGTTGATCCCATGTTTGTGCTAGTGGATTTGGTCCCCGACAATTTGTTTTGTGGTTGGGGTGGTGGAGAAGATGATGAGGGTTAATCTAAGAAGATGGATCTCTGAATTTTTATTTTTATTTTTGTATGCTGATGTGTTCATCATTGATGTGTAGCATCTTTCTAATAAAAATATGGCTATGTTCATCCGAGAGAATATTGCATATGCCGGGAGCCTTCTTTTTGGGGAAAAAAAACGCTGCATGCCTAGCAACATTATTATTACCTTACCTGAATCACACACCTTGTTGTCAAGTGAATTTTATATAGTCGAGAGGATGAAAGATATGCTTGCATTAGCTTTTCAATAATGGAAGATTTATTGAACTGAGATGTTTTATTTTTTACGCAAAATTGAACTGAGATGTTGGTATCAAGATGCACACAACCAAAAAGATCCGAAAAGTAAAAAAAAAAAACACAACGGGATTATTTCAACCGGACAATAAGCGGATTAAGGAGCCTGCAAACGTAGATTACGCCGTCACCCGTCGCTCATTGTGAATAAACACCTCCTTGACCACCAGCTCCACTTACATATATGAAGCCGTAATCATTAGGGCCTGTCCCTCATGGGTCAAAGCTGAATCATGGATCAAATCTAGGCACATCTACACACCTCCACCGTAATTAAAAACTGCTTTGCATGGATGTGGAACATGGATCTGAAATTTGAACGCAGAGTACTGATGCTACTATTATGATTTTTGACCCCAAGAGATCGAGTACTCATGCTACTATATATGATGCATGTGGCCATCAAGGGAGGGTTGATTATGAGATCGCGATGTTTTTGGATTTTTCTTGCGCGCGGAAAAAGAAAAAGGGGAAGCAAATATATGAAGACGGGAACTCAAGAAAATGCTGATTATTTTGATCAGGGCTGTTATAACTCCGTCCCACTGGATTGACGTATGTTATTTTCTTATTGATCCCTCGCTAATTAAATCCTAGCCATAAATTACAAATCCAACCATACAGCTTTATGTTAATTGGATTAGCCGGTGTTTTGTTGAATTACAGTATACATGAGTATCTATACAAATTTGCGACACTTTATATGGGACGGGAGAGTATCTAATTTTCTTTTGCAGCGTGCACTTGGTTGACAAAGAGTACGCCCGACCAGCCCACATGGGTTAAAAGGATACGTGTACACATCTATGATGAAAGTTGTGACAGACCCAGATTCGTGATAACTTGCCACTTGTGACGACTGATTTTTTCGTCACCAAGGGCTACTAGTGACGGTCAACTAATGAAGAAGATATAATCGTCATGCAGTCATCACGAGCAAATTCTTCGTGACCAAATTTTGATAACTTCTAACAAAAGGCATTGGTGAAAAGTAAATTAGCATATCTGTTGTAGTGTTATTGTATAGATAATGTACAAATTATAGTTTCATGTTTCAATATAAAATACTGGTAAAACAATATTATAAACTTGGAAGATTCATGCAAAAACACCTGGGATACTATTACATGGAAAGTAACAAATTAATTGATGTGGAGAACCAAATAAATAAATATATTGAGGCTTTAATCTGGGAGTAGACATCTGGAGAACCAATCTCAAGTTAGCTGCATCAAATGTCTGAACAAATTGCTATATATAAGATTTGATTATTGAGAATAATGTTTTCGAACAACATTAATTAATGACTGAAACACATGATTTGTATGTGGTAAAACGATTATCAATGTATGGATTCACATGTCAGATCTGAATGCAAATAATGCTGGATAATTTGCATATGCTACTGTTTTTTTTATCAGGTGCATATGCTACTCTTTAATTGGTGAGTGACGCTGACACTTCTTATTGCAATTTCCAAGTAAAGTGAGAAATTAAAAATTATAATCACATTCGACCTTTTGGAGCCCATCGGGATATCAAAGGCTGAGCAATGCCCTAATCATACTAAAGAATAGAAGATTAGAAGTGTCCGTTTTCTAGCTTGTTTTCTTCTTCTAATCTTCCATACTACAAATGTTCAACATATTAAATATGTAACATGTTCCGCAAGCACCTGCAGTTCTGAACCTAATTATCATATGTCCGAAATCAGCATCCATGCACATGGATAACAGCCCAAATTTTTCCAAATTTTATACTGCTAGCTACAATGGGGAATGGCCATGAATTCATGGAGTCAATCCATATAATGAATTAACAAGTATTTTCAAATCAAGCGAATCAAGCAACAGTATAGTCAGATCATAGGTGAGCTAGCACTACGCCAGAATGTGGTTTTGGCGCATGACCTTTAGTGGCTGTTCGAGCGGGGCAAAAAAATCACGGCTACTACTGGTGCTCCACGTGTGGCGGTGGCCAGCCACAGCCACCGGTGATCTAGCACCAGTGGCGGTGAAAATGGTGACAAGAAAACCACCGCCACTGGTGCTCCACCACCCGTGGCGGTGCCCGTCCACGGCCACCGGTGTTCAATGGGGATTCCCCCAATGGTTACCAGTGGCTGTTCTAAGTTCAAAACCACCACTGGTAACGCCCCACCTCCAGTGGCCGTTCTGAGTTCAAAACAGCCACTGCTACTCAACAAAGGATTACCAATATCACAAAACAACACTAGTGGCACAAGGAACCCGCCACTGGTAAGTAACTTTGGATGAGGTTTTAAATTCATATTATATTCTGTGTTTTTCAAAAAGTTAAACCACCTGTCCTTTTGAGTGTAAAATAATAATATCTTGTCCCATTCAAAGTTTGAAACCTAAATAAAAAATTATCATCAACCATTTATATGATTATGTTGTTCATGTTTAAGTTATTAATTGCTATTCTTTTTTTGAAATTTCGTTGACCAAGAGATAAACAAGACGCATTCTATCACAAGCCGTTCCAGCCAAGAAAAAAAGTGTAGCGCTATTAATTGCTATTCTTTTTTTGAAATTTCGTTGACCAAGAGATAAACAAGACGCATTCTATCACAAGCCGTTCCTGCCAAGAAAAAAAGTGTAGCGCCAATAAATCCGTGGGATAATATTTGTAAAATAGCTCCATTGAGCCCAATGTTGGTTATGGAACCAATTCCTATAATTATGGAAGCATGTGAGATACAGAGGAATAGGCTATTCTTTTTTTGAAGAAAATTCAGTTTTGCTCAAAATGATTTGAATTTTTGCATGGAAACTTAGTATACAACAAGAAGCTTACGTATAATTTTTGAAGACAAAAATCCAAATTGACCACAACAATTCTTCATTTTGGGGTCATCGAGGTAGAACTCTCTGAAACCATCTAACCCAACCAACCAAATATGACTTGAATTTTTATTTTGAACTTGAATTTTTGTATGTGTGTTTCTTATCATTAGGGAAGTGTCCAAACCAAATTTGGGAAGATTCTGTGTAAAAATGAATTTTATAGATTTTTTAGTACACAAAAGCCACACATAATCACACATAATTATCCAAATTAGTGTACAAAGTTTTTCAATTTATAGTTTAAACTTCACTTTCAAATAAGTATCCTTGGTATACACTCAAAAGTACAGGTTTTGTAATTTTTTTAATACTCATAAAATATAATACGAATTTAATACCATTTTCAAAAATCAACACCAGTGGCAGGTAGTTCAGTAGAGCCCGCCATTGGTGCTGGAGAGGGATTTTGGAAAACTCTAGCTCATCACCAGTGGGCGGTTCGTAGTACTACCCGCCAGTCCGCCACCAGTGTTGTATCTCGCTCGCCATGGAATTGAAAAACACGGAATACGTGTGCTTGCGTGCGATTGGTAGAGCTGGTGTGCCATGGATCGGTGACGTGTATCTCGCTCGGCCACTCGTCTTCTTGCCACAGCCCATTGGACAGCCCGATCCCCTTCCTCTCTTATTCCAACACGTGAGCCTCTCTCCCTTTTCTCTCTCTGCTCACAGCAGCCTCCCTCATCCTCTGCCCTCTGCAGATCCACGCCGCCGCCCTCCTCCTTAGCTCCTCGGCACACTCGGCCGCCGCCCTCCTCCCTACTCCCTGCGGCAGGTGGACTCCGCCGACAAGGCCCCCACCCCCGACTCCGCGTGGCTGCTGCTATGGCGCTCCCGAGGTCTCTCCTCCTCCTGCGCCATGGCCGGATGGGGTCGGGTCCGGCTGCGCTCGGCCCCGCCGCCTCTGGATCCGGCGTTTCTTGGTCCTGGCGCCGCGGATCCGGGTGAGTTCTCTCTCCCTCTCACACACCCTCCCTCTCTTAACTCCGTTGCAGACGAGCGAGGAGAGAAGGACGGCGCCACTTGCAGGTGGGAGGGCGGCTGCAACTCGCAGGCTTCACCTCCACGTCCAGTCCGCGCCGCCGCTGGCATGGAGAGGAGGGCGGCTGCAACTCCTCTCTTCTTTTATTCTTTTTTTTTCTGGATCCAAAGGTGTTCAAGCACACTTACTCCGAACTGGTCTTAGTGCTTAGATCTGAAATGTTTTCTATAGTTTTGATTGATTCTTGTTGTTGGAGCCACACGGCCTGGGTCTGATTTGTATCTGTGTTTTTGTATCGGAATTGAATCTATGTTTTTTCTCCAACGTCATCAGTGACGATGCAGTGCAGGCGAGGGTCTGTTTTTTTTTAATTCATCTAAATCTTATCAGTGGCGGTGATTTTTCACCGCCGCTAGAGAGAGATAGCACTAGTGGCTGTGATTCTTGACCGCCATAGGAGAAAGGTATTACCAATGGTGGTGGTCGTACCGGCCACTGGTGCTCGTCAGCACGAGTGGCGCAGGCTTAGTGGCGGGCCGGTCCACCGCCACCGGTGTTGAAATTGGCCCGCCACTGCTGACCAATTCCGTAGCAGTGTAGTCAACTTTCTTGCAGAAAATGGGTTGAGTTTCAAACTCGAAAGGAAAGGAACCGAGCCAAGCGACTGGGCTCAGATCGGCCCACGCGAAATCTGCAAAAACCCTTTCTCACTCCTCACGCGTGGCATCACGCTTTCGCACTGCCTCCCCCGCGCGCTCACTCGCCTCCCCGCGCTTGCTCGCTGCTGCAGTTGTTTCAGCGGCGATTCCCAGTCGATCCCCGACTGGGCATAACGCGGAAACCCTAGCCGGCCCCGCCGCCTCTTCCTCCTTTCCCAGCTCCGATCCGCGCCCCAGACGCCGCCCACCGAAACCCTAGCAAGCTTCGGCGGACAGTCCTCCCACCGCAAGCCGCGACAGATATATGGCCAGCGCCGATGGTAACTCCTCCCCCATCGTCGCCGATCGGATCCACCAGTCCGCTGTGCCGCTGTCTTCGGGGATGGAATATGTCCCGGTGTAGGGTGCCCTAGCCGGCTATTTTGCCACGGCCACCTCTGGCCTTTGGTCCCCCTTCGCACAGGCGCCGGCGTTCTAACTACTTTGGTTTGTGTTCACTGCTCAACACCCCGCCTCTGTTATAGCTTACTGTTTTGTTTTTATTCCTCTCCAGCTTGATCATAGGAAAATTAAGGGGTCGGCACCGCTAGTACATTTGGTACCTTAGCTCAGGGATCCGAAAGTGTATCAGATTGTTTTTCATGCTTTTGGTTTGTAGCCTATACATGTGTCTGATTGATATTTTTTCATGTAGGCTTTCGTTTATGTCAAGAAATCTTAGGGCTGCAGTCAACAGGCACTACCGGAAACGTGGCCATATTTTTTCTAGAAAGATTAATATATTTTTTTAGAATGCAAAAAAGATTAATAGTTAATCCTGCAATTGAGTCTAGTTTGACATAACTTCCTGATGTATTGTTTTTTATTATTAATTTTTACCATATCACTGCATCAGATTGGTAGAATAGTGTTTGCATTTGTTAATGATAATCTAGAACAGGAGTGGTCAGCATAGAAGATTATTCTTTCTTCAGCCTAAGGTTTCATAGTAAATCTAGGAAGCAATCCAGAAAACAAGCACTCTCTCCGTCCTATATTAAGTGACGAAATATTACATGTATCTAGACGCTTTTTGAATATAGATACATCCATATTTTGGCAAATTTGAGCCACTTAATATGGGACGGAGGGAGTACTTATATGATAAAGTTTGGTCAATTTTTACGGTTTTGGCCCCTAGCATTCTTAGCGTTACTGGTTAGCTTCGCATTTGTTTTGTTAAACAGCACGTTAATATAACATAATGCTTATACTATTTTTCATTGATGGGTTCCAAATTTGATGGAAGGATTTAAACTGCAATTTGGGGCTTCGAATGATTTTTTTGTCATAAAAAATATCACAAATCCTGCTACTTGGAATTGGTCGACGGCGCGTACGCTGAACTGGTCGGTCTGGCTTAGGGTTTGCATGCTGCTATTTCGTTTCCCCGCGCCGTTACTTTCATGGAGATATTAATAGTTTAACTCATTCTAGATGGTTTGGCTTAGGGTTTGCATCTTGCTACATCATTTTCTGCTCTTACTTTCATGCAATTAACTATTAGTGGTTCAACAAAGCTGCTTCCTGTTTCTCATTTCAGTACTATTTAATATCTTAAGGGAGTACTGTGATTTCCTGCATCACAAGCTATCTTCAACAAATATACTTAGCAAGCGCTACCGACTGCAATGCGGGCAGTAGTTGGATATTTGTTGTAGTTCGAGCCCCATGATAGGTTAAATTACTTGTTATCTCCTTAGTTGACACTTGCATACATTACTTGTTATCTCCTTAATTAGTTGACACTTGCATACATTACTTGCTATCTCCTTAGTACTTGTAATTTCTCAGCTGAAAAGGCTTTTACACTTTGCTGGTAGACCGGAGCCTAAAATGGATGGATTTGACGATGCAATGGGAGTATGGGACTGCCTTCTGGGACTTGCATACAGAATGGGGTAACATAACAATTACTTGTTTCTTAATAAGATTCGCAGCTTCAGCTTTGTCAGTTAATGTGAGTACTGGATTATTAATTAATTTTGACCTTGGTGCATGCTAGCTTACAGATGTCTTCTCTTCCTCCAGGCGCATCAGACACTATATATGCAGAAGGTCTTCCCTCCAACTATACTAGACGAGAGCTTGCACGTATCCTTTACGCAGGATTCTATTTGTATTATTAATTACTTTAAGTTTGTTTTTGCAGGGTATTATTATTTTTAGTTGAATAGTCATCTAATATCAAGTGGTATCTATTTCATATTTAATTATGTTAATCTCTCCATCTTTTTGTGTGTGTTTTATCTTTTAGATATTAGTGCTTGAGCCCCTTGACTCTTGTTTTTCTAGATATATTTCGCCCTTTCTCTGGGTTTCGTGAAGTAAGGATATCGATTGGCAACAATAATAATCATATAATTGCTTTTGCTGAGTATGCCACTCCTTTCCAAGCTTTTTCTGCCATGCAGGCTTTGCAAGGTGAATATAACTTCATTGGTCAGCCCAAGTCGTGTCTCCTACGGTCCTACCTTCCACTTAATACTAACTCGTGTTGAGATGTGTATTTTGTAGGTTATAGGTTGGATATACAGGACCGACACTCACACCGTTTGTACCTGCAATTCTCTCGTGGTCGGCATTAAATCTTGTGAGTCTGGATTATTTCTTCTATATCAAACTGAAAAACTTAACTTGCAACTTCTTCCTTGCTTCTGTTAACTCGTGAATGAGAATTTCTCTGGGGTCCTGGCAGACTATATATGATTAGTCTGCGTTAGAAGTGGAATCAATTTATGAAGTTACTTGTGATATTGATTCTTAGTTATGCTGTAATGTAACTTGTCGACTATGTTGTTGACCTATATATACATGTAATGTTATATTGGATGCTAAACTTTTCAAAGTACCTGAAGGTTTCTTATTACATGCTTAATTACAGTAATTGGTTATGTTGGTGGGTGTACCATGCATGTCAATATATCTTTTTGTCGATTACTCATGGTACATGACATGGTATGTGAGTGTACTCTTTAAGGTGGTGTTTTTATTCCGAGAAAACGCAAAAGCATTGTGACTCGTTATATTGAATAGACAGAAAGATTATTTAAAAGGCTAGCTAGGGAGAACACACACTCAAAACTCCGAATAAGTGCCACACCGCAAGTGCCTGGCAAGGATACCCTAAGGCCTATATTGCACCTGCTCTTGGCATAGCTTGGCCTCCTCTATGATCCTTCTAAATAAGGGCAACACAACATGGTCATGTCCCTCGAAGGTGCTTTTGTTCTACTGACCAATTGAACCAGGCTCACCACCTTGTGGCTTGTGCAAAAACAAAGAGTCCGGTTATTGAGAGAGCCAGGAGAGGTCGAGGGCTTACCAGAGAGACAAGAACTCGAGAAGGCCCAGCTGTGCTTATCATTGTTAGTGTCGTTGACCTAGCGACGATCAAGAAGCCCAACAACAAGTTGTTTAAGATAGAATGAATCAAGTGCCATTCCTTCGTAGACGTTGATCGAGTATATATACAAGCCCAAAAGGGTGCGCTCAATTACAACTTTTGAGAGAGAGAGAGAGAGGAAGTAGTTACAGTGTGGGACAAAATCCCAACTGATGGCAGTTGCTAACTGAAGGGCATCTGCTAATTTTATTCCTAACACTTCCCCCCTGTACAACACCGCTTACAGACTAATCAATCATGTCAGGCCTTGGCTAGTGGTTGCTTAGCTTTTGTCTTGTTAAACAACACATAATTGTAATTTGTAAGCATAATACATATACTATTTTTCATTGATGTGTTCCAAACTTCACCCTGGAAGGATTTAAACTAATTAATGTTCTGAAGAGCTATCTTCAAATGGTTTCCTCATGATCAAATATAATATTATAAATCCTAATCGTCAAAATTTGGATAATCTGGTTATTTGGCATGCTGCTCGTCGTTTCCACTATTACTTTCATGAAGCTATTAATAGTTGAGTAAAATGCACCCCAAATACGTCAACTTGGCACGTATGTGCATTTTAGTAATTAGCTTGTAAAACATGCATCGGTGAACCAAAACTTGGCAAAGATGATCACTTGAGTACAAAATTTACACGCAAATAAAAAATACGCAGGGAGTGGCACTGATCGGTCACCTAGGATCTTGATGGTGAGGGCCATTGCCTTTCGTCGTTCGATCTTCTCCGCTGGTCGCCACGATACCCACCGGCATGAGTCACCGCCTCCTACGCCTTGTTTAGGTCAACAAACGGAGAGTGTTCAGGGGGCCGGGGTACAAAAAATGAAGCGACCAAATTAAAGGTTCAGGGGCCATCTGCAAAAACAGAAAACAGGGCCAAACAACCCCCTCGACTTTCTCACGTGCTCCTCACGCATGAGACACGCTGCCAAAAAAGTCCCTACCGGCCACATCAACACCATCGTGGCATCTTTTTCTTAGCCTTTCAACCTGGAGGCATTCGACCACATCAGCACCACTCATGGCGTCTTTTTCTTAGCGTGTAAAAGTTTGTAGTAAAGTGATCGTCTTTGCCAAGTTTTGGTTCTCCCGATACAGGTTTTATAAGTTGATGTACTAAACTGTACACATATTCCAAGTGGATATACTCTGGGTGCATTTTACTCTTAATAGTTTAACTAAATCTGGTTGGTTTTGCTAAGGGTTGCATGCTACTACGTTGTTTTCCGCTCTTTTGCATCGTGCGTAGACTAAACCACTGCTTGAGACCTGGGACGGCACGGCTCGTGTAGGGTGCGTTTATCGTGGTAACTGCGTTTGCCGGGCCCCCACAGTAAAAAAAGCAGTCGGTAACCAATACCTTGGTCACAAGCTGGTCAAGCTTGAAAAATCACATGCACATATTTTGTTCACAAAAGAAAATCACCAGTCAACCAATGAAAACACGTTACCCTTTCAAGGACAGACAACTGCGATTAACTGTGAGGGGTGACCCGGCACCCAAAAGGAGCCTCAGGTTTTGGGAACAATATGGGATGTTCAACTTATGAGTGAGTGAACCAAAAGGGAGGAAACATCTGAAGGAACATACCTTGGGGTTGTGGTGATATGTTTAATAGTATCGGACACCATTCTCATTACAAGGCCCATTTACAAGTTCTTGTACTATCAAATATATATGAATTGAACTGTGCTTATAATGGAGTGACTACGCCACTAAATCAAACATGGAAGTTGCAAGAAATTAGTTGCTAACAGTGTTAAATAACTAAATGGTTGTTTGAAATAGTTGAATGTGTGTGTCATCATTTTCTCATTTTTGCTTTTCCTAATCATTGTTGAATTACATAAATACTAATATATAGACCTTAGATACCCGTCATACTTGGATATAAAATCATATAACATGCATGGTATTTCCAGTTGTAACGGTCAAGTTGGGATGATGGATCAAAATCAGAGGAGCCTCAGTTTTGGGATGTTCAACGAATGAGTGAGTGAACCAAAAGGGAGGAAACATCATAAGGAGCATACATTGGGGTGGTGGTGATATTTTAATAGTACGGGACACCATTCTCATTACAAGGCCCATTTACAAGTTCTTGTACTATCAATTTATATTTAAATATGAATTGAACTGTGCTTATAAGAGTGACTAGGTCACTAAATCCATGTAAGTTGCAAGAAATTAGTTGCTAACATGTTAAATTAACTAAATGGTTGTTTAAAATAGTTGAATGTATCATCATTTTCTCATTTTTGCTTTTTCCCAATCATTGTTGAATTACACAATTAAATAATACTAATATACAGACCATATATTCTACGCCATACTTCGATATAAAATCATATAACATTGTATTTCTAGTTGTAACGGTCAAGTTGGGATGATCCCAAAATCAGAGGAGGGAAATAAGACAAAATAGGTTTTTTCGACTCAGAAATACTGGAAATATACATATATAGATCCTTCATCAAGCTATATTCGAAGTGAACGTTACAGAAAAAGATAATAAATATTAAACATACACCATTATACAACAATCAAAATATTATTATCAAAATAGCGGTCATTATTTGTTAATGATATCTGATCTGCAAGAGCTCGGAGCAATAATCCATCTAATTTCATGAACATAATGGGAAAAAAAAATAGCCATGAACCAAGAACCAGTTTCTCGAAATTTCATACTGCTACAATGGAGAATTAATGGCCATGAATTCATGAGACATATCAATATAATGAAAGAAAAATAGCTTCGGATCAAGCAACAAGAGAATCATATCGATCGGAGGGTGAGCTAGCATTTATACCTCAGTTTTCTTGGTGAAAATGGGTTGCGCCGAAGGTTGGAGCAAGATTTTCTAGGACGGGAAAAGGAGATAAAAGGGCTAGGGGCGCCAGTACTCACGCGCGGCATCTATCACGTTTTGTTGCCTCCTCCGCGCGCCCACACCCGCTCGCCAGCACACGCTCCGCCGCGCTTAGCCGGAAAGGGAAAAACCGTGGGCATAACGCGCGTGGAAATGCAGGAAGAAAGGACAAAACCAGCAGCCCGGCGTTCCGGAGAAAGCCATAAAGATGCCCCGATCCCGGCCCATTTCCCACGCCTCTTCCCGACTTGCTCCTTCCCCAGCCCCCAGCCCCCGGAAACCCTAGCCGGCACCGCCGCCGCCTCGTCCTCCTTCGTCCAATTCCCCACCAGCACCCAGCACCCGCCGCCGCCTCCTTCATGGCCAACGCGGACCCGAACTCGGCCGCCTTCCTCGTCGACCTGCTGGCCGAAGAGTCTGTCACGGAGCCGCCGCCGCTGCAAGAAGGCGCCGCCGAGCCCGAGACGGAATTCGTCCCGGTGCAGGGCGCCAACGTCGAGGTCATCATGGTGGGAGGGCTCCCCATGGAGGTGGAGCCCATGTCCCCGGACTGGCCATTCCCCCAACCTGCTAGTTTGCAGGAGCCACCTCGGGCCTTGGGATCCCCTTCGCACAAGCGCCGGCTTTCGGATGACTTAGGTTTGTGCTTGCTGGCTTGCTGCTCATTATTCTTTCGATCTGTTGCCTAAGATTTCATGGTAGATCTGCTCTGGGAAACAATCCTAGGAAAACAACTATTTACTTATAGGATAAAGTTTGGTTATTTTTAGGGTTTTGCCCTGTAGAATTTCTTAGCTTTGATTACTGGTCGCTTATATAGCTTTTGTTATGTTAAACAACACATAACTGTATGAATATAATACATATACTATTTTTCATGATCGGTTCAAAACTACAGAGAATGGATTTAAGCTACTGTTCTGAAGAGCTACGGATGTTTTTTTTTTTGTGATCAAATATATTATAAATCCCGCAATTTGGAACTGGTTGACAGTGCATAATTGAATCTCGCTTAGGGTTTGCATGGTGCAACTTTGCTTTCCGCTGTCACTTTCATGCAGCTATTAACCTGAGCGGAGCCAGAAAAATACACCGTACGTTGGGGTCACTCTTTAGAATTTACTGGTGCCATTGCATATTACTAGAAGATTTTCTCTATTTCTAATTAAGAAGTATCAGCAAGAAGTCATTGGTGTCATTTGACACCAATGCTTACATGCTAGCTTCACCCCTGCCTATTAATATAGTTTAACTCAATTTGGTCGGTTTGGCTTAGGGATTGCATCTTGCTACATCAGTTTCCGCTCTAACTGTCATACCCCAACCTGCTATTATTAGTTTAACAAAGCTGTTTTCTGTTGCATTTTTGTACTGTTATAATTCTTTAAGGAGATCAAGTGAGATTTCTTCTGACACACACTATCTTCAACAGATATATTTAGCAAGCGTTACCGACTGTCATCCGGGTAGTAGTTAGCTATTTGTTGTAGTTGTTGAGCCCCAATGCCCCATTATAGGTTAAATAACTTATCATCTCCTTAGTTGACTATTTGTAATTTCTCGGCTGAAAAGGCTTTTACACTTTGCTGGTAGACTCTGAGCCCGAAATGGCTGGATTTGATGATGCAATGGGACTGCCTTATGGGACTGGCATACACAATGAGGTAACATAACAGTTACTTGTTTCTTAATAAGATTTTCAGCTTCAGCTTCAACAGTAATTGTGAAGTAACTAGATTAATAACTTTGAACTTGCTGCATGTTTACAGATGCCTTCTCTTCCTCCAGACGCATCAAGCACTATATATGCAGAAGGTCTTCCCTCCAACATCACTGGACGAGAGCTTGCACGTATCCTTTCTTACTTTGAGTTTGTCTTTGCAGGGTATATTATTATTTTGAGCTGATTAGTCCTTTAATCACAAGTGATCATTATTTTGTATTTATGTTAATCTCTCCATATTTTTGTGTCCTGTCTTTTAGATATTATTGCTTGAGCCCCTTGACTCTTGTTTTATAGATATATTTCGTCCTTTTAATGGGTTTCGTGAAGTTAGGCTTGTCAACGATAATAGTCATAAAATAGCTTTTGTTGACTATGCCACTCCAGCCGAAGCCTTTTCTGCCATGCGGGCACTGCAAGGTGATGAATATAATTAACATCGTTTAGTTGCATCATATAATTGAATATAACTCGTGTATCCTACCTTCCCCAAAATACTAACTCTTGTTGAGATGTGTATTTTGTAGGTTATTGGTTGGATATAGATGACCAAGACTCGCGTTTGCACCTTCAATTATCTCGTGATCAGCATTAAATCTTGTGTAGGTCCAGATTATTTCTTTTATATCAAAATGAAATTATTCAAATTGCAACTTCTTCCTTGCTTCTACCAAATCATGAGTGAGAATTTCTAGGGCATGTCCTGGTAGACTATGATTAGTCAGCGCTAGAACTTGAATCGATTTATGAAGTTAGCTTTACTATATGAGATATTCTCTTGTTATGTCCTAATGTAACCTATCATCTCTCTGGATGCCAAACTTTACAAAGTACCTGCAGTTTTCTTAATTATTACCTTGCTTAACTAAAGCAAATCGTTTATGTTGGTGGGTGTACCATGTCAAATATGGATTTTTGTTGATTACGCAAGGTGGCATGTGCGTCTACTTGTTATGGTAGTAGCCTGGTTCCACGGAGTGCAGGTGGATGTGGATCCAATCATCGAAGATAACACGTTTAACTCGCCATGTCCATCGTGATTCTTGTATATGCATGTTCAGTTTTTCGTTCATGCATGTAGTTATGATCCTGTAGGTAGTGGTAGACGTACCGGTAAAGCATGAGATGTGAGATACGTTCGAAGTTGGACCAAGTTCCAGCTCCAACAGCAACGGTTCCTGCCGCGGCTGACAACAGTACATGAGTAGGTGTTGTATATGTCTCGGAGCGTTGGTCACAAATATGGCAGAAGGACTCGTATGGTAGAGCTCGACGCATGAGTATGTCCGTTTGTCCAGGAGCGATCAACATCGGCTAGCCAGTAGAAGAATTTCACCTTGTTGAGCACCCAAGTCTTCCAAGTGAGGTTCCAAGAGTCGCGGCAGCTGACCATGCATGCGGAGAGTTGCTTCCGGATATGTCCATCACTAGATCAAAGAGTGTGGTTGCTGAGTCAGCCGGGAGAGGTCGACGGCTTATCATTGTTGAGTAAATTTTACAAAATATATATGTGCAGTTCTCTCAAAAGGAAAAAAGGTCCGACCGGGTCGGTTTTATGATGACGTGGCACCTGACAGTGTTCTACCTGTAAGGAATCCTCTCAAAAGTTTTCTACGCAAGATAATATGATTATGTCAAGCATTTCACTAATTTATTTAAAAGATATACAATTTTGATCAGGAAAAATATGAATTTTTGTATGGTAATTTATTTCATGCCACTGAAGTAACTTAAAAAAATTCAAGTTCAAATAAAAAAGCGAACTGTACAACATGTTCAATTTTGCTTGTTAGAGTTGAAGGTGTAATAAGGTCCACTCAGATGGACCAAATTGAAAACAGTTACGGTGATAAGGGTCGGAGGGAGTAAGTGATTTGTAATATGGTGCAGTGACCTGTCCAAGTGGCGCCGATGAGGTTGAGGCGGTGGCGCGACATGATGACTGTCCTAGGGTGAGTGGTACGGTGTGGCTGCATCGGCGGTCATCATATTTTTTGCGTGGATATAGGGACGAGCGGTCCAGATCAGGACGACACGACCCATCGCAACTTTACTCCCTTCCAACATTTTCTCCCACTGCTCCAGAAAAGGTTAGCAGTGGCGGTCCGAATTACACACCGGTGGCGGTAACCCGGACCGCCACTAAGCCTGCGCCACTGGTGCTAACGAGCACCGGTAGCCTTGCATGATGCTACCTTCCGGATGCCCTCTGTTACAAACATACCGCTTCAGCACCCCGTTGTATCGTTCGGGCCCATACATTTTGTGCAGAAAGGAGGGCCCTAGTAGGATTATCTCGTCGGTGATGTGTACCATCAGATGTACCATGATATCGAAGAATGTTGGAGGGAAGAACATCTCACATTCACACAAAATTTGTATCATTGAATCCTTCAGCTGGAGGCAGCGTTCCACCGTGATGGATTTTTGCCCGATTGTGTCAAAGAAGTCACAAAGCTTCATCACCGTCTCTCTGACCCATGGCTCCATGGCACCTCTTATTGCAACTGGAAGTAACTGCGTGATAATCACATGGCAGTCATGAGACTTCATGCCAACAAGCTTGTGACTCTTCATGTCAACGAGTCTCTTGATGCTGGACGAGTAGTTGGATGGAACTTTTATGCTGTGGAGACACTGGCACATTCTGTGTAACTAGGCTTTGCTCAAGGTGTAACACGCAGGTTTACATCGTATCGTTACCGTGACTTCACCATTGTGGTCTTCCGTTGACTCTTCCTCTACCGCCCACAGCTTCTTCCTTATGCCCAAGAACTCAAGGTCCTTCTGTGTCTTTGGCCCATCTTTTGTCTTATCTGCATTGTTTATTAGCAAGCCCAACAAGCTATCGCACACGTTCTTCTCGACGTGCACGACATCTATGGCGTGATGTCTTTGTAAGAATTTCCAGTAAGGCAGGTCCCAAAACACCAACCTCCTTTTCCACACAGGTCCATCGCCATCCTTCTCTTTCGCTTGCGGATTTGCTTTCCCGGCAACAACTTCCAAGTTCCTAACAATTTCATAGATTTCGTGCCCAGTCTTTTCCCTAGGCTTCGGGCGAGGCTCTGTCCTCCCATTGAAGTTTTTCTTGTCCTTCCTCCATGGGTCATCGCGTTGCAACCACTTTCAGTGTCCCATGTACACAATCTTCTGTGAAACTGGCAGCCTCTGTGAGTTTGTTTCATCCCCGCACTTTGTACATGCTTTGTACCCATGTGTGCGTTGGCAAGATGAGTTCCCGTTCGCAGGGTAGTCATGCACACATGTTAGTAGAGCTGCCCGAAGGGTGAACTCCTCCTTCTTGTGAGCGTCCCAAACCTTTCAACCCGTACTCCAAAGTCCCACAAGTTCATCTTTCAGTAGCTCCAGATACACGTTCAGATCAGCTCCCGGTTGCTTAGGACCTTGTATGAGCATGGATAGGTGGATGTACTTCCTCTTCATGATAAGCCACGGAGGAAGGTTGTATATGAACAGGATCACCGGCCATGTGCTGTGTTTGCTGCTCATGTTTTCCAAACGGATTGATTCCGTCCGTACTCATCCCGAACCTGATGTTCCTGGCCTCTATGCCGAAGTCTGGAAACTCCTCGTCCAGGGTCCTGCATTGAGCCGCATCGGCGGGGTGTCTAAGTACACCATCATCGTTACGGTACACCCCATCAGGATTGATATCCTTCTAAGTCGCGTCGTGGAAGATGAACCACCTGGCCTCCTTCTCGTTTTGAAACCAACGCTCCAGCCGGCTACCACACGGGAGGTACCATACTGTCTTCGCCGCTGGACCACGAGTCACTTCTTCCTCCGGGAGGCCCTCAGGATTGGGGTCTTTCTTCCTGTATTGGGATGTTTTGCATACTGGACAGTTGTGCATGTTTTTATAGTTACCCTTGTATATGATGCAGTCCAACGGACAAGCATGGTATCTGACAACCTCTAACCTGAGGGGACATGCAACCTTCTTCGCTTCGTACGTGCTCTTAGGCAACATGTTGCCCGCAAGAAGAACTGTAGAAAGGTAACTCAAAATATCTGTGAATTCTGAGTCCACGATGTTATATTTTGCCTTCATTCGGAGAAGTTCGAGCGTTACTTCCAGCACACTTTTGTCCGGCCCTACATTTTCATACAACGGCGTCTCTGCGTCCTCCCTCAGCTTCTGGAATTTACGGGACACTAACTCATCGTCAGCGTCATCTAACTGTTTACGCAGGTGCACATCATCTAGCATTTCGGCCACCATGTCTTGCGAAACTTCTTGATCTTCGCCACGGCATGGTTCGTCGGGTGGATCATCATGCTCCATGTTCTCCATTTCTGGGTCGCTTTCAACTTCAATGGCATCCTCGCCGTGACAAGTCCAACGTGAATAACCCAACACAAAACCGTGTAGGAGCAAGTGCAACTCCACATCGTTTGGCAGAAGCATCATTGTGTTACGACAATTGCTACATGGACAACATGTCATGTCGTCCCCTTTTCTCAGCATATGTTCCGTGGTGACATCAGTGAAGTCCTTCAGTTTTCTTATTCACTCTTCGCAATTTCTTGTCTCCTCGTACATCCAAGCATGGCTCATCGAGCTAAAACACGATAAACAAACATAAATCAAGTTACATATAGTATCACACAAAATTTTGGCATGACCTTTGCTATAAAATTTACAAATTTTGCAAAAAATTGCCAAATAAACACCCACCCACACCCACACCCACATGTGAACACAAACAGCACGATGGCCCGTATACATGTACAAACAAAAAAATTCACAAACACGGCACGATGTCTGAGCGGAACATGCACATTCAACACATATTTTATTGAGAGAGAACAGCTTAATTAATCACACAGGGAAGCAGAGAGAGAGAGAGAGAGAGGGGGGGGGACCAAAGAGACAGAAGGGAGGGGGCGCACGCGCAGCAACCAGAGAGACGACAGAGGGGAGGGAGAAACGGAGCTAGGGGAAGAGTGGGGGACCTCCCAAGCAAGGGGGCCGCCCGGGACAGCTCCTGGAGAGAGATCGAGCTCTCCCGGCCACCGACGCCATTTCAGCCAAGTCGAGGAAGAAGAGAAGAGAGGAAGGAGCTAGAGGAAAGGAGAGGGGGAGGAGGAAGAAGGAGAGGGAAAGGGAGCAACCTTCCGGCTGCCGGCGCCATGGAGTTTTGGCAGGGCTTCCCCGTCGCCTGTGTGTTCAGGAGCCGCAGCTGGTCCAGAGACGCGCGAGCTGAGGAAGATAAGGCCACAATATCTTTGCTTTATAGATAACTTACTAGTGGCGGTTCGAAGAATCTGCCCGCCACTGGTAAATGGGATGGGAATCTCTGGGGAGCACTAGCGGCGGGTAAGTGATGCGGCCATTGGTACTAGGAGCACTAGTGGCGGTGAAAGCCGCATGAGTGCTGGCACCGCCACTAGTGCTCTATTAACAGCGGCGTTGGAAGCTAACCGCCATTGGTACTCGTTTCCAGTGGCGTTTTGTTTTTTCGACCACTTTAACCGCCACTAGTGTCGTGCGCCGTTGACTACTAAGGAGCTCCAGTGGCGGTGAAGGACCACCGCCACGGGTGCTAGAGCACCGGTGGCGGTGCTAGTCGTGTGAGTGCTTTCACCGCCACCGGTGCTCCACTAGCAGTGGCGGTGGTTGCTCACCGCCACTGGTATTCGTTTTGGATTCCTCCAACGACGTCCAGTGGCGGTGAATTTTTTGGACCAGCTATACCGTCACTGGAGCTCGTGTGCCAGTAACCCATTCTGGCGTAGTGTCCGACGCCTATGGAGCCCTGTATATGTATCACGATCGCCGGCTAGCTAGCGCCAGTCAGGTGCCGACCGGTAGAGACGGTGGATATGACGGCATGGCGACAAATTAATAATGAACATACTTTAATTTTTTTGGGGTGAAAACCCTGGGGAGGGAGAGGAGGAGGCTCAGTGGGGAGGGAGAGAGGACATAGGAGGAGGCTCGGTCAGGGAGAAAAGAAAGCGATAAGGAGAATAGTAGGGTCACGGGGATGGGATAAGGAGAGAGAGAGAGTCAGGGGGTCTCCTGCAACCTCATCGATCCATGGCATCTAGGCTCGGCCAATCACAGATGAGTATCGGGTTTCACCTGGATCGTGTGCTTTCTACCTCTAGCTAGTGGCGGGTTTAAATGTAAAACCACCGTTGGAGTGTTTCAAATTCATTTTTATTTTTATTTTTAGCATAAAATAATTGTATTTTGGACTACAATTGAATTGATTTATAAGTTTGTAAGTATGATCCATTTTGTGCAAAAATCGGGTGGCATTTTGAACCATACTAATAGTACTTGCTTCACAAAATACCTCATTTTTGTGTTTAGAAATTGAAAAACATATTTTTAAAACTTAAAATTTCTAAAATCTTTGACAATATTGTTTGGCATGCAAATATGCACATTTGCACAACAATTGGATTCATTATCACGAACTATGATATAGAAATGGTCGTGACTTTGCTCATCTCGCTTGAAACTCATAAACATTCATACTCGATAGTCCATTTTGTGAAGGATTTTTTCGAAAATTTGTCAAAATTGAAGTTTATCATTTTTCATGACAACTAGAACACATAAAAGGACTCCATGCGAAAGAATGGACTTTTTTTACATTTTCTTCATATTGTTGGAATTTTCGCAAGATGGGTGAAAATTGTCGGCACATCTTTTCATAGCAAGGTGTTGAATATTTCAACACCCTTTATGAATCTTGCATAATTCTAACTTGGGGTAATGTAAAATGTTTTTTTATTTTCTACGAACAAACTATCACACACTTGTAGTACAACTTTGAATTACTTTTGGGAAATCGCTAGAAATTCATTTAAATGGGGAAAGTATAAATAAAGATATAAAATTCAAAACCTTTGGACACAACCAATTAAATATGGTCTACTTTGTGTGAAAATTGTATAGGTGCCATTTTGAACCACAAAACTTGTACTTGCTTCACAAAATACTTCATTTTTTGCATTGAAAAAATAGAAAATCATATTTTATCAGAAAGACCATGTGATATTATTGTTCCAACGTGTTAAGGAATTGAAATGAAGACTTTAGCAAAAATAACCACATTGTTTTGATTTTTTGTGAATTAGTTATGATTTTTGCAAGTTTCAGCGGTCTTCGGGAGGTCACCCGTGGCTCGAGCACCGGTGCGGTGATTTTTTGAATCAAAATAACCGCCACTGGTGAGGGTTCATGGAAGGGGTATTTTGTAGTAGTGTTTGAATGCATTTATACACTAAGTCATGTGTAGATACATTCAAATTTTGACAAACTTGAGACATCTTTTGTTAGACGGAGGAAGTACCAAATTCACGCTTGCGTACAAGATTGGGAGAAATCGGGTGGAATTGAGATGGATTTGGGGATTTCAGTAGGAGCCGTCACCCACTGGGACCGTCTTTCAGTTTTTTTTAGGGAAAGCCATCCGTCACAGTTTATTGATTATGAAAAATAGTTACAACGTTTATCAGCATAGGAAAAATAAAACTAGGGGATCATAGTTCCGAGTATAAGATAAATTTTCAGAAAAACTATGTTATGCGCCACCATGTTGGCCTTCCGAGGACAAAACTCAAAGGAAACAGAGATAAAACACGAAACTAAAATCTTACGGTCATAGAAAATTGCCGCAGCCGGAGTGGCGGACAAACCATCATCAAGCATTATTCAATGACCGCCGTACTGTCCGATTGGATTATGAACTCGTTACATCCAATATGTGGAGCCAAGCAAAAACCTTCTCGAAGAGCATATACGTCTTTCAGTTAGTTCTGGTCAATCAACAAAACTGGCAAGACAATCGATCGTCTAAAAAGCACGGGACGCAGCCCGGCGACAGCTCACGTGGTCCACACTCCGACCCTCGTGGATTTTCTCATTTTCTGGAAGGCTGATTGTAGATGCTAGTAAAGTACCCAGCGCGCCTCTCCTAGATTCTGGTCAGTTTTAGCTCAATTCTTAGCCAAAACTTGTACTCCTTACAAAATTTTCTGTCCAGGACTGGGAAGCAACAGACATAGGACGTGTTTGGTTCAACAAAAATAAATAATATAAAGGTAATGGCAATAGGACTGCACTGGTACTATTCCAGCCCAAGCCTATTTTCTTTCTTGTTGCACTTCTGTGGTACGAATACGATGGGCTCGTGGGCTGGACCTTCTGGTATCACGAGACGGCCTAGTGATTTGTGGTTCTCTTTTAAATAGAGAAGCCCATATTAACCCCACCCGCAACCGCAAGGCCGCAAGCCACGTGATACTCTCCAACAATGTCGTACAAAACGCCCGCCACGCATTCCCCTTCCTTCCATCCCCAGTCCCACCTCCCAAAACCGAGCCCCCATAATTCTTCCCGCGCGGCCGCACCAAATTCCCCTCCTACTGCCGCCACTGCCCGCGGCCCCGCCACAGACTACCGCCGGCCACAGCGGTCGCGCTATCCGCAGTTCGCTCTCTGACCGTTCCCCTGCCGGCCCCAGCCCGCCCCCGCTGTGGCAGATCTGGCCCTCTCTCGCGGCGCCATTCCGTCGAACACGTCCCGCGCGTCGGCGGGCGTGGGGGAGGAGGAGGAGGAAGATGTACGGCAGGCGCGCGTCGCAGCTGCTGAAGGAGCTCGACTCCTGCGAGCCCGGGCAACTGGTGGTTTTCAACGTAATTTTCTTCCCTTCTCCATACGCACTATCGCATTTACTAGTTGGGGAATCTGAGTGGTTCAGTCTCCTTGCTGCGTGTATATTATGGGCCAATTTGTTTGCTCTGGTTTGTTAGGTATCAGTTTGGGTGGAATTCGGCATATATGTTGTATAATTGACATCTAGTGCAAAGTGTCATGTTCGAGCACCTGTCTCGTCTCGTCAGGGCAGATGTTAACGATCTGGCCTTGTGATCTGCCCTGAAAAGTTCATGCGATTTTAATTTCTGAACCAGCATCCGTTTACTCAGAAGAGTATCACACCCCTAATTTGTAATCCTGTGAGCCTGCCTGACAGTTAAATTGTTAGGTTCATGGTACCAAATTCCATGGTATCTTGTTAAAATTATCTGTTGCTTACTTGCATGACATATTCTGCTTTTTTCAAATCTTTAGAAGAGGTGGTTACTGCAGCACCGCATAATAATTGTATACCGCTTGGGTAAAATGGTTATGGTAGCTATAGATCCTGTTAAGTTTGTGTAATATATCTGGACACCTAATTTGCTGTCTAACGGAATGTGCAGAGTGATGTGTTTGATCAGGTCGTTAGAGAGTGCAATGAGCACAATGCACAGTTTCAGTCATTGATCAGGTAACTTGCATGCTTTTAGATTGTTGAACATCTTCGTCTAACTTTGCCTTATGTGCATACATCACTTCCTTACCAGCTGCAGTTGATAAACTTTTCGAATGCCTCATATGTTTTGTTCTTGTGACAGGAAAATGGTGGACCAAAACTTAGACATTGAGACAACCAGAAACGAGGACCACTATGGTGCAGCTATCCACCATCTTTCACTGCTCCGGAACAAAAGATGCCTCATCGCTTACATGTACATGATTCATATCCTACAGCTGTGCAAACTTTTAGTTTATCTCTGTTCTATCCATTGTCTAGGCTTAACCTGAATTTGGCTGGACGTTAGCTGAAAGCATTCTATCCAACCAGGTACAACCGAGCAGAAACTATTCAGAGTTTTAGATGGAAACTTGGTCCTGTTCTTCCTCATGAAATACAAGAAAAGCTCCACTTTTCAGAGAAAGAATACTTCAAGAACCACTCTGCAGCCATTAAGTCATACATTTCGGAGATGGATATAGATTTAACAGTGGTATGAGACCCCTCTATACCATGTACTTTTTAAAGGGAGGAAATGCAGTCACCAGACCTGCTATATAAATTTTATAGGACATGGTACCTCCCAAGGACCCTTATATCCAGGTTCGAGTACTGGAGGACATTGGTGAAGTATCTCTAGGTGACCATTCCATATCATTGACCAAGAACTCACTACATTTCCTAAGGCGTACAGACGCCGAACAATTTATATCACAGGTTTGCTGTCTTTTACTTCATGATCTTCATGCTTTAAGCATTTCCTGTGATAACAATACACTGTTTAACTTATAATAGGGCCTCATGGAAGAGTTTTTGGAGTAGGGATCACATATGGTGTACGATAGGTATCATTCCTCACTGTGATCTTATTACCTTTTTTTTCTCGGACCAACCCCTGGGGGTGGGTCATTTTCATTTGGAACAAAACACCGAGACGGCGTGAGTCTTACAAGCCCCAACAAAAGCAAAAAGAAAACAAACAAAGAACAGAAAGTGAAAAAAAAAGGAAAACATAAATAAAACCCAAGAAGGCCAAAGAACAGAACAAGGAACTGCACAGCTAGACTACTGGCATAGTGTAATTGTGATGTCATGGCCAAAGCACATGTCCTACGGAGAATATCAGAAAAGGCTCAATGGGGACAAATATTTCATACTACCTCTGTTTCAAAATGTAAGATGTTTTGGCTCACCATTTTAGCCTTCCAAAATGTCTTGCCCTTTTTTTTTTACTTTTCATTTCTTGAGTTAAAAGTTAAAGTTGCATCACACTATAGCTTTTCATGTCTTACATTTTGTAACAATGGTAGTACTTGACATATGGCTAGTTCAGCTACTGCCCCTACAAACTTGTGTTTTTTATTTTGGATCTCATTTCTTGAACAGTACGTCTAAACTTGTGTTTTGTCAGATGCAGATTATGATTGAGGAGATAATCACCCACTTATTTTCTTCTTTGCTGCTGTGTGATAGTACAAGCACTCTTCAAATTCTGACAGACTGCAAAAAGGAAAGAAGATATCTTGTCTTAGATGTGAAGGAACAAGGCAAAATGAGGAATGCCTGTGCTCCTACATAGCTGTTAATGATGGCTACTAGCCTTAGATGAATGAATTACATTTGTTCTATTTATGTTGCTGTGGCCATTCGTTACATATTGTAATGTTCATTGGTATAATTCAAAATTTGTAAAACATGTACAGGCAATCTTCCTGAATTTCACTGCAGTTGGAAGATTAGCTTTCTGTTAACTGATGATGACAAGCTCGACCTGAACCTGAACTCCTGAAGGATCATAATGTTTTCCCAGATATTGTGATTCACTCATGTGTTCATTTTACTAGAACCACAGTTATGACATTCAGAGGTTCGACTCTGGCTGACTATGTTTTCTTGTCAGAAGCCACAACTTAGGCCCATTCCAGGTTTGTACTCCCTCCGTCCTATATTAACCGACTCAAATTCGTCCAAATATGGATGTATCTATACCTAAAAAGTGTCTAGATGCATGTAATAGAAAGTTAGTTAATATGAGACGGCGGGAGTATTACTGTTTTTTCTTTGAAAAGGAGGAAAGCTCCATGGCGTTTGCATCGATGGATGCACACAACCATAGGTTTGTATTACTGTTACAATTGACATTCCCTTTCCAGGAAGCAAGATGGTATAATTTCGAAACACACAGCTGTGTATTTCGGAAGTCTGAAAGTGAAACAGATGATACTCCTTTCCATGACATGATCAAGCTAGTCAAATTACACTCGAAAGCATTTGGGACGACTGGTAAAAAGTGCATGGTCAAAGGATAAGATGAAAGTCTCAAGCTAGTCAAGTTTTATTGAAGGACCCCGCTCCAGTTTTCTCCTCCATCGGCTCATAGCATCTGAACGGAATCTCACACGCGGCCCTCGTTCCGAAGGAGCAGCAAAATCCAAGGGTGTAATTGTAAAACGCCGTAGACCATGGGGGTTGAAGAGCAGAGACAATTCCCCAAGCTCACGGCAAGCAACCGGCAGCTCGCCGCTACAAGCACGGTACCGCGATTCCCAATTCCATCTCCACCGGCCTTCCTGAACTGAAAACCCTAGCGCTAGACAAACCTCGCGTAGTAAGCTCTTGCTTGCCGTAGCATAATACTAGTACGTTGCAATGAGCTCGTCGCCGGCGATCGCGGCTGCGTCGGCGGCCGTGGTGGCCCTGGCCGTCGCCAATCGCGTGCTCTACAAGCTTGCGCTCGTGCCCCTCAAGGCCTACCCCTTCTTCCTCGCCCAGCTCACCACCTTCGGGTAAAAGCTTTTTTGCACCGCTGAGGTGTTCGACGAAATGCGCAGGTCGGTTTTAGCAAGCTCGGCGTGCGGTTCTGGGCTCTGACATGTTGTATCTGCAATTGGAACGTTGCAGGTATGTTGCCGTGTACTTCACAATACTATACGTGAGGTACCGTAGGGGGCTGGTGACGTGGGACATGCTTGCGTTGCCAAAGAGTCGGTTCGCCGCCATCGGCCTGTTGGAGGCTCTTGGGGTCGCCGCTGGCATGTCCGCAGGAGGTAATTTCGGAAACCTTTTTTACCGTGTTTCTTGCAGACATTTGTGCTAACTGATTGTTATTGGTGAAACTTGCAGCCATGTTGCCTGGCCCTGCTATTCCCATATTGTCTCAGGTCTGAATTTGACTTATTTCAGCTGTGCTCTATTGTGTAAGATTTACATATCATGTCCTTGTCCTCCTGTCTTGTTTTCACTAGTATTTGATTAAAATAGGGAAAACCAAATGTACACGCAGGGGTGGATGCTTGAGATTAGTGTTTACATACTTTTTTTTTAACCGGGACATCCCATTTTTCCATTCAACGAACGGAACTGTTTCAAGGAGGCAGGAAAAGCGGGAATATCGAGTTCGTCACCAGCAGGAGACCCACTATGACAAAATCGTCTCAATCCAGCCACTATGCAGCAAAAACCTGCTGCCACCCAAAGTTTTCATTTTTTTCAAACTACAGAGCCTATAACAAAACAGGACTCCTAAAAGATGTTTAAGTACTTGTGCATCTCCACTAATTGACTGATAAACACTCTAGTTTTGTGATGTGATTTCAGTTCTTATAACTAGTGGAATTGTTTTATTGTAATTGTTCAAGCATTTCAAAACCGTGACCGTGATGTTATGGCGATGGGTGGACAAGGCACCAGGAGTTAGGTATAAACATGAAGGCATCGGGTAGATCATATTAGAGACTGGAAGGTTAGGAAAAGGAATAAACTAAGTAGTAATATCCTTGTTGGATATATTTATGTGTATTAGAAAGTGTCCATTTAAATTAGGAAGAGTCCAACTAAACTTTGAACGTAGAGATATGGTTGTCTTGAGTTTATATCAGGATCCGACTCGTGGATCAAGTTAATTGTCCTATATGAACGATTGTCACAGTTTTAAGCAATTAGCATCAAAAGTTCCAACAATCCCCAGAGCCTCTCTTCCACGTCAGGGTCGAGCCCTGCCGCCGGTTGTTGAGGGCGAGTGCCCCTATCCCTGGTTTACGGACCATCGTCCTACCAATTTAACTTGTTCTGGACCGGTCCATAACATAACACATGGGGTAACATGTGCTTGTGATTGTACTAAAATGCAAATTATATTTGGTTATTTGTGTTTGTACCTCCTACCTATGTACTTCATTGTCGAATAATAATCTTCTGTGTGTGTGTTCTGCAGTCTTTCCTGGTCTGGCAGCTTATTTTCTCGGTCTTTCTGTTGAGAAGGACGTACTCATTGAGACAAATCACTGGTTGCTTCCTTGTAACCTCTGGTGTGATTATTGCTGTTGCAAGGTATATCCTTTGAACTATCTCGTAAATTATATGCTACTTGTCACAACAAAGTTGTTTAGAGAGAAATCGGTAGTTATGCTCTTGTCTATTCATAAGCATTGACTCTTATTTGAGTAAAAAGTGTTGTTGTGCTATTTTCTACGATAGGCAGTTATTTCCAGGTTATGACTGACCATCTCTATACTGTTATTATAGTGGAGCGAATGAGGGTCACATTCTATCTGGCGTGAAGTTAATTTGGCCAGTACTGATGATTGCTTCATCAGCACTTCAAGCTGGTGCATCTATTTTGAAGGTTTAGCTACTTTTATTATTACATTATACACCTTTTATAATTTTCTGAGACTTCAATCAAATATATGAATTGTGTTTTGCAGGAGTCAGTCTTCGTTGATGGCGCAAAACGTCTTAAGGTTCTATCTCGCACTTTATTTTTCTGTATGTGCTAGTATATGTGTGTGTGGTGTAGTTTCTTCAGAAACATAACCTCAAAACGAAATATTGTGCAGGGGAAGCGGCCAGACATTTTTGTGGTCAATTCATTTGGATCTGGATTTCAGGTGAGATTGTAAATTCAACATTATTCGTTTGTTACACTTAGCATTATCATATCCATAAACCTTGATTTATATCATGTATTGTACTTCCTTTTATGATTTACAGGCTCTTTTTGTCTTTCTACTTCTCCCATTACTTACTAATTTACGAGGAATTAAACTTGCTGAGCTCTCAGCCTATTTAAATGGTGGTGCTGAGTGCTTCTTAAATGTTGGAGAAAGTCTGATCGGTAATGCTTCTTTCCTGTTCTAATACATGCATTTACACACTGGGAAGTTCCTCAAATGCCGTGAAATGCTTGTAGTACAATAGTTGCACTTGATAATTGGGAACCATAATTGCTTGATCTGGGCTTGTTTTGTCAAACTCCTTAAATTTTGATCTGGGCTTGATAATTGGGAACCATAATTGCTTGACACACTGGGAAGTTCCTCAAATGCCGTGAAATGCTTGTAGTACAATAGTTGCACTTGATAATTGGGAACCATAATTGCTTGATCTGGGCTTGTTTTGTCAAACTCCTTAAATTTTGAACTAGTCAGTTGAAAACCTGGGACTTATGATTTCAGGTTGGTTATGTAGCGGTTCTATAGTGTTTGTACATATAATTTTTCTACCTGATTGCCTGTATTTTCTTATAGATTGCGGTGGAGCTCCATTCCTACCATTGCTTTTCATATTGGTGAACATGGCTTTCAATATCTCGTTGCTTAATTTGGTGAAGATGTCATCTGCCCTGGTTGCTTCACTTACCGCAACATCAGCAGGTATTTCCTTCTGTCTTTCTTTTCCTGCATTTGCATTTGCATTTATTGTTCTGCTGCCGCTGTGTATGGATCAAACTGAACTAGTATTTTCATGACTGCTGATGATGTTTGTTTTCATTGCAGTGCCAATATCAATTTATATCCTTTCTCTTCCTTTGCCTTACATCCCTCAAGGCGCAAAGTTAAGCGCCTCTTTTATCATAGGTGGTGTGGTATTGCTGTCGGGGCTGATTCTATATAATCTTCCCCAATCATCGAAAGAGTCAAAGACTGATTGAAAACTGCATAGGACAACAGAGTGTATATCACCACTGCTATTGAAACTTAATTATTGGCTTAGTCCTGAAGCTGAAGAGTGGATTTTCAGGCTGCTTGCACTCATTTGTAAGTGTTTCGAAGGTTTGTTGCATCAATTCTTGATATGTCTAACAATTCATCAGGCAGTAGTACATGCATGTAACTTAGCAGATTAACTAATCTCTTTACTCAATTTTGTTTTCCAATGTACTATAAATGTGTCATCTGATAGAGCAGTGCACATATATACTTCAAGTCACCGTAGTGTAAAACACACGTGTCAATGTAATATGTTCTGATGTTCAGAAATAAGAACACTTACAGAATAATTGTTGAACTGTAATTTATATGAGGTGTCGTCTGTTTCTCTATTATCTTGTCCTCTTCTTACATGTGGACAGTGTTTCTGTTATGGTTGATCTTTGAGACAGGAAGGTCCATATAAGTGTAGCTTTTGTCCATTGCATCCTCCCGAGTTTTTTGTTTTTCAGCCAGAGATCCTGAGAGATTTACAAAATCAAGTTAAAGCAACTACTGCACATATCAACCCCAAATTGGAGTATTTAAGACGACCATACATGCCTAACAAATTTGACTTGAAAAATGCTCTGCAGGAAAATATTTTGTCAGCCTACTTGTATATAGAAGCAGAACTAGCTAGTACTTGGATGGAGATCTCAATGATCCCATGCAAGGCAGCATTTACTCTATTGCATAAGTTTTTTTGGTGTACTCTGTAACTCTATTGCATAAGTTTTTTTGGTGTACTCTGTTGCATAAGTTTTTTTGGCGTACTCTGTTTCATGAGTTTGCACTAGGAGATCAAGGTCTGGGTAGCTTTTTTTTTCGAGGTCTGGGTAGCTTTTTTAAATGGACTCATTGGATCAGGTAGACCGAGCTTGTCTTCACGGGCTATACACATAGCCCATATGAGTATAGGATACATGTGCACTTCGTCATCTGTATTCGGTTGTCCTGTCGAAGTGATGCTTTAGTACTTACTTCCAGCCATTTAAGATTCGTTCTCTCGCCTAGATGGATTCGACACAAGTCAAGACTTCCTCAATTTTCCATCACAACTTTATGACATGATATCTCGATTTGTTGCCAATGCTATTCGTTTAGTACCTCGCAATTTGCTTATGATCGGTTGCACCGTGTATATATTCCCTGCCTCGCAACATGGTGGCATATATATTCCATTATTCCACACACTTTACCTCAACCATTGCAGCCAGATGCTCCAAAAAGGATACATTTAGACAGCAACCTGCCACGCTATTATTCCGACCATCGTCGCACTGATCCTCTCTTGGAGTCTTTTCAGCGGGAGGCTGTCTGAACTGGTTTCGGACACCATTTCTCCTACGGCCACTTGTCACCCCTCACCGCCTCACCATTTCAGGGACCTGGCGATTGCGTTTGATTCTTGTTCTTTTGTTGTTCGTATCTACACCTGCTTTATGCCATATGCTAAATTTAAATCAAAACAGTTCCGATGCTATATTCCCGTAGACGTCACAAATAATAACAGAAGCATCTCATCATTCTGTTGCGGTGAAATAGGTCAAATCAGCCAATCATTCTGTTGCGGTGAAGTATGTCAAATCAGCCAATCATTCTGTGGGGGTCGACCAGATCAATCGTTGAGTAGCTTAACAAAGTGAGCAGGGCAAAGTACTGTGACCAACCAGATCCAGAGCGGGACGGCGGCCTGACGGAGTCAAAGCCCCTAGCTAGCTAGTTAAGAGTACTGCAATGGATCTAGCTAGCTTGGGGATTACATACTGCTTGTCTGATCCAAAGGTAACTTGGGCGCGTGAGTCGTGACGGGTCTCCGGCTTGCTAGCTATAGTGCAGACTGCACGCTCTTTGCTTCTTGCTAGACACAGTTGGAGTAGGCCGTACATGGTCAGTGGTCACTCAATTTATTTGGTCCTGTTCTCCTAAAAACACTAGCACTGTAATCACACATTTATTTCTACTTCCTCCGGTCCACGGTAACTGTCTCAAATTTACCCAAATATGGTGTATATATGCCTAAAAAGTGTATACATATAATATTTCGATAATTAATATGGATCGGAGAGAGTAATAGAGTTGGCAATACTCTTGCCCTTTTGCTCTGGAAAAATAGTAAACCCAACTATGTATTAATAACTTACTAGATGTCGCGAAATCCTCCCCATGGGCATGGTGACATAGCCAAACTCACAAGGTTACAAACTTGTACTTCCTTTGAATTATGGATCGGATGGAATATATATCATTCTGCAAAGGAAGCATGTGAAATAGCAAGAACAATGCTGAAGACGCAATATTTGGCGACGAGATTCATCCGAAGTCTATGTCCCTTGAATATATGCACTACTACATTATAGGCACATAGACGACCCTATCAATAACTGTTGAGGTTTCCTGTCTTTAAATGGACTTATCTTAATTAGACGGGTAGAAATCACTACCTATTTGTGATAAGGCAGGAAATAGAAACCATCTGCGATATGGGGCAGCCAATTACATGTTTTTTGTTACTTCCCTATCTTCATTGTTCGACCGCCAAACCCTCCATGTTTGTGCGCAAACCGCTAGCACCCAAAGACGTCGAGAATGACGTGTATAGTCTTGAGGTCTTCAACCTGTAGACCTAAGAAAATGCCAACATCATCGACATGAAAGAGTGGTGCCCAGCATTTGCTCGCACTATGCTAGCCGCAATTTGTTCAAATGTAGTTAATTTTGAGTTTTAACCGCACTTTTAGCACTTCAACCGCATATTTTGTCAATAAAAGTGTGTCAAATACTTTTGCCAACACGAACATATTCAACACTTTTAAAATGCCACAAATATAAATTTGACGCACTTTGAAAACAAATTGACGTACTTTGAAATGCATCCGGTAATCTACCGTGACGTAGTGGTGGTGGCGGGGATCGACCGCCAAAATGAAGAGCATGGGGGAGGGGCACCGCCATCTATCTCCCACTGTAAAGGACCGCCATCTATCTCCCACTGTAAAGGACCAAAACCTTTTGCTTGTACCATTTACACAGACTACACGAGCATTTAAACACCTACACGGCTAGCAGCGACCACGCAAGCTTAATTTGGCGTCTAGACGTACGTCACTGCGTATCGATCGTATGGATCCATGGATCGATAGCTCTTGGGTTCATACGCGGCCCATGCCCTCCATATGCGTTAACGTTCCTCCATACAACTTCCATACTCTCCCGTCTAATAAATTCCTACCTCGCTCTCCCTCTACTCGATCCATCCATCGCAATATGGCATTGCACCATATTCATATACTCCCTCCGTCCAACAAAAAAGATGTCTCAAGTTTGTTAAAATTTGAATGTATTTAGACATAACTTAGTGCATAGATGCATTCAAATTTAGTCAGAGATCTTTTGTTGGACGGAGGAAGTAGGAGTATATAGACACACGCATATATATATAGCTCTAGGCCCCTTTAGAGCTAGAGATTCGACGCGTCAACAGCTCTAGCTTAGCCCAAGATCTCTCGTACGCATATGCTTGCTCGCACTACATCTCTAACTCTAAGCTCCGGCTCCGAACGCGCCATGCTCGACGGCCACCACCAGCAGCAGCAGCCGCCCTCCTCCTCCGCCGCCGCCGCGGCCCTACAGGACGAAGGCGGCGTTGATGGGCCGGCGAGGCGAGTGGTGTGGGTGCCGGGCCCGGTGATCGTGGGCGCGGGCCCGTCGGGCCTGGCGACGGCGGCGTGCCTCAAGGCCCGCGGGGTGCCGTCGCTGGTCCTGGAGCGCGGGGGCAGCGTGGCCCCGTCGTGGCGCCACCGGACCTACGAGCGGATGCACCTCCACCTGCCGCTCTGCTTCTGCGAGCTCCCCATGGCGCCCTTCCCGCCGGGCACGCCGCCGTACCCGAGCCGGGACCAGTTCGTCGCCTACCTCGACGCCTACGCCCGGGACTTCGCCCTCGAGCCCCTCTTCCGCGCCCAAGTCCGGAGCGCCGCCTATGACGCCGCCATCGGCTTCTGGAGGCTCCAAGTCGATGTCGATGCCGGAGCCGGAGACGGAGAAGAAGACGGTGGTGATACTACTACGACGACGACGACGACGGAGTTTGTGTCGAGGTGGCTCGTGGTGGCCACGGGCGAGAATGCGGAGCCGGTGTGGCCGGAGGGGATGATGGCGGCCGGTGACGGCGTGTACCGGGCCGGCCCGGTGATGCACACCAGCGCGTACAAGCGAGGGGACGGCTTCGCCGGGAAGAAGGTGCTCGTCGTCGGCTGCGGCAACTCGGGGATGGAGGTCAGCCTAGACCTCTGCGACAATGGCGCCAAGGCCTCCATGGTCGTCAGGGACAAGGTACGTTGCAGTTACACTAGCCAGACAGATTGCACACACACATTAAAGTTGATTGCTTGCTTATAATTGCCTCTTACCGGAGAAAATATAGTGGCATTGTCCTTCGTGCATCAGCTAGCCGTAGCAACCATTTGTTAATTAGCTGTAGGATCGATCGTATAGTTTTCAAGATTTTTTTATACAATTCGTAAAATCAAAAATTACTGTAACATAATAGTAAATCTATATCTCAAAAATGCATTGTAACTTGTAAGATCCAAGTAGACACTTAAGATTGAGCCAAGTAACAACAGAACATACATTTGCTAATTTGCCAATTCAGGGTGCGTGCAGCGGCAAATATTCCTTTGCATTTCAGGCTCAGGGTACCATTCTGTCATTTCTGTGTGCGAGATCTTTTGAGGGGTCAATTCCATAGTGCCGCGTGTCCTCCTTGTTGCCCCTCTTACGAATTTCATTGGTTCTGTCACTTTCCCGTGGGAATATATTAACCCCCCATAATTAATAGAATTGGCCAGAATATAACAATGTTGTTGGACACAGCTGGAATATATATAGTTCAACATCAGATTCTTCCCCTAGACAATTTCTTATGTATACATAAATATATGCCGTTATGCAGTCTTGCTTAACTGCCAACGGCAAAATATCAGTTTCAGAGTACGAGGAAATTAATATGTATTTCTTCTATTACATATTTAGGGTATGCTTGGGATGCAGGTCTGTACGAGAGAACTCAATTCCATGCGTGTCTCAAAAGGAAAAAATACATCCCGTGTTACAAGGAGATACTCTCTCCGTTTCATAATTCTTGTCGAAATATTACATGTATCTAGACATTTTTGGGGAATAGATGCATCCATTTTTTGACAAATTTGAGACAAGAATTATGGAACGGAGGGAGTATTATATATGTTCATGTTTTTTCTATATCTGCAGGGGCAACAAACCTTCAAATTTTTCCTGCAGAAAAAAACAAAACTTCAGAATAATTTTCTGAAGGATGGTTTGTGTGAAAAATGCTCTTAATTAACGTAATTTAAGTGGAATGTGAACATGCATGCATGTATATGTTATAAAGAGAATTCGGTATGACATCATAAAATATGCTTAACTTAAAGTGGTGTTGTAGCATTTAGTTAGGCATATGCATGCATAAAAATTGTGGTTGTGCTCAACTTAAACTTTATATATATGCCAAAAAGGTAACAACTACTTATGTAATAACATATTTTATACACTTTGATGATACGTTATCTTAGGAATTCGAAATTTAAGAAGGCCTAGCTGGAGTTTTTAATTTTATCAATGCATACCGACAAGAGTTGAGCAAATAATTGAATAGGTTTATGCCATACACATCATACATATTCGTCACTACTTACCTGACTAGCTTAACCAAATGTACCTTACTGATACGTTTTTACTTTTTTTTTGGGAGTTCTGCAGCTTCATGTGTTGCCTAGGGACATCCTAGGAATCTCAACATTCGGGCTCTCGGTATGCCTTGTCAAGTGGTTCCCCATAAAATGGGTGGATGCCTTGTTACTCTTCTTCTCAAGGTTGATTCTTGGAGACACTGAAAAATACGGCCTCCAACGTCCTAAGATCGGACCACTCCAAATCAAGCGCTCAACAGGGAAAACACCTGTGCTCGACATTGGAGCTTTGAGGAGGATCAGGGATGGCGAAATAAAGGTACTGTAAGTCACATCACTTAGATCCCACATGCTCAATACTTAAGTAATGCTACATCGTTGAGTTAATAAAGAGTGACATTTTAAACATAGCTTTAGTCAAACTTTGAGAACTTTGTCTGCTGATGTCATTTTAACTATTTAGATTGGAAACTCGATCGAAATCATATTACCGATATGTCAAAAGGTATTTCCCAAAATATTGTAATTTTGTTGCCTATTATATACTCCAACAAACAATATACAGTTAATATATATACAAAACGTCATTTTCTGTGAGCTGGAGACTGGTATATATAAAACTTCTTTATTGATTTAGTTGATCCAACAAAACTTAATTGACCATATGTTAAAATAACATAATAAGCTCTAGTAGTATATATCATCAGCAGCCTAGGTAGCATATATCTAACCATTAGATACAAACAAGAACCACCTAGTATTTTTTTTTACAGCGAAGGATCTAGCTAGCTATATATACATACAAGAACCAGTAGTTGTTTGTAGTGACCAGTGTGTTTACTGGATGACGTCCTAGTGAATCTAGAGGAGATTCTTTGCAGGTGGTCCCGGCGATAAACCGGTTCACCGAGGGCGGTGTTGAATTCGCCGACGGCCGTAGGGAGGACTTCGATGCGGTCATCCTCGCCACCGGGTACAAAAGCAACGTGCCATCATGGCTTAAGGTACGCACGTACGTACGTTATATATGTACGAAGATGCAAATAGCTAGCATCATTGCATCCGAATTATTTTAAAAAGTTATACTCTACGTCCATGCGTGCAAATGATAAACAAGAAGCAAATACAACGTATCTAAAATGTACTTATTAAACATGCATACTTGCATCCGAATTATTTTTAAAAAGTGATATTCGTTACAAGCATGAAAAATGGTACTCTCCCCGATCCATATTAATTGTCTCAAATTTGCCCAAATATGGATGTATCGATGCCTAAGAAACGTCCAGATACATGTAATATTTCGACAATTAATATGGATCGGAGGTACGTCCAGATCCATTTTAACTATTCATACAGTGTGTTTTTTAAAGTCCATAGTATGCACGGCCGGGTATATATTATGATAGTTGTGCATACAATTCGGCAACGCATAGCTAGCTCGATATTGATCATATGTATACGTATGCAGTCCTTTTCGGTTTGATGGAGGTATTAGATTTAGATAGGAAGGCATGGGCTGCGACAATGATGCTAACGAGAGAGCGATATATACCAATCGATCCCTCCGATGGCTACAGTACAGAAACTCATCCAAAAGTTGACAATGTTGATTGAAAGGCATACATGAATTGTGCTACCTTTTCCATATTCAGGTTTGAGGGACAATAATATTATTTTTTTCTCAGAGAAAAATCATTCGCATGCTACATATATGCTTGCACATATAGAAGTTCTCTAGCTTGTTCTCGTCTGTGTACATCGATGTGATAGCTACATGCTTGTACTTAGTTTCCATCGTATCTTTCTCCAGCAGTTGCATCGATATCATGTGTGGCCGGCGTAGGTGTGTGCATGTGTGTGTAGACATTGACACATTTGCTATAGCTCTATTATGTCCATGTCGTGTCAACTACTCGTCAAAGTTTTCATTTTTTTGCAAACTTAGCTGGCTACAGGGTTCAAAAATTAAGGATCCGGAATTCATAGGCGGCTCGATCTTAGCTTGCATGTTCCTGTCAACTCGATCTTGATCTTATGCGTGCATGCGCGTATTTCTTTGTAGTTGTATTATTGTCGTTGTGTGAGCTGGTCCAGCGGTGTGGAGCCCATGCTTGCATTGGGCGCTAGCTTGGACCATATCTAGCTACAGCACACCAGGACAAGATTAAAATCATATTTATTTAAAAACTTTAACAGATATGAGCACTTCTTTTTTCCCATTCTAACAAAAGACAACTTTAGTTATGTATAACTGCCTAGCTTCAAACAAGAACATACTCCTAACTAGTTAAGCAATTAATTTTGCAACTGTGTATCTGTCTCATGGAAGGGAAACTGCAGCGCTCGGTGTTGGAAAGTGAGGATAAAGTATTGCCAAAATGCATGGAGAAATTAATTAGAAATTATTTTTCTCTCCATTTGAGTTCTTCTTTGTTTTTTCCTTTTAAGAGTTAGGTGTGATGTGCACATGCTGTCCCATAATGATATGGTGAGGGCCATGCATCTTTGGTAATCATCATGTGCATGGCAAGTGCTTGCTACCACATCCATTGCCCACTCTACCTTTTGTAGGGTGGCCCATTTGGGCGACTTGCTTGATGCCTCCCATCTGCCTCACCAGATTTGATTGCATGGCCTTAACTCCAAGTGTGTATATGTTTTTATTTTTCGCGACCGAACTCGATCCAAGGTGTGTTTTTGTTGGCTTTATAGTTGAACAGTCTATATATAAACTGTCGTGCAGTGTGTGTGCAAGCATGAAGTGTGTTTGTTAGGTTTCTCATTTGGACAACGTGAGAAATGCCGAAGATGGCTTTCTATATTAATTAGATTCCGCAAGGTCTGTTCATACATGCATTGGCCCGCATATTTGATGATCATAGCTTGATCATGCATGCAACCTTTCCATTGGCTCACCAGATTTGATGACCAATGATTAGAGAATCCAATCAGCAGTACACATATATTGTTCATTCATATATATACATGTGCAATATTTTAGGAGGATGAGTTCTTCAGCGAGACGGATGGGTTCCCCAGGAAGGAATTCCCACACAGCTGGAGGGGCAAGAACGGCCTCTACGCCACCGGCTTCACAAGGAGAGGGCTCATGGGTTCCTCCTACGACGCCTCAAGAATCGCGGCCGATATCGCCAACCAGTGGACTGAGGCCCTGGCTGCTAGCTCCGTCGCTGCTGCTGCTGCTGACACTAATTAATTAAACGTTTCAGCTGATCTCCTATATATGTTTGGGTTGGAAATTAATGTGTATATATGTACGTACGTACTGTCTCCAAACTGTTTAATGGGTCCAGCTATATAGAGATCGATGTATACCTGTAAATTGCTGCCTAGATCGAGCATCACTCCGTCTAGACTGCCTAGTGGTAATGCAAATATATATGGATGGAATAAATTAGTGAGATGCATGGGGCAGTATATCTGTTTATGGCCATACTCAGCTTGCATGTTTAATTGTGCATGTGGCATTGTGACATGCAATGTAAGAATTGACGTCAGGAGTCTTCTGCAATTTCATATGTCGTTGGGCTGTAAAATCTAACGGTCTGCTCAGTGCTCACTTAGAGAATTCTGTTTGATTTTTTTTAAAAGCTCAAATCTATTTTTGCTGAACTGTTGGGCTAAGGTGGGCCGTCGTTACCCATTGTAATCATAATGGTTTTTCTTTTCTTTTGGACAAACTGTTCTAATGTCACTGTGGGTTTTGAGAACCCGCAGCGGTGAATCTGCTCTTGACTTGACTGGGCTGCAACTAAATGGAATGGGCCAACACTGGGCCTGCCCTGTCAAATTCATTTCCCCCTATGAGTACACTGAACACGAGAAATTGCTCCTTGCGGGAGCTAAAGTTCGAATCCGATAGGGAGCAGCCACATTGATGCATCATTGGCTCGTTCTGACGACGGTAGCGGTCGTTCAGTGATCCGGTGACCTTGATGTAATTTTTATCACCAACGAGGAACCTTTATATAAAAATCCGTGTCATTTTCGAAAGCAAAAGAAAAAAGTTAAACAGATGATATGTATACACAAGATGATATATAATTATCCTTCTCGAATCAAAATTACTTCACACGAACAAGTCGCAAGAATTACCCTGATTCGGCCATGAATTTGACCAGTCTTTACTTCCATCACATCTTACAGCCATAAATGATCGCCCAATCACGTTTCAGATCGCCCATGCCTCGGTGCTACTGCCTGAGCGATTTCGATCACAAGGGCAGCGGCGTAGACGGCGGCGACCTTGCGGCGGTGGCAAAGAGCGCCTCCATCTCCTCGAGGCTCTTCCCCTTGGTCTCCGGCAGGCAAGCGTAGACGAACACCCACGCCGCCGCCGCGCACCCGGCGAAGATGTAGAAGCTGCCCGCCATGCCCACGGCCTCGTACAACGAGATGAACGTCATCCCCACGACGGCGCTCATGACCCGGTTGACGGCCGTGCCGATGCCGGTGCCCTGCGCGCGCAGCCGCAGCGGCAGGATCTCCGACCCGTACATCCAGATCACGGGCCCGAACCCGAGCGAGAAGGTCGCCATGAACGCCGCCGCCGCCGCCACGCTCGTCGCCGCCGCCCACCACGCGCCCCCCGAAGGCGGCGAGGCGCGGAGAGAGAATCCGAGCACGAGCAGCGACGCGGCCATGCCGCCGGCGCTGGCCAGCAGCATGGGCCGGCGGCCCAGCCTGTCTGCCAGGAAGAGGGGCACGACGATGGAGACCGTCTTGACGAGGCCCAAGAGCACCGTGGCGCCCAGCACGGCCCGCTGGGAGGTGATCCCCACGTGGTTGAACACCCGCGGCGCGTACAGCACGAGGGCCGCGACCCCGGAGGCCTGCTGGAAGAACTGGAGGCCCAGCACGGCCAGCAGCACGCGGCGCACGGGCGGCGTGGGCCGGACCAGGATCTCGCGCCACACGCTCGTGCCCGAGGCCTTTTTGTTTTTATTATTATGGTTGGCGTTATTATTGGGGGTTTCGTGGACTTGGACGGAGGAGACGATCTCGGTGAAGCGGCGGTCGGCGAGCGCGCGGTCGCCGGTGGTCCGGGCGAGGATGCGGCGGGCCTCGTCGTGGTGGCCGTGGAGGACGAGCCAGCGTGGCGTCTCCGGCATGAAGAGGAGCGCCGCCACGGCCAGGAAGAGCGGCGGGACGGCGCCCACGCCGATCATCAGGCGCCAGTTGAGGCCCCTGGGGAGCCCCGCCAGGGCGAAGTCGGCGATGTAGCTCAGCAGGATGCCTGAATTGCCGGCGATCTGATGTAATCGACGTGGCAGGTGATGAGTAAAACAAAAATCCGTTAGAAATTAACCAGGCATTTCATTCACGAAATTATATTCCGTGCTGATGTCAAATTGAGATAATTAAGGCATTTATCTTGCAAATAATTTCAGAACTAAATAGTTAGTATCATGCATGCGCCAGCTAGCTAGCCTGTTTTGCACGGCTGTGCTTTTCACTGACACCTCTCATTTGGCTGCAACAGGAACCAGACAAGTAATTAGCAAGATGCCATTTTCAAAAGGTTGTAGCCGGGCTGGTTGATGCCCGTTTCGTACGAGTAATTGTGATAGCAAACTCGCTGTCGGTAATCATAACCGGCCGGCTAAGTCCATAGTAGCTGAGTAGCAATGTCGCTTCAGTTATCTGTTGGGATTTGGCAGGCAACATGTCACGGAAGAATCATTTCGGTGCATTTATGCATGCACACAGACACAGCTAGCTGCGTGTCGAAAGCGAATTGATTATAATGAATAGTGTACTGCTAGGATAAAAACTCTGCGGTGCACCGGGGAAGTTCGGTTCGATTTCGCTTCGGCTTTAAAGATCGTCCAGCATGACATGACCCAACTACTTTGTCTGGTTCACTTAATGTATACAAGTTAATCCCTTAAAAAAACTTAATATAGGTCCTTAATTTACCGTGCACACAAAAGACAAAAGCGACGGTAAATCTAAAAAAAGTTTAACAAGCAGACTAAACCATCTAATTCCGATTTCTGTTTTGATTGACAATTTTAAATATTTAAAATTAAGTACTTCCGCCAATCCAGTTTATTACTATTTCAAAATACATTATTTTGGTAGTAGTACGACATCTATCGGCAATAATTTTAACCCCTCTTTCATTCCCCGCTCTCATTGTCGAAACAAATATTTGAATTGACTTTTTGTTCTCTTCACTGCCTGCTGATCGAACGAATCTGTCGCGACATTCGTATTTTGTCAATTAAGTGAACATGCATCTGAATCATTTTCTTAATATATTCATCACGCTGACCGAATAATCCTAGGATCTAATTAAGATCTGTGGCGACATTTAGTACTAACGAAATCAACATGGGTAGTACCCCATATTCATTTGATTATTATCACTAACAGGCCAGGTCACAGGCATTGCCGTAGCGAACGAGATCGAGATCGAGATCGAAGAGTATGACATGACCCAACTACTTTTTCTGGTTCACTTAATATATGAGTAGCGGACCTAGGTCCTTAATTCTCTAGAAAAAAAACTTAATATGTTTTTAATTTACCGTGCACACAAAAAGCCAAGGACAAGGTAATAAATCTAAGCAGCAGACTAAAACCATATAATCCCAATTTTTTAAACTTGAGTATTACTATTTCAAAATATATTTTACTCCGGTTCAATTTTTTTTTATTTGCTAATGCGACGCTGCGACATCTATAGCAATAATTAACCCATCTTTCCCGTTAGCTGGCCTTGAAAAAATTACGTATTTGAATTCTTGCAATAAAAAGGGGAAGAATATCAATTGAATTGACTTTTTGTTCTCCTCACTATCGTTCGTACTGATCCAACGATCTGTCGCGTCATTCGCATGTTGGTAAAGCGAACATGCATCTGAATATTGTTTTTTTAAGTCTTCATCACGTACTTATCGAATAATCCTAGGATCTATGATCTGTCGCGACTATACTGAACTAACCAAATCAACATGGCTGCAGATCGAGGAAGCTACTAAAAATTAAACAAAGCCGTGAGATCCATACAGGCACGTATACGAGAATAAACACACGCGCGATGGGATCATCGAATTGGGAGCTTAAAATTACCTCGGGGATGGAGGAGAGGAATCCGCGGGACGCGGCGGGCGCCATCTCGGCGATGTAGACGGGGGCGACGACGAGCCCGAACCCGCACGCGACGCCGGCGACGAGCTGCCCCGCCATGAGCGCGGCGTAGCCCGTGGCGGCGCCGGTGACGGCGGATCCCGCGAAGAACATGGCGGCCGAGAGCGCCATGGTGCGCCGGCGGCCCAGCCTGTCGCAGGCCCAGCCCGCCGCCAGCGAGCCGACGAGCGAGTAGATGCTGGTGGCCCCGATGAGCACCTCGATCCGCGCGTCGCTGACGCCCAGGTCCTCCTGCACGAACTTCTGCGCCCCGCTCATCACCCCTCGGTCTTTCGCAAAATCAAACCAGATGGGAATCGTTGATTAGTAATTCAAATAATCGGAGTTAATTGAATGATGGATTTCTCTTACTGTAGCCGTAGATGATGGAGATGGCGGAGGCGACGAGGGAGCAGACGAGGGCGTAGGAGCTACCGGCGGCGGCGGCGGCGGCCTTGGTACGGGCGGCGGCGTCGCCATTATCGACGGCGTGGTCGTGGTGGCCTGCAGGAAGCAGCAGCGGCGCCTCAAGCTCGCCCGCCTCATGTTGTTGTTGTTGCCGCTGCTCCTTCTCCATAATTATCAAAATTAGAAAGGAAAGGAGCTAGTTGATTGTTGACCCTCAACCGTTGCTCGCAAGGTAGCTTAGCCCGCGGCCGATGCTCCCGAATATATAGGTGCCGCGGATAATTCGCATCCACGTGGAGGATCGATCCGATCCCAACTCAAACGCAAACCAAAAACGCGCGTGAATTAATGTGATGACGCACGCGGGCGTGGCAGCTGGGGTTAATTAACGTACAAAACTGCACAGCGAGCAATTGCAAAGTGGGGTTTGGCTTTGGGTCATCGGCATTCATGCATGCGCGTGGTCGTGATCTGGCAGTAAATTAATTAAGCAGCTGGCGCTTGCGTACGTCCATCTGGCTAAGAAACGAAGCTGGCCGCTGTTTCTTTCTTTCTTTCTTTCTTTCTTTCTTTCATACTAGCGATCGAGCAATGAAGTTCCGGACCCCACATATATACATGCAATGTATGGGCCGGGCATCGCCAAACGGCCGGAGAGGAGTTACGTAGTACGTTCGTGTCAGAGCCTTCATGCGCCTGATCTATTATCAAACCAACCAAGTAGGAGGAACACATTTTCAAAACTCCTCTACTAAAAAACACATCTAGGTTCCACATATATCTGTGGTCAACCCTCCTCCCCCGGCCGCCCGGCCGGTAGATCGATCGTCACTCTTTTTCGCCTCCTTCCCGGTGGAGGTGCATGTGTACGAGGCCCCGGTCTACTGCCAGGAGTTATATTTCCGTCTAGACGCTTTCGGTGCGTCTTCATTTGTCAAGGTTTGGCGAAGTAATTTTCTATTATTATTAATATATCACAGTGTGAACCTCTCTTACTGTTTTCGTAAAAAAAAAGGTTTGGTGTTAAAGAGACGAAGACAACGTCATCGCACTACTGCAGATGGTGTGGTCTCATGGAGGCGGCGTTCGGCGGATGGCCTTTCGGCATCTATTCCCCTCGAGTTTGTTCATCGGGACAGAATCGGTGGAACACCAGTGGCTGAGGCACAACCCAGGCCAGCCAGGGCCTTGGCCCCCCTTAAGATTTGGCATTTTTAGTTAAGCCCATGTATAATCTTTGTAATTTCATGTTATAAGCTTCACATTTGTATGCTTCGCCCCTCCTTAATAATTCATTGCTTTTATTCTGGTCCTTCTTATATTTTTTTTCTGCCTCCGGCCTGTGGAACACCGACGTCGATTCTTGTCGTCCTCTCAAGGGAAGCAAGTTTAGGGAGTTACTTGTTGTCGTGCATGCGCGCTGCCGTGGTCATGTTACTTGTCCTACAACGTTAATCCCCAGCAGACACGTACCGACCCTACGGAGTAGTATTCCGTAAATTGTTTACAATGCATGCATGCGCGAGCCAGTCGATCGGCCTGTATGCATGCAAATGCATATGCATATGGACGGCTGGGAGAGCTCTCGGCGTCGGCCTCGGGCCCGTCCCGATCGATCTCCATGTCTGGTTATCTGGAAGCTTTAGCTAATTTGGATTCTTTGTCTGTTGCGGTTCGAGTTCTATAATTCGGTACCGGGAAGTAGCAAGGTGCGAGTTTCGTCTTGCTATCGTGCAACTTGTTCTCTTACTTAATTACCTACTCGCGCTCCAGCTGATGCTGATTAGACGGGAAGAACTCAAGTCACCTAGCTTTCTTCATTCATTTCGGTGTGGACCGCTTAATTTCGATCGTTATCGTCTGTTTGCTTTTGTCTTGTCGTGCCTAAGCTAATTCTACGGCTGCCATGGATGCTCCTGGCGGATGCTACCGAATCAGTTCGAGGCAGATCCTTCCGTTTCGAATGTACAATATAACATATCCCATGGTCCCCGGCCCATTCCGTCTCTCCTCGCTCACCTGCGGCTAACTGGGCCGCACCATGTGACCCGAATTGGAAGTCCAGTCCGCCTTAATTACGCAGCGCTGCGCCCCTGCCCAAACTAAGGAAAGGGCCGCAGCCTGTACGTAGGGGCTGTTTGGTTTGAACCCACAATTGTCTTGCCAAATATTTGGTTGCCAAAATATTGGCTGGGGTTTTGTTTGCCCATGATTTGGAAAACTTTGGCCAAAAAATAGACTAGAATTGATAGTGGGGAATTAGCTTACCAAAAAATTGATTTTGATCTAAACAAGAACCAAATTTTGATCAATGACTAAAAATTTGGTAGGACATGGTTTGGCCATCAGCCCACCATCCAAACATACCCGTAATGCACCGCCGCCCCTCTCTTATTCCCTAGTCCTAATTCCTTTTCTCTGTGCCACGCAAATGCATCACAGCAAGCAACTGGCTCGTGGGCCATAGCTTTGCTGTGAAGCACTGTCTTTGGCGTGGCTAGCGATCTTCATGAGAAACGGGTCCATATGGCTTCGGATTGCGTGAACGTGGTGAACTTCAAGGCAGACAACCTGTGCATGTACAGTGCGACGGTGAGGGAGTTCAATGCGCGGAAGGAGAGTTTCGAAGTTATGCTCCTTAGCCACGAGAAGAGGGCCTCTAACACAGATGCCCATAATCTCTGTAAGGCGGCTGCTATACTTAAAGCCGGTCGCCGTTTGTGGCTTCTCGACACCCCTGATTTTGCTTGTGCTTGTGTTAAGTTAATGAAGCGTGGGTGTTTTGCTAAAAAAAACCCAACCAAACTGGCTATTCTCAAAGAAAAAAAAAGCAACTGGCTGCCCTCCAAGGAATTCGTCCACTGCGAAATAACTCCTTCCCATCGAACCCGAGGATCGTCTCCAACCTCCATATATATCATATCTTGTTACTAGGTGCAATGAAATCGTGTCCTTGCAAAAGATATGCCATTCATTTGATAGAGATCAGATACACGCACACATATACACAGACACAGAGTGAGGACGGGAGGGATGTGATTATATATATAGACAAAGAAAGTCAGTAAGAATACTAAAGAATCACTCAAAGCGTGTACTGTTCATCTGGAGTTAAGATCACCAAAAACTCAAACCATATGTGTGTTCATGTTCTCTCATATCCTTCTTCTTTGTTAATGGAATGAGGCAAATCTTTTGTCCCCCTTTTGAAAGAAAATGTTCTATCATATCAACAATTACTAGGTATGAGTGGCATCAGGAATTCTATCATTGCCTGCTGATCTTGGTGCACCAGCACGAAGCAAACACATCGTGAAGCAGTACGCAGGACTGTGAAGGTACGCAAGATTGGATTCTGCTCTTCTTGGTGCACTGGTTGTGAAGCCAGTCGATCGGGTTTGGCTGCTTCATGAGGACATGCTCCGCCAGACGGCATGCCTATCAAGGTCTTAGATTCTAAGGGCGGATTGCCAGCATGAAAGTTATATAAGGCCGATCATAAGGTGACAGCACAGAATGTGTTACTCCGGAGTGGATTAACGCCAAAGACTGAACGGATAAGACTATTAGAAATGAAAACAACACAGTAATTAAATCAAATGTAAGTTTTGTATAGTATACTTCAACATTCAGCATCATTTGTCCGAGGCGCGTTGGGGATACAACTGCTGGATGCATGGATCAGTTTGGGAGGCGATTGAAATCTCCGACACCGTTGGAACCTTACCTGATATGGACCATCAGTAGGGTTAGGAATAAATGATGTTTTCACTCCGGCAGCACTTTAGGTAACTCACGAATTATGGACCATATGGAGAGTTAGGAAAAGAATTCGAAAAAGGGAAGACCTGAACTTCTACATCAATCGATGAACACGACCATTTTTATTGCAACGTCAATATATGAAATGCCCTTTCTTGTAGCAACATTATAAACATTAATCATACAAGTCACGAATGAGAGAGCCAACGGGATAACTCAACACACTGAGTCTATGCATCAAGCAATAGATTAGTACATCGCCAGTGAGCATGGTTGAAGATATATGTGAGAACTCCGGATTAACTTCCATGCCCTCCATGTGCTTACTTTCATCAATATATGATCAAGCCGGTGAATATATGTGAAATCATGGATGCTCCTAGTGGCTGGTTGTCTGGATTATATGCTACCGAATCAGTTCGAAGCAGATCCTTCCGGTTGTCGTCTGTTTGCTTTTTGTCTTGTCGTGCTTAATTTTACCACTGCCATGATGCTCCCCTGGCTCTATGGATAGATATGCTACCGACTCAGTTCGGGCACATCGTTCCGTTTAGAAGGAAAAAAAACAGCTCCTGGCTAAAAGTTGTGCGAATCAAATAGAAATTAATACTCTACTTTTTTTAAGCAAAAACACATATGACCTGATCAACAACCAGTGCAGCCAATTGTGAAATGTGTTTACTACCTTGTTAATTAAAGCTATATAAGTAGAAGAACATGTTGACAGTTTTGGCAACTGGTTGTGTGACGTGGGACCCCTCGGTGGGTCTTATTTATGTTGTATAAACAATTATGTATGACATGTCAGTCATGCATGCATGACAACCACTTGTCCCCAGCATGGCAAGTGGGGGACACATGTATAACATCATGATTTGTGATGGGTTCAATTCTTTTACAAAGAAAAGAAAAAGTCATGTTATATTTTATTTGCAATAGTCCAAATAATTTTGAAATATAGAAGGGCGAGTCCAGATTCAGATACTGGGATTATGTGCTTGAAATGTTTATATTGTTCTGTAAAGGTCCAATATAACTTTCTATACTTTTCATAGACAAGTTCAAATGGGAAATGTCCAATATAGTCGACTCGTGGCCATCGTACCCCTTCATAATAAAAGGCACGATGGACACTAAATAATATTTTCTTCTCTCTTTTTCACCTTGCACCGAACAGTACTCCGTGTTTTTGAATTTGCCGGAGATTGCACCGTTGGATCGCCACGAAATTTCACGAGCTTCTAGCAGACACAACTCCACACAATCTCAACAAATGGATCAGCAAAAAATTTCTTGAGGCAGCGGGAAACGTGCGAACAAGACGGGCGTTCGTGCAGTCCCGCAAAGCGGCGAGAAATCCAAACACCACTTAGTGTTTGAAGTTTGCCGGAGATTCTACCGATGGATCGCGACGAAATTTTATATTGTAGTAGTAGACAAAATTCCTCACAATCCCACCGAAGGGAACCACAAAACTTTCTTGAGGCAGCAGGAAACATGCGAACAAATCGGATGTTCGTGCTGTCCGGCACGGTCGCGTGAAATTCAAATAACACTCGGTGTTTTGAAATTTTCCAGAGATTTCACTGTTGGATCGCGATGAAATTTCACATTGTGGTAGTAGACAAAGTTCCGCACAAGCCCACTGAAGGGATTGTCGAAACAAATGCTTTAATGAGCAGGAAACATGCGAACAAGTCAGACATTCGTACTGTTACACACGGCTGCGAGAAATCCGAACAACACTCAGTATTTTAGAATTGGCCAAATATTTCACCTTTGGATTATGACGAAAAATTTCACAGCTTCATGGTACACACAATTCCGCACAATCACACCGGAGGGATCGTCAAAAAAAAATTCTTGAGACGGCAGATACTCCTCGAGAGAGAAAGGAGGCAGGAGAAAGGAAAGAGTAGGCGATCGAAGAACCGTAGAAAGTGGAAGGAAAAACATGAAAAGACCGTCATATCCTTCTGAGTTTGACGGGGGATGGGTGTGTATCGAATCAGGGCCTCTCAGGAGACAACTAGGTACTTTTGGTGAAGAGCAAGAGCGATCTATACGTAAAATCAAATCTGTATGATTTTTACGACCAGAAACATTTGCTTTTGTGGGCCATATAGATCAAAACTTGATTCTCGCGTAATTCAAAATCGTACTATGAGGAACATTGTACGTAAGGCACTTCCTTTTGGGTGAAAGAAAGCCATAGAAAAATTGTATAATCAATCTAGATAAAGTCAGCGGTCACAGGGTGATAGGATATACAGTATTTTCCAACTACATTTTGACAAGTGCTTTGATCGCAATCGTGTGCTTTATTTAGTTCACCCACTATACTAGCTAGAAAAAATGTACTCCTAGGATGAATCTGTTATAAATTATGTATATTCAGAGACAATATATTGTGAATGAACAATCTAGCTCTCTCCAGTCTCCACACAACCTTGCAAAAAGGAATTCGCTCCCTAGTCCCTGCACATGTCTTATTAACTTGAACAAGAGCCAATGAAATCGTGTCCTTAAGACCCAGTGACCCACACAATAAAAGAAATTGTGTCCTGGCAATGTCAAATTGCCAATCACTTCATTTGAACACTCATCGTGGACATCTAACTAGTACTTGGATACTAGTTGTTACGTCAATGTCCACGATGAGAGAATTCCTGATGCCGTACTAGTTAGAGCCAACAACAAAAATGATGCGCTATTTCGCCAGTTTAGCGTCCCTGTAATGAATCTAGAACCAACCACAAAAATGGGACAAGGAAGATATGACACTAATGAGATGACATAATGTACAGTATGTTTTGTTCTCTTTTCTAAATGACCTGGGGCGGAATCACATCTAGGGCAAATGGGGCTGCAGCCCTAGGCATGGCCAGGATCATACATGTATGCTAGTAATGATTTGACAAAAAAAATCGGCTAATAAAGGATTAGCCTTAGGCTTTTACACTACTTTGAACAATCTTGGATCCGCCAACACATAAGAGAATGCTGTCTTTATCAACCATTATACATGTCCTGACTCCATAAGCCAAACCTCCACCACCGCGAGTTGATGCTCCGTTCGATTCTCTCACCCCCATGTCGTTTTCTCTCAAATTGAAGCATGGAAATTATTCCCTGTCACCGCACGAATCGATTTTGACCTTTACTTTTTCCATTTCATCTCCTAAATCTTCCCTAATTCGACCATCTGCTCTGCCATCGTCCCGTCCTCGCCGTCCATCTCGAGCAGCAGGAGCACCCTAATTCGATCATCTCCTCCGCCCTCGCCTTTGCTGGATGTAAACCATCTACAGTATAACTCGTCCTCATCGCAAATATTCATGTCATATTTAGCATGTGGTGACAGCAAAGTGACAGATCGCTACTACATCGACTGCGTCGTAATAAAAGCAAAGATAGTGAACACAGAAGACAAATATATATATACAACTCTAGCCGGCTAACGTGCACACCGCACCCTCATGACCCATGTCATTTAAACCTTGTCCTAGCTTGCACATATGTAAGATATGTGAAAATTTTGAGAACCAAAGAGGGATATGATTATATATATGCAGAGAATCGATCGAAGTTTGTATAAACCATTCAAGCCGGGATCTTGGTAAGGACAACAAAGTAAAAAGTAAAAAAGCCATGCCAAGTGTGAATGTCCTGGGATCTATCGCCCGTATTGGTAGTTGGGAACGAGTGGCATCAGGAGTTGTGAGATCGAGATAGGCAATCAGAGGGGGGTGAATGATTGCGCGGAAGTAAATTAATTTTTTTTCCTAAAGTTCAAACCCTAAATCACCTTTCTGTCACCTTTCTGTCAGTGATAGTAAAACAGCCGTAACTTTTGATTGGATGAACCAAAAAATACGTATGAGTATGCAAAAGAAAGGTATTGAAATTATCTAACCAACGCAACAAGAAGCAGCTCAATTGGACTTACCAATCAAAAGATATGATCAAATCAGTAACAGCTGACAGAAAGTTACGAGAATTAATTTATAATCGATTTCGAGGAATAACAAGAAAGATGAATTAATCGCAATCTTCTCTTGATCTCGTGATAAACCTGCAGCAAATTATTATGAACTTGTGATGAACCTGCACCAAAGTGTTAGAAAGATCTAGCACGAAGATTTCACGAAGATCCGAGAAGAACAGAGATGACACCGCCAACGAATCTCTTTATTGCAACGATGTCGATCAATTACAAAAGATACAACCATGCATCCAAGAACTCTCCAAGAATTGATCTAGATCCAAAGCTCTGAGTTTCCTCACGTCCTTGCTAAAACCCTAACTAGGATGTCCTCTATTTATAAGAGAAAATTTGCGACCCTAAATCGAGTCCGAATCCAACACGAACTACTCTGTCCCGGTCGGTATTTTGCCCGTGGGTCCCGCATACGACCTCGGATTGAGATGACTCCAAAAGCAAAGTTGTTCATCTCGATGACGCGCACAACTTCATGTCGATCACTTTTCCATCCGACGCCATCTTGATGACGCTACTGTTTAATCTTTAAACAGCTCTCATCCAGCCACGGCTGGATCTATATATCTTCACGTCAATGCCACTCCATGCCATCAACTCTTCTTGTGATGTCTTCAAAACTCGACCATCACGTATCGAATATCTCCAATACCGTACATATCCGGTATAAACAACGTACGACAAACCGGTGCCCTCCCGGATCATCGTAGCCTTCACTTCCATTGTTCTTTCGCACGAACGTCCCGCGTGACCTTGATCCTCAACATCAGCTTCTCCCAAGTTTCGTACCTCGATCCCGTCATCGCCCACGTTCCTCTAGCTCCGGCAACACCTAAAAGCGAACACACAAATAACCAGTACGAGCACAAGTCCACGATTTGACTCAGGGTAAGTTCCACACAACTCACGCCATGTTTTCACATAAGAAACTAATGGATCAGCACACCACTAGCAAAGCACTAAGTCCAAACAAGATACATGTCATCACATAAATATCCATATTATTCAAGTATCCACATTAATGTTTCATTTAAAACACTTGTCAATGTTACACATCGCCTATGATTTCACGGGAGTTCCGTGATCGAGACGATTGGTGTAGCAATCGGTAGGCCAAAATTAGCTGGAATCATAGCCTGTTCGTAGGACGTGCACGCATCCGTAGCTAGTTCTTGCTCATCGGTTGCTAGGTGCTAGTTTCTTAAGCCTTGGTTTCTTTGCATCACCGTCTTGACAGGAACGACTGAAGCACGTTTATGTGTGCAGGCAGAAAAGGGCAGCAGCCGCACGCGTAAGAGTGCAGCTGGCTCACCAGTACGACTGCCACTGCGTGATAGACATTTGCAGCAGCACTTCGAGCTCATGTTTTTCTGTCTCAACGTGACAGATGTGGTAGCTCATAGCAGTTTATGCCAAGTTAGCTAAAGGTGGTGCGGATGCTGTTCTTAGTCACCGTCGGTCATTTCTGCTGAGCTCCTCGCTGATAATCGTAAGAACATTATTCTTATTTAATATAAAATCCTCCTATTCCCTCACAGAAGAAATTAGTATTTTCCATGTAATCTGGATTACACGCACAAGTTGAATAAAATGTTTCTTCTATACGAAGATAATGCTAGCAATGCACTTCGCAAAGAATAAAAAGGAGATAGAAAGGTCGTTAGGCCCAAATTTTCCTCACCTATACTATTAGTTTACAGGTGTAGTTTTTACCACGCACAGGAAACACTGGTGAATCAGAACACATTAATAAATGCATGGGAGAAGAACTGAAATTATTTGCAGTACATGACCTTGCAAACACGGAGCTCGTGAAATTATTTGTAGATGGCAAGAAGATACACGTTGCGCGAGTGCTTTGAATAGGAACCATTCAACACAAGTCTCTGCTAACTGTGTGATGGCATGAGTTGTGTGGCAATCGGTCCACCTGGTTTTAACATCATCTAGTATAGCACATATTTTCGGCTCTTGACTACGAGAGGGTGGACAAATCCTTGAGTTCCCTTATTTTAGTTGGGTAAGCAATTGTGTTTTGATTTATTTAGTTATGCCATAAAGGTATTGTGTTGACAAGAAAATGTTGCACTGGCCTGTGGAGATGTTGCTCTTGTGTGTACTAGCTGGTTACAATTATGATCTTTGTTACAGAAGACGCAACACAAAGAACCGATGGAACATGGCTCAAGCAGTTAGAGTGGATTACACACCTGGGAATTTATGTCCCTGTTTATATGGCATCTTAGCACTAGATTACTCAGTTTGTTAGCTAGGTCTAACATGTCATACGTTTTAGATTTTGTCAATATCTTTAGTCCTTTCAGTTTAAGGTGTTGGCAACATCTCAATTAATATTCAGTGGCCTCGAAATTCCCCTGTTCTTTGAAGTGTTTGCCATTGCAGCTTGGAACATTTGGAAAATTAGGGAGAGGGCTAGCTTCCATTAAAAACATAGAAAGGCAAGGAGGGGAGGTTTTGATTATATATGTAGAGATATGAGCCATTTATGACTGGTATCACTCAAATAATATGCCCGGCCACCATGTCTTCAAATATAAGAAAACTTGGCAAACAGATAGCGATACGACTGCTCATGATCTAGCGCAACTAGGAATGAGTGGCATTAGGAATTCTCTCATCTGGTATGCTGGCGTGACAACCCAGTCTCTACATAGTACTCTACAATTATCCGACAGAACCTCAGTCTCTACATATAGGACGGACGCACAGATGTCATGTTAGACGCTTTCCAAAACACCACGGGTTCATGCTACATAGCGGCCTCATCTCACGCCTGGTAAATGCCGGGACCTTAACCAATCTCCAGACCTGAAGGCTAAATTTTCTCCTACTCCAATTGTCTTATCAGCTTATGCGAGAAAGATAAAAAACATACAAGAAAAAGAATGCAGGGGAAATCACTTTTGCTGACTTCTCGAGAAGATAAGACGTAATATCTCAACGATCGAGAGTGGATCGATGCTGCATGCTACTTGATCGTCGCCAGCTGATTTCTGTAGGGGATATCACCATAAGATTATTTTGCAAATCTCAGTGAGTCAATTCCAAGAAGCTTTTGGTTGTGTATTGTGGAGAGTGGATCGACGAGCTCGAGCTCGCGAGCTGGACCGAGCCTGTGACGGCCAGCTCGTCGGGCTGAGCCAAGCTCACGGCGAGCTCCGCCCGGGCTCAGCTCGGCTGGCGTCCACCCTCCGGACCCAAGAAAGGCCTCCTCCTGAGTCCTCCGAGTCTCGGAGCAGAGGCCACACCAGCTGGCAGGAGGATTAGCCATGGCACGTCTCCTGAACTAACTCTTCTCAAATTCGGCCTCTACCGCATAGACGATCGAACGTCGTCGATGTTGATTGCTCATTGTTCCCTCTTCTTATTCTTCGTTGATTAATCAGGATTCAAGAGCTCTGCGACGAGCCCCTACTATCACAGGATGGCGGCGCGGAGCACGCACCCGACGGCAGGTGGAAGGGGATGGATGTAGGGGGGTAATTGCAATTCACACCAAATTGAACAGGCGACACACAAGTTCAAACATGCATTTTACTGGTGACATGGACTTTATGGTTTGATGGTGACATGGATTTTATGGTTTCGCTAATGAAACCATATGCCTGGCCCATTCTTTCCATAAATAAGATGTAGCCGGAGTCTTTAGACCAATCATATAAGACCGGGATTCGATCGTCTGAAGTTGCTGTACTTTTAGTAGCTAGTCTGTACTCAAAGTAGCATACAATATTTTGTACAATTCACCATGTACCACTGCATGCATACTACCATTATATTTAGGTTGTGAAGATATCATTGGTGGCATTGGCCCGTCACCATCAAACCTTGCCGGCCACCTATTGAATTGGCATAAACCATTTTGATGCGAGGAGATATCTATGGATTATTTGATCTGAGACGACAAATAATAGTAAAACCATTCTCTTTAAACATTGTAGTGTATTCTTTTTAATCTGTAGCAAAGTATATATGGCTATGGTGCTACTATTGATGTATTCATTCACGCAAAGAGGTACAGTGAATGCAGAAGCCAAGTGCACAACTCCAGCTAGCCAGCTCCACACATGTCCCATTGAAATCTTGTCCTTGCATAAGACATGTCAAATATTTGAGAGCCAAAGGAAGCATATCATTATATATAGGCAGAGGGTCGACGTTTGTAATAATCAGTCAGGCAGTGTGTCGTACACAAGCTGGAAATGTATGTCATAGGAACTGAAAGTTCAGAAAAACAAAAGTGCATGTACTCGGTCCTCGGATCCATGGTAGCTAGGCATGAGTAGCATCAGGAATTCTATCCGTGCGTGTGTTGGTGTAACAGTCAGTGTCTCAGTTGTCATTGGTAGATTAGCTGCTGGTTCTTTCCCGTTTGGTTACCTCACATCAGAATCTGAACAAAGAAACCGGCCAGGCACGAGAATGTCGCTCAGATGTGCGGCAGGACTGTGTTTGGACAGCCTCAGTGTCTCAGTTTAGGTTTTAGGTTTGTGTTTGTTTTCTGTTCTGACGCTTTGGACTGTGTAATTATTTCTCTCCGCTCCCTCTCTATTTTTGTCCTTTGTTCATGTACAGTATTTGCTTCTCCTTAATTAATGAAATCAGCGCTGCTGAGTTTGTCAAAAAGATCAGATGGTGTCCAGATACCACTCTCGCCGACTCGCTTCATGGACTCCTGCGCATGTTAATTTCTCGGCCACACCTCCATTTCTGTCCTCTGCAGGTTTTTCGGTTGTATACACTACACTGTACGAGCATATATACTCTTTCACCTGCGAATGAATACAATCAGTTCGGTGAATCTACTCTACTTGTCCAACTTGGTAATAAAGTTTAATCGGTCAGCTAGTTTCCCTACGTCTTTAACTCGCTACATGAGCAGCACGAGGAATCTTAAATTTCTCCGGTACCTGATACTCCACACAGACCGAGCGGAGTACTGTATTAGGCACCTTAGACATTTCACATTAGTGGGAAAAAAAGAATTTCCTAAAACCGCCCGCCGTCCACGTCCCTGCCCGCACCGGCCACCCTCCTCCAAGGCCGCGCCGCACGCCTTCCTCCCTGCCCGCGCTGGCCGCTGCTTGTTACCAGGCCGCCAGCGCGCCCACCTCCCTGGCCGCCTGCGCGCCTCCCTTCCTGCCCAGGCGGCCGCCGCTTCCTCGCAGGCCACCCGCGCGCCCTCTTCCAGTCTTCCCAGGCTGCGCCGCCGCCCTTTTCACTGCGCGCGCCGGCCGCTGCCCTCCTCCCTGCAGGACGACGTGTTTTAATTTGTTTTTTTTCTCGATCTGCTGGTTGGATTACGTTTTTGCCCCCGTGTGATACTCCATCGAGTTTTGGGTTATACTCCACATAATCAAATTGAAGTATCGAGGAGCCTTTAGATCGGAAAAAATGAACAGTCTAAAATAATTATGAGGTACTGTAGAAGAGCTCTATAAAATAAAATTTTATGCTAAATAACAATCATCACGAAATATGCATCAATCCAAACAATTGTAGCCAAAGATTATGATATATATATGTACCATATATATATATATATATAGGGAATAGTTTCAGTGGAGTGAATTGATGACCACCTGCTCAGATCTTTATAAGAAACAAAGACATGTTCAACAATTTCAATTATGCTAAATAACAATCATCAGAAAATATGCATCAATCCAAACAATTGTAGCCAAAGATTATGATACATATATGTACCATAGACATATACGGAATAGTTTCAATGGAGTGAATTGACGACCACCAACTCAGATCTTTATAAGAAGTAAAGAAGTAAAGATATCCAAATCACAACTGCTACATCGATTCACCTATACCGCTGGCGTATAGAGATGGTGAATGAAGAAGCCAACAGAAGTCAGAAACTTAAATTAGCCATCTAGTTTCCGTACCTCAACTCAGCTACATGAGCAGCAGCAGGAATCTTATCAATGTCATTTGTTCAAATGTGCAATGGGGACGTATCCAGAAAATGACTGGTTTTGCTCCCAAGGGATAATCAGCCCATACAGGTTCATCGGGCGATGCCAAGAATTGGAGAGTGGTTAGTTTGAGCAGAATTAAGTTTGTAGATCAGGAACATAGTAATATGAAAGTTTGTTTTGTGTTTATCGCATCCATTTGGTTTTTGACTGGTAATTACCAGAGCCAAGATTATCCTGGAACTCAACCACCACGACAAAGGAAAAAACTCCCATGGAGCAACATTTATGTAGAACATTAGATAGATAGATAGAGAGAGAGAGATGTGAGTGTATATATAGAGACACATGATGTGAGAATAGTATCCATAATCCACATGTGCTGGAATTAAAGATATATCATCAGATTTTATAGAACAATATGAGTGTGCACTCGTCAGATATCCATGCTAGGCATGAGCTGCGTCAGGAATGCTATCCTTTAGTCTCATAGTGTAAAAACCAGTACCTCATAACTGCACAAATAATCTCTGCATACTAGGAGGGTGCACATATACCGTGCCCCGTCATGTCATGCCTTCTAGATCCAATGACCGCCCCTCGATGCTGGAATCTGGGAGAACAGAAGCAGAGAAAGAGAAACAGATTGTGGCCTTTCTAAGAAAAACTGTGCTGAATCACGACAATGTTGTTTCATTTTACCGGTGAATCAAAGCCCCCCCTGATGTTTAGTGTTTGGGAGAGAAGATACCAACTGGTTCTCTTGTGATTTCACCAAAAAATCCAGAACAGAACACCACCAAGAAATCGGTAAAAACAACAAATTCGACGCACATGCGATTTGCTCTTGGATTCATCAAAATACGAGAAGAAATAACAACCAAGAAATCGGATCAAAGAAGGATGTGGACATGCGGTTCCCGTCGTTGCCACGCTGGACTTGATGACTGGCCATCAAAGCATGACTCCTACAAAATATGCACTGCCAAAAACACTAGACTTTATGACTGGCCGATATTTCTTCAATTCCGGTCCAGCTACTCATCGATGCGAATTCATTGCCATGTGGCCGGGTTAGCTGGAAACGGACTGAAATGTAATCCTCACAAATACATATATGCCATAGGCGACATGGTTATATATAGACATAGGGAGTAGGTAGTTGTGACTTGTGAGTCGTATGTGCTAGGAGAAATATAGGGAGAAAGTAATCTAGCTTAGGTCACATTTGCTTGCAAAGATTGCGGAATCAAGTGTGCATATAACCTCAAACCAATCCATGGTAACTAGGCATGAGTAGCGTCAGGAATTCAACTATTGAGCCTCTTAGTGTCCCAACCAGTAGGAAACAACTCCGTCGGCATACTATGTATGGAATGTGCACACTGCACACTCACGGAGCTGCTTCTTCCTGCTGCGCAAGGTGGATGCCTTAATCTCGTCCGACGCTGATGCTCGATTGTTTTACTTCGCTGGTTTAATTGCCTCTCGAAAAAAATCTAGAAATTCAGTTCGACCACCCAGCTCTGACGCTCTGCTTAGGCTGAGACTGAGGTCTGAGGCATCTGTAGGGGCAGAGCATTTAAATTCAATCATGTCGCTAGAGTAATAGCTTCCTAGGAAACCTATGCACTCATCGATCGAAGCATACTTTCGATGTGTTGAGGACCAATATTGATGAAAAATTCTAGATGGAAGCAAATTATCGATATGCTGGAAACAAAATGAACTTTATATACAAGGCATTGCTTCAGAAGTTCTACAGGCTAGCTTCACAGCACGTGTTGTTATTTGCTTAGACCTGTGCTAGTGTGTGCTTCTTATTGTACACACATTTTTCTTTGACCAGTGCTAGTTTTTTTTTTCAAAAGGGAAAATGTCCCTGGCCTATGCATCAATCGATGCACACAGTCATCTTTATTGCAACGTATTTGACCAGTGCTAGTGTGTGCTTCCGAACAATTTCTTTCTCAAAGCAAAGGATTCCATCCGATAGGAAAATTTTGCTTCTAGTGATCAGAGAAAAAATGGTTCCACCACTCTGCAATGTGTTTTCATTAGATATAATGGTGGTCCCGTGGATAAAAGATTGTTCTTCGTCAAAAAGAAATGCTTTCATGGCACCAAAGACGTGTTCCATTGCAAAAAAAAACATAGATTCTTATTTCTTGGAATCGAATCATAATTAACCAAAATATATTGTTCCTCAATTGTTTGGACAGTTGATGAGAGTGGGCGATATTAAAATGATGAAACTTCTACGGCTTGTTTGGCACGGGTGGATTTCACGGGATTTAGAGGAAATCAAGGGCATTCTAATTCGAAAATGATCTACAATCCAAAATTGCCTAGAAAGCTATGCCGGGGAATCTTCTGGAACAGGTACTAAAGTGAGGTATGCAGAGCAAGTGGAGGATGGCGCCCGAGCTTGCGGGTTCAGGAAAATTAAACGTTCTGCTCAAAATTGTGGGTTCAGGAACCGCTGGAGAGGTCTTTTTCTTGGGCTTGAGTGCTGTTGTTTCTAGGCTCAAACTCCTGCTACATGTGCTGTTATGGTTCCGTTGGGTGCTTTCTGATCAGGAAGGAGAAGCTTTATTTTTCCTTGTCTATATATGTCATCGCAGAGGTCTGAACTTTCACTTGTTTTTTATTTTTCGTTTCCCTGTGTAAGACATAAATCGGAATAAATCACAAGGTGGCCCACTCTTGCTTAAAAAACTGACAGAAACGTTAATATACATTAATTATTACCAAGCACTGAAATATGATATCACTTTTTTTTCGAATAAAGGAGCTCAGCTCCCGATTTCATCAATGAAACCGAAATATAATATCACTCGCAAATACATATATGTCAAAGGGGATATGGTTATATATATATGAAGTAGTCGAGTGGTATGTGCTAGACATAGGGAGCAAACAAATCTAGCTTAGGTCGCATTATTTGCCTGGCAAAGATTGTCAAACCACATAGACAGTGTGCATATCCTCAAATCGAGCCATGGTAAATTTGGAATGAGTAGCGTCAGGAATTCTAGCATCGATCCTCTTACTGTCACAACCAGTAGCTCTCAACATTTCCGACATACACTGTATAGAAAATGCTCTCCCACAAAGCTGGTTCCTACGCAGAAATTGAAGCCTTGATCTTGTATGACCAGTGACGGAGGCAGAAACTCAACATATCGGGCATGGCTAGAACAAGAAGCAACAGAAACTGAAAACCGTAGGAGGGTTAGCATAGTAAGTAGGAGTGATCTACAGATTCGTGGAAATCCTGGAAGCCAAGTCAGTGGAAATCTCTCTGCTGTCGCCTCTCCGAAGAAGCGCCGAACCTCGGTGATTCCCTCGTGCCCTGCATAATGAGCCTGTCCAAGAGCGGGGCGTCCACCAGCGCCAACTCCTCAACCATGGAATGATAGAAGACGACGCACCGGAGCCATCAGGGAGGCTGCGAGCCCATCCCATTTTCTTCCATCAAGCCCTGTATAACTGGGTTGGGACTGTTTTAGAGCTTTGGGCTTCTCATGGGCCTTAAGAGATGTGGGAACAGTTCCTAAGATCTAAAAAAAAGTGTTCCTAAGAGATGTATGAGCCACGTTTGAAACCCATAGTAACATGGGCCGTAAGCCTGTTATCTGGCTTGATCGGGTTTTTTTTCGAGAATACCCGGCTTAATAGATGGAGAGAATTCTCTCTCAAAAAAAAATAGATGGAGAGAATTACATGTTTGTCATTCAAAATTTGTCCGGATGCCCAAATGTGATTCAGAATTTTCCTACTATTCCAAATCTTTTTGATGATATTGTCCAGAAAAAAATCAAATTCCGACAATCTTGTACTACTGTATAATGTATACCAAGTTACCAACAACTTCATTGGCAGTGCCAAAAATATGATGGAATTGGTTGGATACGATTGATGATCACTTTGTGCGGAAGAGCTGCTCCATGTCCTCGAGGTTCCGGCCCCTGGTCTCTGGCAAGCATGTGTAGATGAACACGAAAGAGGCCGCCGCGACGGCGCCGTAGAGGTAGAACGTGCCGGCCATGGTGATTGCCCCGTAGAGCGAGATGAATGTCATGGTAACCAAGCCGCTCACGACGCGGTTCATGGCGGTGCCGAGCCCGGCGCCCTGCCCGCGCAGCCGCAGCGGCAGGATCTCGGAGCTGTACACCCACGCCAGCGGCCCGAGCCCGACGGAGAAGGTGCACACGAACGCCACTACGGCGACCACGGCGACCGCGGCCACGGCGGCGTCGTCCTTGACGCCGGCGAACGCCGCGAAGACGGAGCCGAGCACGAGCAGCGAGAGCGTCATGCCGCCCGTGCTCACGAGCAGCAGAGGGCGCCGGCCCACGCGGTCGGCGAGCGCCATGGCGATCAGGATCGAGCCGGCCTTGGCGACGCCGAAGAGCACGTTGAGGCCCAGCAGGAGCGCGTTGGAGGTGACGCCGGCCATGGCGAGCACCCGGGGACCGTAGAGCACGACGGAGTCGATCCCCGACGCCTGCTGGAAGAACTGCAGCGCCAGCACCGTGGCCAGCACGCGCCGCACGCCGGCCTTGCTCGCCGCCTCCTTCCACGCGCTGTTGTTGCCGTTGCCGTTGCCGGAGCCGGGGACGGAGACGATGAGGACTTCCTGGATCTCGAGCAGCCGCTGCTGGGCCTCGGCGGGCGTGTCCGAGGTCCGGCCCAGCACGGCCCGGGCCTCCTCCGTCCGGCCCTTCATCGCCAGCCACCGCGGCGACTCCGGCATCGTCAGCACCCCCGCCGCCAGGAACACCGTCGGCACCACCCCCGCCGCGAACATCAGCCGCCATGACAGGTGCGCCGGCAAGCCCGAGAAGACCAAATTGGACACGTAGCTCAGCATCACCCCTGTATTAATAAAAATCTTCCCAAAAAACAAAACAATGATGAATTTCTCCAAAAACAAAATTGGCACGGAGGAGAGGAAATTCAAATTGGATTGGTTACCTCGGGGAGGGAGGTGAGGAGGCCGCGGGAGGAAGCCGGGGAGATCTCGGCGGCGTAGACGGGGGCGATGACGAGCGCGTAGCCGACGCCGACGCCGGACACGAAGCGCCCCGCCATGAGGGCCGGGTAGCCGGCGGCGAGGGACATGGTGAGCGGGCCGAGGAGGAAGAAGGCGTTGGTGAGCACGATGGTGAGGCGGCGGCCCAGGCGGTCCGAGGTCCAACCGGCCAGCAGCGCGCCGACGAGCGAGTAGATGTTGATGGCGCCGGAGAGGAGCTCGATCTGCGTGTCGCTCACGCCCAGGTCCTCCGCGATGAAGATCTGCGCCCCGCTCATCACCGCAACGTCTGCATACAAAATAAACACGTGTGTCCATGACGCTCGATCAGCTCGCGCACTCGCCGTCGCCGGCGGCGGTAATGGATTATTAATTCGTGTAGTGGTACTCACTGTAGCCCGTGAGGACGGAGGTCATGGAGGCGAGCACGGCGCAGAAGAAGGGATACTTGTTTCGCGGCGGCGGAGCGCCATCGGGCTTGGTGGAGGCTGCGGCCAGGAGCGGCTCCTCGGCGGCGTCCATGGCTGGCTAGCTAGCTGCGGCGGCTGTCTCGATCTGCTACGTGTGACACGGAACCTTTTGGTATAGCGCTGTAGTGGTATTGACTCGGATTGTTTGGCTAGAGGTTGAAGGTGACTAGGATGTCTAGCTGGCCTTGGATTTATACTGTTGCCACCACATGCTCCATGGACGGAAACCTGTGGATTTGGAAGAAAAAAGGATAAGTTTTTCGCTCGGGGGACAGCGCATACAGGTACACCTGTGCTGGCCGTGGAGCAGAAAGGGATGATTTAATTGCGGCCACTGAAGGCAGGCATGCGCGAGGGTCGATAAGACGAACTTCTCTTATTTGTTCCACATCAGTCAGACAAGACAACAAAATACGTTGTACAATAGATCATATTTTAGTGTTATATCTTACAATTAATGCCTAGATGAATAAAATTAATTAAATAAATGTTAAGAAAAGGTGAAATCTTTTACGATCGTGAATTTGTCTCTTTTTTGTTGCATTATCATTTTTGTGAAAAAATCATCTCTTATCTAAGAGAAGACTCATGACTTTCTTCACCTCTCTCTCTCTTTCACGTCATCAATTATCCTATTTTTTTTCAAAAAGGGGAGCTCCCCGGCCTCTGCATCGGAACGATGCACACAGCCATTTATTCTACATGGCAGGATTAAGAAAAAGGTTGACGTCACTCAATTGTACATGCTCTTATTTCTAGCTGGAACGCGACAATCTAAGACCGTAGGCTGTATTGACAATCGGATACACTTGGCTAGGCTTGCAAGTTTTACGGACCTGTCGTGTTAGGATCGAAATTTATCTCTAGAGCGCGGTTTAGATGGTGTGCCACACTTCTGTACGATCAGAAATTTCTCGCTAGCTAGAGCGTGGATTAGATGGCGTGTCCAACTTCTTTACGAAATTTCTCGCTAGAGTGTGGCTTAACATTTTGTCCGTGAACAAAGCAGTGCCGATGTTCTTGACTGTGATTGTGATGTATGTTGAACTATCCTAATGCTTTGGACCATTCCAACGGAAGAATGGTCTGTTGTTTTTTCTCTCTTTCTGAACTTATGCTGTCTGAGGCATATACTAACATAGCGACATTGGGAACTCCATGGCTTCATCCCATCATCATGGCTGTGGTTGATGATCGGTGATCGATCCTTGATTAGTAGTGTTCGCATGATCCTTAAAAAAACCGGTCCTACTCTGCATGTGGACAGAATTGATGATGGAGCATGTTAAGCCTAGTGTTCAGCTGTCCGTTCCGATACATAAAAAATATCGTCCACTTAGTATAAAATATATACTAACCTGAGCGACATTTTTTATGCACAGGAGAGAGTACAAATTAAGCATTATGTTCTTGCATACGAACAAATAAATGACTAGGTGCAAACCATAGGTCAAATCAGAGTGGTTGCCGTTCCGCAAATTGAGGTTCTGTAAATCACAATCAGAGCAGAAAGAGACATGGTGGCCGGTTACTGTACTACTAGTGGTAGCATTGAAGAAAGAACACAATATTAGGTGACTTGATGAAAGTTCAGTGCTTGAGATTTCGTAAGCAAAATCGTGTTTGTCCACGTAACATGCAAGAAAAATATATAGGACTGACTTTGAGATGCCGGTCTGGAGAGGGTATACACGACACCCTGTCATATTGCTAGTGGCCATGTGAATAACTAAATGCTATAGTCATATTGCTAAATTTGTCGCTGATTTTTCTTATTATGACCTCATTTGATCCATGCATCGACCTTCCAATATGTCTAGCCATGGCGATTAATTGTCATTACTAACCTGTGCCAAGAGAAGAAAAAGGAGAGACATATCGAGAGGCACCTACCTACATTCTTAAGTGAGTTGCATCTGCTTCTATTCTATTCTTGGGAAGCAAGGGCCACTGATATGTTTGGAGGAAGACTGTCAGTCATGCTAGTTTAAGAGAGGCACAAAATATAGATATTTGTTTGCTATAGATCTTACAAGGCTGTGCTGGTACGTAAGGTTTTTTTATTGCTCGTGCGTACTTTTGGGCCCAGGATATTTCTTGGAGGACTTTTTTTATGCATGTAACATAAGGTGCAGGAAAATAATGTACGTGAATATTTTTCCTGGTTTCCGTGAACATTTGTTTAACTACACATTTTCAAATCTAAGAGACTGTATGGACAGGTTTGGAAAATGGACGGAGCACCTTTTTGAAGTTTTGATCTAGGAACTGATTGTACCGCTCCCTCCATCTAACAAAAGATGTCTTAAGTTTGTCAAAATTCGAATGTATCTAGACATGACTTAGTGTATAGACGCATTCAAATTTAGTCAAAGTTGAGACATCTTTTGTTGGATGAAGGAATATAAATTTTGTTAAATGATCCTTAAAATGTATAAAATTAACACCTTTTTTCGGGATTCATAAAGGGAAAACAAACTAGGTTAAGGCAGGCCACTAGTGGCCCATGTGAAACTTCATGCGCCCCGGCACTATCTATTGCAAAAAGATGGAGACAAGAGCTATAATTTCGGCCTTTCGGGCTTGATGGACTCCTCGATAGCGGCCCATCCTAACCGGGCTCGATTCCTGTGGCCCTGTTCTGTGGCGACATCCTGGGCTAGCTGTATGATACGTACGCAGGAATCGTCTGAACGAGACTGACTTTCCGTTGCTCTCTCTCAAAAAAAAAAAAGAGACTGACTTTCCGCTAAAAAAAACGAGACTGACTGGGAGGCGCAGCTAACACGGTATCCTAATCAGGGAACAGGGATGGCAGGTGGTGACTTTTCATATCCGCTTTTTTTATTTCATCCGTTACCTGTACCCATACCGCTAACGGGTACAACTTTTTTCCATACCCGTTATCCGTCAGGGTAGACGGGCACCCGCGGGCAAAAATACTCATGTTAAAATTTGATCACATAGTCGTAAATAATAATATATTCTTTGGAATCAATAATATATTTTTCAAAAACCCGCAAAAATCTAGTCATCAACAAAACTATATTAGCACAATGTAAACAACAACGACACATAAAAGACAATGTCAACACATAATGACAAAAACGGTAGCATTGTGAGCCTATCTTCTGTGTGAAGATCGCACTCACATGTTACTACTTCGTATATGGGTAAACGGGTACAGGTATGGGTTATCCATTCCCATACCCGTGCTCGCGACCGCGGCCTGGTCGTCACGAGGTGGGTGAACCAGCTGAGCATATTGTCCCATGGCGTCGTTTCTGACGCACTGCGGTTGGAACTCCACCATCGAGGGGCTCATGTTCGGGAGGCCCTTAATCATGCTGCCCATCACCGACGGCGGCGACCAAGGGCCCAATGCGCGGCTCATGGAAGGGAAGAAGGTGTTGGAATTTTGGGTTAGGCTCAAGGCCCAATCTGAAATTAATTCCTGAAAAATCTCAAAAGCCCATTCATGTAGTGGGATGAGGAAGTGGGAATAGTCCCACATTGCTCGTTTAAGAGGAGTTGGACCAATATATAAAGTATGTTGGTTCTCACCTCTTGAGCAAGTGAGCAAGGGAAATCCCTACGCGCCCTCCTCCTCCTCCTCCGCTCGCCTCGTCACGACGCGCGCGCGTGCCGCGTTTCATGGATCGAGTTCGAGTTCGAGCGTGACGGGTCGTGCTTTGTTCGCTACCAACTGCTACTCCATCCCGTCGACTGCGTGCACAGATCGCCGGGAGAGCAGGCCTCCGGAACCCCGACCTTCGAGATCCTACCCGGGAGACGATCGATAAGGTTTTTGGGGAGCGTTCTCACGTGACTGCTCGCTTCTTCACGTCTCTGTTTCGTCGGCATCTTCATCACCAATGGCCGACGACCTCGGAGATCCCGCTGCCGCTCTAGCTCAGCAGCAGCAGGCTGCCCAACTCCAAACCCAGGCAACTGCTGCTGCACAGGCGCAAGCGCAGGCACTGGCCGCTGCTCAGGAGGTAGTCAAGGCTGCAGCTGCTGCTGGCGTGAACATCGACGCCACCGGACTCGTCACCGACCTCAACAAACAAACACAAGAAAAGAGCACAGCACCGTACGTAATCTGCTCTTTCTTGTTGATTTTGATTAGTAGTTATATTATTCATGCCGTGAAATTAGATGAGTTTTATTGCTGTGCGTTGCTATTTAATTTGTCTAGTTTGCATGATATAATGTGCTACATGTTTTACACACTATCTTTCTGGATTAAATATTCATCGAAATTACCTAATTATTCAACAATCCAAAAACCTTATGCGTGTAGGCAATTTTTGATGTCTCAATTTGCTGTCGCATTGAAACCACCTGTGTTTACTGGACTGCACTTTAAGAGGTGGCAGTATAAATGTCATATGTGGCTCGTGGCTATGGGCGCATGGTGGGCGGTACAACACGGGAAGACTCAAACAATTGCTTCTCAGCAGTTGCATGTTGAGGCTTGTGTTGTAGTCGTCGGTGCGATCTGTAGTGAGCTGGAAGATAAGCTCGTTGATGCTTATCTGCACTATCAGGATGCCAAAGAGTTGTGGGATGCGCTCGATGCTAAGTTTGGCGCATCTGACGCTGGCAGTGAGTTGTACGTCATGGAATAGTTCTTTGACTATAAGATGGTTGCAAACCGATCTGTAGTGGAACAAGCTCATGAGTTACTGACTATGGTTAAGGAACTTGAGCAATTCAAGTGTCCACTACCCGACAAGTTTGTCGCCGGGGGCATCATCGCCAAGCTTCCTCCCTCGTGGAGGAACTTTGCTACTTCACTAAAACACAAGAGACAAGAAATCTCTGTGGAGAACCTGATTGGGACTCTTGATGTTGAGGAGAAGGCGAGAGCAAAAGATGCTGGCCCCAAAGGCAACACACAAGAGGGTACGTCCACTGCCAACATGATTCAGAGGAACAACCACAACAACAGTAACAACAAGGGAAAGGGAAAGACATTCAATAATGCTGGTCCAAAGAACACTACCACTTTCAAGAAGAAGAAGAAGAAAGGAGGCAACAAGGACAAGGATCCTTGCTTTGTGTGCGGAGAACTTGGCCATTGGGCGAGTAACTGCAAGTAGCGCAAAGGAGGACAGATTTGGCAAAAGTTTGCTAATTTGACCATTGGCAACAATGAAGATGCAGGCAGGTATGGTAATTTATTTACTATATTTTCTGTATGTCAGTCCACCGATTGGTGGGTCGATACAGGCGCAACTATTCATGTGTGTGCTGATATTTCCTTGTTTTCTTCATATCAGGCCATCAGCTCCTCAGTGATGATGGGGAACGGCGCCCATGCTTCTGTTCATGGTGTTGGCACGGTGGATCTGAAGTTTACTTCGGGAAAGATCGTGCAGCTGAGGAACGTGCAGCATGTGCCCTCCATTCAGAAGAATCTTGTTAGTGGATCCCTCCTTTGCAAGGACAGATTTAAGTTAGTGTTTGAGTCCAATAAAGTTATCGTGTCTAAGTATGGACAATTTATTGGTAAAGGTTATGAGTGCGGAGGTTTGTTCCGCTTATCCCTTTCGGATTTTTGTAATAAGGTCATGAACAGCGTCAATTCTATTAATAATGAGTCTAATGTTTGGCATTCACAACTTTGTCACATTAACTTTGGTTGCATGACGCGATTAGCAAATCTGAGTTTAATCCCTAAAATCACTGTGGCTAAAAGTTCGAAGTGCCAAGCTTGTGTGCAAGCAAAGCAGCCTCGCAAGGCTGCTGGGGAGAGGAACTTAGCACCGTTAGAGCTCATACATTCTGATCTTTGTGAGATGAACGGTGTATTAACCAAAGGTGGAAAACGTTACTTTATGTCTTTCATTGATGATGCGACTAGATTCTGTTATGTGTATTTATTAAAATCAAAGGATGAAGCATTGCATTATTTTAATATCTATAAAGCTGAAGTTGAGAATCAACTTGAGAAGAAAATTAAACGTTTGCGGTCCGACCGCGGTGGAGAATATTTCTCCAGTGAGTTTAATTCATTTTGTGAGGAACATGGCATAGTCCATGAGAGGACGCCTCCCTATTCGCCCCAGTCAAACGGGGTTGCTGAGAGGAAAAACCGCACGCTGACTGACTTGGTCAACGCCATGTTAGACACTGCTGGTTTATCCAAGGCATGGTGGGGGGAGGCGCTTTTGACTTCGTGTCATGTCCTAAATCGTGTTCCCCCAAAAGATAAAAAAAGTCACCCCATACGAGCTATGGGAAAAGAAAAGACTCACACTTTCTTACTTACGGACTTGGTGCTGTTTGGCGAAAGTCAATGTGCCAATCACCAAGAAACGTAAGCTTGGACCAAAAACCGTTGATTGTGTCTTTCTTGGCTACGCACTTCGAAGTGTTGGCTATAGATTCTTAGTTGTAAATTCTGGAGTAACTGACATGAGCGTCGGTACAATTATGGAGTCCAGGGATGCTACATTTTTTGAGGACATATTTCCCATGAGAGATATGCATAGCACATCTAGAGAGGATCATTATGTACCTGCTGAACCCGTCAGTTCAGAGGAACATCAGGATCATGGTGTAGCTCCTGAACCCATCATCCCAGTGAAAAATCTTGAACAAACACGTGATGAGATTCCTTAGGAGTATGACAATGAAGCCCCTATTAGGGGTAAGCGACAAAGGATTATGAAATCCTTTGGTGATGATTTCATTGTGTACCTTGTGGATGACACCCCTAAAACCATTGATGAGGCATTTGCATCTCCGGATGCAGACTATTGGAAGGAAGCCATTCGTAGTGAGATGGATTCTATCATGGCTAATGGTACGTGGGAGGTCGTTGACCGTCCGTAACGGTGCAAACCTGTAGGATGCAAGTGGATATTCAAGAAAAAGCTTAGGCCTGATGGTACTATTGAGAAGTACAAGGCGCGACTTGTGGCCAAGGGTTTTACCCAGAAAGAAGGTGAAGATTTCTTTGATACTTACTCACCTGTAGCTCGATTGACCACAATCAGAGTATTACTATCACTGGCTGCCTCATATGGTCTGATCGTCCATCAAATGGACGTTAAGACAGCTTTCCTTAACGGAGAGTTGGACGAGGAAATTTACATGAACCAGCCAGATGGATTTGTAATAAATGGTCATGAAGGCAAAGTGTGTAAGTTATTAAAGTCTCTGTATGGCCTGAAACAAGCTACTAAGCAATGGCATGAGAAGTTTGACAAAACTTTAACATCTGCCGGCTTTGTTGTAAACGAAGCTGACAAATGTGTATACTACCGCCATGGTGGGGGTGAGGGAGTTATACTTTGTTTGTATGTCGATGACATACTAATATTTGGGACTAACCTCAAAGTGATTGAAGAGGTAAAGACTTTCTTGTCGAAGTGCTTTGACATGAAAGACCTTGGTGTAGCTGATGTTATTCTGAACATCAAGCTCGTGAGAGGCGACAATGGTGAGATCACTTTGTTGCAATCTCACTATGTGGAGAAGATCTTGAGTCGTTTTGGCTATGCTGATTGTAAACCTTCTCCAACTCCTTATGATCCAAGCGTTCTGCTTCGAAAGAATCACATAATTGGAAGAGACCAACTGAGATATTCTCAGATTATTGGTTCACTCATGTATTTGGCTAGCGCAACTAGACCTGACATCTCTTTTGCTGTGAGCAAACTGAGTCGGTTCAATAAGAATCCGGGAGATGATCATTGGAGTGCACTCGAGAGGGTCATGCGCTATCTAAAGGGCACAATGGGCTATGGTATACACTATACTGGGTACCCCAAGGTACTTGAGGGTTATAGTGATTCAAACTGGATATCTGATGTTGACGAGCTAAAGGCCACGAGTGGATATGTGTTCACACTCGGAGGAGGCGCTGTTTCATGGAAGTCTTGCAAGCAAACGATCTTAACCAGATCAACAATGGAAGCAGAACTTTCAGCATTAGATACATCCACAGTTGAAGCCGACTGGCTTCGTGAGCTCTTGATGGACTTGCCGATTGTTGAAAAACCAATACCAGCGATTCTTATGAACTGTGACAATCAAACTGTGATAGTCAAAGTGAACAGTTCTAAAGATAACATGAAGTCATCAAGACACGTCAGGAGACGTTTGAAATCTGTCAGAGCAATGAGAAATTCCAGAATAATAGCATTTGGATATATCCCAACGGCTAAAAATTTGGCAGATCCCTTTACAAAGGGTCTATCAAGGAATGTGATAGAATCTGCATCAAGGGAGATGGGATTGCGACCCACGTGAGTTACCATGGCGGTAAACCAACCTATGTGATCGGAGATCCCGTGAATTAGGACCTGGGAAACAAGTCATTGGATAACTGAGGAGAGTGTACATTCTTTATCCCACTTCGTTGACGATGCATTACTCTCGTGTACTGTATGGTAGGTTGTTTAACTTAATGTGTTCAAACGCGTTGCATTAATTTGCAAGGGAGATACTGTCCTACAGAGTAGTCTCTAAATAACACACCTATATGAGCTTGACTGTTGGTCACAGTCTATGAGATTTGGGTGGTCTCTAGTAAGCTCATGAAAAGGCCTGGAGAATGACTTATATGCTCCACACCGCGGGGTAGCATTCGGCAGCTCAGTACCAGACAACAATTTAGTGAAGCTCTAACACAGAAAACTGACAATTCAAGATTTGTCCATTGTTCAGTTGTGCGTGAGTGAAGCAATTTGTTTAGGTGGATGTTCAACCTTAACCGGTCTCCACTGAAACGTTGGTATATCAAAAACAGAGTTTTGGATCAACGGCAATTTTATGTGCTTATGAGATATTGTGGGGGATTGTTGGAATTTTGGGTTAGGCCCAAGGCCCAATCTGAAATTAATTTCTGGAAAATCTCAAAAGCCCATTCATATAGTGGGACGAGGAAGTGGGAATAGTCCCACATTGCTGAGTTGGACCAATATATAAGGTATGTTGGTTCTCACCTCTTGAGCAAGTGAACAAGGGAAATCCCTACGCGCGCTTCTCCTCCTCCTCCTCCGCTCGCCTCGTCACGACGCGCGCGCGCCGCTTTCGTGGATCGAGTTCGAGCCGTGCCGGGTCGTGCTTATCTTTTTGGCAGTCGGAATCCGTTGCGAACGCGTAACAAATCCCGATAATTGCAATCTCGTTGTTCGCTGCCAACTGCTACTCCATCCCGTCGACTGCGTGCACAGATCGCCGGGAGAGCAGGCCTCCGGAACCCCGACCTTCGAGATCCTGCCCGGGAGACAGTCGATAAGGTTTTTGGGGAGCGTTCTCACGCGACTGCTCGCTTGTTCACGTCTCTGTTTCGTCGGCATCTTCATCACCAATGGCCGATGACCTCGGAGATCTCGTGGCTCAGGCTGCCGCTCTAGCTCAGCAGCAGCAGGCTGCGCAACTCCAAGCACAGTAGCAGGCTGCCCAACTCCAAACCCAGGCAACTGCTGCTGCACAGGCGCAAGCGCAGGCACTAGCCGCTGCTCAGGAGGTAGTCAAGGCTGCAGCTGCTGCTGGCGTGAACATCGACGCCACCGGACTCGTCACCGACCTCAACAAACAAACACAAGAAAAGATCACAGCACCGTACGTAATCTGCTCTTTCTTGTTGATTTTGATTAGTAGTTCTACTATTCATGCCGTGAAATTAGATGAGTTTTATTGGTGTGCGTTGCTATTTAATTTGTCTAGTTTGCATGATATAATGTGCTACATGTTTTACACACTGTCTTTCTGAATTAAATATTCATCGAAATTACCTAATTATTCAACAGAAGGTCGGGGTGCGGGTGGTGAGAGATGGAGATGATGGGTTGTTTCACCGGAAAGGCGTCGCCGCCGCGATCCAGGCTGTTGCCGTGGAGGAAGAAGGAAAGAGGGTGTTTGCTGCCAATGCCAAGAGGATGCAGGAGATTGTAGAGGACAGAGAGTGCCATGAGAGGTACATTGATAGATTTGTTCGGAGGCGGCAATGATGAAGCATCTTGGCATCTCTTGCTGCTGCCATGTGTATATTTTTTTGGAATCATTGGTTGCATATTGTGGCAATCTGCTGATTATAGAGAGCGAGGCATTACTACAGTAGAACAAATTCCAAGAAACGCTGCATTGTTGCCGGAACTTGGAACAAGTTTTGAGTACAAAGTCATGCTTGGTGTGATTTCCTTGCCTTATTCACCGAAAATATGGCACGACGTCGTCGTGCTCCTCTTACCTCCTCACAGTAACAAAGGAAAACTTGATATCTGGGCTCCAAGGAAGCCAGATGCCCTTGATGCGGACGTCAGCTCCCTCCAGTCTTTCGTGAGGCAACTGATATCATCTCACAAGGGTGACCGAGAAGGCGCGGCAACCGCATGGAGGAAGAGGGCAGCAGGATCTTAAGTAAATCAATGGAGGGATGGATCCAAAATTCTAGATTTTTCATGTTGCTAATTTGGTTTGGACTGTCAACAAATTTGCTGCCTTACATTTGCATGTTTGACTTCAGAACATGCATACTGAGGTTATGTCATCATGTACACAGATATCCGTGTTAATAAACTATTTTGTCCATATGCTAAATGCTCACACTTTGCATTAGTAGTGCGTACATTGCCAGGACACCAAGGACATCATCTATGCCATTCAGGGAACCATCAGACAAGGGTTATGCAACCACAACAGTTAACTCAGTTCACTCAGGCCACTTAAGACAAAACTTGTGCATGATGGACTGGTGGTCAACATGAAAAATTATCACAAAGAGAAGAAAACTAATTCTTATCCTGAATGCTTAAAGTTCTATTATATCATTTTTCAAAGCTTAAACATGTGCATGACTCCAGCTCCTAATTTAGACTTAGTAACTTAGTAACAGAAGACAGACGTAAGATTCACTCTCAACATCATCCAGGAACGAACTTTACTATTGGGGTACATAAATTGCCTCCCAAACACATTGATGAAACTCTGATACAGATAGTCCTATTTTAGCTCGACCTTAAGCCATCCCGCCGCTAGTGGCTGTCCTGATAATCTGAAACAAGGCTGCAAAGAACCAATGTTGCACCAAGTTAGATTTCCTTTTATTAGATCACTACCTTAACTTTAGTAAAGAAATGCACATTGCTCACAAATGCAAGTCTCACATACAAATGTTACAAGTATAATTGCCAGTAGCTTAGCATTTGAAGCATGTAATATGCTGATTAGATGTGGAATTTGCTTAGCCGATGAAGTTAACAACGTAAGTTGATTGCTCATATATACAGCTGACATGAATGATAGTTACATCTACGGAAGAAATTGACCAACATTATAGTGACAAATAAACATGACTTCCAAGTTCGGAGAACTTTCCATTTGTCTTGGGTAATATATACTCATTAAAACTTACAGCAAAAATTAGAAAATTAGACAGAACAGCAAAATATATAGGGAAATAATATGTTGACACGACACTTTGCTCTTCTGTTTTCCTCCACACCAAGGGTTGCAATGAGATCCTCAATTGAAATCTCTACTTACTATAGCAGTTTTTTATGTGGAGGACGAAGTAAGGGCAGAAAATGCGTTGATGAATTTTACCAAAATACAAATTATTTCACCTCTGCCTAGGACAGAGAATTAACCAGTGGCGGCGGCAGCCACAGGACAGCTGCAGTAGCCCGACTTAATGTTCTGGAACTCCTGAGTGTAACGATGGCAGTGGGTCCTTTGGGTCCAATTGCTTGTCAGAGCAGATACGCCAGCAAAACATGATTTCCAGTATTGGGCTCAAAATCGTGGTTCATAGACTCGGGATTTTGGTTTGAATGACTGTTACTCTGTTAGACCCTACTCTAGCTAGATCCTAATTAGAATGTCCTTAGAGATGCTAGTTATAGTCCTCTAATATGGTTAGAAAGACTAATTAGAGTTCTCCCTGATCACCAGATCAATCCTAGTAGGTGGAGAACTCACTTTGTGGATAGCTTCTTGATGTCTTGAGCGCAGCCCGGTTGTCCTTTATTGGCAGGAAACTGAGGGTCAAGAATTTGCCGGCCTAGAGTTAGAAACAACCGATTTGGGAAGTTCCACTCAAGACTTCTATATGAACTTGCTTTGGGTTTCACTTTCATTTTGTGGAGTGTTCCTTGTTGAAGCTGTCCCTCTGTGGCATGAACTTCAATCTAAGTCAGGCACCAAATTGTGAAGAAAGAAATTTCCTGCAACATATCCAATTGGCACATCCTCTAAAAATAGATGGGTGGTCGGAGCGATTCTTTATCTTTTTCATTTCACAGGCTAAATAGAACTTCGAACAGCACTCAAGTCTCCTTTACATGATTACATCCCAAAAACCAAGGAGAAAATTCCAACAGGTGCAAGAACTAAGTGAACATTGACCTGTCGCGGGTACTGGGTGGAGATGATGAGAGGGCTGCCAACGAGTAAGTGGTGGCAGAACCGAAGACCGGCAAAGTGTCATGCGACAAGTGAACAGGCAAGCAGCTCCCAGCGGATCAGACTGCTGGTAGCTGAAATAGGACATCTTCTATGAAGCAGCACGGAGTGACATGTTTACGAGATACGACATCTATTTCACACAATGGAGGGTCGGTCAAAACTGACAGCAGCAACTGGCTAGTTACTGACTCGTCCCCCTTGGAACCCTATAGAGATATGTATATCGTGTAACAATGTCTGAGCAATTAACTCATGAGCGATGGGATGTATACTCAAACTAGGGACAAAGGATTAGCATGAACAGAGGAAGAAAACTTCCACTAAATGTGGTGCAACTCTTTTAATAAGCTGATGTAGTACATTCTAAACTGTCACATCTCACGAATTTTGTGCATTAATTTTAGTACGCTATAGAGACATATATAATGATGCATTTGTGCACTGGCAAGAGATGCAGCATAAGGATACCTAAAGGAATCAAACAGAAGGGAGATTAGCAAAGGCTAGGTAGGAAGCTTACATGATCCAATGACCACAAAGATGAAGAATCCAAGCACAATAGGTCCAACAGGATAGTCATTACCCTTCTTCACTGTAGTTTCAGGCACAGAGCCCCTCTTTGTGATGTTCTTCTGGAACTTTGCACTCTTTTTGTCAGCAAGACGCCTTGAAGTAGTCTGTGAACACAAATGAAACCAGAATAAAAAAACAAAGTTGACAAAGATTACTTTTCTGTTGATATTTTGTTTTTTAGTACCACAACAAGACAAAAGAAACATATTTGGTTGCACAAAAAGTGGTCTTCTGATCCCCCTTCGTACTAATCAGTTAAAAAAGACCGCATATAAATCATGTAAAATCAAATTTCTTGTCACTTCCATCATCAGTATTAATATGATATTGGTTAGCATCTTATAATTGTTCCACTGAAATTGATGACTAATAACCCCCACAATATAATTTACAGATTCTATCTGACCTAACTACTCATTTGTCAATTGCCACCTCACATGTTGAACTTGAAGCCTTGAACACCTTAACTTGCTCATGCCCACAAACAAATCTAAATCAAACGATGGTAGTTTAACAACAAGAAAAAGCAAGTACATTTCTAACTGCAGATGGAAGTTGGTAACCTACAAGGGGGGTATCAATTGTTGTCGAGACATTGCAAATTGCAGCACACCATCAGAGATGCAAAGAGCAATGAGCATCAGAGATATAGACAGCAATGAGCACTAGAATCAAAGACAAAGCTCTAGTTGTTTTATTTTTTGTGTTTTACTTGTAATCTTCCGGTTGGACTCCGTCCGACCTCTTTGGCAATGAATAGCTCGCTGCAGCTGTTTCGTAAAAAATAAAAGAATCAAAGACAAAGTGCACTAATCAGGGCTAAAATTTGCGTATAAAACAATTGGCATGCTCACATACAGATCCACCACTATTTTGGGTTCGTTATCAATCTGCATCAAAAAATACCTGAAGCATAAACTCCCGGTAACAAATCCCGACTCCATAGAGGGCCAATCCCAAAACGTATGGTCAGATCCCTATGCAAGGTAATACGTCTATTGAAAACCGCAGCCGAACATTCCCAAATCAATACCAAGCTGATGGCCCGCCCCGCCCTGAAGCTAATTTCGGGCGGTTCGATAAGAAAAAATCACACCCTGCACTCCTCACCCCCGATCGAACCTATTGGATAAGCATTTGTATCACCATGGATCAAAGGGGATATGGTGTGAACCCGGCGTAAATCCTTCAGACGCGAGCAGAACGACGAAAGCACGCAGAAAAGTGCACGGGGAAGGAAAAGGGTCTTTGATTCTCTCTTACCATCCTTGCGTGCCGGAGCAGGAGAACCGGCCGGAGACGACGATGCAGGCTGCGGAGACGGCGCCGGGGTCGGAGAAGAAGCGGGGTCAGAGATGCGGGGTTATGGGCGAAAAGCAGGGGGGTTTGTACAGAACTCCTGATTAAGAGCGAGCCGGGCGCGTGCGCGTGCACAGGGTCCATACACCGGATAAGTATGGACCGCATGATCCCGTTAGTACGGTTCTGATAAAGCGAGGCTGTTCGGAGGCGGGGAGACAGCGGTGTATGGACTCGGTACGTGGAACGGTAGGCACGCCGCTGCGGAAACTTCCATTTCTGGGCTTGCATGTGACTACCGAGTGGGCCGTGTCTGAATCTGGAGTCGGCCCAAATACACAGACTGAGTACTTCGGCCGCCGTCTTTTCCAGAATTGGTAACGGATCTGAAATGAAAAAATGGCTGGCTCATTTATCCACTTCTTTTTTCTTCTTTTCCTTTGTTGAAAAAAATGGCTAAGCGTCTTTAGCCGTTCAAACATGAGCTGTGAACTTGTTGCGGTAGTCCTTGCTATGCTACAGGATCGAAAATCCACGTAAAACTAGAAAAGTGTTCTTGCCAATTGCTCGTGAAATTGCGTGCAGCTGGTTATCTAAATGACGGCAAAACCGGTAGAGATTACCATGATCGCCTTTGATTAAAGACATCATCAGTGGACTAGCAGCACGCGTGCCCTCCAATACTGCGATACTAGTGCTCAACTAGAGAAAAGGGGGGCCGTTTCACACCAAGTCACCAACCAACAGCATGAACATCTCCATTATCTAGTTAGGACGAGATTACCATGATCATTGTTGATGTTTTTCATCTAGGAAATGCAATTTGATCAGGACCTCAGGCAGTTCAGTTAATCTGTTTCTCCAGGAGGAAAGGTAAATCAACCGACAAATTAAGACTCATCTTCAGAGTTCAGACAGAGAGATGATCCATTCTACAGTACATTCTGAAACACAGTACTCCTTTAGTTCGATTACACTGGCTAATTAAGAAGATCTTCTTCTCCGACGCCGGTGCATCCATCAATCAATCCCTACCAAGTCGCTCCGCCGTTTCTAGCATCCCCGCCGTACCCCTTTCCGCCGCCACCACCATAGAGGCGGAAGAGATTGAAGGCAGAAACAGGGGCGAGGACCACGGCGGCGACCCCCGCCCCGACGGCGCAGGCGATGCCGCCGCCGACCTGCCTGCAGAAGGCGCCGTAGAGGTCGCAGATCCCCATCCACTGCAGCTCCGGCTGCCCCTTCTTCCCGATCGCCGACGCCTGCGCCGCCGCCGCCGTCGCCGCCAGCGTCGCGTACGCCAGCAGCTGGTCCCCCGAGAACACGGACCACGCCACCACCTTGCTGCTGCTGCTTCCGCTTCCGCCGCGGGCGATGGAGACGGCGCACCGGAAGGCCTGGAGGAGGCTGTAGGCGGCGGCGGCGCCGTTGGCGGCCACGAGGAGCACCAGGGCCTTCATGTCCGTGTACCTGGCCTTCTTCTCCAGCGAGAAGAAGGTCCTCGTCTGGCTGTCCGTCGCCACCAGCGCCGCTGCCAGGGTTCCTAGCAGGCAGATCAGGCAGCGCAGCGCCAGCTCCCAGAGCTTCGCCTTCCTCTCCGATGCAGCACCCACCGCCATGGCCATGAGCTGACACCTAATTTGAGTTTGTGAGAGTGATGTGATGTGTTCCCGCAAATGCGTGTCCGGGCAGTCCGGCCGTGGGCGACCGGGCGCCGTTTTATAGAGGGAATGGGTGAAGATTGTTTGTTCCACTGATATATCAGTAGTGGGGGTGTGGGATCCTCTGTGGCACTAGCTTGCTTTGCTGCCATCATCACCAAATGGATATGATTATATTTCCTAGCGGCAACAGCAAGTGCGTAATCTTTTCGCGTGTGCACGCCAAAACCAACTTTGGAGATATGGGTTCACATGGAAACATGCACATGTGGCTCATGCCAACCAACTCCTGGTACACGTGTAGGTCGTCTTTTCTTACATGGGCGTGCGCACCTTTGGCTTACGAAATGGAGCGGCCTAATCACACGTCAGGGGTTTTCTCAACCAGCCGGGGCCTAAACGATGCAATTGTGGGTCCGACCCCCACGTCGCCCTCCTCTGGCGACACGGGAAAATCCTAGCCGTCGCGGCCTAGGGGCCTCCTTCCTCCCTCCCCCGGGCACAACCCCCACGTCGCCCCCCGGGAAGGTGGCGGCGGGACGGTTCCATCTCGCCCTTCGGGGCTCACGGGCGCGCGCGGTGTTGGCGCAGAGGCGGCGTTAGGGTAGGCCGGGGCGGCGGCACCCCTGGCGGCGTGGGCTTCGGTTGGCGAAGGCGGCGGCAGGATCCAGTGTCGGCGTGCGTTGCGGGCCAAGTCCGTTTGTGGATCCGGCGCTGGTGGGTGTTGGTCGCCGGATCTGGCCTGCGGGCGACTTGGCCGGCCCAATGGCGGACGGCGGGATTTCTTGGAGGTGATTCCGGCTGCTGATATGGTGCAGCCGCTTGTCTCCTGTCCCTGTGCATGTGGCTTTGGCTCGCAGGCTTCTGGTCGGCGTGGCTGCTGCAGGGGATGCCGGGACGGCGGTCCCGAGACGTGTCTGTGCTTGTCGGGGTTGTCGATCTGGCATTTTGGGGCGCAGATTTGTCTCGGACAGGCAGAGGAAGGATGTCGAGGCGGCGGCCTCGGAAGGGGGTGAAGGCTGTTGCTGCGCGGGGTGTAGCGGGGTTCTGGACGCCGGGGCGGCGGCTCCGGGCTGCGTTGGTCCTCAGGCGGTCCGATGCGATGGAATCTGATGAGTTCTTGAGACGCGCCTCACTTCCACCTGTGTCGGGGCGGCCCAAACCTGCTCCTTTTCGCGGTTTTGGTTTCTCTCCCCTTCAAAGGGCGGCAATGAGTGAGGTGTGGTGGTGCGGTGCTTTGGCGATCCTTCTGCCCCTCTCTGGTGAGCCATGCTGGATCTGGTTTGCTCAGTGGAGGGGTGATGTGTTCTTCGACGTGACGGGAAGTTTTTTCAGTGCATCCGTTGGTGTGCTCGTGTGTAAGTGGAGCGTTTGTTTTTGACTGTTGGGGCCTTGTCCTCTTGTGTCTGGTTTTTGTCTAAATTTTTAGAAGTAACTGGACAATTCTATTTCTTCTGCAATGAAACGAAGGAACCCCTGATCCTTTTGATGTGTCTAAAAAAGATAATCACACGTCAGGCTGCAGGAACTGGAAACCAAAGAAGAAGCACAGAAGATGTATACGCACGGGCTTCTGAGTTCCTCTTCGGATCAAACGGCATGACCCGCCGCCGCCGCCGCTGCTGCTGCCACAGAGGAATAAAAAGAGCGCAGCTTCTGGAACCCACATAATGGGATGGGTGCCTCGAAGTTCTGAATTGGGTGAATCACCAGCGAGGTGTCGCTCGATCCCTGCTGCCTGTCCGATGGACACAAGTACTACACAGGAGGCTACTTCTGTTGCTGCCGCTAGCTAGGAACACTAGTCTTCCTTGTTTCCTTCCTACGCGGCCTAGCTACTCCCGTGAGCGTGAATGCTTCGCCATAAAAGGGGTCCCAGTTCTATGGCACGCTAGATCCGAGGAGATATGGGCAAAACTGATTGATGGATGGATGATGCATCGGCGGCGTGTCCTCGTCTGCGTTGGGTACCTTCCTCGTTCTCTCCAACTCCATCTCCAATGGTGGTGGATAAGATTATACGTCACCGGGAATGCACATAGGGTAAGTGCTCAGTTCTCTTGAAATGAATTTTCGGGGCAACTATATAGTATACTCGTGTGGAGAAAAACAGAAAACTCAGAGGCCGTTTTGGACCGAAATTCATCACAAACATAACAGTATCATCCTCTCTTTCGAACAATGTAAATATCATCACAGTAAGTTAAATTAGAGGACGTACTCCTCTTTTGAAACGGCTGCGCAAACAAAAGCAAGTGAGACGAAGAACAGCAAAAGGCTTAGAAACGAGAGAAGGTGGCGAGGTAGTGGGGAAATACCTGTCAAACATGGAAGGGGCACACACTTTCATAGTTTCACATTTGCACTAGACATGTGGGTCATAATACACACCAATGGCCAATAAATAAAGTAGAAAAAGACACAATTCACGGGTTCTCAATTGCAGGACGATTCATGCATGCGTCGATGGAAGCTGCTGGCAGCGCTCCCTTTCAAAACAAGATCGACCAGCCACAACAATAAGAGAACACAGAACAAATTTTCTAGAAGCATCAACCACAACTACGGAGTACTCCTTCTGCTCCTAATTTCTTTTCCCGGTTTTAGTTTTTGTCCTGAAAAACTAAACCAGAACAAGATAGGAACGGAAGGAATACTACTGAGTCAAATTTTCGGCCAACAACAGTGTACAGACCCACCACTGTTTGCTTCAGCTATCTTTCATCTGCTAAGTCAAGTTTTAACAGGAGAAACGCAGAAAAGCCCACAATGCTCAAATTAATGACCAAATTAAACTACGTAGCCTGCAATGGTTCATCATTAGCCCAAATATCCATGATAGCACGAATCATATAATCCCTCCGTCCAACAAAAGATGTCTCAACTTTGACTAAATTTGAATGCATCTATATACTAAGTCATGTCTAGATACATCCAAATTTTGAAAAACTTGAGACATCTTTTGTTGGACGGAGGGAATATGACTTTTCAAGGGGTACACGCTCATTATACTTCTGCTAATTACTTCAGAAAAATCACCATACATTAGCACAATAACACAACCTGCAGTCACCAATCTGAGCAGCACTGCTGTACTCTTACTTCGACTGTCCCTCAGACTTTGCCGGCATGCTGCGGACGTTCTTGAGAAGGTCCTGGATTTTGGACAGCATCTGCGCCTGAGAAGGAGCCTGAGAGGGATCAGCAGACACACTGCTGCTTGCCTGCGGGGGCCTATGGCCATCCTGAAGCTTTATTTTCTCGAAAAGGAACTGCTTCTCTGCTTCCGCTTCCTCCAGGCGACGCTTGAGGTAGAGGCTAGCATAGTCCTGCTCAGCCCTCTCGGATTTCGCAAGCGCGATGCTCTGGAGCCTCTCAGCCTCCTGACGAGCTTCGCTTGCCTTGAGCTGGAACATCTCAGCCTCAGCCTGTTTCAACCGAACAATGCTCTCAAGCTCCTCCACCTGCTGCTTGCTCCGCAGTCGCTCAGCCTTGATCTCCTGAACTTGTCTGGCCTTCTCATCAAGCTCCCGGTCGCAGGCCTCCACAGCGAGGCGGGCCCTTTTGTACAGTTGCATTTTCTCTTCAGCGACAAGCTCCATCTTTCTGACAGCTTCTTGGACTACCTCCGCAATACGATTACAGGCCTCCTGGGGAGTGATCAGGCGCCCTGGTTCTTCACTTTCGGAGCTCTTCTGCAAATCTATCTCAAACTCTGAAAACATAACATCGTACATAGTTCATCCATCAGTTTCTTAGTAAGCAACCAAAATCAAGCGTTAACCCATCGGTTCATTTCTAAGAAACCAAAGTCAAATTTATACAGTAAAATTAAGAAGCAGGTAGTGATTGCAACAGTATTATAAATAGATTCGGATGACTAATCAACTTGGCCGTGCATACAAAACGAAAGAAATAGGGTGATTAATATCGAGCTCAGCCAAAACACATGTAGAGTTCAGCCATACAAAGGGAGTGCCTAGAGGACGCAAAAGCTATGCAATCCCTGGAACTTCCAAAGATTCTGGCATCATGAGCCTTGGCTAGGCATGATTGTAATTTGTAACCATGGGTGGATAACTAGCTGATTGCAATCGTACTCCCAATAGGACGCTCCTCAGCAGCTTGACAGCACAACTTAAGGAAATAACATGTGCTGGATTACAGCAGACTAAAACCAGACAGAAAAACTTGCATCTTAAACATGATCATAACAAACTTGTTACAGATGGCAAAGAAAACCTTTATTCACAAAAAGAAAACAACAAGTGCCGCAGAGTTCATTGAAAATCGGCCAGTGCAGGTCGATTTAACAATTTCTCCTTCCAAGATTCCAACAGTACAAATTTTGTGAAACATTATCCACATATGATCTGATTAAGTATTGTTCAAAGCTTAAGCTTAATTTTGATATGCCGAATAGGCCTTGCGTAATTAAATATGGAGGGAACATTGAAGAGCCAAAGTACACCTTATCTGTTCAAGCAGAGAGAGTAAATGACCTGATTATAAATCCGGTAAAACCGACCACTGTACTTTTAATCATGCATGCATTAACTGCTCTCTTCAATCCCTTGCCACCCTCTCAAATAAGTACAGGTCAGGTAGATCGATGTACTAAGTAGGATTAGAATTAGTATTGCAATTTGCATATTTAATCGCAAAAGGTAGCATGCTCTTAGACCATGTTAGCTCAATAGGTGAGAGTGCGTGCAAATCGGAAGGCAATATAGAGTCTGCATACAACAAAATCGGGTATGCCTCTACTCGTAGATTAGGGATTGCTTAAATTATGAGAAGTGTGGATTGCCTCGCCCAGGTAAATTACTTCAACACATATTGATCCTAGCCACGTAATTTAGATCCAATGGTTTAAATAGTTCTGATGAGGTGGCGCAATGTGGAGGTAGCATACAAGCCTTCAATTTGTAAATATAAGATTGTTCACCTACATAATGGAAAAGCCTAGACACCTAAATGAATTTGCGTTGGTAAGTGGTAATGTTAGTTTCACAAAAAATATAGGAACAGTCAAGCAGGCTTAGATAGAGCATATAGAAACTGAAGGAGTAACAGAATACAGACCTTGAAGAGCATGCAGTATTATCCTAGGATTGAAAGAGTCGGGAGGACTGTTCCTCAATCTGTCAATAAGATTCGCACATTTCCTGAACAAAATCCTCCCTTTTATGTCTTCACTTACACGAAATATCTTACAAACAAAGTCAAGCTCTCGTAATAAAGCATCCCTATCCCAACCAGTAGCACATTGTTGAAACACATCCTTAACCCAGCCGAATAATTCTGATGTCTTGTGGCAAGCCTGGCACCTAAAGAGCATTTCGGCCTTACCAGAGCTGCTCTTGACTGATTGCCCCGACCCAATCTGGCCATCACGGATTGCACAGTCAGTGTGTGTCCAATGAGAACAGAAATCACAACCCACCCAGCGGCATGTGTTGACCTCAAAATCGAATTTGTTGCAAATCACACACATGCAAAGGTTGCAGAACCCGTTCCTGTTAGCACATACACTGCATCTACACTCCTCGGCAGGGAGAGCACTCCGACAAGCAATGTTCCGGCACCTCTTGTACAAGAATACCTCCACCAGGTGACTTTGAGGAATGTTTACGCTGGGATGCAAAAACGCCTGGATTCCAGTCTTGATTGCTGCAAGGATCTGCAGCTGAACATGATGGGCCAGTGAAAGCATAGTTGGTGTCAAATCTTCCCTACCCTGGACAAACTTCTGCAGATACAAAAACTCCTCAATATGGTGAGAGCCCCCAGTCCCCTCCAGAATCGACCTGAGCTCATTCTTGATCTCCTCCAAGTGCTCTTCTGGCATTAATTTCATTTTCTCAGCAACAAGGTCAACTCTCTCACGCGCAACCTCCCTCAACGAAATCCTGTCAATGCGGGAGGTTCCACGAATAACCTGCAACTTGGGGATACCATTTCCCACGTCCTTCTCCCTGTCCATTGTTCTCGCACCACCACCCCCACTACTGGCAGCAGCAGCATTGCTATGTTCCGGCTCCACAGGCCAGGTCTCCCTAGAACTCGCACTTTCAGTGGCAGAGTCATGCCCCTGGTCAGAATTGGAGGCAGGATCCTGCATCTCAGGCGAGCCTACCTGTTCTGACGAGGCCAGCGAGAGGAAACTCTGCATGCTCGGGGGCCGCGCTCCGTGGCGAGGCGGCAGCATCCCCTGCGGGGGAGGCTGCTGGTTGAAATTCGCACCGGAAGAAGTCCCCATGCCGCACAAACCGTAGTGAGCTGCAAGGAAACAAAGTTCAAAAACTACTACAACCACATCCCTTCCAGTTACAAAAAAAAAGGAACATAGCTATTTCAGCACAGGACCAATTTAAGCCGATGACTAAATCATGAAACAAATAGCCGCTGCCCTGGAGAAGTAAAATTACATATTATCCGTGGATCACTCCAACAAATAGGCACTGGATCCGAGTTGATAGCAAATCTCTACCAGCCCGGTGAGGACAAACCATCCGCAGATTTCGTTGATTCGGACAAAATTAACCAGCCGGTGCAGCCCCTTGCCGCTGTGCAGGGAAGGAGCTAGTCGATCCCCACCAAATCAAACAAATTAATCGGGACCAGATTAACGAGCGCAGGCCTGACTACCGTACCAAGGGAGCAACCCTAACTAACAGAGCTGTGGCCGAATCGAGGGTCGAGCTGCTCACCTCGGCGCGGCGGAGCTACGGGATCGGCGGGTGGGCCTCTCTGTCCGGTCGGCGGCAGGTTCGCCCCCCACGTCGTCGACCTCGATTTCTGGGTTTTGTGTGCGTGTAATGGAGCCCAACGCAGCCAGAGGAGTTGAGAACGAGCACGGAAATGGGGGAAAGCTAGCGACCGGGCGTCACCGGTGGGCGGTGGGTTGGGGTACCGGTTTGACCGGCGGGCGACTTGGGTAGGGCCGTAGGGGTATACCTGTACCTCTATCGGGCTGGCTTTCTTAAAAACCCGATAGCCCGGCGGGCTTTGCCTGGCTGTGCCTGGCTCGGCACCAAGTTAAATGGGCCGGGCCGGCCCGAAGCACGGGCTGTGCCGCACCGGTGCCCGGCACAGGCCCATTTATGTTTTTTTTTGTTTACACATTTGGTCCATTAACCTCCTCAATTCTGACCCGGCCCATCATGTTTTTCTATTTTAGCTCACCATTTCTTCTTGTTTTGGCCAGCTCACCTTATTTTTCCATTTTTCCTTTAACCTGGCCCAGCCCAACATGTTTTTTTTCCTTTTTCAGTGATCTGGCCCATGTGCCGAGGTAGGCCCGTCGGGCCTTAACAGGCCCAGGCCAGCCGGCCCGGCCGGGCTTGGTGCCACGCCTCGGCCTGGAGGTTGCTTTCTCGGGCTTGGCCGGCACCTGTATTTCTGGGCTTCACCGGGCCGCGCCCGGGCTAGGCCCGTTTATCCCGAGCCGGGCAGGGCCGACCTGATAGCCACCTATAGGTAGGGGTTGGAGGTGGGGGCCACGGTAGTGTCCGTTGGCAAGAATGGACCGATTTGCACAAGGCCTTTTGCGACTATGGCTCGCCAACGGCCGGCCTTTTGAAAAATCCCGTCAATCTTTGTTTTAGAGAGAAAAAGCCCGTCAGTCCACCATCGAGGGCTCGGTCTGGCACAATTATAAACGGGGCTCGTGATCTGCCTTGGGCCGTGGCTGGCCCCTCGCTTTGAGCTCGGGGCTTGGCACGGCAGGACCCGTTTAGGATTTTAAAAATATTTAATTTTACGTTTTAGAAGCCCATCTCCTCTCCAGGCCACAACCCGTCGGCACAACCCTTTTCTTTCTTTTCTCATGGCCGGCCGAGGCCGCCCACCCATTCTTGTCCTGCCCTCCAATCCTCCCGATGCCCGTTTAGGATTCTTTTAAAGTTTTGCTAAAAAAAACCATGTCATGCCGTAAAAAAAATGTACTCCAGGCCGTGTCGAGCCCGTTTAATCGCGGCCAGGCTGGGCTGGGCTGGGCTAGGCCGGCCTGTTGGCCAAATATGTGAGGTAAGTTAGCGGAGATTATGTTTTCTTCTTCAAAACAAACCGATACTAATACTCCCTCCGTCTCAAAATAAGTGAAGTGGATTTGTATAATATTCTATACAAATTCAAGTCACTTATTTCGGGACGGAGAGAGTATATGGAGTAAAAATCATAACCATGATAGACCTACACTAGACTCAGTTTTGCAATAATGGGTCCTACTAGCGGAGATTATATTTTCCTTCTTCAAAACAAACCAATACTAATACATGCATTACAAATTATGACCAGAATAGACCTACACTAGACTTAGTTTTGCAATAATGGGTACTACGACGTGTGCAAGATACTACATCAATTTGAATGGGGTACTGTAGGATTGTTTTCCTAGCGTAAAGCATGCTCTATTGCTCCCTGTCGCCTGTCCTTCACATGTCGTAGCATTTTGCATGGAGAGCGAATACACGTGAAAGAACGGTATGGTCGACTAGAGGAGGGGTGAATAGGCAACTAACAATTTTACCTTTTCTTTTCACTTTTAAGGGATACTAGACCATGGTAGCGCGTGTTGCCGCGCTGTCCCCTTGGTTAAGAATAGTTGAGAAAGACAAGTTTGGATGTAATAAAAATTGAACTGATCGATAAAGCACTTGAAATGAGAATATTATTTTGTTGGATCAATACTCCCTCTATCCCATATTAAGTGACTTAAATTTGTTTAAATATGGACGTATCTATATACTAAAATACTTCTAGATACATGCAATATTACAACACTTAATATGGGACGGAGTGAGTATATAGGCAACTATACATGACTTTGAAAGGAGCATAGGGACCATGAAAATATACCTACGGAGTATTTATCTTGTTTGGCATGGAAATTAAGGTAAAGAAAGGAAGCATTGCATTCTTTTGGCAGACATATAGTGTTCCCATGGTAGATGAGCTAAAGTATTGGATGAGCAGTCTATTTTGTGTTGTGATGCGACAAAACAATGTTAAAATAAGAATCAACTGAGAGTATCATTTCAGCAAAAGTATATTGACATCAAATTAAAATGGTTTCGCTTCTCCTTCGTGTATCATTGACCATATTTCAATGTCTAGTAACTTTAGATTTCTAACTCTGATCTACAAAATACCGTATCATAAGCACATCATATGCAATATGTGTGCAACTAAACCGCTGCAATGGCATTACAGTGTCAATTTGATTCCTTACATATTTCTTTTCGGAGCTATTTTAATCTTCTTGGCACTTTGTTCAACTTCACTTGCATATGAAATAGATCGTGCAATCAATACTTCAATTAGAAATGGGTGACCACTGACCAGATCCAAGTTAAGCATCCGTACCTGTGGATATGAGACATTCAGCATAGCGAATACCAACAAATGCAGTTCCAATTCGGTCAAAAACAAATGTAGTTCCAAACTACAACATATTACATTGATATCTTCTCTTCCAGAAGCATGAAACTTGAAGCCATCACATCTGCAGATGGTACGTACATCTCCAATAATGTCCTACAAAAGGGTGTAGCAGTTTTCAACTATCTCTCTTCTTGAGTTGGGACTTGACTCTTGAGACAGAGAGAAGGAGGCAGTGTGTTTTACCTCAACTGATGCTCCCCCCTTCCTTCATCATCAATTATCCACCTTGACTGACTTAGATTTCGTGAAATCTGACAATGGGGAATAGTATCATGGGGGATTCATAACCTATTTGTAATATCAACTGAAGAGCAAACATAGACGTAGTATGCATAGAGAAGCACTTACCAAGCGACATAAAATTGATATATGGTGCAATAGTACATTATTATATTTTTAAAGAAATATACTTGATTTTTGAACCATCTTTAATAAGGTTGGACAGTGACTCGCAGAATTACATAATTCTTGACGGAAGTAATTCTACGAGGAAGCAGTGATTAACAAAAAAAATCATAAGTTTGCTATTAGGAAAATTATTCCTTACTGATCGACAACAGAGAGGTGCATTCTCTGCAACTGACAATTCTCGTAAGCATACCTTCAACTATCTTCCAACAATAAGTATGGACAATCTTAGACAGGATATCACAAGATGGCAAAGTTTTAACACCTGAAGGGGGAATCAGGTCGACTTGAAAATCAGTAAAAATACATGGCCAATATCTTGGGTAAATGGATCTTATAAGTAGAAAATTGGCACCTTTTCAGGAGGGAGTTGAAATAAACTACAAAACTCAATATGTGTTTATCATCGTTTGTTTCACTCAAGGATTTTTTGAGTGAATGAATCTGTTTCACTCAACATGTGCTTATCATCGTCCGCTGAATTTCTTCTAGAATAAGTCCACTCTTGATCTTGAATACACTCACTCAATATATGTGTTATCATCTTCTGTTGAATTTCTTCTAGAATCAGTCCCTTCTCTTGATTCTGCTAAAACATCATGTAAATCAGAATATGAATGAAAATAGATGCATACAAAAGGATGATTAAATTAGTTTGTTAAAAAAAATGGCCACTCTTCAAGAAGTTCACTCAGTTTTTGCGGCAATGCCTTATCTGCTTTTCTTTTACGATTACGGTCATTTGGCAATAAACTTTTGAGCTTCTGTCTATGCTTGGAGAGAACACCTCTGCCGTCACAGCCGTCTGTACAGTCTCCGCCGTGGTAATATCGAAGCAAGACATAAAGCTAATTCCCTGCAATCAACCAAACCAGCTGGAACCCTCCCCCAACGACCCTTGTGGGAACACAACAGAAAAGCAGGTGAATTAGCATGTTCCAGAGGAAAAACAACTTCAAAGCTGGATTGTATTTATCCATACATGACAAAACAAAACCTCTTGCATCAGAGAGTAATTTTCCTATCTAAACATGATGTATAACGTGTATGAAAATCTAAAAGATATAAGCATACAAATGGCTACCATACTAAGACAAAATTAAGCTGACATCCATAGAAAAAAAAACCCTACCTAGGCAACAATCATGGCTGCCGGCAGGGGAAGTGGAAGGGATGGGATTAGCAAAGATGGAAAAGAAGTATAAATAGACGGGAGATCAAAAAATCGTAGGCAACTGGAGGTCGAGGGGTACCAATACCATAGCATTGAAAACCATCTTGAAGGCGGCAGTTTCTGTATGGGTGCGCCTGCTCACCTCCTGCGGCGCCGCGGTGCGCCTGTCCGTCTCCGCGACGGCAGCGCACGAGGGTTGGGGTTGGGCCGTCGGGGACTGGGGCACCGAGGCCGCCGGGCTGCATCGGCCGCGCGCCCGCGCCCAAAGATTTGGGCAAAATGGGAGGAGAAGTGAAGGAGGGACCGAGGAGCCAGGCGACGCGAGAACTGGGCCGTTTACCGGCCCAGTTAACCAGCGGCCATCAATTTTCCTGGCGGAGCAGCGTCCGGCCCAACCGGAGAAGCCCGGCCGCGAGGCCCAGGTGCGTTTGGATGGCCGGAGATGGCAAAAAAAACCAATCGGACGGCTGAGAGGGGTGATGGCCTGAGAACCCTCGGAGTCCATCCCATTTTGTTGTCTCTAACAAGCATCAATACATGGGTTCACTAGTATGATGCAATAGCCGAAGCAACAGATAAACAATTAAGCTTTACAAGTAAATAAGGGACAAGAATGATACCACACGGGAGACGAAGATTTATCCCGGAGTTCCACCATTTGGGGAGGTGTGCGTCTCCATTTGGAGGAGTGCTCTACCACAAAGGTAGAGGCACCACAAAGGCTCATCCTGTTCTCCTCTTGTTAATACTTGCCCCTTACTTACTTGAGGGCGAGGTGAGCTCCACTAAGTGACTTTCTTGAGGGTGAACGACAACCCTTACAAACTTGACCGGGAATCTCTCCACAACTCAATTGGAGGCTCGTAAGCCAATCCTCGAGCTCGTCAACACCAAGGAAGAGCACGAGGCGACCGCTTGCGTCTAAGGTTCCCAACAACCCAAGAGAAACGAAATCCACAAAGGAAACAAGGAGAATCAACTTTTTGACTTGGTGAAACTCTAGATCTAGCTCTTCTCCTCCAATTCTCAAAGAATCAACAAGAAGGATGCTTTATGGAGAGAGATCTAGCACTTCGAAGCTTTAGAAATGTTGAGGAGAGAGTTAGGCTTCGGATAGAATCATCCCGAGGTAGGGAGGACTATTTATATATGGCCCCCCCGAAATCTAACCGTTATGCACTTAGTCTGCCAGGGGTGGAAGTTCTGCCGATTTGGAGGAAGTTCCGGTACCTCGAAAGTTCCACCCTTGTTCCGGTCCAACTTCCGCCATTTCCATAGGAAGTAACAGAAGCATCACGGAGGTAGGCCGGATGTTGGCTGGGTGGAACCGCCCTACCAGAGGTAGGCCGGAAGTTCTGGGCCTGGAACAGACCTGGCAACACAACTAGACTTTGGGTGACTCTCTCTCGCATGGGTAGGCTTTATGTGGGTGCAAATATGGTCGATTTGTGCACGTGAAGTTGATTCACCCATTACCTTTTCATGTGTACTCACTCTTAATAGTACGGAGTTCTTACGACTCAATCAAACCGAAAAGACCGCTAAACACAGCTACGCTTTTTTCCTTTTTGAGCGCAACGAACTATCTTGTGCCATTTGATATCAAATCCGAAACACTAGACCACACGGTTAGTCCATGGTCATGTTGTCATTAACACCAAAACACTAGGGATTGAAATGCCCTTTCAAGAGGGATTCACCACATTTGGAGAATCCATAATTTGCCGAAATTTTGGAGTTGAGCGCGCACAGAGAGCTTCAATTAATTTTTATCCACAAGGGATGGGAAACGTGCCATGCACCGGCGGGGCGGCTTGCAGTTTAATATCCACTAGGTTTTGCGTGGCGTGTTTATTAACTGGGCCCCACTGCAGCATGTGGTACCGCAGGGGAGCTATTTCCGGCCAGGATTGGAAACATGTGCATGAATTGGCAGTGAAGTACGCGGTTCAATATACACTAGGTTTTGCATGGGGCATGCAACGCACGACGAATTTGCGCGGGCATGGGGCTTTAGGCGCGGGAATTTCCTCAATACTTCATGCATGTGAGTAATTAAGAGGAAACCAACCCAATGTATTTACAATAATTAACAAATCGGTAGATTCTCATGCAATTTAAACTTCCTTTGTATTCGAGTTAAATATGAAACGATATATAAAATGGGAAGGAATATAAGCTACTAGTAGACATTAGTCAACAAGAGGAAGGTTTGACACATTTTCTAATAGCTTTGAATGGTTTTTCACCAATAAAGCCCCATTTGAGATCGATTATACAGAATATGAAAATGTTTGACTCAAGTTTATAGATTACTAGCAGGTGTGCCCGCGCGTTGCTACGGGTCAACAAAATCACAAGCTATTTATTTTTATTTTTGTATACGCAACTCATAGCGCCACCGAGGTCGGCATGCGGGTGTGGTGGCGTCGGTTGTAAGACGGAGTAGGAGAAATCGTGAAAAAAACTGGAGGAAAATAAAATAACGGGCATTGGCATATTGGTTGTAATTTTAACGAAGTTAACCTACGGTGGCGACCGTACCATCACCACCAACTCCAATTTAATATATTGGTATAGATACGTGAAGTGAACTGGTTAAGGATTTTATCAAACACTCCACTTGACATGCGATTGTGACTCCATTAAACATGTTTAGAAACATGAGTGGTGCCATTTTTTCCCATTGAAGCTACATAGTGTTTTTTCTTTGAAAGATTAACTCTTCTTGTTGCTCAAAGCGTACTTTATTTCACTTAAGCAGAGCATATAGTTCCATGTGAATATTGTTCCGGACTTCAAAAACAAACATTTGCAATCACACCGATAGCCAAATGCCTTCCGAGACATAAATGTTGTGTATGATCTAGTTTCCAGTGTATTATATATATCTTGTATGTCATATGTCATACGCATGCAAATGCATTTCGTTTTGTGCGTCGTTTAAATATACCTTGTTTTTCTCCACCAACTCTCCACTCTTAACCTATTTCCTCTTTCGTTCCAAAAAGACACATATTCCTTGCTCACCTCTATCCATTTCCCTCCTCACGTGCCAATGACAATGGAGGCGTGTTAATGTTTCCACCTTGTTAGTCCATCTATCATTTCTCTTGTTGTGCGGTTGTCATGAGTTCTGACTTGCTAGTCTTTCCTTGCACTAAAGGAGGTTTGAACCTGTTGTGATGTCTTGCAACAATTTTGAGTGCACTTTTGTCATGAGAGAGTTGGAGTGCAACCAAAATGAGCCAAGAAATACATGTGTTTTGTCAACTTTATTTTACGACACCTATAAAAAATCATTGCATCAAGTAACAAGGCTTCAAATCTAAACGCGATGTATCGTAAAAATAAAATCTTGTCTTCACGATCAATTGGTCTTAATAGGAAGGATAGGCAGGTTGATGCGCGTCTAAATTTGTCTTCCTCTTCTTTCGTGAATTTCTTTGAAACTTGGAATCTTCACATATTTTTCAAGTACTTTCATACTAAGCACATTTATTTGGTACCAGGACGTAGTATTGCATAGGCATGGATGTATATCCAGGTATTATCCCGGAAGATTTCTTTTGTTTGGAATCAATTAATGGAAAAGGCAAAACTGGGTTTTAAAAACCAGAGGCATACCCACAGAGAGCAAGAGGCAGCAAAACGAAACGGCCGAGTCAGTCTCTTCTTTCTTACCTCTCCCTCCTCCCAAAAGTCCAAACCCTAGCCGTCTAGCCCTCCCGATCTAATCCCCATACCTACCCACCCCGCCGAGATTTAGGCGGCCAATGTCCCCGCCGTCGCCGCCGCGGTCTCCACGCTCCCTCCCCAACTAGTGCTCTCCCCTCCCAGCCCAAGGATCCGCGCGGCGCGACCGGCCGTTCGAGCTCGCCGCCATGAGCGGCGCGTCCAACAGCGCCTTCAGCGAGGAGGTACTCGCCGACAAGCTCGCCAAGCTCAACAACACGCAGCAGTGCATCGAGAGTATCCTTCACCTGCTTACTTTTGTTTTAAATCTCGGGCCGAATCTCTTCCGAGATTTGTTTTATCGTTTCTTTAGTGTTTTGTTGGAACTTTTGCGCTGAATATCTCGGTTCTTGGTGATTATCTGTAGAAACGACACCCCTGTTCTTGATCTGCCCCCCTTTATGCCTTGCCCTGTTGCCCATCTTGATATGTCTATCCGTAGCTAGCAACTTCCTTCGAAAGGATGTATCTGTGAACGGGAATAGGCGAGAATTGGGCAAGAAATCATTTTGCGGATTCTAGAAATGCAAATTCTCGTGTTTCCATTTCATACCATTGACGCAGAGATGTTTTTGCTTCGCGGGGAGGTCTGTTTGCCTCTATTTATAGTGGGCCCTACTGAAAATGGTGCGGCTTGACTCAAAATCTTGAGATGCATTTAGCAATGTAAATCCCTAGTTTTCTCTTTCTCTTTCTCTTTCTTGACATGTCTTACCATGATCCGGCTGTTTTCCTTAACTTTTATCCTGTTGCTACTAGCGCTGTCGCATTGGTGCATCTACCATCGGAAGGATGCAGAGCTAATTGTCCAGACATGGGCTAAGCAGTTCCATAGCTCTGGAAACGAACAGAAGGTCCCTTTTCTTTACCTCGCTAATGACATCCTACAGAACAGTAAGCGCAATGGCACAGAGTTTGTGGAAGAATTCTGGAAGGTGCTCCCCAGTACGCTTAAAGATGTAGCTGAAAATGGCGATGACCGTGGGAAGAAAACTGTGTCTAGGCTGGTGAGTATCATATCAATAACTGGTTAAGGCTGGTTGCTATATGCATATATCTTGTTAGGAGATAATCATTGTGGAAAAAATTGTTAACCAACTCTTGTTGTATATCTGTTCTCAAAGTTACCGATATCTTGTTATCATAGTTGTGGCACTGTAATACATTTAACACTGCACCAATATTTTTTCTAGGTTGATATATGGCAAGAAAGAAGAGTTTTTGGTTCACGTGCTGGAGGCATCAAGGATGTGATGCTTGGAACTGCTCCCCTGCCTGTATTAGATATGACCAAAAAGAGGTCTCACGGTTCATCCATAAAGATTGTTAAAAGAGATTCACGTTCCGTAAAACTGGTATGATTTTCTCCCCCATCTGCTACATTCTAGATTTCAACATTGGAATGTGCATCGAAGTTCTTAAACTTTTATTGTTGTCTGTACAGAGACTAAGCGTTGGAGGAACTGCAGAGAGAATTGTATCTGCATTGCATAATGTTCTTAGTGAACAAGGAGATGAAGATTCTGACCTGGAAAAATGCAAGACTTCTATGCGTCATGTTGGAAAGATGGAGAAGGATGTTGACAGTGCCTGTAGCAAAGGTAACATTTGTTAACAGCAGCTCTCTATCTTGGCTATCTTAGTATGTATCATGATGTTATTCTCTCATTGTAGCTGAGGATCCTCGCCGTGAGCCCCTTTGCACAGAATTAAAGGGTGAGGAGGCCAGCATGAAAAAATGCATCGAGAAACTCAAAGTAGTTGAAGAAAATAGAGCGGCTGTTGTGTCTGAGTTGAAAGAGGCATTGCAGGAACAGGTCAGAATTACTATTTTTATCAGTAAAGTAATAATGCATTTTGCTTTGCATGTCCACGAGTTCACATTTGGGCCATATAGTTCAACTTTGCTGTCTGTTTATGGATATGTGTAATCTTACTTGTCAAGTTATTCAGGAATCTGAGCTGGAGAAGGTCCGCACTCAATTACAGGTAATGCTGTCCATACATCCCAAGGCATTGAAAGGTTTATACTTGCAGCGTATCTGTAACGTGCAAGCTTATATCGTTCTCATGTTGTTTGACAGCTGGCTGAAGCAATGGTAGAAGAAACAGCCAACATGCAGCGGAGACTCAATAATGAGCCAATCATTCCGTCTGCCAAACTAACGTCATCAGCAGAGACAGGAAAACCACTCTCCAATGGGCAAGTAAAGGGCCAGCAGAAGACAGCTGCTGCTATTCTTGCGGATAAGATCGCAGCATCATCAAACTCTCAGCAGATACTCCAGTCTGCTCTTTCCAAGTTTGCTGCAGAGAATTCATCTGAGATGCGCTCAGATAAGAGGTTAAAAGTTGATCAGGTCTCACAGGTTCCGAGCGTTGCAAATGCTGCTGCCTTTGTACCAATGCCGCCGATCACCACCACAACGGTACAACAGCCCCAAACAATATTGGTACAACAAACTTCTGTCCAAAACCAAGCTCCTGCACCTCAGCCCCAATATAATATGTACCAGGCTCCTGCACAGCATTATGTCCAGCAGCCTGGAGGTTTAATGATGGGCATGCCATACAACATGAACACCATGAATCCTCCTCCACCTCCGCCCCTGCCGCAGATGATGAACTTAGCAAGACCCTCGCCTTCAACACCTCAGGCACAAATGGGTTTAATGGCACAGACACAGCCGCAACAACCTACACAACAGATGCTTCAGCAGCAAATGCAGATGAATGTGGTGCCACCGATGCAGTTCACACTTCAGCAGTCCGGTGCACCACCTTTCAGGCCTTTGCAACCACCTCCAGGGATGCAATTTTTCCATCACCAATCTCAGTGACTTTTTTGGTAGACCGTCCAGCTCTGTTAAACTGTAAAAGTTTCCAGTTTAGTATTGACTGGTAGAGAGGAACTGACTGCTGTAGGATATACCATTGGGTTGCTCATTCCGTGAAGTTGTTGTACATGTAACTTGGGGGAGTAAAATGCTGTGGGATATGAGCTGATTTCTTCTTGGCCCATTTTTCGAAGGTTGTAGGTATTGGGGGCCCGAGCTAGTAATAATCATATGTAGTGCGTTCATGAAAGCAATGTCACTGAGTCTCACAAGCTGTGAGCTATAGAAAGAGAATGTTGTGTACCTGTGTGTCATTCCTCATTAGTACTTAAAAGGATTCTTCTTTCCGGCAGAGTGCTTCCATTCCTTTGTTTAATTGCTTAAAAAAAATTATGTTTTTCTATGAAACTTTAAAATTGTTGTGAAATGTAGATGCATAGCAATTGGTCCTAATTATTGCAACTTTTGGAAGAGGTAATTTAGATTCAAAGATTTTTACTTCATGTGGTACAAGAAAACTTTTGCATTTACATTGCTAAGGGGACTACAAGTGATGAACTTATTGTTACAAAAGCTTCTGATGGAGGGAAAGTTGTATTCAATATCATAGAGGCTATTCAATATTCTTGCTGGTGTAAATAAAGAACTGGCAGATTTTGCTTACATGGATTCGAAAGAGAAGGACTGAAGGTTTGTATCCACTTGCATCGTATGTTTGTGCTAAGTTATGATCTGTCTTGGCTGCATACCAAGGTTCGAAACTAGCATGCCTTTTGGCTTTGCAGTATGATTTTCCTCCTTAAATTAGTCGAAGTACTTTTGTTGCCATGGATTCTCTCATACCAAAACTACTGCTGTAATTGATTAAGGTTTTTATTGACGAATGTGATAACAGGCATTGATTATTTTGATCTAATACAATTTGCACTTGGCAGTACTCGATTGTTTCTTAATGTTATGCTTTGTGTTTTCTCAGTGTTAGTGAGTAGGGAACTGAAGGACAATAGGTCTCAGGAGGAACTTGGATGCTGAAGAGGCAGAAACTATGGATAAGGTTTGAGCCTGTCCTATTTCCCTTTGCGATGTTATGCTTCCAAGTTACTACGTATCGTGAGCCAATTTGATAGAAGTAAAGTTTATTCGTCACTAGAAAAGACCTGTCCAGCTATGTATCAATGCATGCAACTTCAAATAATCCCACTCACACAACATTTAGGTACTTTTTTTACTCCCCATGTTCTTCAAGGTGATATTCTGACAATTAATTTGTTATTTGTAAAGTGTACCTGATAAGTAACTTTTTGTACTCCCTCTGTTCTAAGTATAAGATGTTTTAACTTTGTAATAACTTTTTATACTCTCTCTCCGTTTCAAAGTATAAGATGTTCTAACTCTGTCCTAAGTTAGACTTTTAAGCAAAATTAAAGAAAATACTACTATTCGGATTCAAATTACTTGTTGCAGCTTTGTCTAGATACATGTACACATGTGTCTAGACGCGTTTCAGTTTGTGTCTTGTCTACAATATCAAATAAGTATTCTATGAAATGATATATTATGATGGATTTAATAAAACTTATCTAGAGTTGTAGCCTTGTAGGTGTTGATACACTGATCTATAAACTTAGTCAAACTTCAAGAAATTTGATTTAGGACAAAGATGGAACATCTTATATTTTAAAACGGAGGGGCGTATGGAATTGGGTAAACAAAGGCTGAAATCCTACTCTGTTACTAACTGGACGCAGCATACGCTTTAGCTCAGTCTTGATCACAATTTGGCCACGTGGTCGCAGCTTTAAATCACGCAGTGACAAAATCTCTACCTAATGTTTATAGGATGAAGAAACATGCAAACCTGAGCTGGCCCGCAGCTCGTACAAACAGAAAAAGCCGAACAGATCAATGAAGATGTCGGTGCACAGAGGATTTCTGCCATATTTTCATTCAGGGCAGCAACGTTCTACATGGCTGATAGCAGTTGGTATGCTGTGGCCCCACATTTAAGCGTGTGTACACATTATTCAGATTGTCTGTAAACTTCATGTAACAATCCGTGCACCGAGTAGTGTAGTAATTTTGGTGGTTGCTTCTGGTGAAGCAAGAAGTCAGGGCAAATGGCTAGTGAGATTGATGTGATAGCATATACAGTATTCCATTTTCCCGGTTTATAAGGCACTCACTTATATCTAGGTTATTGATTTGACCAACAAAATATAAGTTGTGTTTTGTCGGTTAAATTGATGACTTATGTGCTATATTAGCCTTTATTAGAATGGACTGCTTTGGTCCTTGCTGTAAGACCTGCCTCCGCACCGTAGTAAGTGACGAAATATTACATTTGGGTCACTTAACAATGACGGAGTATCTTTTTCCGCTAGAACAAACTGGTTGTGCAATTTTATGGAAAGAAAGGCCTGCTTGCACTTGTTTATTGTTTTCTTTGGGCTTATTTTTCAGGTAGACGCGGCGGCTTTGTACTCCGTACACGGCATCTATGCCCGATCTGAAGTCCGCGCGTCCATTGGGGACCTGTTTTTATCCGGCGTAATTGACGCGTCGGAGGAGTCGTAGAATTTTTTGGTTGCGCATGCGCGAGCAAATTGATTTTATCACGATCACGGTCGCCCGGCGTAGCAGCTTGCCTATCTCCTCCCCGAACTTATCAACGGAGAAAACCGGAAAGCAAATAGGCACCAGTATATATGCCACTGTGCCGTCGTCCCCGCCCTTCCCGTGGCCCTTGAACGGGAGGAGGAAGCTGCCCCTGGCTAACCGCCGGCCCGCCACCGCCATACACGGGCGCGCCCCACCCAAAAGTCGAGATCTCGAAACCCAGCCCTGGTCAAGTCCATATCCACCTGCTCCTTGGGCCTTGGCCCTTGGCTCGCTTCACATACCAGCTCCACGGCGTAGCCAACGGGGCTCGTGCGCAGCTCACAGCGCGTCGGCCTCGGTGAAGAGCACGCCTTCGCTGCAGTCGACGGCGAGCTTGCGGCTAAAATTTGTGGGCATCCAGATATATATTAGGCATAAGTCGCCTGGCTTATTACCTGCACATTTTTTCTATATCTATACCAATGTAAAAAAATACGAATTGTTTCATCTTTTTTCTTCTTTTTTTTTGTCAAGCCCCCGAGACCCATCTCGTTTGTCCGCACACAAACCGCTCCTTCGTCCGTTCCAGACGGCCGATCTCCCCACTCTTGGCGCGGCCCAATAGGAGACCTTTTCAACATAAATACTTTCCCTGATGCAACGGAGAAAACATAATTAAAAAGCCAAAGGTATCTCTTCACACATTCGACCTTGCTCTCCTGCTTTGGTGGTGCTCGTTATCTGTAGGTGCAATGGCAGATTGATCCTGCGATGCAGCATATGGTCCAGCATGCGGTGGCTCCTTCCATTCGAGAGCCGGCGGTTCTGGCCTACAGGCTCTATGTTGTCAGACACCGTTTAATTTCAGAGAAAATAGGGGAACATGTTCGTTCTCTCAGCCCTCATCCCCGGCGTGTTGATTTGGGCCAACGGGAGCCGCTACGACAATGCACGCTAAAGCGGTTCAGCTGTGATTATGGGGAATGATTGAGGAAGGGAAAAGAAAGAGAAGGGCCGTGGGATATGGTTCAGAACACCTGGACGGGTCACGGGCCGAGGAGGCATCGTCGAGGACGGAGATTGCGGCGGCCGACGCGCGTGAGTGCTGCTTTTGGCACGAGGAATAAGACGGGCACGAGCGCTCGTGCGGGCATGGGATGGGCGCTCTCAGGGAAGCTGGCCCAAGAGCGAGAACGGGTGTGGTCCAAGAGGGAAAAAAGAAAAAAGAGGAAAAACCCAAAAGTGCCTTGCCTGGGCTGTGGCAGCGCACAGGTATTCTGCTAGTATCATAAAACATGGTGTGGTAGGATGTTACTGCACCTTGGCCTAACCCAGCTCGATTTTACCTCGGTTCGAAGCAAAACCGTCAATTCAACCGGATTTTTCCCGGTTCAGTAGGCTGCCCGGTCCATTCCGCTTAACCACCTGGCAGAGGCGTCGGTTCCGGTTTTTAATGGTCGAACCATCGGACCGGTCCGGTTTTCAAAACGAGACTCACAAAAGATATTCTTCGGGGATTCCTTTCACCTATTTATTCTAAGGGGCGGAAAACACAAGGGGTTTTGCGTAAAAGTACGTTTAAGTTTTTGGTTCCAAACCCCACCTTCGATCGAGCCATCCGTACCCTTTCATCATATTGATGACTATAGTCTACAATCTTTACGAATGCTCTGTTTCTACTTTTCTTTTCTTGACTTCAGTATCATGCCATAAACAATTTTTGCTGTTAACGGATAAGCTATGTTTTGGTCCCGGCCGTACCATATAGTTAGTTCAGGTTCAGGTCTTTGGACAGTTCGGTTCGTAGTGGGTAACTCAAACACGAACGTCCGTGATACAATTTAGCTCGTATGTTTGTGTGATGATGTCTAGTTCTATTGTTCTGCTATTGTCCACCGATATTAACCATATGTCTTGTTCTGGTTGATTTGATTTCCGAAAATATGCGTGGTAGCAAAAAATTATTACTCTTGTGAGAAGCACATCCATATGTTTCTTCACAACGCTACCGCCAAGTTTGATGAATTTGTGCCATGGAAGCCTACACCTCCCTTCTATCATGATTTAATTTTAGGCTGCTTTCAGTTCCAGTCCACTCCGAATCTGTCGTCCGATATAATCTGCATTCGAATCCACATCCGATCATTATGGATTGATTCAAATCCAGCAAAATAATGGGGGCAAAACAATACGAAAAATGCATTGCCCGATCCGATATGTTTACGACCGTAAGAATATAGAATGATGGATGGCAACGAAGAAGCAGACACGTGGCAAAGCCCAAAGTGTGAGATTTGATGTGATCCACCGATAAAGAGCAGGCTCCTTCTAGATATCTTCTTTTCCAATAATCCAAAGTATTTTAGAATGTTCTCAAGTATGCATAACTAGCTCTTAACACTCTCCAGTTATCCAAAACATTCCAGAATATTCTTAAGTATGCATTGCTATTTCTCAACAATTCTTGACTCAAATTTTCTCCCGCGCGCCGGTCTCGCCCTGCTGCCACTCCCCGGCGTTCGAAGATGCTTGCCGGACAGGGCCGCTGCTAGCCGCACTCTCCAAGTGGAACGACCTGTTGTCCGCCGCTCCGTGGCCTTGCACGTGCACTTTCATTTTCTCGGCGACGGGGGCATCTAGCGGCAGTGCCTCCGATCCCATCTTAAACTCGCCACGTCAGCAAATCCAGGTTGCAAATCCCGTTTTATCCGCTGTAGACCGGGATTGAGGAGTATGGGGTGCCAAAGTCAGGGATTAGAAGCAGGTCGAGGTTTGACGTGATCTAACTTTACAAAGACAGGGTTTAAAATGCACTTTATTTACTCTCTTCAGGATGGCGAGATGTCGATGACGACGCGCTCCTCCTGAGCGGTCAAATCACCGTCTGTTTCCTCGTCAAAGTCGAATGAGGAGCCTCCGTCTTCACTTGCACGATCAGAGTCGTTCATGATGGAGTCGAAATATGCCTCAAGCTCATCGTCGCTTGCACAACGAGCTTCGTCCCATGCTGCACGAGCTGCGAGCTCCGCACGGTAAGACTCGCGCGAGGCAAGAAAAAAAAGAATGCACGGCGATGTCCATGTCATCGAGTTTGGCGTAGCGTGGAGCGAGCAAGTAACTGGGTACCGAGCTGCGTGGCTGAGTTGCGTGGTGGACGGTTAGGAGACGGCGGGAGCTTGATGCAGTGTTAGGTTGCCAAGCGCTCGCTCGAGAAGAGGGAGATCGACGGGATCCGGATCTAGCACCGCCGCCGACCACACGGCTCGGCCTTGGGGATCTGCAGCTCGAGCAAACCTAGACCGAGAAGGCCTTGGTGACGCCGGCGATCCTTCTCTGCCGAGCCACCAAAACAAAGAGTGCTTGGGGGCAGACATGTAGGCGTGGCGTGGTTGATGCTGCTAGCTGCGAGATTGAGTGTGTGTGGATGAATGGCCAAATGGGAGAGTGTACAAGTATAAATAAACAAGTGCACTAGTAAAATCAGCGGCGCAGCTTCAGCTATACGGGTAAACCATGAACTACGAAATCTCCCATGCAAACATGTGTTGCTGGCGGTGCCATGAGTCAAAAGGGACTTTTTTGATTTCTGAGACAGTGGTAAATAATAACGGCCACATAGGCCAGGACAATGCAGAAAATTAAATGTTTTTCCTTATCGTGCAAAATCATAAAACACCATCTCTGGTAGCAGTTGCGAAAAAATACGTTACTTTCTTTTTCTAGAATAAGGAAATAAAATCCATTAGTATTCTGAATAAGGACGAATAACTGTATTGTAAAAGGTATTAAAAAAAAACTTTGTCGTATGGGTATGGCCCATGAATTTCATGTACCTGGGTTCAAAAATAAAATGAATTTCGGTAGAGAAAAGCCATATGACTGAAACCCCATGTATCTCATGTACCTGCCGGATTGAATTTTAGTACAGGAACAACCTGGGCCGGAACAGTAAACGTAACAAACAACCTGGGCCGGAACAGTTTCGTGTGCTGTACCAATTTGAAAATAGGACCGGGATACACCATAATCAGAAGAAAAAAAAAGACAAAAACTAAAGTCCACTAGTGGAACCTGAGCCGGCCCATGTTTGACCAGGCAGCCAGGCCGGACATGGACCAAAAAGGAGGCAGCAATGTCAATGGGCTCGTGGAAATACGGGATATACGGTACAGATGTGGTATTGTACTAATATGGACCGGTCCAGGATAGTCATAGGATGAGGAAAATAGATGGGTAGGATATCAAGAGCCTCCTGGGTCTCGAGAGCCATTATGAATTTTCACCATTCTAGTTATAACATATTGTTTAGTCGATGAAAGGAGAGGACAAGGTCTTAGAGGTAAGTTTTGTGTTTCTGTCAGACAAAGAACGATAAGAATTTTCCTTATTGAGTTGATGACAACGTGGGCATTCTGCATGCAGGGCTTGCAAAATAAATTCTTGACTAAAATTTATCTAAATATGGATATATCTATTCTTAAAAAGCGTCTAGATACAAACAATTTAGGATCGGAGGGAGTAGTAAATAAATCTTAGCGAGAAGTTGGAGATCACCTTTATATAGATATAATAGATAATTGATTCGAGAACATGTTAAGAACCCCATATTCTTACGTGCAAAGGAGAGCAGAAAATAACACTGATGCTAGCAATCTCCAATTATCCCCGAAAAAGCAACAATACAATCATATCAGACATACCTCTTCAAGAATCAATAGATCAAATTATCAAAAGCATTTTGGAAGTGAATTATGAGAGAACATCTTTGATACTACTATGTTCCAGCAGAAGTTCGATGGCATGTGAAGAGAGAAGCAGTACAAATTACATGGCAGGAAAAAACTTAAATCACTTGCTAAAAAATAAATTTGCAACCAGAAAGTGCCTGACTACTTTGTCAAACTGCATTTCCTTGAACATTGTGCATTCCTTAGCATCTCAATCGATGAATAGTTGCTCTGTAGGCATTCTTCATGCATAATCAATAATTTCTCAGCAACCTCCTTGTCACAAAACAACAATGAACTTAATAAACATATATCGTGCAATGTAAGAGCAAACCGAAGACAAGTTACATAAACCAACAGAAAAAGTACATTCTTGATTATGGTTAATCAGTTTCAGCTTTCTGCTACTGAAGCTAGGGACGGAACAAAGGACCAGAGTGGAAAACCACAAGTAGAATGGGTCCACTGGCCACTGCGTAATAACCTAATGGTCTTTTGGTCCGAACAGGTCAACCCTTTCAGCCACAAGAAAATGGCACAACTTCAGATATTCATTACTTCTCCACGTTTTCCATGGTTGATAGTCTCATAGATCTGGAAAATAAAACTCCTCCTTGCTATCCACCTGAGTCGCCCCTTTCTTCTCGCCACCTACGGTGAGCTCCTCGGCCACTTCACCAACCACCTTGTCCCAGCATTTTGCTTCTCCATCACTGCTCCTCCGCCTCAGATGATAACCTCGCCTTCTTCCTCTCCAAATGTAACAGAGGTCAACCCAACTGGATCTGATTTGATTTTTTTTGTTTTTTAAGATGTGGGTGGAGAAGCTTGACGCTTTGTGGTGAAATTTGTGAGAATGCATATTAACAGTTTCATACCCATGGCTGTCAGCCTGTCACCTCTAGGTCTTGAATTCAATCGGTGTGGTATTGCTGCACTGCAATAGGCAGAGGAATGGGAAAACAGAGTTGCAGTTATTGTGCTCGTACAATCACCGGCTGCCATGGCTTTTAGATTAGGTTGGATTTCCTTTTTGTGAGTGACTTTTTAGTGTAAATCAGAACCTTTTATTTTCTTGATTCCCTTCGAGTGGCCTCTCACTGTTTCAAGCTAACAACAGCATGGGCAATGCCATCCCACATGACCCAAAGGCTGAGTGGGACTGGAGTCAGGCAAGGATGCCATGTGGGTCAACACATTATCTCAACTTTCCCCATGGATACCAAAGGCCAGGGTCATACCACCATACCCAACTCCCATCCTCGACACGAGTCTAGAATACAATTCCGAAGACAAATTAGCTACTACAAGTAATGTTCATATAGAACAACCATACTACTAAGGCTACCTGTCTAGCATGAATTTTCATGATCAAAGCATGTATATGCGCAGATAAGTTAAGGTGTTCAACACATATTTGACATGAGAAAGAAGGTAATAAACCTATCTGAGATTGTGCCAAGCAGGGCAAGGTCTTCTAGTGCATAATAACTGGTAAAAAATAGGATCAACTTCTTGCGGAAAAAGCCAGGCACTAAAAAGTACGTACTACTGTATCATCTAAAATGAAGTGAAACATACACCTGCACATTCTAACTAAATTTTGCTGTGAGCCCAATTACACTCAACGAATGCTAAATCAAGACCAACCCTTCTTTCTAATGAGAGTTATATGTACAGATACACATGTAACCATGAACATTCAATGAGAAGGTCCAGAACTAGTTCAGGGCTACAACAAATTTATCAAATTAAAAGCTTATGGATGATGCTAAACATGTAGGAGAGAGGAAACAATTACCTCCTCAACACTATCATAAAAAAAGTCAGCCCTGAAGGATTCAGATATTGTGTTATCCATCATATTCGCCAAGTCATCAAAATAAAATGGACCTAGAACAGAAACATGACCAATATTAGATGTAATAATAAATTCGAACCGACAAGCGACAAGCACACTGTCGAAACATGTACTTTTCCAACCTATGGTCCAGATGAAATCAACTGACTACCTAATAAACTGATAATGCAGAAGATATTGGTTTTCCTAATATAAAAACATTCTTAATTAAGAGAAGTGTATGAATATCAATAAATTGAATGAAGTATAAATACAAGTACATGAGAATAGAAAATTCAATATTATAGACCATTAAAGTAAATGCTGAACAGAATAAAGAAGCTGGGGTGCAAATCATTAGAAAGGTAGATATTTTTCCTATTGGTTAAACAAAGCTCGGTAGTTCTAACCTAAATTAAATTGTTGCCACATTGCTGGTGAGACTATTGGCATGGAATAGAATCTATACTCCATAGAACTATTCGATTTGAACCAGGACTACAAATCAAATAGCCGTTTCTCTGCCACCGAATCCGGCCCTAATCCCCGACAAGAAGAAACTGTTGCGGAGGCTAACTTAACACCGATCGAAGGCGGGTACGCGTTCTGTACTGTACCATGGCCGGAATTCCGTTTCTTGCAGAAGAAAATTCTCTGAGGATGCGGAAGAGCAGGAGGAGTAATTAAGTACCCTTAGAGTTGGAGAACCAGGAGAGGATGGATGCGGCGAACTGGTCTGCCTTGGCGCGGGAGTCGCGGCCGCCCGACTGGTTCTCCACTGCCATCTGCAACGCCGTCCACCGCCCGAAGACTAGCCTGATACCCTCCTGGAGGGCCGCCGCCGCCTGGGGCGAGAGCGCCCCGCCGCCGCTAGTGGATGCCGACATGGTGCTGCGAGCGCTCTAGGAAGACGGGCTTGGTGGTCGCTAGGGTTCGGGAGTTTTCTTTTTTCCTGAGGGGATAGGTTTCTCTTTTGGGGTTTGGCTTCTGGGGTTTGTAGGCTGTGATTTATGAGAAGAAAGAATCCACTCCGAAAAACCCTCGCAGTGGCTGCGGCACCCATCGAGGTACCCCCGCCCGCCAGCGAGCCCAGCTCCTCCCCCGCCAGCCCAGCTCTGCGCCAGCCCACCAACCCAGCCAAGTTGCCGATCGACGGGAAACTACCCCTATAAAAAAAGCGCCAGCGGAAGTGCGGGAAGCGAAAATAACTTCCAAACCCCCACGTATCATCAGTCCAGGGATCAATCTGATGGAACATAGGAGAAATGAATATCGTTGCACAATAACTTAAGATAAAACAAATTTTATTATTAATATGCCCAACAACTTACAAAGTACAATGTCTCGTGTCATTGTTACAATCAGAAAACAACGGAGAGTAAATGCATAGCGATTCCATCTCAGCCACAGGCAGTCGATGTAGTCCACGTGACCTCATTCGTTAAAACCTCCTAGTAGTCATAGCGGCATCCTTATCTTCAGGAACTCTGTACATCAACAACAAAAGCAATGCGATGAGTACATTACGTACTCAGCGTGCCTCCTCTGAGAACCTCGATAACTACATGTGGCTACAAAGGAAGGTTATGTGATTCTTTTGAATAAAGGTGATTTTATTTGAAATACAACCATACTTTTGATGAAAGCAGGTTTTGATGAAAACAAGTTTATCTCATAAGCATTAACCAACAACCACTCGTAAGCATTATCCAACAATGTGATGGTCCTCAACTGCTCACCCAAATTTTTAGTTCTAGCAAGAAATTAGAGAGGAAGGAAGGGAAAGAAGACATGCCTCGTATGTCAAGAAAGATTCATGTGTCGTCCATGACCGCGGACACGGCTATTCGAATAGTTTTACCCCCTGCAGAGGTTAGAGGTTGTATAATGTATCCACATGATACGATCTCACCTTGTTGCCACTAGTCGTTGCTAGTGCGATACATGCACATCAGTGTACCGGCAGGTAGATCGTGACAAGGTCTTTTAGCTACCTCCGCCAATGATGTGACGAGCCCACCGGGTCTGGCGCACGGAATGAGAGTACGTCCCCATCTCTGGTCCCCCATATGTGTCAAGGGTTCCCTATCTCAGGCGACACCCCATTTGCGGTACGGCGTCATCGGCACCTAAGGCTGACTAGTTTACTTGACCAAGCCAGAGCCAATATAGCATGTGGTCGCACTGTTGTCACAATCTTCAGATTCAAGACTTATTAGGACTCATCCTCTATGGGCGGCTAATTGCTCCCACACAGGCTAGCAATTGCTCCTTCAACCAATGATCCAGTTTCCACCCGCACCAGTTGTATGATAAGTTTCACGCAGAGTAGGTCGAGAGAGTAGAACGTTCCAAGAAAATGGCCTACTCCTAGCTTATCAAGCTCAACAAATTTCAATAATGATATCATCGATCCGAAGATCACTTAGAATAATTGAGATTTACTAACGAATAGTGAGCATAGATAAGCATTTCTACTCTACAAGATTACTATATAAAACTACTCCAGGTATCAAAGGATCGACAACAAGAAGATCATGGCAAACTGTCAATCGACATGCTAAATACAAGAATAAAATAGCATGCATTTTATAAAATAATAAAATAACTAACTCTAATGCCCCTTTGAAAACATATGAAGAGAAACTAAAAGTTGAACTGTTCTTAGAACACCTAACAGGAACAGGGAGCAAAAAAAATTCAGAGCCGCCTCTTACATTTCTATGCATAGGAACAATCTTATATCTGATTTGTATTTTGTCACCATTATCTACATAATTATCTAAAACAAAAACTGATTAACACCTTAGCCAATCAAAAAATAACCACGAGAATAGAAAACAAAGGAAACCTTGAACTCACCCTACCTACTTGAACAGGAAAACCAAGTTCAGTTGTATCTTCTGCAAAGCAAATCTTCAAAGAGGCAAATCATCAAACACCTTGTGTGCAGGCAGATAGGAGTACCTAGGCAAATCATCAAACAACCTTTTGTAGAGGAAGGGAGAGAGTCAAACCAGGGAAACTTCCTGGGTTGAAGTGGTCGGGCAGAGGAGTGCAGGAGGTGAACAACAATTACTGCAAGCAGGGCCGAGGCGGAGTGTGGTTGTTGCCCACTCGCACAATGGTCCAACAATGGCTACGCTGCCCCCTATCGCGCAAATCACGCCCGCGGCCCCGCGGCCTGTGGACCTCGTCGCCACACCCTCCTGCGTCTCGTGCTGAGCAGGCCGGCGTGTGTCGTGCCTCGCCGCTGCTCTCCAGGGCCCCCACCCGTGTGAATAGGCGGCGTACCCCGTGGACCTTGCCTTCGCACCCTCCTGCGTCCCCGTTGAGCAGGCTGACGCACCACTGCCCCGTGAGGAAGAAGATGGTGGAGGAGGGGAGATGAGGGGCGCTGGATGAGGGGAACGGACAGGGCCAGGAAGGAGGCCATGAGCAGGGTTTTAAAGGCCGAAGAAGGTGTCGGCTCAGCTGACCCGAATCCAGAGCAATGATGGCAGATGAATGCTTGGACGATGAATGCTTGGACATGTGTTGCTGTTTCTGGGCGCCTGATTCTTTAAAACCTTTGAGTACTCGAAGCCGCGTTCTTATCTTCATGAACTCTGTACATCAACAACGAATACATCAACAACAAAATCAATGCGATGAGTACATTACGTACTCAGCGTGCCCCCTCTGAAAACCTTGATAACTACATGTGGCTTCAAAGGAAAGTTATGTGATTCTTTTGAATAAAGATGATTTTATTTGAAATACAACCATACTTTTGATGAAAGCGGTTTTGATGAAAACAAGTTTATCTCATAAGCATTAACCAACAACCACTCGTAAGCATTATCCAACAACGTGATGGTCCTCAACCACTCACCCAAATTCTCAGTTCCAGCAAGAAATTAGAGAGGAAGGAAGGGAAAGAAGACGTGTCTCGTATGTCAAGAAAAATTCATGTGTCGTCCATGACCGTGGACACGGCTATTCGAATAGTCCACTAGTCGTTGCTAGTGCAATACACGCACATTAGTGTACCGGCAGGTAGATCGTGACGAGGTCTTTTAGCTACCTCTGCCAATGATGTGACGAGCCCACCGGGTTTGGATGGATGGATCAGGTTTCCGTGCGATGGATGGATCCAAGCTGGGGCGCACGGCCCGGTGCGGGTCTCAGGACGACACGGGCACGCAATGGATTGCTCGGGCCGACACGGGAATGTAGCGGAACGATCGTGGGCTCATGGCCAGTGGGAATGATGTTGCCTGCTGACGTGGCACAAATCTTTGACATGATTGTTTGCTGATGTGGATAAGCTACATGTTGAGAGAAATAAGTTAGTGGGTGTACTTAGATATAGAGAATAACGAATTAGTGTTTGACTTGATTTCTGAAAATTTTGTTCTCTTTATTCGTCATGGAACCATCGCCTGTTTGTGATAATGCCTGAGAGGAGCGAATTGCAGTGTTATTTTTGTGCTGCCTCGTTAAGTGCTAGCTAGCTTCGCGAATTGCAGTGTTATTTTTGTGCTGCCTCGTTAAGTGCTAGCTAGCTTCGTGGACTCTGGCACAGACTTCAATAACTACGGAGTAGTATGGTTATCATTGTTAAAGTTAAATAATATATGAAATTAAGCTAAATCTAGCTAAAACACACAGGTTCGGATAAATCTTGTCAAAATTAGGTATTTTAAGTTGAAAACAACTCTTAAACTCATCATTTTGCACTTACATCAATAAACTCGGGACTTAGTCAAAATTTGCAGTAAATAAGGACATTCCAGACACTCTATTCCCATCCAGTCGCAGTTTCAATACTATCCAAAACGTCCAGTCGCAGTTTCAATACTATCCAAAACGAACAGCAAGTCATGTACAGCTCCAGTCGCAGTTTCAATACTATCCAAAACGAACAGCAAGTCATGTACAGCTCCAGCAGAAAATTAGCTTCTTCCAGCTCGAGCTAGCTTCTGTTCAGCTCCGGCCTAAACAAAGACAACCTAAGCATTGTATGAAAGGAATTAGGCCTATGGTTTTTCTAAGCAGGTCCCACATTATGGTCTATTTTCAGAATAAGGATCGGAGATGCCTGAAAAATCTGTACCATCAATGAGTAGGGTAGCAAGGATAGAAAGCATTAGGGAGGAGCGGGCAAGACATGTCCATAAAATAACCACTCCCAAGAGACGGGTGTAGTAAATTCCCCATCTCGATTTCGATCACAGCACTTCGGATAAGAGTCCAGTCTCTCGACCAAAATTTTATTTCTAATCACGACCGCATCTGTCAGAAGAGCAGGCTAGCACTCGTACAAGCACAATAATCAAATCCCGTTTCGAAGAAACAAAACGAGGTAAAACAGTGAGCTAGGCACAGCAGCTCGGATCTACTAGTTGAGAGAGCTGAGACCTACGGAACAAGACCAGGAAAAAAAAAGTCCATGCGGCCATTTAAGTGGCAAAACGACCTCACTTTTGCTGTCCGGACTGAACGGGTTCCACCACCTCAGCTTCAAGCGGCTCAGCCTCCAGCACGGGCTCAAAGCTAACAGGTGCGTCATGTTGCTCGCTTGCCTGGGCATGGGTCACCCACTTGCCCGCCATAGCGGTGCTCATCATCTCGTAGATCTTCCCGCTCAGCTCCGTCGGGTTGTCGGGCTGCAAAATCATGGCATGGGCGTCAGAAATATCAGGGTGTAGGTACAAGAGAAGGGACGAGTAGAGAACAGAGCATGTGTACTTACTGAAAAGCCACTTGATATCATAGATGTTTCGAAGAGGATGTCGATTGCCTTCAGAGCTTCTGGGTCATCGGGGTTGCTCCTGCACGCAGCCTGCATCGCCAGGAAAGAAAGTCGTGAGGATCAAGTGTATAAAAGCTACCTAAACTTGCATATCACATACGTAATATGTTGTTCCAGTAGCACTAAATGCCTATGCAGCGATGGGGTGGAAATAATACGAGAGCAAATGCTGAAGAACACTTACATTCAATCCCTTGATTATCTCATGCTCTGGGTTTATTTCAAATACTTTCCTTGAACGCATGAAATCCAAAGAAGACGTATCACCCATGGACTGTGCCCTCATCAACCTGCAAAACAAAAACCCAGTTTCATTAACAAAAATTAAGTCATACAGAGAGAGACATTAACTGTGAAATAAGCAAAAAAAGAGCCCACAAACCTTTCCATATTGGCTGACCAACCAAACTTAGCTGCAACTAGAACACACGGGGATGAGCTGAGGCGGTTGGATATATCAACACGAGCAACCTTCTCGCCCAAGCGTTTCTTTATCCAATCACATGTTTGACTGTATTCCTGCTTAATTTCCTTTTCTCTTTCCTCATTCTTGTCACCTAGGTTATATTTGCAAGCTACAGTCAGAAACTATGAAGCACAGAACTGTGATAAATGAATACTGTGCTTATCTCAATTCTGCAAAGCAATATGTAGCCTAAAAAGAGAATAGTTCCTAATACAGGACATCATTTGGCTGATTGTATGAAAAAATAACTGCTAATTGGTCGCATCTATGTAAAATATCACTTTGGCGATTAATGGGAATTAATGGAGTGAAGCAATTAAGGGAGATATTTCTCATTTTCCACAACTGTGTTTTTCAAAATTCAAGTTAATATTAAGCAGTAAAAAAAACTATATATTTGTACACATACCTAAGTCCAAGTCTTCCTTGCTAATATCCACAAAATTCTTATCCTTGTAGGAGTTCAGGTTTGTGATCGACACTTCATCCATAGGGTCAACTAAAAGTAAAACCTACAAGACAAAGAACAATATTAAGGTCAAAATTGGCAATAGAATAATCAACTCATTTCTGGTACGAAGCATAAACTCTTTTGCACGTGCTATAAGCGGCCTAGAGGAATCATTTGTTCTGATTGAAGTCACGATGTTTGACAGCTTGGAAAAACAAAATTGTCCCAGAGGAATTTAGGCTGTATCAAGAGTAGTGACTAGTGAGCATAAAAATAAGTCCCAACCCTCCTGTTTGTCCAAATTAGTGATTAAAATGTTCGCTGTCTCAACCCACGAACTTGCACAAGACCTGGGGTGATCATACTTGCCTGGTTGACCCAATGTAGCTACAACCACTATTTTCAAGCTAAAGTTTGGCAGGAGAGACGAATTGCATGACGTAAGACGGTATTCAACTGAAGAAACATATATAGAAGCTATCATACAACTGCCACAGGGAGGTAGCCTCAGTACATACCTCGTAACCCTTTTCATTAAGCTTCTCCAAGAAAGGTGCATTTTTGGCACTGCTCAAACTATCTCCAGCAATGTAGTAAATGGCCTTCTGATCGGGTTTCATACTTTCCACATATTCATCCAAGCTAATTAATTCATCATTGCTTTGAGAAGAAAAGAAGCGGAGCAAAGGAGCAATCCTCTTGTGATTTTCCTTGTCTTCCATGCAACCAAGCTTTAAAAATTTGCCATAGTTCTCCCAGAATGTTTCATAGTCCTAAAGTAAGCTGTCAGACGAGAAAATTGAAAGAAAGGACTAACATGCTCCAAAGGAAAAGGGAAGGCTTACATCTCTGTTTTCACTACAAGAAATGCCAAGTATCATATCAAAGGCCTTCCGCACCAACCTCTTTCTCATTATTCGCACCTATGAAAAACAACAAATGGGGATAAATCAATACGTAAGAACTTGATATTGAAATGTACAGGATAAAGAAAGAGCAGAAATACCCCCCACAACAACTTACAATTCGACTTTCTTGAAGGATCTCACGAGACACATTAAGTGGAAGGTCATTTGAGTCAACAACACCCTTCACAAAGCTCAGGTATCTTGGGAACTGAATCCATCATAAACCTCACTTATCAGATTGACATGTAAACGTTGACAAAGAAAGAACCATGATGAACAATAGCTGTGGATCAAACATACCAGTTCTCCATCAAAGTCATCAGATATGAACACACGCTTGACATAAAGCCTGATATTCTTAGTCTTCCTATCAGTTATGTCTTCCTTCTTTGTAGCAGGCACGTAAAGAATTGACCTGAATTCTACTTCACCCTGCATACAATTAGTTCAATAACAGTTACTTGAATGGAACTGTGAATATGTTCCATGCAACTATATATCACCATCATGACATAGTCAGAGTGAGAGTCAGACTACATGATACTATGGACCACGGTCAAGAGTACATTCATGAGAGATCAGATGCAGGTGTTATTTTGTCAGAATTCAAGCGACATATATCACACATGGGCTAATTTAGCATTCACAGCAATACCAATAGCATTAACATTTAATGATCCATTAGAAAATACTCCGTATTATTTTCCCTCTTGCAAGATAATGTTACAAAATCAGGACTAAAGCTTACTACAGCTGCAGCTGCCGTACTGCAATTATAAATAACACCAGTATGGGTACTAGTAGCCTAATTTCTCAGCTCCAATCACATATGGGTTTTATCTTGTACAAACTTCTTTCAGCCAAGAGCCAATACATGGTTCATTGATGAATACTTCTCCAAGTCTATGGTTACCAATTCAAAGATATAAAAGGTGAAAAGAAATAACAGGCATTCGTTGATCAACTATGCAGTATGCACACTGCACAAATTATCTATAAGCAAAAGGAATTGCACATAGGATCCATTACACCGATATGATAGTGATAACTGATAACTCTTGACTCACCAAAAAAAAAAGGAAAGATAACCAATCAAACACAAAGAGACATACCTCTGTAGTGAAGTGTGAGGAGGCCAAGGGATCCAAGTACTCATTGAAGGTCTTCTTGTAAAATTCATTGTACTCCTCAGTTGATACCTCTCTAGGATTCCGAAGCTGGCAACAACACAACAGGGGGGAATAGTTTCAGACTCTCGTGAAAATTTCTATAAATTAAATTTTTAAACGAATATATATAATCATTATGCCTTGACAAAGAGAGCAACACACTAAATGGTGACAAATCTCACCCAAATAGGCTGTGTTTCATTTGTAAGCTCCCAATCCCAATACTTCTCCACAACAGTTTTTGTCTTTTTCTTAGCCTGCACAACAGAATCTGGATCAGCTGAAAGCAGCATAACATACCAAAGTTTTTACAATTTGCAAAGTTACCTGTTTTTCAGTGTCACCATCACCCTCTGTTTTAGCTGCAGCAGGATCCTCATCAACCTCAACCTAGAAGATCATAAATGCTCCATTCAAGTAATATTCTATCAAATAAGGAAAAAGAAGTAAAAGATTGCTCACCTCTTTTGTGAAACCTTTTTCTTGCCAAGTGTAAATAGGGAAGGAGACGAACTGAGAATAATTCTTCACGAGTTTTTGGATCCTCTCAGGGTGAGCAAAACCCTTGTCGTCACGCTGAAACAAAGCATATTCAAGTTTAAAATGGGGTGTATAGTAAAAAAAAGAAGTTGGACGTCAAAACAAGAAAACGGACCTTGAGGTAAAGAGTAAGGCGAGTTCCCCTCGGAAGCAGCTTCTCTGGATCTGTCTCCTCTCTAATGGTGTAAGAATTAGATTCTGATTCTGCTTCCCAAACATATTGCTTCTCTGATCTCGGGCTTTTTGTTGACACAGCAACCTATTATACCGAGAAAAGGTGTCAATACAATAACTTAGCAAAAGACGCTCCTCCAGGAACAAAAACTCAGCAACTCCAGCTCATCGGCAACCACTGTCAAATACAACCATGATAAGGCCGTACCTTATCTGCAACAAGAAATGCAGAATAGAAACCAACACCGAATTGGCCAATCAAGTTGCTATCAACACTAGCTTCTTGGCTCTCCTGTTGCACAATAAACATAAGAATAATACATATAACAGGGTTTCAAAGGCGAGCACAAATAGAATTGAATTAAGCCTGCAATTTTACCATACCTTCAATGCCTTCAGGAACTTAGCGGTTCCACTGCTTGCAATAGTACCGAGAGATTCAACAAGTTCTTGCCTCGTCATACCAATCCCAGAATCACTGAAAGCAAATGCAAGTCATGAGGCAAATCATTTCCCCATGAGAGACTACAGCTGATCAACAGCAAGTAATGTAGCGCTTACGTAATTGTTATTATTCCATTATCCTTGTCTGTTTGGATCCGAATGTCAAGTTCAGGGCCATCCTTCAGAAGATCAGGATCAGTGACACTGAGATAGCGCAACTTATCAAGTGCATCGCTTGCATTGCTGCAAGTACAAATAAAACAAGAAATAACAAATTAGGTCAGTGGGACCAGACTGAAGTTCAGTAACATACTCATTATATATGTGTCACTGAAATTAAACCTAACTAAACAAACAGTTGCCAGACTGAAATTAATCTAGATGACGGGTAAAAAATGCTAAAAAGCACGAAATGTAGGAGTAAAGTCAGAGATAACTTCTTTACTAAATTGAACTATTTATGTTCTCAACTGTTGCCCACCTGACCAACTCTCGAAGAAACACTTCCTTGTTGCTATACAAGCTGTGCACAATCAAATCCATAAGCCTATTCACCTGTCATCACAAATTGCACATCATCATTTGTAACACAAAACATTGTTGAGAACCAAACGGGAAAGAAACGGCTGTTTCTTAATAGGTACCTCAGCCTGATACTCAAACTTCTCGGCAGGTGGTGCATCAGATGAATCAACAGCTGCAGCGCTTGATTCATATCGTCTCCCAATAAGGGCACTCTCCCTCACCTTGAGGGACACCACATTTGCAGCTCCATTAAGCTTGGGGGCCGCAAGCACAGAGAGCAACCTCTTCCCCCCAAGCCGTGAAATGCCAGAATCCGGGTTTGCTACCTGAAGTTTGCGTGATGGAATCGGATCAAACTGCTAAATTAACAAAACAACAGGTCCTGTGTCCATCAAACCTATCAACTGCACATTTCTCGCCGAATTAAGCAAAACACGTTGAGACTAAATGACAAATCAGACACTAAAGCAGATCGACACCAAACTGAAACCCTCGCACAGGCACGAATTAACCACATGCCGCCAAAACTAATCTAAATACAGAGCCCAATTTGGGGGTGGTGGGTGGGGTCAGATTGACAAACCCATTCCAGCTAATGGCGAGCCACTCAATTGCAATCAGCCAAACAGAGAACGGGCACTGTGTGTGCGGTCACACGCACGTACCGGGCGGGGCGGAGTCGAGGAGGAGGCTGGGGCGGCGGTGGCGGCGGCGGGAGTGTCGCCAGAGACAACGAAGGCGGCGGCGTGGCGGCGGGCGGCGGCGCCGGCGCAGAGGGATCGCCTCGAGGCCCCTAGCATCTCCGCTTGTCCTCCCACGCGAGGGCGAGAGCTGTTGGCTGCAGGCGCGCGTGCGCAGGTGGGCGAACTGGGGGAAGACGACGGGGGACGCGAGGGTTTTGGAAGAAGGGTAGGGTTTTGGGGGGGTCGGCGGATGGAGGGGGTTGGAGGCGCGGAGGCGTATAAATGGAGTGCGCCTTGCGGATCAAGAAGAAGGAAGGGTGGTTCACTGACACCGCGGCCCAGTTTCTGGGCCTGGGTCGTCAGCGAGGGACGAGATATTTGGTTGGGTTTAAGCTGTGGTAATTAGCGGTGTTGTGGAGAAAGTTCTGGAGTTTGGGGTGGAGCGAATGTGCTACGTGCACCGGTGAGGGCATTCGGAAATGCAACCCTGCGAAGTTGACATGCGGGCCAATCGGTAGGGTGATGGCCCACGGTCAGCGTCTGTTCTTCGGAGTTTCAGGTCGGTAGGACTTGGTAGAACGAGGAGGGCGAAAGCATCTCCGCTATGACATGTGGGGCCATGTGGTTCATGGTCCACCTGTCAAGAAGGGGGCACAGTGACAGTCCAACTGTCAATAACTTGTGCTGTATCCCGGTTATATGAGGTGGAGTTTTTTTCTTCTTTTCATTTTGCGAGCAAGGTAGACTTTGTTTTGACACTAAAGGGCTTGTTTGACACCAGCGTAATTTTTAGTCACTATGTTCTGGTATTTGAGGGGTTTGAGTGTTCACCAAAAAACTCTCAAAACGCCAAAACACTAGTACGATAAGTGTTTTAATTTGGTGAAAAAATGAAGTGTTTTGTCGGGAAAACTATGGATAATCTCCTCTAAACCTTTCCTACTAAACAATCATTTAGGGTTTCTAATGTTTTTCAATTTGGAGCGGATAATACCCTAGAAAACACCCATAAAACTCTAATACCAAACAAGGCCTAAAGGTAAAGAAGGTTCGGGATTTTGGGTGCTTAACATAAGTGTTGAGGGCTAGTCAGTGCTTAGGTGCTCCAGTTTGTTCGGAAAATAACCTAAGAAACTTGGTCTCTCGAGAGACCACGTGCATCATATGATATGTGGCTACATTCCATTTTAAAACTAATCAACGCATCAGGAGTGAGAAAAAATAATACTAATCATGATTATAATACAATGATTTTTCTATATGTCATGAGATGGACGTGGTCTTTCATGCTAGAGGAGAGACCATGTCTCTTAGAATTATTTTCCGGTCTGCTGATGGGTAGAATGTTAGCGGTGAGTCCATGACCCTTGAGAGGCGTCCTGTTCGTTAGCTAAAATGTCTCCACAAAGTCATTGGACCTATTATTAGCAAAAGGGTTTATAACTTTCCAAATAAACCATTTTTAGGGGGTGCAAATTTAATAAAACCATGTAAGTTTCAAAAAAAATTCCAAAATGTCATATTTTGAAGGTGTGATACTCTACAAACGCGCAAAAATTCAAATCAAAACTCAAATGAAAGGAATTAAAAAGATTAATATACAAACGGATAGTGCCACGGTGAAGAACCACAAAGCAATGGAGTCCCTCCCACCTCCCGAAGGGATGGACGTCAATGGCGGGGCTCAATCAAAAACACACCTCACGACGCAACTGGGCATCCCTCCTCGTGCTCTGAACCATGCACCCGTGCCCTCCACTGGTTGAGTGCAGCCACAGGCGTGGGACTCGTGCGACAGCCCTTCAACAGATACGTAAGATGTAATTTAAAAAGTTTAACTTAGGGCAAAACCTAAGGGCTCATTCGGTTCAAAAGAAATCAAAACATAGGAAAAATTGCAAAACTTAGGGCCTCTTTGGATCACAGGATTTGTAAAACACAGAAATAGGAAAAATACAGAAATAGGATGCCATGGCATATTCAATCCTTTAGGAATTCAAAACACATGAATCAGTACTGGAAGGTGTTTGGTTGCATCACCTTACTTCATTCCTATGAAAAAAAAACGTTGGACCTAATGTTCATTTTCCTCCAAAAACAAAGGAATTCCATGAGATTCCTAAGGAATAATTTTGCTTGTTTCCTATGAAACGAATGTATCTATAGTGATTTTTCTTATGGAATCCTTAATCAGTACTAGTGATGGACGGAAGGAGTAGTTACGATAAAATTTGGTCGGACGAACTGGGTGCACCATCGGATCCAGTTGTTTGCACTCTATGTCTGTTCGAGAAAAGCATCGTATTGTAACGTCGAACATACTGTGTCGTACACATTTCGTTCCCGACCCTTTGGCAGCCCGTGTAGCACGAGAGCGGCAAGCCCAGGCCTGGTGGCGCGGCAAATTCGCTTCGTTGCAGGCTTGCAGCCCGAACTGATCAATCCAAATGCTTAGGGCTCATTCGGTTTGTAGGATATCTAGAGGATTTTTACAGGATTTCAATCCTTAGGAATTTTTCCTATATGTAGCATTCGTTTCACAAGAATTGATATCGTAGATTCCTAAAAGGATTGAGCCCAAATTGAACTAATTCCAAAGGATTCTACACATTAGGTCAGACCTCATGGAAAATTCCTAAGGATTGGAGTGACAATGACATCTCAATCCTGTACTTTTCCTATTCCTGTGATTTTTTAATCCTGTAAATCGAATAAGCCCTCATAGTATCGATCTTGAGGATTCTCAGAAAAAAAATCTATGGATCTTGATATTCTCAAAAAAAATGAAAAAATTCTATCGATCTTGAGTGTCTTCGCCTCTTCCTCTTCCCTATCAAGCTCCCACCTGTTCCTATAACGTGTGGCTCGACGCCTAGCCGCGTTGTTGGATCGCCCAAAATTGAAGAGAAGAAGATACCACACCGGGCCTTTTTTGTCCTACTAGTAAGCTCGCACGTGCATGCACGTCTCTAAGATTTAAATTTTAAAACAACTTTAATCTAGGCAAGCAAGTTTAACTTCATTTTTATTAGGGTGTGGCTATATCTAAGGTGCTTGATTTTTAAACAAAATGCTTAAATCTAAGTTGACGAAACAGAGCCGTTGGTGAGTATTATCTTTGTACACAATATTCTTAATAAATGTCCCAACAGAAATAGAGCTGGAGATATCATCCTTTACTACTGGCGAAGCAAGTACTTGAAAATTGTTTATGGAATAACAAAAAATTATTGCACATATTACATTTACTTTCATTTCAACAGCTAATTCATACTATGATCTTTGGTAACAAAATTGTTCCAAGGAATGAAGAAACTTGCGTCAACTCTCCTCAGTATGGTTCTCTCTAAACAGTTGGTTTCAGTAAAGAGTGGAAAAGAATGTGATGAAGAGATCACAGATAACATGAATGCATTCATAGGTCGAGGAACACATCGTCCTGTATATCAGACCTAAACAACAAATCTCCGAGGTTCACATAACTCCAAATAACAATCATGTATGCAACGAACCTCGCAAACATTACAAAAATATAGCCAGTACAACACCAAAGACAATATTTCTAGCAATCCAAATAAATTTCACTGTCTAGTTAAAAGAAACAACCTTGGCAGCCTATGATCTGTAAAAAAATATTTGAATGGAAAATGTTGATTTCTTGGATAAGACACCATGGTCAACAAGCACAAAAAATTCAGAGATGCCATCAACACAAATGAGCTGTTGCACAATGCACATCGACACTCTGCCAACCTAAACTTTTGCTTACAGCACCTTGTTTATCCACATCATATATTCAGAAGTACTCACAGCAAACAACACCTAGTTATCCACATCAGATATTCATGAGTGCTCACAGCACACAACACCTAGCTATCTACAGTATGAACTCGTATCGATATGTATTCTTAGAACCAGAATCATCCAAAACAGTATAAATCAAACCACCCATGAGCTCTCAGCCGATAGTAGACCTTCATGCTGCAAACCTACTTTTACTGAACATAGCAGCAAGCTAAAGTTTGCAGGGATCAAGAAATGAGAAGGAACAGTAGTAAGTAGAGGGCCCTGCAGGATGTTACGGCTGGAGGACGGAGGGTGCAGGAGACCTACCGTTAGGACTTAATTGCCCACCTAGGGCCATGGCGGGAGGGGGTTTCTCCAGCGGGCGGGTGGTGGCTGAGGCACTGGGCTGCGGTGACTCGATTGCACGCAGGAGGCAGCGTCCTCGAGCTGGCGGTGGAGTCGGCCAACGGCGGTGGAATTTTTCGCGGTGACATGACCGGTTGGCGTCGGCGTCGGCAGGGCGGGAGGAGTCGGCGGCATGCAACTGCGAGACGGCGGCGGGAGGACCACGAAGCGATGCCGCAGGAGGAATACAAACCACGAATCGACGCGGTAGGAAGATTTCGGCGGCGATGGCGGCGGAGATGCGTGGTGCGGGAGAGCAGCGGGGCGGGGCAAAGGCTGCGAGGGAGAGCAGCAACGGTGGCAGTGGAGATTCGTGGCAGCGGCGGGGTTCATATTTTGACCTGCAGCGACAGGGCGGCAGCGGGGGTGGCGTGAGGGGCGCATGCGGGCGCGCGAGGACGGCGGCGTGGTGCGCGGGATTGGTTCTCTGCGTGTGAGTTGGGCTAGGTGCGGAGTCGGATGGCAGAGTAAATCGGACGTAAATTAAACACTAAACGTACACGGAGTAATTGTTAGAGCTGGTTTAGTGGGCCTAATTGGTGGTAATTGTGAGGTGAGAATGGTTTGTGTACGTTTTGTGGGGTAGATTTAGAAAAGAAAATGTTAGTGATTTTACAAGTAGTAGAGATAGAGAAGTAGAGATAGTAGAGATAGAGATAGAGATGTCCGGTCCTTGCCTGAGGAACACGAGTGTCATTTATAATTGGCATAGCAAACTTAATCTGCGTATGCATTCGCTCAATGTTTATGTTTTTCTTTTTTTACCAAAGCATTCGCTCGATGGATTTATTGTATACAAAGACGGAAAAAATAGTTTATAGCTATCGGTACAACATGTGGAATACCTGCTCCTAGGTGGGTCTGCTGGAAGAATTGATCGATGTTTAGTACAAACGGTGTTTTGTTAAAATTTGGACTCGGGAGGAACTAATTAATTAGCTGACGCTGGAGCCGCAAACGATCGAGACGGCAGAGTTGACATTAGCATCACCATCTGCGCGCGCGAGGAGTTTACAAAACTGACCGAGCGGGCCGCCGCGGCAGGCGCTTGCGCAACACCGGGAGTTCGACGAGCTCGTGCGGCTCGACGGCATGGTTCACCGCTCCTTCTTCTTCGGTCCCCAGGAGGTCGCCGCCATCCGGTCCCACGTTCGAGGTCCTCGCAGGGTTCCTGTGGAAGTGCCGCACGGCGGCGGTGGCGGCCTCCGTCGACGCCGCTCCTCCCGACATGGAGACGCAGATGATGTGCATGGTCGACGTCCGGCCCCGCCGCCGCCGCAACATCGACATCCCGACCGGCTACTACGGCAACGCGTTGGCGTTCCCGGTGGCCGTGGCGACATTCCGAGAGCTGTGCGCGAACCCCGTGAGCTACGCCGTGGAGCTGGTGAAGCGGGCCAAGGAGCAGGTGGACATGGAGTACACGCGGTCGGTGGCCGGCCTCAAGGTGCGTTACGGACAGCCGCCTTTCTCGTACGCGGTCACGGACGAGACCAAGGCTGGGTTCGCCGGCCTCGACTTCGGGTGGGGCGCGCCCGTGTACGGTGGGCCGGCCATCAGCGGGATCTGGGGCAGCTTCTTCCTCCCGTCCAAGAGCGCCGCCGGAAAGGGCGAGGACGGCATCATGGCGACCATGTGCCTGCCCGCCGTCCTCATGGACAAGTTCGTGGAGGAGATGGGCAAGCTGCTACGCCCGGCCGTCGTGATTAAATCCGCAATGTGAATCTGCATGCTCGCCTGCGCGCGGGCGCTGTGCTGTCGATCATCGATGAAACGCAAGTGAGCAGCTGTGTGTGTTGATTATTTGAACTGTGCGTGTGGTGACTCTTCGTCCGGTGAATGGCTTGTGTGTGTAAATTGTGTGTGTTTAAACTTTCAACAACTCACCATTATGTCGCCGTACTTTTTGAAAATAAATTATAGTATCTAAACTTTGGAAAAGAGAGAAGGATTGTGCTCTGCAGGACCTTGACATGCTCTGCTGCGGTTTCTAGGAAGCAAGATTACATTTACTGAGATATTTCATGAAAAATATATATTGATACCAAGAGCATCTGCATCTCCAACAAGAGGAGTCATCACCATTATTAAAACAATGACATGTCAACGTTTAATTATATGGATGTGAAGAAAAAGGTAAAAGAAGAAAGAAAATGAAGATTTGACAAGTCATCATGTCGACAAGGATCGGTAAAGGTACCTAAGCTAGTCGACGAGTCAAGAGAAGGGACTTATATGGAAGAAAGGACCTACCCCGCAAGATAAATGACTAAAATCTACAAAAAAGAAGAGGGGTCCCAAAGTAATTTAGGGAATCTTGCACTTCTATCCTCCCACCAAAGGGCACATATATGGTCATTTGTCGAAGGGAGTAACAAACAAGCCCTTAGAGCGTCTCCAATACGGATACTTCAGCCGGTACTTCATGCTCCATCTCACCCTTTTTGCTGAGATGAAGGACAAAGGTAGTGAATGATGTGATATGATGTATGCCCCAAAAGTAACGGTAGCAGCATTGGTATCAAGAAAAAAACTAGAGCAAATAGAGTATGATAGGTAGGACCTCAGCATAAAAAAACTCTTCCAAAATATTATATTAGGAGAGAGAAAGGGCACACCGTGAAAAGTATAGTACCGGCACTATTAACCATCCGTTGAAGATGCCCTTAAAAACATCTTCAGCAGGGCCCTATCCCGATTTAGGGGCTTGGGACAAAAAAAAGCTCTTCAGTAGGGATCCTACTATAGCCCCTATTCTAGGGAGGCTCCTAGAAACAGCTCCCAATCCCCCATTCCCAGGGGCTCCAGAGGGAGGCCCCTATTCTCTCCTCTCCTATGCCACGTCAGCATCTCTCCTCTCCCTCTGTCTAGACGCTGCCACCGCGCCGCCGCCTCCCCGCATCCCTCCGCCGCCCCGCGACGTCGCCCGGCCCCACGTCAGAGCCGCCGCGTCGTCCCCTCGCCACCTCCTCTCATCATGCCGCAGTCATCCTCCTCGCTCCTGGACGCCACAGTTCACTGGCCTCACCCTTGCCGCGCCGCGCTGCGCTCGTGGCCGTCTCCTCCGCGTGCCCGGCGGCGCCGATGCCCCCCCTCTGTCCCCACGCGTCGCCGCCCCCGCTCCCCTGCTCGCCTTCGCACGGCCCGCGCCGCCGTCCCGCTCCCCCGCCGCCTCGCGTCGCTGGGCACCGCATCGCGCCGCCGCCTCGCTCCTCTGCGCCTGCGTGCCGCCGCTGGCCACAGCCCGGCGCCCCCGTGCTTCACCACACCGCTCCTCTGTGCCTGCGCGGGGCCTAGCCTCGTTGAAGAGGAGAGGAATTTCGGTGGAGAAGAAGGAAGAAGAAAAGGAAAAGAAAATAAATAAAAAGGTTAGTGGATGACAAGTAGGTCCCACGTGTCATAAAGAAAAAAGGGGCTGGAGAATAGGGGCTACTACAAGCTGGTTGATTTTTTTGGGACCCTAAAATTTGAGGATAGCCCCTAAAAACAGTTTAGGGTCTTGTTTTAGGAGCTCCTGTTGAAAATGCTCTTAGCGTTCCCGGTGGCCGTGTCGACCGTTGGCGAGCTGAGCGCCAACCAATTGGACTACGCCGTGGAGCTGGTGAAGCGGGCCAAGGAGCAGGTGGACACGGGGTACATGCAATCGGTGGCTGGCCTCATGCATGGTGCAGCGCGGGCGGCCGCCTTTCACGTTGGTTCACTTCGCACGTACGTAGTCACCAACGTGACCAAAGCTGGGTTCCGCGGCGCGCCCGTGTACGGTGGCCCCGTGATTACCGGGATCTGGGGCAGCTTCTTCCTTCCATCAAAGGGCCGCGGGAAGGGCGAGGACGACGGCATAGTGGTGCCCGTGTGCCTGCCCACGCTCTCCATGGACAAGTTCGTGGAGGAGATAGGCAAGCTGCTTCGTCCGGCGATCAAATCTGCCATCGCGAGGCTTGTGGTTAATGGAATCAGCTTGGTGGCCTCTATGACTAGAGGATTTCAAATTTTTTTTTCTGCTCCCCGACATGAAATGAAATCGCTGAAGTGGCAAGTCTTCGTAACAGCTGATTAGGAATTGTTGAAGATGCCCTGATAGCCAAGAACTCCGGAAGATTCGCTGGTGATGGCCATGCTGCAGTTGGATCGCTGTGCATCTATCTGACCCGGTGATTGTCCTGTTGACTCAAACATGTTGGAAACCGGCAACAACCTACGTGTACATCTGCAATGGATTGGACAATTTTGTTGCCATGCAATGTACAATAAAATGTTTCTATGCCGCAGTTATATATCATTTCTTGCCAGTGTAAGAAACAACAGTGATCCTTAGGGTAGGGAAGCACAAATAGGCCATTCTTGAGCTAAGAACTCAGGCTGGTTTGCAAGAAGCAGACCTTATAGAGGACAATCTGCACAATATATTTATCCATTTTGGCTAACATCAGGTTACTTACTATTCCAAACCTATATTATGTGATGAGAAAAACAAATACAAAACAAGGGTAGGGACGAGTTGAACATGGAGCATACTGCTCCTACAGCATTCGGATCATTGATAATGGTGCGTGGTTGCAGCGCCGTACAGCACAACTGGGGAGTGCCTGCAGCGCGGCGCGGCGATCCAAACTTCTGAAGCAGGTGGCGAGCATTAAGGTTCCAGCTTCAGGGAAACAACTCGGGACTGCCGGTTCCGCTTGGCGGCTCTCACAAACACCACCGATAAACATGATGGTGCCCACCATGGCCTCCGTACTTCTTGCTCCCCTTTCAGGCAGGCCACTGTGGATTGATTTAGTAGGAGTCAGCAATCCTCTGAGTTTGGACAGTCAATTGAGCAGTTTGAAATGTACATGCAAAAATATAAACTTGACACCACCACAAATTATGTACGAACAACATACAAACTCATCGAGAATGCATATGGTTCATACGGACTAGCAATGTTGATGCTTAAATCATTGCTGAATGCTGATCTCTTAATAATACAAACATATGTAGGTATTGGATCATGTTCAATTCATTTGTGTTGCTCATCTACATCCAGAACAAGGTGCTGATTTGCCAACTGTTTTATGAGTTTCAAAGAAGAAAAATACCAATTTATATATTAGCATCAGCAAACTTGCCGCAACAAAGTATTCAACTATTAAGTTAAGAAGGCTGCAAGAATATTGCTGCTGCCAAGATAGTAGTTGTGTTTGCCCTCACAAACTTTTCACATATGATTCCGATCACCTTCTAAGCTTTTATACACCATGGATAAGCAGCACCAACTAACTTCATGATGGACGAAATATCAAGAAAAATTGATGCTGCCGAGTTGGCAGCTATACTGTGCCGACACACTTTTTGTCACTTTGAATGACTGATTGACTAGTATTGGTTACTTCAATATTTTGGCAAAAAAAAAACAGAGGTAGCATCAGAGAGAGGAAAAGAGGATTTCATTCTGGTTGACTGCCTGGTGCATCCTACAACCAAATGAAAACTAAAAGGCAAAATATGTAGGAACTAAACACTGAAGCAGGTAGCATGGTAGCAGAAATGGTTTGTAGATACTCCTGTGAATGAAACATGAATATCCAAACCTTTAATGCGCCTCAACTCTTTGCATAATGTGATGAAGTCTCCCCATTTCATATGGCACCGCCTGATAAACCGCAGAATTTGCTCGGTAGTAAACATCGACAAGCTCTCTAGATACTCTCCATTGACACCATTTGCTTCAAACACATGCCTATAGCTACCAAGATTTATGTCTTCTAGCCACAATCCAACATCCTGAAAAAGAACAATAACCTTATTAGGTGAATAGCCTTTCGCTTTTGCATTTGACAATAGCTGTTACTGGTTAAAATGTGTAGGTACATCAGCTAGAACAAATGTAGATTGTAAAAACGTGAAGACTTGAGACACAATTTTAGTGCAACTATTTGGCCTTTTAAGAGGATTGAACAAACTGCCCTATACATACTGATGGAAAAATAATAATAAGAAAACAGATAACAGGACTATAACACATATGCTTTAGGGTATAACAAAAGAAAGTTTAGGGTATAATGCATATGCTTTTAATACATAAATATAATGAATCCAGTATGTATTAAATCAAATAGGCAGCTCTAATGGAGAGCTATTCCGGTGCAACAAAGATAATTTCAGTTTTAGAACTTGTTTAGTGGCTCAATGCAATATGTTGCAAGTTGCAAACTCAACCATAACCCCAACAACACAACATAACACCAACCATCCAAGGTCTTAACAGCAGTTGTACGCTACCCAAGATATTATGGGCAGAGTGTAATAGAGATCTGGATCATTTGTAACAATGTACCCATTGCTTGGCACATAGTGGAACCCTTTTACCATGCGCCACATGTGGTTCACGCCTATGAAGAATATAAGAGGACATAATCAAGCAAAACAATTTTATACGACATCTTGGAAGACAGAAGATATCTTTGGTTAAACACATTCATAGTGATTAGCAAATTGAGGAGGTAAATTAAGAAACCAACTTCAGGGCATGTACTATGAACATGAGTAAACATATGGCTCTAAGCACACAGAACACTGGGACGGGCCACTTGAAAGAGAAATAAAACAGTACGCATACAGTTTTGAAATCACTAACCATTTCCGAGCATTGCCGGAGCATTGTCCTTAGTCATACAGCCTCAGCTGTTTTAACCTGCAACATTGTGTTGCCTATTTCGCCAACTTAAACTAACTTTCCCTTTTGTGGCAACCATCTCCTAATTAAGCAATTAAAGTGTTTGTCGTTCACCAAAGGATTTTGTAGTGTATGAATAGCCAAATGGAGCTCGGTATTTCTGAGCACAGCTCATATGTAGAGCCAGTGTTTCCCTTGAGATTGTTGGTTATCAAGAAATAGACGTGCCGTAATGTGCTAAAAAAATGTCATCGAAAGAAGGCAACCTTTTTCAAAATCCAAACCCATATAGATTGTTTAGCAAAGAGCCCACACCTCATCATGCCAAGCTTCGGGAGTTAGTTTGGCAAAATAATAAGGCCCACAGAAGGCAGCATAAAATATATATTTTCCAAGACCTCTGTAGTCTAACAGAAGTGAAGGTTAGCCTAATCAAAGTATCAAACACAATCCAATCCTGATGAAGAACCAGCACAGAATCAACACAATACAACCCAAATAAGGCACATGTCCCTTTGCTGAACTCCAAGCTTGTGTACAATCTGCCCATGGCTGGTTGAGCATCACTTGGACAATTGAATGTTGTTAATGATTCGTTATTTTCTACTATGATTAAGCCGTTTGTGTTCAACCTTAGATACAAAGAAATAAAGGGGTACCAGATACAATCCCCTACGACAAGGTTTTTAGATAAGCAAGCCATGTTTTCTGCTATGATAAGCCACAACCATATATTACCTTAGTTCAGAGTAAGCTGCAGAATTTATAACAAAAATACACTAAATTTCAATAGAAGTAGCACTCAAGTAACAGTTGAAACAGAGACGAAAACCACCGACAGTACAGATTAGCACCTCGACAGTCCAGATGAAGAAATCCAGCGGCTCCGGAGACCGCCCACGGCTCATCTCGCCCGCCAATCCCCCCTGCAAGACCCAAGGTTCAGGGCCAGATCTAGATGGTGAGCCGGTACAAACCGAAAATCAACAGAAGTTGGTTTGAGACTCGGGAATTGCTGCATAGCCAAAAAAGTTCATACCTCAGAAATTCAATGTCAACGATTGCGGACGGGGTGGAAAACGCAGGGGGTTTTACGCGACTGGGTAGAACGGGGTCGGCGATGGCGGCGATGCGCGTGAGAGGCGGAGCTGTTGGGGGATTGAGGCGGCGCCGGCGGTGCAGCTGAGCTACGGGCACCGCGGCGGTGGGCTGTAGGGGAGATTTTAGCGCCACATCGGGCTTGATTGGAGCTTGCGTAGTTGGGTAGTGCAGCGCGTGAGTGAGAGCAGCAGCGTGGGAGAGAACGGGATCGGGGAGGGAGGAAGAGGAAAGAAAGCTACGGGAGTGTGGAGAGGAAAAGGTCTTTTGCTGTGGAGGAGATGTGGGGATTTTGACGGTTGAGATCATCGCCTCCCATGATTGGTCGCAGATGGAGCTTATTTACCGTCCTCGTCTCTTTTTTCATTTATTATCATGTCATATCACCAAAATGTCTTGTTCTACCTAAATTACTCTCACTATGAGTAATTTTACAAGATGTTGTAATTTTGTTTTAAATAAAAAAACTTAAAATTTGACTATTTTTTAATAAAAAATTGACATCCCAACAGTTTGGATCAACACATAGTTTCAAGAAGGAAAAACATGTCCCGATGCAAACACCTCATCTTTAATCTGTTCTCCGTCGCGCTGCCTCCGAGCCCAAGTCTCTCACACTACCATTGCCTCCCGAGCAGAGCCGCTACTGGTTCAGATTTTTTTGATTCGATACCCATGGCTCAGAGAGGACACTAGACACGGGTGGCAGCATGATAGCCTTTTGAATGGCCCAATCTTTGGATGAAATTGGTAAGTCTCGATTTTATGTAGGAGGTGAAATTGACGATCCAACTATGTTCTGGAAGCTGCGCCTTAGCAATCGATACACCAATTTCAGGAGATTACTGATCAAGCGGGGCATGATGAAACAGACCATGAAGATCATATTGTTCCAGCAAGCAATTGAAGAACAAGCAAGAATAAGATGAAAAACAATCTAAGATTGCAAATAGGATTTTGAAGGTTCACGAATCAAAATACTCAATATGGTGGAGTTTTGATGACGGTAATACATATGGTCTACTTGACACACGTGCTTGCATGAAAATTGAAAAGATAAACTTTATCTAATCAAAACCCAATGGGGGGGGGGGCTCGTGGGGTATAAATAGGACAGCCCTCTGAGGGATTCGAAACAGTCTAGAAAACCTCATAAAACACAAGAAAACTTCTAAAAATTGGTTTGACCGTATTACATTGCCTTAGACCAATAAAGCAAGGTTGTAATCATCTACGGTCCAGTTAGACCTATTGGAGGGGGAAACCTCCACTTGGCTGAATCCTTATTGATGAATAAGGCGTGGCTTTCTTCTATGTTTGGAAGTCACCACTTGAAGTTGTTCCCGTCTCCTAGCTGCCACCTCCATTCTTTGATGTCCAACACCGGTTCTTGAGATTCTCGCTAGGTCCTTCATTCCTAAAATTTATAGAAAAAAAACATCTTAGGCAGCAACATATTCTTATTTCTTATTAATATTAAGTGAAGTACCGAAAAAGAAAGTACCTGATAATTTTGTTGTCGTGCATGAGTTCTAGTCATTGGCACATGTATCTTCGGTACTTGAGGTGTAGGATCCGTGATTGTATTATTAAAAATATCATGCGGTCAAGTCATTGGCCCATGTATCTTGCGGGATGTATTGGAGGACAAAGAATCTTCAACCAGGTCATCAAATTTCACTAAACAATTACCAATTGAGTTGTGCCCGCCAGTTCAGTGCCCAGAGTTGCCTCCTTCATGCAGGGACATTGGGCGTGCCAGAAAATGTCTCAAGTTTGTTAAATTTTAGATGTATTTAAATATGACTTAGTGCATAGATGCATTTAAAATTGATCAAAGTTGAGAAATCTTTTGTTGGACGAAGGGAGTATTACCTTTTCATGTTTATAACTTTCTTCCATCATTGAGTGCGGAGCTATTCCTCAGCCCATTTGGAATGAATGATTTTTTGAATTCATTAATTATATTGTACAGGGTATAGACAAAACCTGGATATTGTACATGCCTCACTACTGCAGACATTGAGGCGGCATCTCAAAGCTAAAACCTCGGAAGGATCAAAACTTGCTTTGAACTGTTTGAATTACATAGTCTTTTAGCCGTACCTTCAACAGAATCATTATTTATGTGAATGTCGTGTCGTGTTAGTTTAGTGCTGTATTTTTTCCACTTTTCATCAATTGTGTGCAAGTAGGAAGATTGCACTTTGCTAGATACACTGACTTGACCGATTTATTAATTACTAGAATACCTAAATGCAATGGGGGTGCATTATTAAGACCGTAGGAGGCAAGAGTTTTGGTATATAGAAGCCTCTTAGTTGTTGAATATTAAGAGCTCCAGGTTACCGTGAAGCTTAGGGTCCTGCAAAGACTCTGTGATCATGCAATTGATTCAGAAAAAACTCAAAACAGAACTGGAGTCGAGAATCCTACAACAAGGGCATGGAATATGGAATGGATAGGTGATTTGTTCCATAGCTGTCGTGCATGATGCATGAGAGTGATTAGACGTGATACAAATTAAGAAAGTGCTAATAACATGTTGCATGGACACTTTTTTTTTAGAGAGAGCATGGACACTTTTGTTATTACGCGCAATTGTGCGGGCTCCTCGCGAGATTTTATTTATTCAAAGTACCATATATACAAAACACAAAAAATTTAAAACCAAAAATAAGAATTTTGATCCATACACTATGAACTTAAATACTTCCTCCGTCCAACAAAGGATGTCCCAACTTTTACTAAATTTGAATGCATCTATACACTAAGTAATGTCTAGATACATCCAAATTTTGACAAACTTGAGACTTTTTTGTTGGATGGAGGGAGTAAGTAAAATATTGATAGAAAATTGAAATTTGATCAAAGAAATCTGACATTAAACATAGTTTATTCTTTTTTTAGAACAAAACATATTTTATTATAACTTATAGTACTACCTTGTACATACTATATTGGTATGAAAGTTTTTTAAGATTACTTTTGAGAACCACTAGCAAGGAGCCCGGGTAATGCCAAAACCGCCCATTGAACATTTTTTGCACTTTTCTGTATGACGTCTAATTATTCTCATACATTCGCATTCTCATGCATTCACGATTGCTCTAGAAAAATTCACCAATGCATTCCAAATTCCATTTCCTTATTGCAGGCTTCCCGTGCCTCCAGTTCTATTTTGAGTTCTCGGGAATAATTGGCATGATCACAAAGTGTTTATAGTACCCTAGCTTATAATACTCAACAACTAAGAGACTTCTGCCGGAACTCTTGCCCCTAGAGTCTTAATGCAGCCCATTACATTAAGGTATTCTAGTAACAAAGTCAACCAAGTCCATCTAGCAACGCGCAATCTAGATACCTACACACAATTGAAAAAAGTGAAGGAAAAAAAATACCAGCACTGAACTAGCAAAACACGTCATTCACAAAAAATAGTAATTCTATTGAAGGAAGGGCTGATAAACTTCGTATGTCAAACAATTTGAAGTAAAATTTGATCCTTCGGGGGACTTAGCCTCGAGATTTTGCCTCAACGCCCGCGACAGTGAAGCATGTATTGCATCCAACATTGTACTCCGTACATTATAGTTAATGCAGCAAAAACATCCAGCCCAAATGGGACGAGGAACAACTGCACACCGAATGATTGAAGGAACTTATAAGCAGGAAAAAAGTAATTGATAGGCTCCTCCATCACATAAATGTTCCCAGGTGATGGAGGCAACTCCGGCCACTATGCTGGTGAGCAGAGCTCGACTGGCAATTGTTTAGTGGAAACTGATGAATTGCTTCAAGATTCTATGTCCACCAGTACATTCCACTCTATTGTGTATTTCTCGTGAATCAACCCTTCACGTAGTATTTGGTGGTTATTTAATAATGGCGACGCTCCCGGAAAAAACCACCAAGTCCAATTTTTTTTTCATGTGGCTCACGTTCCTAGTCACGAGTAACTCCTAGTGTTCAGCAAGTCCCATGTCCCCACCCCGTCCCTCCTCAGACACCACGTTATATATAAAGCCTAGTGCTGCCATCAAAGGATGCAACCTCCCTAGACAACATTTCTATTCTCATCACTTCGGCTTATGTAGAGTCCCACCAAGGATCCCCCTTCCTCCTTCGCTTAATGGGCGCCAACATATGTGGTGGGTTGTTGATCCACAACTTTAACCACTCCTTCCTCCATGTCATTCTCGGTTTCCAAAACATGCTCTTGCTCCAGAATGGTTCTGTCAACCCCCCCCCCCCCCTCTAGCTCCGCCCCGACTGGATTGAGAGCGTCCTTCATCTGGTTCTCGTACATATCCCCATCCCATAAGCCCATATAAAGTCCAAAACGATGCGATAATCATCCATCACATCCATCAGCCTCGTCCACCTCCCTTGTCAGGGCCATCGATCGGCACCACAATCATGGCAGCAAGTTCTCCATCTCCCACTATTGCGCCAGCGGCTTGCGCGCTCACTCCCACCATCACCTCGGTGGCAGCAAAGGCATCAACCACCCAACTGACAGATTTGCCGCCGCCGCGGTAGGAGACTCCCAATCCTCAACCCCCGAGGCTCTTTCACCATGGGGTGGTTCATCAGCACTCGACACGCGAAAACCCTTTCTAATCGTCTACATGCATGCCTACCTACGCGAGCATCATCCATGAACGAATTGGGCATGTCGCAAGGACTTGCTCATCCATAGAGGGATAATAAAGCAAAACACAAAAATGCATATTTCTAAATAATGGAACTTCTTTCTCACCTGCCCAATAGTCGCCTCCTTCGTCGTCGAACCCCCCCCCCCCCCCCCCAAGACCATTGTCTTCTCCTCATCGGACCAACCATCCTAGATCCCTAGCGAGGTGCTCTATCATCCGTGTCAAGCATCCTCTCTGGGCCAGTGATGAAGGCTCGACCTAGTGGCAGTTCGGGAAGGGAAGTGGTAGCGTGAGAAACTTGGCTTGGGAGGGAACACCACAAAGAACAAATTAGTCAATGAGGAAAAGAGTTTGGTTTGTTTGAAACCTGACAAGCATAAAACCTGTAACTTTCAAGGGTGTTATAAAAAAACAAAAGGACAGTACAAGAGCAAATCTGGGAAGAGAGATAAGGGATGAAGATCTCGGGCAGCGTCTTACTCTATTTTGGCTCGGAGATGACGGTTGTGCCTGTGGGAGCAGGAGTCGACGACGCCGGGGCAGTGGATCGGAGTGCCTTCGTGGTCTAGGGGAACGAGGAGGAGCACATAGTCATCAGATAAGTTCATGGCTGGCCACCTCGACCCTTCCACCCCACCGAATCCAACCCTAGTTGCTCCAGAGACGACTGGAACATGGACCACCCACCGTGCTACATCTGCTTCCTCCTCTACCCCATCAACAACAAAACGAATAGCAATACCGGGATCGAGATCTAGAAGAGAAGGGGTCGGTGTGGGAGAGAAAGGGAGCGGAGTGGCTAGGAGGGTAGCGAAAGAGGAGGAAGCGGCGGCCGCGGCGAGGGAATGGGGAATTGGGGATGAAGGGTTGAGGGTTTGTTCTTCCCTTTTCACTATATAGGGATGTGTGGGTAATCCGAGACGTTGATTAAGTTTCAACGGCCAAAAATAAGTGGACGAGGCAAGGGACATAAGATATAGGCCTGCCCTTTTTATTAGCAGAGAAGTAAATGTAGTAAATATATGGTAATAAATATTCTATAAAAGAGTAACTACTGACTACATCATTGTGATGTCGCTCCATCTCTCGAGCCAAACATAGAACCATTTACACCACACTCTTCACCAACCAAAAAAGAAATCTACAATCATTCCAGGCAGGCTACCACAAACGGCCCGAGGTGTGGGATGTTTTTGCAAACTGTAACAAGGAAAATTTGGGCCTCTACCCGGGGCACGGCCTATAGCTCAGTCCAGTAGGACCTTCCTATCCCAAGCCATGAGGCTTAAAGAACGCACACACAGAGAGAGATTGTGGAAGTGGGGATCGAATCGAATTGTGATAGGTGATCATTGCTACAGACTCCGTCGAGAGGAAGAGGTCGCCTCTGCCGCTGCACCACCTCAAGGAGCAGCCCCCGCCCTCCTCCCCTGCCCAGCCTATCTGGACGCAGCTGGCAGCTCCTTCTGGCCTCGCCGTCTCCGCTGTCAGCCAGTCGGCAGCCTGCCGCCCCCATTGCCGGCAGGAGCTTTCTCCGCCTCGCCTATCCAGACGTGGACAGCGGCTCCCTCCGGCCACATCCACAACGCTAGGTCGCGACCTCTCCGGGCTCGCCGTCCTGCCTTCCTTCCCCAGCTCCCCGACTAGACAACTCCGACTCCCAATACAGAGTCGATCCCCACTTCCGCAAACGATCCTCTATTTGCAACCCTGTCCACTGTCCTCATCTCATTTTTTTGTAATTTAAGATTAGTGTACAAATCAAATGGATATTTGATGAACTGATGATTCCCCTTCATAATTTTACAGAGGGATAAGATGATTAGGAGGAAAATGACACTTCTTGTTTTGGATTTGATACTAGTTTTTTTTTATCTGCTATGATATACATCGTGTGGTACTGTTGTGTGATGTATTATCTTATTAGTTAAATCATTGAAGGAATGTAACATGAGGGAACGTTTATCAGTTAAATCATTAAGTTGTCATCCCTACAGAACTAGAGAAACACCTCTTGTTGTGGTGGTTGAGTCGTGGGTGAATGACTACACCCAACAGAGTTCAAATCCTGGTGCTCACAATTATACTTTAGAAAATTCTTAGAAAATTGTTCAAATTAAAAAATCATTACGATCATTATTTGGAAAATAGTCTGACCCAACTTTTTTTTTTGGCTCGGGACGTGAGCAATTCCTGGCTTAACCATTCCATCTCACCGTACCAAACGTCCAAACCATACAACTCCAACCATTCCATTCCGCTCCATCGACCAAACACTGGCTTTAGCAATTCCGGAGGCGAACTCGAAGGCTCCAGGTGTCCAATACTGTCCACGGTACACGTGACGAGTTGCCTTGGCTACGGACCCGCCCGCGGGCACACGCGAACAGCAGAATCACGAGCACGCGCGGGCGGCCATGGCGAGCGGCAACCAGAGGCAGCCGGATGACAACTACTCCTCCGACGGCGGCGACACCACGGACGCGGAGTCCTCCGACGAGACCTCGCATCCGCAGAGGAGGGGGCCCGGCGCGAACCCCATCCTCACGCGCCTCTCCGTGTCGCGGAACCCGAGCCCGCTCGCCGCCGCCACCGCCGCGCCCGGCGTCTGCCTCCTCCGCTTCGCCTGGGAGTCAGCTGCCGGGTCCCTCGTCGGCGCCGTCGTCGGATACGGTAACACCGCCATCTCCTCCACCCCCTCGTTTGGGTCTATGCCGCTAGTTAGGGTTAGGGCTCTGCTCTGTGGTCCTGGCGGGCTCGATTTCTAGGCCTCTCGTGATTCGATGCAGATTTGGACGGGGCGGGGTAAGATTAGGTTCTCATTCAGTTCGCGGCGTAATTATTGGATGAGATACTGGCATCGGTTCGGGTAACAGTATTGTTCATCCCGCATCAATGTTGCACATCTTCGCTGCTAACCAGACTCCATTTACATTATGCGTTTGTCTGATCTGCGGTACTCATAGTGTTTGTCCGCACGGTTATACTATATTAGTGTTATTTCTAAGGCAGTTGTCAGATCCTGAGGCAGTTGTTTATGGCTTCTATTTGATAGATTGTTACTCCCTCCCATATTACTTGTCGTTGATTTAGTGCAACTTTGTACTAAATCTGCGACAAGTAATATGGGTCGGAGGGAGTACTGTATTGTGCCAATTTTGGGAGAACATTAAGACTGGGCTCAAGTGAGACATATGGTGCGCTGTTTGGGTTTGATGCATTTGAGTTTCAGAATTTGTTCTGGATAGGTGGGCTTGATGCATTTGAGTACAAGGATTTGGTTTGGATATGTGAGCTTGTAGCAATTTTGTTGAATTTTGGTGACACTGCCACCAAGGATTATGGAGAAAACGATTGATAGTTAACTACAAGGCTTTATCATGAAAAGGCATGTCCTTATCAAATTCACTGTGCTAATACTGGGAAATGATAATCTGGTATAGGATGAAACACTGGTGACTTTTCATTGAAATGTTAATAGAAAGCTTTTTTTTGCTCCATTTATCGATTTAAGGCATAGCTTTAGTATGTTGTAAGCTGTAATTTGTATCGAGTAAAACATGTGTGAATTTTCTCAGATGTCATTAGAACTTTTTGTGCATGCCAATGCTTATAACATATGAACATGCCATTTGGAAGCTTAGTGTGTTCTCGTTGCGTTCATAAGAAGTACTAAGAAGTAGGGCAAAGCAGCTGAAAAAAAAGGGGTCCGCCTTTCCCTACTTAGCTGTGAATTTTTTATCATGGTTCAAGCAGGCAGAAATGGTTTCATTCACACAGTTCATTTGAGAATACCGTATGTGGGATTTTGCACTCCCCATCGAAGTTTATGGATTCCAATCTAAATCATGTCAAAACTGTTTAAACCTGGACATTTTTTATTATTGGTAGATTGGATGCTCCCAACGTGTCTGTCTCGTGTGTAGAGTTTGGCAGTGTCTGTTATTCTGTTAAGTTGCTTGACGTGCATGGGCTGATGGGCCAGACCTGATTACTGACCTAAGCATTGTACTCTCTCTGTTCCAAAATATATGGCGCATAACTTTTGTTAAAGTTTGACCAATTTTATAAGAAAAACCGACAGCGTTTAAAGTCTCGAATCAAGATCACTAGATCTATCATGAAATATATTTTTATACTGTATTCATTTGAAATAGTAGGCGCTAATATTTTTGGCGGTAAACTTGGTCAAAATCTAGTAAGTTTGACCGTCAACAAGAGTTATACGCCCTATATTTTGGAACGAAGGGAGTATAAATTTTAAGCTAGATGATGCCCCACACGTTTGTGCAGAACATTAGTCAAAAGTAGCCATTGAAGAGATGTGTGAAGGACCAAAATTTGTAAAAAGATAATCATTAGTGTCTCCAAGAAAATACTTTGTGTCCATGCACTCACATACCCTCATTGGCCTCATGTATGCATAGGCTCTTATATGCATTAATTAAGTTGACTTGGATGGTGTGGATGACAAGAAAAATACTTAGTAGGGAGCAATTGGATAGGTATATAGGATAAACCCTTAGCTTGCTTGTGCAGTCCATCACATGGACAGCCAGGCTGTGGGCCAATAGACTAACAGAATACCACCTTAATTTATTGATAACCAAAATAAAGCTAATATGGAGATTTAAGAAAAATTCTTCCCTTTAACTACATTATCGTTATCTTCATTACTGTCTTGAATGTAACTTTCACGTGGCTATTGAATATGGTAGTGAATCATGGGTCTTAAGATCAACATTCCTCCTGGTGGTTATGACAAATCATTTCAGTCATTCTGTCTGTGTTCAGCCTTGCATGTTCATTGAGCACAGTAATTTTTGTTTGGCATGTGTCTTCCTTTTGGTCCAATCAAAAATATATTTCCTTGTGATGTTAAAGATATCACATGACCCACCTCTAACTTGCTGTTCGTGGAAACTGTTCAGGAAAAGGTTTGGTTACTACAAAGGGGTTTAAAGGTTCATTTGCTGATGCTGCATCTTCTGCTAAGGTAATGATGATACACATTCATGTTTGGATACCCATGTTCATTTAGTTGTAACAAATGTTTCTCTGTTCACATTCGTCATGTTATTATTTGTCTTCTTGCTCTAGATATTTGCTGTTCTTGCCGGCGTTCAAAGTTTGGTTTCCTGCTCTTTGAGGCAGCTACGTGGAAAAGATGACGGTCTGTATTTGTTATTCTTTTGCTCATCCCAGCTTCCCCTAAGAATTATATTTTTCTTTTATCCTTTACTAATCCTTAGGGTATAATAAAATGACAAGGATGTCCATTGACTTTTGGATCTTTTATCTCCAGTTATCAATGCAGGAGTTGCAGGCTGTTGTACTGGCCTTGCTCTGAGTTTCCCAGGTAAAGTTACAGCAAACAAAATTACATCTTGGTCTTGTTGCTGGATGTACTACACCCGTTCCTAAATAGATGTCCCTTTATTGATCACTGCAGCCCCTTGTTTTTAACTTTTTTGTTGTTGTAGGTGCACCACAAACACTGATTCAGAGCTGTCTGGCCTTTGGAACTTTCTCTTACATCATAGAGAAGCTCAATAAACAGCAACCTGCATTAGCACTCCCATCTAACACTGGCTCGAAGCGTCTGAATGCTGGACAGAGTGTTCTTCCTCCCTTCACACTTCCTATGCCACAAGGCGCGGCGGAAGGATTCCCTTCGTTTCAGAACTTCTTGTCAAAGTTCCAAGGAAAGTGAATAACCTCGAGGATTGGTTGCATGCTTTGGTCTTGTGTCCATGTAAATGCTTCAGTCTGAGCTTTTTGTTCCCTGTTTATCACAAAGGATGATAACTACTCTGTTGTTGAACAGTTTTGCAAATTATCCCCCAGAAGGAAATCAGCTTAGCTTGTGTTCAAGAATAATATCTTCGTCGTGAATGACTGTTAGAAGAGTTAATTGCACAAAACCCCATGTCCACGTGCACTGACAGCATTTTACTATGACTTGTGAACATTTTTTTTCTCAAAACCACAACTTTTGTGTTAATTATCAACACAACAACGGAATCCGACATGTTAATGGTCAATCTGACATGTATTTTTCGACTATGGCATTCCTACGTGGGCGAGCCTGCGAGTCCTTGACGACGGGGATGCCAGAACGAAAATGAAGAGGCTGATCGGTGGGGCATGTGTCCCCACCTAAGCACCATTTCAGGGCAACGATCTACGTGAGACCTGACCTGTGGGACTGGAGTGTCATATATTGTTCATCAGACGTGCGGTTTGGTAATTTCATGGATAACTAACACAGAAATTGTGCACACTGCACTGTCAAAGCACAAAAGTTGTGGTTCCGAGAGAACAAGTGTTCACAAGTTGTGGTAAACTACTACAAGTGCATGTGAACTTGTTTTGTGTAATCAGTATCGTTAACTCGGGTACCAAATGCCACGAACCTTGTGATGCCAAGTTAGCAGGACTCATATTTTGGCCCTTGATGTGTATGAAACAGAAACTCGGTGTGGTTTTGTCAGATATCAGCATGGATACAAGATAACATCATCAGACTGATAATCATTATAGGATCGTCTGAACAAAAAGTCTGACAAAAAAAAAGCTGTAATAATGCAAGTGTCAATTCCTGCTGCAAAATTAAAATCTTTACCATTGTCATTGCAAATTACGAAGTACACAAAGAGGGAAAAGGCTAACAGTTCTTAACACACAAAACTACAGGAGCTCTTAATGAGCACAACCAGGATAGAGAAAATTTGCCCCTTCAAGCTTGTACCTGCACATATATATATATTCTGAACATAATGAATTGGCAGTTCCCAAATAGACTGAATTTCATATGATTTCTCAGTCTTTCTTCACACGGTCCCTTGCTGCTTTAGCAGAGCTTGAGCGCTCCGACTGCGAGAACATGATGAATACATGCATAACGGCAGTCACCATCGCTAGTCCCGCAACGAAGAGGATGACTCCTTTCCATGTTGACAAGAGTTGGGTCCACTGTAAGAATCTATGGGCACCATACAGGAGGAGACATGACCAAGACAGAACCACCTGATCAAAAGCAGGATAGAAGTGAACTGCGAGAACAATCCTGAGCATATCTAAGATATTATCATAGCAGAATAGCAAAAGAACCACTCTTGTGTGCACACGTGCCCGCTTATTTGCTGCTTTGATCAAGAGAGAAATAATCCCCCCATGATGCAGTTATCTGGGGCTAAGGAGTAACGAATGCCTAGTCTGATATCAAAGAGGTGCCACACTATTGTGTTGAGCATATTGCCGCTTCTTTGCTAGTAACAAGGAAGCACCACATGATCACTGGACTTAATATGAGACGGAGGGAGTATTGAAGGTGCTGAAGGACCTGACCTTGAGGAACCTGTGGCTGTGCCAATGCTACTTTAATCTTATTTTCTAAATAACCTCCCCCTAGTTTCACTATAACCGAGTCTCAAAATATCTATCAGCACATTGAGAAAAATAAATAGTTCAGTTAATGCAATGTTCGTACTCTCTAAGCCTACTTTGATGCTTTGGAAAAGGTTAAGTGATTGTAATATACTACTCCCTCTGTCCAACAAAGGATGTCTCAACTTTAACTAAATTTGAATGCATCTATACATTAAGTCACATCTAGATACATCCAAATTTTGACAAACTTGAGACATCTTTTGTTGGACGGAGGGAGTATATCATTTAATAGGGATATGCATGGTGAGTTCTATAACCCTTTCTTACAGTTAGTGTTTCCTTTGTCTGTGCATGGTGGGCTGATGATTGTTTTCATCATGAAACAGAAACACCAATATTTTTTGACGAAAAATAGTTAACCTATTGCATAGAGTAGTGTCCTGGAGTCTTACCACCAAAGATTTCACGGGGCGACCAATCGGTCTAATTTCCTCATCAAAAGAACCAGTTGCTATATGCCTGTCCAATAACGCATCCTGTCATAGAAAAAAAAAGGTAGTGATTAATAAATCAGCCAGATCATCTAGACTTCTAGAGTTTCAACTACAATAAATTGTGTGACTGTGATCACAGTTAAGTAATTAGTAGTAGTTCCGTACCTTTGCTACAAAGATGTCTTTGCACCATCTTGAAACATCCTCATCTGAGCTAGGCATATCACTCATTGGATGGCGTTTTATCCGGACATGAACCTATACAATAACAATACCAGAGCTGTAAATTTGATTGACATACCAAAGGTATTTAAAAACTGAGAGGCTCTGCACAGAAATTCAAGTCCACAAATATATACTCCGTATTAATCATAGATAGTTTGAAGAATTTAAATGGCTAGAATTCAGATACTAAAGAAGTTAGAATACTTACAACTGATGATTGTCCCTGAAAAATACGCAGCATTGTTGGTTTAGGTGAATCTTCAGGAATAATCACTGTTGTATCGTAGATAGCTGGGACAAAATCACGCATAATACTTACAGCTGATACAAATCCCTGAGATTTACACATGAAAAAGAGTTGTCAGAACAAAAATTTAAAGATAAAGTAGGTAAATCCTGGAGATAAATTTGCCCAAAATTGTGTAAATGTGTCGCAGCATCAGACTACCAAATATTTGTTCTGTGAAACTGTCCACGTAAGCTGCTGTCTACTGTCCTCAGAGCAATTGATAAAAAGGGAAAGATAGGCAATATGCTTTTTACCATACTAAAAGAGGAGCTCAAATCTAAGAATCTGATATTTGTTACAAGCCAAAATTATACTCCCTCCATCTGGAAATAAGTGATTTGGATTTGTATAAGAATCTATACAAATCCAAGTCACTTATTTCCGGACGGAGTGAGTAAAAATTATTACATCATGGGACAAGGTAAACATCAAACATTTAAGACAGATTTGACATCTTATGTGAAAAGTTAATATTCTACAGAGTTTAGCATTCCAGATTTTCAGTTCGGAAGCAACAAAATGAATACCTTTGTTCGTGGAATCAGCACATTTCTAGGGGCTGTCAAACCCTGAGAGACTGCATATTCTTGAGCAGCTAAAAGTTTTGCTGGAGTATATCTTGTACCCTCAACAAAAAGGGCAAGCCAAAATGACCGGGGGAAGTCTTTCAACCTTTGAAGACCCGACTGCATTTAAGGCATAAATATCATTTATTTGTATGATCAGCAAGTTACCATAGTATTATGTAAGGTGGAAAGTACTTTAAGTGTTTTTTCATCCTTTGCCCAGCTTCTCTCCAGAAAGAGGTACTCTGCAAACCACATGGACCAGCCAATAACCTGCCATAGTTGATCAGGACAAGACACAATAAATGACTGCAGATCTAGAACTAGTTGCAAGTGCAGCTCATTCCAAAAAAGGTATGTTTAAGTTTCCATTAAAAAAACATGAGGCATAATCAGTAATATGCTACTGCTATACAGATCACAGAGATCTTGCCAGTCTAATGCATAGAGCTATTATTGCATCGGTGCGTTCATATTCGGCCTTAGTTCTTCAGTGCTTCTACGATCAATTTAGTGCACGATCCTAGTATCCTACTGCGAGTAAACTATTCTGAGTTCCAGCCAAAGTAGTATTATTTTTCAGTTATTTCAGTTATGTTATATACTGGAATGTGGTAATTCTGGCTTGAGAAACCGCGCCAGGACTTTTTTTTTTTTGCAAAAGAACAAGTTAAGCTTATACACCCTTTAGTAATTAGTACATTTATTACTCAAATATGACTGAAACTATCATCAGAGGCAACACGTATGTTGGACAAATCAACTTTCAGCCAATCCTTACTGCTGAATGTGCCTATTTAGTGTTTGAAGTTAACTAAGAAAACTATATAACCCTGCAATTTCGGTTGCTCTTCTTAAATACTACAACCACCGTTTCACAATATCTTGGTGGGACAAAACTTAAGTAAAATTTTGATGGATTTGTACCATACCTGTCCTTGCTAATAGATTAGTAATACGTCCATCTCATGAAAGCAAGAATGATGAAATTCTATAAAGTATCACTTCACTCTTGGCCTCCTAGGTATGTGTGCTGGACATATATAGTGAAACGTAGAAGTTATTCTTTTGGTAAGACTTTGGCAGTAGGGATGGTCTCTTCTCTTCTTAAGGTCTTAAATACTCCCTCCGATCCATAAAAAGTGTCGCCCACTTAGTACAAAAGTTGTACCACTCCCTCCTTCCCATTTTAAACGTCGCCTTAGTTTTTTGGTTTTTTCCCAATTTATGTGTCGCGTTAGCGCTGGCCGGCGTGCTCATTGATTTAGTTCGTTGAGAGTAGCGCAAAAATTGGCTCGGGGAGTCTGCATGCAAAGCGATTAGTGGCCAGGAGCGAATAGCAGGGCTGCATGCATTGATTAGTGTTGCATGCGGGCGTGGAGGAGGCTCAGTAAAATCGCACGCTTGGCGGCCGAAGCGTTTCTAGCCGCACAATTAATACCTGAAGGCCTATTTTCTAGCATTTCAAACTGCTCCTTGGTATGTGTGATTGTGCTAATACGACAATTAAAATGGGAAGGAGGGAGTAACTTAGTACAAAATGGGAACACTTTTTATGGATCGGAGGGAGTACTACTTTGTTCGTTGGGACTTGCAGCAGGGATCACCTTTTAACTATTTACGTGATACTCCCTCCGTCCTGTTTTAGGGGGTGCATTTTTCAAATCGCTGAGTCCAGTAATAAGAGGCGCCTGATCCTTTTTGGCAAGCTTCTCCCCAAAACACCCTCATCCATGATTGGTTCTATTCAGTCTATGCTCGTCTTGAATAACTGCAACAGTGTGAACAGGCCAATGGCTGCATGCAGCAGTAACTACAGCCCGTATGATTCGGCCAGGCTAGATAAAAAGCAAGCACGCTGGGCCCATCAAGAAACACAGAAAAACAAAGCAACCCAATGGCTAGCTGAGAGATTTGTGCTAGGCTCGGTTTTCATGATGCTGTGCGGGTAGAGAGAGGATTTCACAAGGTAGTGTGCCTGCTCTTCTCAGTTCATTGGTATGTGTGACAAAATTAGTACGCCTGGTATATACGGACGGAGGGAGTACCATTCTTGTTCACAATAATGCCATCAAAATGATTGTATCATTAATAATTTTAGTAAAATTCTACATTCCCTAATTTTATTTGATTCATTCCTCTTGCTTAGTTTTTCAAGATAACCTTGCTGCACATACATCAGCTAGAATGGAATTATGAGGAATGTAGAGCCAAAATATGAGAGGATATGTCATGACAGAAATGCATGGCCTAACTTACTGGAAGGAACTTTGAAGATTTCTTCATGATAGCTATTGCACTTCCAAGACATCCTGAACGCTGACCACCAAATCATGGGCAACTCTCATCATAGTATATTTAACATTAAAATTAGTAGATAAAAATAATTATCTAGAAAGTGATAAGAACCTGTGCTAAAATCCACCCAACCAGCCAATCAATGTCACTCCGATGGTTTGATATGAGAAGGGCATGCTCTTTGCCTGTAGAAATCTTCAGATAAGGCCATATATAAAAGCAATCCATTTCTATATATGGTCTTAGTGAATAATGAAATGACATCAATTCCCACATGGAAATGTTGGAATTAACCCCTTACCCATTGATTCGTAAGTTTCTTGATCTGCATGTAATTGTACCTGCAAATTACATGGATACTGAAATCAGGGAACTATTAAGATGTAAAACTTATTATTTCAAGAACGAAAGAACTACAGATTTGAAAAAAAGTTTGTTTGCTCTACTTCTTACGGAAATTAAGTACAAGGAAACTTTACGTTGTATTTGGATGGCCAAGAAGGCAAGCACTTAATGGAACTTACAAGAAAACTTTACGTCGGATTGCCAAGAAGACAAGCTCAATCATAGATATAAGAGCAAAGGAAAACGTAGTAGTTCAAATAATTTATATCTGTGAGGCCAAATGATAAGCCAGCAGCAACAATTTCATGTCATGCGGAATTGGGTCAAATCTCTACATATTCCTATAACTGAAGTTCTGGTCAAAAGAAAGGTTCGTTCTGAGTGAAAAATCTTCTGCTGCAGACATTCTTAACCTGCTTATACACTATCTCTTAGAAACATATATTAATGCTCTTATGAAAATGGTTAAAAGAAACATATTTAGGTCGATATTATGAATATGAAGTTAGCAATATAACTGAAAACCATATAGCATCCCCAGATGGTGTCACAAATTTCAGTTGACTCAACAGGATGAGTACTTGAGTATTTATGCAGCTTTCAAAAAGACTGTCGACTTATCCTCTGGTATATACTTGGCGGTGATCAACCCACCCAACACTCGACATTCCCTTCTACCCAAAAGGCGATGAAAAAGTGCTTGCTGTGCCATCTTCATGCTAGATTGTGATGCGGATTCATCCAAAGGTATCTAACTTTAGGCAAGTAATTAGACCGTATATTCATCCTAAGGTCCCCATCAATGCATCAACTTAAAAGGCAAACAAGAGAGGCCTTGTAGCCCAAATGATGACACTTGATTCTAACTTCAGTTCTGCTATGTAAATTGCATTGATGGTGTATAAATAAGAAAAAAAAATTGCCTTTCTTTAGCTCCAAAATTATACCTTAACACCTGCCCACCAGTCCACAAGCCAGATCAGCTGAAGCCACAGCAGCTCAGCCACGAATACATTGATCTGCCGGTATAATCTCTTCGAGAACGGCCTTATCAACAAGAACAATACAGCCTGCAATGCTTTGCCAATATATAGTAAGAAACCAATAACAGGCCGGTGAAACTTCCATCAAGCAATTAACGGACCAACGAAGCAAAATTTGCTAATTTGGAGCTAAACTGAAAATGATGGCATCAGATCGGACTGCGAGACACCAAAAAACATACTAATTGATCCAAGCAAGTGAAAAAAGCCACGGAGGCCCACATGCTAAATCACCAATGCGAGCATATCTAACAGAACAACGGTTTACAAAATGAAAATCGGATCTTTGCTCGCAAACTTCTCCGGATCACCACAGAATACCCTAAAAATAGGGTGGCAAGGAATTACGAAAAATGGATGGTAGAACCGGGGCGCCCGAGTTTTACCTGGATGGCGTTAACGACGAGACCGGAGAGGAGGAAGAGGAGACCGAGCGGGAGCACGACGAGCACGAGGGGAATCGCCATGGCCGCCGCCGCGTCTTCCTATCTTGGCGCCGTGTCTCGGGATTACGGCAAAAACGCGGGGGTTAAGTAGGAAAGATGGTCCTTCTTTCCGTACGCTTTGCGCACCGGCCGCGGGATGAGGACAAGTACAAATATTCGTTTTCTTCAGGGGGCTATGCGAAAACAGCCCGCGCACACGCTTGAACGTGCACTGCACATGCTAGGAAAAGAACAATTGACGGGCACGTCACGACTCACGACGTTGCTATCTCATTCTCTATCCTGAAAATAGCTTTGCTGAGCTAAAAAACGTCTCAAACCATCCAAGTATTCAGCTTTGATGTTAGTTAGACCAAATAATATGCTTGTTTTGTGTCACAAAGATTATATTATTGAATTTGCATCGGAAAAGGAGTTTCTACTAATGTAACTTCTGTAACACATAATCCACATTTTATTGATCATATCAATGGCCAGAGTTGTCACTCGAAAATATGGATGCCTTTTATGTTGGAATGGAAGAAGCATTTTGCATCAGGATGATGGCGGGACACTAGCGTGAATGATTAATCTGTGAGAGCACACAAAGGTTTGGTGAAAAAAAGCATGGTACTGACCGGCCTACCACTTCATTCTCAAGGAACGTATTAGCATGAGACCAAGACCACAGGGGCTCTTTGATTCAAATGATTTGGGTAGGAAATTTAGAGGATTGCAATCCCTAGGGGAAAAAAACCTATATGAGCCATCTGATTCATAAGATTAAATTTCGTAGAAATTTTTTCTAAGAATTCTTTTCCACTACATTTCATACGAAAATTCTCATCCACTCAAACCTCTTGTTAAAGTTACTTACTTAACAATGTCTAAAAATACTCCCTCCGTCCCACTTAATTGACTCGATAATTGAAAAATATTTCCTCCGTCCCATATTAAGTGACTCAGATTAGTCTAAAAATATGTATCTATATACTAAAATATGTCTAGATACATGTATTATTTCGGCACTTAATATGAGTCGGAGGGAGTATAACTTTATGTCTGACTTAAAAGTTAGCCTATAAATAAGATGGCGGCGTATCCAGTGAAAACCTCCATTCGGTGCAAACTTCATAAAAATCACGTACAAAAGTTTCAAAAAAATCATATAAAAATGTCATATGTTGGAGGTGTGGTGCTCTACAAACCAGCAAAATTTCAAGCTAAAAATCAAATGCATTTGGAAGAAATTAAAAAGAGAAATATGCAAATGAATAGTATCAAAACTGAAGGCCCACTATTCATGCTGATTTTGTTTTTTTCGCTGCTACTAAACGCAATTGAGTCCGGAGTTGAAATTTTACACACACACACACACACACACACATATATATATATATATATATATATATATAATACATCACTTCTCTAACACGTGTAATTTTTTTGAGAATTGTTTGAATTTTTTTTGTTGGAGTTTTCACGGTTTACACCGTAGAGGTGGTTTTTACCGGATATTTTCCCAAATAAGATACAAACGAGATATACACTGTCATTTTTGCATTGGGGTGTCCCAGGCGTCACGATAGCAATTGACCTTGCCGTGGGACAAATGCACACCACTAAAATTTCTAAAGTTACATCTAAGTTCCGTTCTAATTGCGGAGGCGCCCTGTAACATTCAATTTCTTAGGGATGTCCGCCGCGCGCCCGTCCGAGGGGCACCGGTACCGCCGCGCCCACAATTACTGCAGGTCGATCTCCAGCACACACCGGTTGGTGACGAGCAAAAAACCAAGGAAAAAACGAAGTTTGAAAGTCGTGGTTAGCTATTGGCTGGGCTTCCGATCCGGGCAATCCAAAAGCACGACTGTCAGGATCGAATTGAAGGTGCTCAGAGGAGCTGGGCCCGGCAAAGCAGCGGCAGTAGAAGTAGGAGTTTGCTGCTCAGCTCTAGTTTGCTCACTACTTTGGGATCGTCGCAAAGCAGGAACACCACACGCTAAATAAGTGGGGAAATAAATGGTTGGGATGATTCAAGCAGCTAGCAAATTTCATGAATGCTTGAATAGTTATTTGTTTTGAGAACAGTCTGGCTTTATTGATTCATAGAAGAAAGTACAATATATCCAAACAAGCTAAACGAACATAAAAACGAAAATCCACTATAGAACTAAAAGCTCCATCATGGCCTTCCGTAATCAACGTCTCTAGATCCATCTTTCCAATCTTGACGTTTCTCTATGTAACCGGTAACGGAATTGCAGAACATCATGTTTGCACAAACTGGACTAACCTTATAGGTTTTAAAAAGCCGCTTGAGTCACCCACCTCAAACAACGGGAACCTAAAATCGTCGAACGCACCATGGCCGAGGACACAACTCTTACAAGGCAAGCTGTGAAAACTGCTTCTTCGTTGATGAATTGACAAGGAAAAAAACCAAAAACACCAAAAGAAGAATTGCGAGAACCACTGGCTCCATGGAGTAGGACGCGATGCCTACGCTAGGACGGGGATGAAGCCGGGACATAAATTTTCGAGACGACGTCATCTCCACCGTCAAGATGCCACCATGAAGAACACACAAATCTAATCAGTAAACTGCAAAACTAATGCCAGACGTTGATCCGTGGTCCCCCCGTCTCTCAACGCTGAAAGGACAGTCAGAGACGAGGGGAACCGCTGGAGATTGAAATTTCCTTCAACAAGGACGGCTAGGTCTTCTCTTGACAGCTAGGGTTTCATAAAAAAAAATGCTTGAATAGTTAGGAGGAGTACATGGGCATCGGGCGGGACTTTCCCAGCCCAAAGTTCTTTTATGGTGATGCCAGCCCAATGACCCAGCGCCATTTAGCCTTTTCATTGGGCTCCTCCGTACTCTTTTGATCTTTTCCCTCCCACCGTGCAAGTAAGGCCCTTTTTGGAAAGAAAAAAACAGGCCTGGAAATTGTTTAGAACAAAATTATGTACACAAACAATAAAGTTACGTACACAAACAAAAAAAACAGAATTTAATAATTTAAAACAAAATTATGTCGAGAAGTGTTCCGCATGCTTCTCTTTTGCCCTACTGATAAACAAGATGGCAAGCACACGTTCTCTCAAAAAAGATGGCAAGCACACGCATCCAAGTTTAAGGAGAAACTTGCTAGCTTGAAGGGATGGTGGCTCCCCTACCGGAAAGATCTTTTCATCGCATAGCTTCCAAAAGCCCCAGCTAGCCAGAATAATTATTTCTGTGGCAAAAGCCTGATTCGGAGCATCTAATTTGACATTTTAGATTCCAGCAGTTCATAGCAAAATAGCAGTCCCATGACAGATGGATCAGAGTTTCTTCAGCTTGTCGGGACAAGTAGAGCACACAATTTTAGCTGGGTAGGTGGATGTTTTTTATGCTGAGCAAATTTCTGGTATTGAGTCTATCACGAAGGGCCAGCCAACAAAAGGTTTTATGCTCCAAATGACAGCTGCTTTTCCATATTCACTGGAATTGTGGGCAGAGTGTGAACTAACAGTGTCATAAATTTCATGGAGGTGAAGCTACTGGCGCTCCGATTATACTACTCCCACCGACTCATATTACTTGTCTCAAATTTACCCAAATATGGATGTATATATGTTTTAAAAGTGTCTAGATAGATGTAATATTTTGACAAATAATATGGGTCGGAGGGAGTAGTTCCAAAGATTATTAGAGGTACCAGTTTCAGTCTGAACCAAGAGGGCCTGAACTTCGAAATATTGATCATAAGCAGGGTGAGTGAGACAGAAGAAGATGGAAGAGATCAGAAAGGTCTTCCATTTCTGCCACCTGCTTGAAGGAAATATGCATGTTGCGGTTTATGCCTGTCTAATTCATGAGCTACTCCAGAAAGTTCTTCCATTTCAGTCAAAAAAAATTCTGCCACCTGCTTGAAGGAAATATGCATGTTGCTGTTTATGGCTATCTAATTCATGAGCTACTCCCTTAATTGTGTTCCATACCAATACTTAGAAAATACCAACAAAACAAATACAATTTTTAGCGTGTTCATATGTATGAACAATTAAACATAGGTTGATATCATACATCGAGTCCTTCGTCCGTGTCAACATTGCAATGATGCCCCCCACATGGATTGCACTGACTCCTAAGTTTTGTCTACTGCATATGCCCCCAAAGTGTGGGTTCTTCACTTAGTTACTACTCTGTTATTGTTCCTTGTGTTAATGATGCGAAGGGGGCATATAAGTCTATATTATAGAGTTGAGTGGGATCCTGTTCTTTTTGCTAACAACCAAAGTGGTTGCGGCCAAATCCTAGCTAGGGGGCAAGATTCTTCGTACTTCAGCTTCTAATACCACTAACTTGAAGGAAGAAAACAAGGGCCTATCCACAAACCTCATCTTTGTTTCCTGTTTGATCTTGAAAAGGACTTTGTGGTGCAAAAAAGCTAGTTACTGATTGGAAAGTTATGTGGGGGATGCAATGTCTTAGGCGTGAGCGCTCTGCTTATGGCATCCATAAAGTTTGAGTTCTCCACGTCACATAAAGAGACGACAATAATTAAAAGAACTTGTATAAACAGATTGTATCCTTAAGCTGACTCTATATAATTTCTTTAATCCGACTTTACATGAGTTGTTAGAATTAAATTATATCGCGTAATGGTCAACTTTTGTCTAAGAATTTGATTCTTGGGAAGAGTTGTTTCTTTTTTCCCTCCCTCAGTCCCTCACATCAGCAAATTGCAAATAAAACTATAAGTCAATCTCTGCGGATGGTATCAGTTATGTTTAGAAGTATCCCTTACTAAAAACTCATAAAAAAACATGATACAAGATGAGAAATATTGCAAGAACATGATACATGATGAGTATTTTATACCACAAAAATGTTACTTCCTCTGATCCATATTAATTTTCAAAATATTACATGTATTTAGGTGCTTTTTAGGCATGGATACATCCATATATGAACAAATTTGAGACAAATAATTCTGATCAAAGGGAGTATTACCAAGTAGCATAATTAATGCATAATTAAAATTTGGAATGTTTTAATAGGAGCGTTAGAATAACAACTTTTGTTCCAACCTCTAATTACATTGACTCGGATCGGAATTTGCTTTTAAAAAATAAGTGAAGTTTTTTTTTAGAAAAAGTGAAGGATTTAGGTTTGTAGAAAAAAAACCGTCATCCCCTTTGTAGAAAAAAAACTAAATTATATATGTGTGCGCTAGAAAGAAAGAAAATATGTTTGAGTTTCTAAGGTTGCACTAAAAATATGTTCTAGAGGAAACAACAGACTTCAGGAAAAGCTTGGCATGATTTAAAAAAAAAGTTGTACTAAAAGAAAAATTGGCAAAAGAAATTCTAAAACCGAGAGCTATTTTGGAGGTTCGTTTATTTCCAGCCATTGGGTTTGAAACAGAGCTGGAACTCACGGCCGATTCAGAAAGAAGATATAAACAGAGGAGACCCGGGAGGGCACAGCCACCACGATGACGCGCATCCGCCGCCACAGCGCCGCCATCTGCCCTAGCTTCTGCGTCGGACCTTCCATGTCGCTGCTGCACGCCACACGCCGGTCTGCATCGTCGCCGGCAGCGCGCGCACGAAAGGGCTGCTCCTACCTTCATGCCGCTGCCCTGCTGCCTACGGCGTATTGCTTCTGGCTGCACGCGGGCCGATGGAGGAGAGAATGCAGGTCAGACACACGAAAATTGGAGATAGAAGAAGAAGACTGCAGCGAAAATTCATCGAGTTCGTCAACAACCAATGGTTCACGCTACAAGGGTAATTCCTAATTAGTCCGTAAATAGATGGTCTTGAGATTGGAAGTTCGAAATTGTTCGATACGAAATTTGGGAAAACTGGTTCGAGAACTAATGATTTGGGAAACTAATTCGAAAATTGGGATAACTGGTTGATCTTATGAAGTTGGGCCTGAAATAAGAATTGAAGTACGTCTTCGTAATTATCTTTCCAACAGCACCGACATTGCTTAAGCTCGACCAATTGTGTGCAAGTTCTAGTCGGAACTGTCCCTAGCCCTGTCATTTTTTTATTTACACGGTAACCTGTTTATTAGATTTTTCATCAGGTTAATGGACTATCTAGTCTCGGCTCACAGCAGCAGATTAAGCTTTGGCTCTTCTGTGTATCTATTCATGGCGGTACGGTTAATTTGCTAGTTTTGGTTCATTAGAACTAAAGATATGAGGAGCAAGTAAATCAGAAGTCATGCTGGGAAATCGTTAGAGAAGTAAGGTCAGGGTTTTGGAAGGATTCGCTGCAATGAGTCTACCTATAATCATGTTCTTAATTTTTATTTTTATTTTATTTTTGAGAAACCAGTAGGAGCTCTGTCTATTCATTAAGAAGAAAGCAATTTGTTACAGACAACTCGTTTTTAAGGGCAAACGCAAAGCCCACTGCACCACATGTTGACTACTCCCAAAATAAGAAACAACAAAACACTGCGTAACAACTGTCTTGCGTAACAACTGTCTTGCGTAACAACTGTCTTGCACCAGCTTGAAGAGGCGAACCTTCTTCTCCCACACGTCAGCACAACAATCCGTCGACACACAACCAACATTGCCTAAGCGAAAGCGGCGACTAACGGAGAACCACTAAAACTACACTGACAACATCAACCATCACAACATAATAGATGCCGGCGACACTGACGACCTAGAAAACCGAGAAAGATCCATCAAACAATTGTGGTCGCCTTCTCCTTGGCGCAACCTTTCTTTGGTTTCTTCTTCTTCACCATCTCCACATTCTTAACGAGGCTTTCAATTGCCGCGATGGAGCGCAGAGACAACGGGCTCTTGAACATATCCATGTATGCCGCACGAGTAATATCATCAAGCTTTTCATTCTCACCCAAGAGGCCGCACACCCGCGCAAGCAGCTCATGTGTTGCAGTCTCGTTGCTGTTTGTAGTCATATCCTTTTTCTTCTTCTGTTGCTCAATGCGGTTGCTCCGGCGAGGCGTATCATTGGGAGCAGCCTTGCAACTTATTTTCGGCGTAGTAAGGATTGGCGTCGGCACAGGCCGAAATATCATAGCCATGAAGTCGTCGAGCTTTCTGCCCTCAACGGTCCCTGGATCATTGTTAGAATCGACCGAGGTCTCCGGGATGGTGACGACCTCCGCAACAACAGTCATATCATCCTGCACCATAGGCTTCTGGATAGACTTAGTCGAAGAGATTTGAGCCAGGTAGTCGCAAAGCCTGGTGTTGTCAGCAACACCAGAAACATCAACTATTTCATTGACAACATCAATGTCGCCAACGACAGTTGTTGCATGTTCTTAATTATCATAGAGTAGCTTCTTAAGCAAGATTTTTTCCACAGGTTTGAGAGCTTTCGGTGCAGATGATAGTTCTTCGGTTTAATCATCCGTTTGAGCAAGTGTATGGTTGCCGTTATTTGGTTCTTTTGGTGCTCGTATTGTTCTGTTGGCTGTTGCAATGGTCGTGCAAGGCTGCAAGAAAGAACACCACGCGGTCAGTACATTGTCCAATCACACATATTGACATATATGTACAATAACGGCTTCATGAATTATTCAACTTAGAAAAAATTGGATGCAGAGACTTCTTTTTTCCTTTAACCTTTAAAACATTTGTTTTTGTTTTTTTTTATTTTCTCATCTAGTTTACTTTGAGTTTATTTACTGTTCTGCATTTATTTATATTAAAACACACAAAAAACTAGAAATACCTTTTTTTCATGATGGTAGGAAACAATACTAAGTTGTGTGACTACACCAATGTTCCAAATGCTCAATTTATTGCAAATCCTATTATTTCACCTGAAATTAATGCTGATAGATTTGAAGTTAGTCCTGTTATGTTAAACTTGATATGCAAAGATCAATTTGGTGGTATTGCTAGCGAGGGTGCCTTGGTGTATCTTCATGACTTTCGTGAGATCTGTGATATGCCAAAATTTAAGAATGTTGAAATGAAGTTGATAAGCTTAAATTGTTCCCTTTTTCTCTCAGAGTTAGAGATAAGGAATGGTTACTATCTTTGTCTTGCGCGCGGTTTATAAATTCTTGGGATAGTCTGAAGGATGCTTTTATTAAAAAATATTACCCACTTGTTAAAATTCTGCAAAATAGAAACAATATCCTGTCTGTTAAACAATCTGATAATGAGCATGTAGCTACTGCTTGGGAAAGAATTAAATTATGCTTAGATGTTGTCCCTCACATGGAGTCAATGAATGGACTATCTTACACTCCTTTTACAATGGTTTGAAGTCTAGAAGCATTAAGAGTATCCCAAGTATTAATGCTTCCATTGGCAGAGAGAGTAACCCTTTTTAGCTCTGCCTCTAAGTGAGAAAGGAAACAATTTCACCTTGACAATAGCATTCTCAACATTTTTAAATTTTTGCATGTCACATATTTCACAAAAATCATGGAGGTGCATAGAAGCATCCTCATTAGCACTACCGCCAAATTGATCTTTGCAAATTAAATTCAGTAATCCAAGACTAACTTCAAAACTTTCAGCAGTAATCTCAGGTGAATTGATAAGATGCAATAAACTGATCATTAGGAGCATCTGTGTAATCACACAACTTAGTATTGCTCCCTACCATTTTTTAAAGTAAGTAATTCTAATTTTTTTATGTTTTAATTTTTAATTGCAAGGAAGCAAACAGCTTGAAACAAAATAAAGTGAAGTAAAGTAAACGATAATAAAAAGAACAAAACAAAAATAAGTTCTTTAAAAGGTCTAAGGAAAGAGGAATCTCACAACCAATTTGTTCTTGAAGTAGCGAACCTCCCCAAGCTTAGTTGATTGCAAGGAACTTCACAGTCTGGCCTGGACCTTTTACTCGGTACTCGGAGAGTAACTCGACTCGTTTGGTACTCGGCTCGTTAAGAGTTCGGCTCGTTAGACTAAAGAACCGAGTAGAGCACCTCCTGAAACTCGTTAACACTAAAGAGCTTAACGAGCCGAGCTAGCGAGACTCGCGAGCATGCTCGTTAGCTCGTTATCTGGCGTCTGGCGGTCGAACCAAACACAGTAACCCACGACTCGTTAGGCTCAGCACACCCTCCTGAACAGCCCAACTGACTGAACGCGGCCCAAGCCCAAGACTCGTTAGGTTAGTCGGGTCTCTAGTCTCCTCGTCTCGTACTCTCGTCAAACTAATATTAGTCTTATTAGTGTTTCTGTATTGTACTGTATGAGGACACCGAAGCTGTGTAATGGCTGCTAGTCTTATGAGTGTTTGTGTTGTAGCCTGTAATGGTTATTAGTTTTATTTGTTATGGACTTATTATATAATGCTGCACACATGTTTTGCCTGTCATTTTTTCTGCATAGATGCTGCCCATTTTTTTCACCACTAACGAGTTTAACGAGCGCTCACGACCATTAAACGAACCGAGCCGAACAGGTTTTGATGTTCGTTAAGGTTAACGAGCATAACGAGCCGAGCTCTTAACGAATCGAGCATGCTCGTTAGCCAGGCCAATCACAGATAGACTCTTATCTTCCTGAAAACTTATTGTCAAGTGATGGGAAAGGGAAGCTGAATCATACCTCTGCCCAGGAAGCAAGTGAAGCCTCATTGGTAAGTTCCTAGTCAACGCCAACCCATCAATCATTTTGTTTGATACCGGTGCATCACACATTCATTAATATCACAAGCATGGGTGCACAAGCATGTGTTAGTTACAGAAGTACTTAGTACACCTTTGATAGTACCGTCCCTTGGGGCAAGTTTCGAGCCTACCACTATTGCCATGGACTTTTGATAAACATCGGAAGTGTAATCTTTCCACTAGACCTTGTTGTGTTAAAGTCACATGGTTTGGATGTGATCTTAAGAATAGACTGGCTTTGTAGCGATAAGGGACACACAGGTTGTGCCAACCTAGCAATTGTACTTATATTACCATCCCAAAGGGAAAATTGATCAGATTTGCGTTGAGGAAGTACCTGTTCTTAGTGAATACCTGGATGTACTCTCACAAAGAATCAAAACCCTATACCACTCCTTTGTCATATTCATTAAGCATGTATATATGCTGCAACTACGGTGTTACTTGTGACTACATTCAATATACTACTCTTTAGTTGCTACCACCTATCATATGTGTGCAGAGAGAAGTGAGGGCTTCGACAATAAAAGCATGCACGACCAGATTACACAACCTGTAGATGGAGGGAGGGACGGAGATTGCAATTAATCGATTGATTTGTCATGGCAGAAGTGTACACATCAACTTTTCTTGCCTCCCCCTCCATTATGTTGAGTCTAATTGCACGGCCCAGCTAGCCAATTAACGGCCCCTAATCCCAACCTACCTACATATTTGACCAGTGACAGTGACTGTTCCTCCTACTCCATGCATGCAGGCACATGCATGATAGGCATGATCTCTCTCGATCCCCACACAACACTCACTCATGCATGCACTCAGCTGGCACCTTTCAGACCCCTCAAAATCTATCTCTATTCATAAGCTCATCAATGTGACTTCATGTGTAAGGGAAGCAGTTGGTGCATCAACGAAAAGATGAAGCAAAGGAACAAACAAAAGGGAGGTCACTTTACCATGAAGGAAATTCTTTTTTATAAAGCTGTACAGCGTGCATGCATTATCTGCAAACCCTTAAATACAATGTGCTTTTATATTTCAGAATAGATGGCATCCTAGCTAGGAAAGCTCAAACATTTATAGCTTTGACTATCGACTGATATTATAAAAAGCTTGTATATTACTCCGTATGATTGATCAAATAGAAATAATATCACTGTCAATTAAGCATATCATGAAAGATGTTTCAAAATTTGCAATTCTCTAGTTTGCTTCTAATAGGAACATATTCATCTCAAATAATAATGCTCAGAAGGTAAAATATTCATCTAAATGTGTAAATCGTATATTTGGAAAGAGAGAGCAGTATCAATATATATGTATCTGCATGGAATTGTGATGCATGAGACAACCATATACATCTCAAGTAACTTCCTTTTAATTATTTTTTGCATGACATGAATAACTGTATACAAGGATGAATTGAAGATATGTATAGGATCAAAAGTAAAGTAGAGAAAATGGTCTTGTGGGAAAATCTTGTACATTTTGGGGGAAATAATGTCAAGGCAAAAAAATATATACTACCTTTAATGTATATATTTATATATATGCTAGGAGAGAGATGGGCCCCACCGGTCAGTCTCATCACTCAACTTGGAAATCAAGGAACGGCAAGGACGACACGTCTTTCATGAGCTCCTCCAAGTCCCACTCCCCCATGACATTCCTGCTCATGTGCTGCTGCTGCTGCTGCTGGTGACCATGCAGCTGCTCCGGCCAGTAGACCACAGAACTGCTGACATTATTATTCTTGCTGTTGTCGTTGTTGTCCGTGATGTTGCTGCCATTGTTGCTGCTCAGCGTGGTGGCCTCAGGAGTAGTGCTCTTGTTTCTTGACGCCATTAGGGTCTGGTCTTGTGCTGCTGCCATGGCTGGCTCTAGCTGCAGAGGCGGCGGCACGTTGAAGAGGGCACTCTCTTCGCCTGCTACGACTTCTTCTCCCATGAAGCAGCCGGCGCCTCCATCCTCCATTGCCACCCCATGGTGGTAGTAGCTACCGCCATGCAATGCGGAAGCATGCTTGAAAGACAATGGATGGTGGTCATGGAAGAATAACGGCGGCGCCTGCGTCTCGCCACCGCCGCAGACTTGGTCGGGGAGCGGGAGGAGGAGCCCGCCGCTGTAGCTCCTGGATGCCGCCGCCATCGCTGACGACGGCCGGGTCTGCATGGAGGAGGAAGAAGACGTCGAGGAGGACGAGTCCATCATCCGCCACGTGCTCTTGATCATTGCGTGGTGGCCTCCGTCCTCTAGGCTGGCGAGGTCGAGGCAGCCGACGTCGAGCTTCGGCTCTGGCGGCGATGCGCATTCCGTAGTGGTCGCCGGAGACGAAGCCGCCGAGCTCACCTTGAGCCGCTTCTTGATGGTGGAGTTCCAGAAGTTCTTGATCTCGTTGTCGGTGCGCCCCGGCAGCCTGGCAGCGATCTGAGACCACCTAGAGCACGTAGCAGGGATATGTTGATTTTATTGCAAGCAAAGAGATGTTTCTGTCAGGGAAAAGTTTACAAGGACACGTGTCTTTATCTTTTTTCTAGTTACAAAACGACTGATTATTTTCATATTGGTGTCGTGATCATAGTTTATGGTAAGACAGAGATTAATCACAGGTATGATGGAACCGACAAGAAAACTGCATGTCCAGGTTAAACGCACATGCATGTGTATCGCTTTCAGTTTAAGTGTCTATGTTTGTCCAACTTTTATTTGCTACGACGTTATATCTGTTTTGTACCTTTATGTCATTTTTCCATGCAAATTAAATTTATTGAAGGAGGAAATGAAGGAAAACTCCTAGTCATTCTCTTATGGAAGTAGTAGTAAACAGTAAATAAAATTATACCATATACTAGTATTATGTTAAGATCCTACCGTGTGCCGACTGATATCGAGTCGATAAATTCTCAGTTGACTTGGAAAAGTTGTTGTGTTTTACGTACTTGATGATTAATAATGATGATGCTTTAGAATTTGAATGGTACCATAGTACTATATGGACACGTAGCAAAAACATTTATCAGCATGTAGAAAAGAAACCCGACCGTACAATGAGTGTTCTTTTTATTCAGGGGAAACAAACAACAATGTGTGTTCCTAAAGCAATGTTTCACAAAAAAAAAGAGAGATCAAAACAGGCAGGCAATAAACAATTATATCCTCCTACAAATATATTGCTCATAAGCCTATAACTACCACTAAAAGCTAAAATGTATGAAGAACACATGCATTTGCGTGCATGTTACTATTTTGGAAGGGAAAAAATTGAAGAGAAATAGATGCATCCTACATATGTATGTATGAATGAATACCTGTTGCCGAGGATGGCATGGAGGTTGACGATGAGGTCCTCCTCCTGTGGGGAGAATGCGCCGCGCTTGAGGTCGGGGCGGAGGTAGTTGATCCACCGGAGGCGGCAGCTCTTGCCGCACCGCAGCAGCCCGGCGTTCCGGGCCACGTCGCTCCAGGACCCTTGCCCGCTCCGCAGCATGTACGCCACCAGCCTCTCGTCCTCCTCCGGCGACCACAGGCCCTTCCGCAGCTTGGCTGCTGACGCCGCAACCACATTGCTGCAGCTGTTCCCTGGCCCGGATGCCGCCTTCGTCGTTGGGCACTCCGGCTTCCTCATTGCCCGTAATTAAGCACGCACACACACAGGAGTGAAGATAGATAGGTAGATAGAATATGGGGGGTATAGCTATGTACCGGCCGGCCTAGAGATCAGGTTGATCTCCGGGACTCCAAGTACACACCGGCCAAGTGTGTTGGATTTATAAGGGGGGGAATGGACTCGAGTGGTGTGAGTTATATATATATGATGTGTCTGTATGTGTGTGGGTGTGTGTTCTGTATGGAGTGATGGCCGAGAGGCATGGAGGGAGGACGAGAGGAGGAAGAAGGGGAGACGATGATATGATGGTGATGGCGATGGGTGTGTGCTTTGCTTAGAAACTGGACAATAGATGGAGAGCAATATCAAAGAGAAGAGGGGAGAATTGCTAGGTCCACACCACCCACACACACTCTGCCTTCGTAGTAGTGTTGGACTAGGAGATCTGTCATGCACAGTTCAAAATTTCTGATTTTTTTTGTCATTTCGAAGGCTAATACGTAATGTCCGTTGTCCCGAAGTTTCAGTCCAAACTCAGACGAAATATACAAAACTTGTCAAAATGTTTGATTAATTTTATTTGAACTTCCAAGTTTTCATATATATGTGAGGACTTTTCAAGGTTAGGATCTCAATCCATGGAGGATGGGGTGGTAAGCACCGACATTTTTGCATTGACGGGCAAGGTAAATATCTACCCTTGTGTTCCGGCGCTGAAGAGGCAGAGGTGTTGGAATGCCTCGAAGGTGTTCGGCTACTTAAAGAGTGGATCTTCATGCTAGCGATTGTCGATGCGCTTCTATGGTGGCAAGCTTGTTAGGAGGTGGATCTGGCTGTGCTTGGAATTTCTAGATACAAGGAGATTTCGGAGGCCTTAAAAACAATTCTAGGCTATCAGGTCCCAAAAGTGTCGAGAGAGTGCAACAAAGTTGTTCATGGGTAGCTAATTGAGCAAGTCAAACAATTCATTCGGCATTGTTGTGGGCATTTGGCTGCACTGATTTGTATTCTTTTGAGAATGTTGGCAAAGATGTAAGCACATTGTTCAAGACCGACGAGGCTCTCTCGTCCCGCACAAAAATAATCATGTGGCAATTCTTTTAGCAATTTCACATATCTCCGACTCGGAAACAAGTTTGGACCTTTTGAACATTGACATGGTTTTCAAGATGTAACCTTGACCACTAGTTTCTGTCTATTAAATGCAAAATACCCAATAAATTATTGTATTCTAGAAATAGTTTGAGACAAATCTATACATATCATTTCTCAAGTTTCCAATGTAGGTATGTAAAAGGATGTTAGGAGTCAAAGTTTGACTATCCTAAAGATAAAAAATTACAAACCAGAAAATTAAGCATATATTCATGTATCCCATCACTTGTGACATATATTGACAGCTCTGTGATCTAATGAGGTGTAGCTGGAATGTGTGAACCAAACATTTTACATGCTCGCACGACAGAGGGGGAGAGAGAGATTGGAGAGAGAGAGAGAGAGGAGTCTAGTCTTCTTGTCTTTGACTCCAGCTCTTGTTGTCTTTTCCCATCCTCACTTCCCTTGAGCCAGAAGGTTATCATGGCCACCTGAGGGCAGGGGGAGATCAGTTGAGGGGACAGAGATATATGCATACATATGCCCTTGTGTGGGGTTGTTTTGCCATGAAGCATAGCTAGCTAAGTCACATAATTGCTTAGAGTTCACATAATCCCACTCTCCCTCTCTAGATCTCTCTTTCTTTTCCCATATCTCAGCTTTCAAATGTCATCATAATCCATAGGGGCGTATATCAAAGCAGGTCACTATTATATGTGCATGCAATAACCGTTGGACCGATCGATGATGGAAGCTGTTGTAGTAAGCTGCAAAACATGCACGCGTGGAAGCCTTTGCATGGAGTGTACGTCTGGCGAACTGGCCCCTCTTCCTCTGCAAGGGAACAGAATCAGACTTCATCCCTTCCCTTTTGAAAAGTTCTCCAATCTAACAAAAAAAGAAATTGTTTAACATGAAGAGAGAAAATGAAGAAAAAGTTCATGTATATACATAGAGCTAGCTTGCAACTTTACAAGTTGGTCGTCGTAGTATATACATGGTTGTGATCCTCTGAAGATTTGTCCACTTGTCAGCTATGAGTACAGACAGTGTGGCCACTTGTCAGTGGATGAACTTAATTGCCAGCCTTCTACACTTCGTTTCTGCTGTACGTATTTGTAGTTTGTTAGGTACGTAGTTCGTTATGGTGATTATGCGTAATTATGCAGATTATTGATTGATGTAATAGATGGAACAAACAATTTGGGCAGCTTGTTTGCATGATGTATTGGTGCCCCACGCATCTACCATGCATGCATGCTCACAATTTTTACCAATATTCTTTTTATGTATTTTTCAGTTGATATCATCGGAGGGAGTACGTAGATAACTAAATATAGATGCAAATTAATACTGCAATCTCACAAGGCTTTCCCGGCCCTTAATCAACTATTTAATCTAGATAGATCAAGATCGCGTATGCATAATCTAAGACATGGCCACATATTGAAGCATTTTTGTTCCCATGTCTCCCAACATCATAACTCAGGTACAAGAAAGTTTGCTTTAAAGAAAGAGTGAAGCGTTTAAATACTGTCTGTGTAAAAAGTTAAGCCGCGCGCACATGGACGAGACAATACAGTAAGCCAAGTGCTAAAAAGGGAGATTTCAAGCATGTGATCCATTCAAAGGAGCTTACTTTTGTTTAGTCCCATATAACAAAATAAATATATGACAGCCAGGGGCTTTGCGCTTTCTGTGAGACATGCATATTTTTTTCACACTAGTAAATTTTATATTGATTAATCCACGTAAATATGTTAACATGTTCAAATAGCTTGTTATGGTGTCAGCACTTATATCTAGTTTAAGCTTGGGCAACCATCATGATGGCTGCTACTAGGATACTTGTATTGGCTCGTTTGGTGCACCGGGAGAAAAAAGGTCGAGATCCCAACCCAATCCCGTCGACAAAGAGGCATGTGCGTTAAACCCAGCGAGAGAATTATGCAGGTCCATTCGGTTGTGGTCCGGGAAGGTAAATCTCGGCCCATCTCGATCGAAACCCAGGGATCTGCCCAACGCAATTCTGTTTTTTTTTTCTTATTCTATTTTTTTTAGAGATCGATGGCACTCGCACCCTTTTGTCGTCTTATATTGCTATTCCACATGTTAAGCAAAGCTCAAAATTATTTCTCAAAATAAAATAAAATGAGAAGCTTGCGCCAATAAACACCCCCTCCGTTCCAAATTAATTGGCGTGGATTTATACAAATCCGCGTCAAGTTAATTCGAGACGGATGGAGTATTTATTATTCAGAAATAATCTCGTCTCAACGAAGTCAATGTGTCGTGGTGGTGTCACGACAGATGTCATATGATGGTTTAACTTGGGGCCGATGGACAAAGGAGGAACCGGAGGAGGGAGGACGTGAAGGGGAACACGCACAAACACACAAACACATCATGGTTTACTCAGGTTCGGAGCCCTCTTGTCGAGGTAAGACTCTTACTCCTGCTTTGTTGTATTAGCCGAGATAGACAAGCTTTACAATGGCGCTCCTTGAGCTGTATTCTTGAGAAAGAACAAGAAGAAAGGGGAAACCCTAGAATGCTCCGCCTCTCCTGTGTGTGTCTCTACCGAGGGGTGAGGTTCTATTTATAGGCCAGGCATGTCACACTGACATGCAGACCGAGTCTAACGTCATCTTCCTTGAACCCCGCCGGGCACGCGGCTCGGTTCCCTCCAGGAAGTACTGCAGGGGACAAGACAATTTTACTTTTCCTGCCAGCCAGCAGCGGGTACGGCTATCCTCTGCCGACTTCCGTCATAGATTCGCTTTCAGTGCTTCTTTTGCGTGGTCACCTGACACCGATACGCAGGCATTGACCGCTTTCCCTGGAGTGATGATGGCGCTGCTTTACTTTACATCGCGTGGTCAGGATAAGACCGTTGAGAGATCTCGGCTACCGCCGAGATCAACATGCTCGTCCTTATCCTGCAAACTCATAAAGCAAGATAGCCCCGTCGGCATACGCTTGGCATGCTGGCTTAGCGTTAGCCGTACTCCATGATGCCGGCATACGTAGCCATGCCGGTCTTTGTCTCCGTCATCTCGGCTAGAGTGGTGTTGCCATGACCCTACCCAGGGTCATCCCCCCGACACTAGTCCCCGAAGCTGTTGTGGTCCGGCAGAGAAAGATGTTGGGCTACGACAGTTTCCCATAGACAGACCACCAACGCCTAGATGAGTTCGGCCGAGAAGGATGCCGAGATAGCCCCAGATTCTCACGGCCAAGATCAGTCTGATCCTGGACTCCGGGTTGGCGTGCTTATTCAGCCCTTAGCCGAGATTCTTTCTTCTTCATGTTCGTCAGTTGAAAGCTTATTTCTGCCGACATAGATGCCAACTGTGACTTGGACTCTTCACTTCTGACGGGAGGATAACGCTTGAGTTAATGCAATCACGCTTTTTGAGGCGAGCGCGCCGTCGCGTCGGACAGTAAAGCCGACAGAGCCTTTAAGGATGGAATTTCGGTTCCCACGCGAACACTTATCCTCCGATTCTCGGCTGCACGCCGCGCAGTAACCGAGCAGGCGCTTTGATGGGAATAACTGCCCCAAATCGTGCGCAATCTTCCCGTTAGCCACTGAGATAGCGGGCGCGGGGGAGTTGTGCCCCATTACTGCACTGCGGGTATAAAAGGAGGAGGAGGGCGTGGGCAGAAAACCCTTCGCACTCCTCGCTCTCTTCGCCCCTTCGTGCTCCTTTGCTCCCTTTGCTCCTCGCGCACTTTGCCGCCGTAGCTAGCTCTGAGCTTCTCCGGCGCTGCGATTTCTTGCTCTCGGCCACCGAGCTCACCGCTGCAAGTTCGCTCGCAGTCGCTTGGGAGTCCGCCCCATTTCTCTGCTTGCTCGAGCCTCGCGCAAGCGCCTCCCTCACCGAAAACTCAAACCCTAGATCTACTCCCAAATCCATGGCTTCTTCTTCCCGCAACCCCGCCGTCGACCCTGCTGCTCAGCAGGCTGAGGAGAGGACCGGCTCGGAGCGAGCCGGCTGGGAGGGCTCAGATGTCACTCCAGCGAACATCGAGTGGCTCCGCCGCTCCTGGCTGATTCCGGAGGGCGTCGAATGCCGGGTTCCCGGCGACGAAACCGTGCCGACTCCAGAGCTTGCTGAGCACGTCGTTTTCCTCTCGCATTTCGAGCGCGGCTTCGCTCTCCCCGCTAGCAATTTCTTTAGGACCTTCCTTGATTTCTTTGGCCTCCAGCCGCACCATCTCCCGGCGAACGCCATTCTTACCCTCTCAGCATTCGTCACCTGCTGCAAGGGTCTCGAACTCTAGCCATCCATTGATCTGTGGTCCCGGTACTTTATGTTCCGGCCGCAAGTTCTCCCCGACAAGGACAATCCCGGCGCTCCCAAGCCGATGACCTAATGCGATGCTGCCACTGTCATTCCTCGCCGGGGCTCCATCTTCCCTCGGATTCAGAGTCTTGAGTCATGTAAAAAATGCCTCAAGACCTTCTTCTATATCAAGAACTCTGCTGAGGCCGACTACATCAACCTGCCGGAATTCGAAGTCGGCCCCCCAGAAGAGAAAAGGAATTGGTCCCACGACGGGAAGGACGCCTTCCCGGAGGCTGCCAGGATCCACGCCAGGATCCTCGAACTCAAGGATGAGGGGATGTCGGCTGATGACCTGCTAGCCATCTTCATCTACCGGCGCCGGATCCACAAGATGTGCTTCTACGGCGGTCAATTTGACCCGGATAGGGTGTCGACCATCAAGCTTTCTCACGCTGAGGTTCGGCGCCGGGTCAGGCCGATCGCCAAGACAAACATGTCGGAGAAATGGGCGTGGGGCAAGCCGGCATATGCCAGGGATCGTCGCGCTCCTCCAGTAAGCTTTAACTCTTACTCATTTTATATTTATATCCGACATACAACTGTGCCGGCACTTGTCCGATATAAGCTTATCTCGGCTCAATCCGACTCCTTTGTGCAGATGTTCTCTCTTCAGCGGAGTGAAGACGGGGGCTCTCCCGACAAGCGCTTTGCTGCCCCGCGTAGGTCCGCTGACGTCGAGGACCTGGACTCGGAGGATTTCATGCCAATCCCCCATGCCGGCCCTCGCCGTATCGAAAGTAAGGACCTCTGACACCCTTCTTGTAATCTTTTCAATACCCATTAGCAAAGTATTTACTCTTGCTTTATCCCGTAAATAGACGATTCGGGCGAGCCTACTGCTGAGGCATCAGAAGCAGGTGCCGTTGCGACGCCGGTCCGGCAGAAGCGCACCGTTATAAAGCGCCCCGCCGAGAAAGATCTTCCGCAGAACGTGAAGCGGAAGAAAACTGCGGCGCGTGGACCCAAGCCCAAACCCCTGATCGCTGGGTAAGGCCGAAGTTACTTCAATTGCTAACATCGGTTTTCTTCTTTGTAATCATGCCAACGACTAAGCTTTTTTATTTCTGCAGGGAGGCTTTAACAGCCACGCAATCTCGGACGTGTATTGCGTCCGAGATCCCGGTGGCTCCCTCTTCCCGCGCCGAGATTACAGACCTGGCCACGGGTGATACCAGGACCGCCGCGGATCCGACATCCCCCGCTCGGGATGTCAGCCCGAGCAGCGACACCTCGATCGTCGGCCAGACCGAGACTCCTGCGGCCGGGGTCTCGGCGACCAAGGCTGCTCCTTCCTCGGCAGCAGTCGAGACCGCGACGGAGCCGCCGGCCTCCGAGACGCCGCAACAGCCGGCAGTGGGTTCTCAAGAACCCCAAGGGCCTCAACCGACTCCGACGCCGCCTCCGTCTCCGTCGCGGCAGGAGGACACCCAGGTTGCTGCCGCACGGGCCAAGAAGGCCATGGGCCCTGCTGCTGCAACAAGATCGGCAGCCCCGGGCTCCGCTGGCCCGCGGCCTTCCGGCAGGCCGCATGAGGTTCCCCGTCGGACGGCCAGCGGGCACAGCTGGGGGTCATTGGGCCAGTCTGTCATGGATTGGAACAGTGCGGATCACTATGAAGTGACCTCCAGCAGCGTACAGTCGGCGCGGCAGATCCCCTTGGTGGGACCACCACCGACATCAACTCCGGAGTCGATCTCGACCCGGATGTACCAAGCCAGGGTGGCTTTGTTCGAGGCCGGCCGAGCCACCAAGGTACGAACAATCCTTCAGAAAACTTTAACTTCTAAATTTAGCACCGTATCCATATTCCTAGTCCCCGAGGTTTAGGGCGAGTAGAAAATAGTCGGCCTGAAGCTTATCCCGAAGAACTTTAAACACTTATTCCTCGAGATTCAGGCCGGGTTTAGAATAGTCGGCCTGAAGCTTAGAATACTTCAAATACTCATTCCCCGAGATTCAGGCCGGGTTTAGAATAGTGGGCCTGAAGCTTAGAATACTTCAAACACCTATTCCCCGAGATTCAGGCCGGGTTTAGAATAGTGGGCCTGAAGCTTAGAATACTTCAAACACCTATTCCCCGAGATTCAGGCCGGGGTTAGAATAGTCGGCCTGAAGCTTAGAATACTTCAAACGCTTATTCCCCGAGATTCAGGCCGGGTTTAGAATAGTGGGCCTGAGATTCAGGCCGGGGTTAGAATAGTCGGCCTGAAGCTTAGAATACTTCAAACGCTTATTCTCCGAGATTCGGGCAGGGTTTAGAATAGTCGGCATGAAGCTTAGAATACTTCAAACACTTATTCCCTGAGATTCGGGCATTAACTTCCTGCTGCAGTAACATGAACTATGAATCACTGTTTTGCAGCTCTGCATGAATAAGCACACCGCCATCTTCAAGACTTTGTTAGCGATGTACAAGAAGTTGGAGGCTGAGCACGAGGCACTCAAAACTGAGCGTGAACACCAGGGTAAGTATCTTTTACCAGAAAAGAGTCTTTCTCCGAGTATCAATGTTCTGCGAGAACTAACACCTGCTCTTGTTCACAGCCGGGGACAACGCCCAAGTAGCCGAGCTACTGAAGCGCGTCGCCGAGGTCCAAGGTAACTCGTCGTCCGTATCCCGGGTTCCATCCATATTAGATATCAATCTCTGTAATATATGCCTGTTAAAACAGATGAGAAGACTCGGCTAGCCGAGCAGCACCGAGAGGACGTGCCTCGGCTGCAGGCACAAATCTCGGCGCAAGCGGAGGCACACAAGACCGAGGTGGGTGAGCTCACCTTGGCTCTCTCTACCCAGGCTGATGAGAGGATCCGCCTAGAGGATGAGGTGAACAAGTGCAAAGGTTTGGTCGCCGAGACTGAGACCCGCGCCGTTGCTGCCGAAAAAGAGGATGCTGAGGAGACCCGGCGGTTTCAGGTTGTTCGGCATGAGCTCATCAAGATCGAGGCCATGCTGACCAGTAAGTTGCTAGCACAAATTTCTTCATCTGATCACTTGTCCGAGTAATAGTAGTAAAAATGCCGAGACTCATTACTATCTTTTAAGCTTTTGTCAGAATTTTTTCCACAATCGGTCGAGACCACCGAAGCCGCCGTGATCAAGGCGTGCAAGAAGAGGGATCCAACCGGGACCACCCCCTTCGAGTACGACTCAGAGGATTATTTGGTTAGCATTTCTAGCCAGGTAAAACCTATAAAATCGTTCGGGGTGAACATGCTGAACGCCGGCATCCGTGCCTTCCGGGCTCTGTGGCCGGGAGAGGAGGCTCCGACCGGCATCCCCGAGTTAGCAACGCGTCTGCTGTAGGTGGGGGATCGCCTCAACGAGTGGCGGGAATCGGCCGCACGCGTTGGCGCTGACGAGGCCTTGTCATTTGTACTGTCTTGGTACGACGGCATCAACCTCGACGTGCTGCAGTCAATGCGTGCCGGTTCCCCCTACCTCACGGACCCGGAGGTAATCGCCAAGCGCAAGGAGCGGGCCCATTCCTTCATCCGGTATGCCGACGTGCATACGTTCGTGGAGGGCCCGCCATCCGAAGCTGAGGCCGAGATGACCGATGGCGATGAAGAGGAGGCAATGGACGAGGAGATTGTCATTGAGTCGGCCTCCACCGCAACGGATGCACCAAGCTCCGGCGCCAACCATCCCTCTGTCTCTTCTTAGTTATGCCGGAAAAAGAACTTTAGAACTTTAGAACTATCAAATCCCCGGAATGCCGGGTGCAAATGTAACCGGAATACTTATGTTTGTCAGGCACTATGTTTTTAATTTAATTAAGTCTTTTGCTTATCGAATTCCCGACCGAGTCCTCGAGTTCATTTATTCTTTTAGTGAAATTTTACAACTTTGGTTCTTTTGTCTGCCTTGCCGGCGTTCGACGTATGAATCGCAAAGTCGTAAAACCACTCTCTCGAAAAAAGTAACTCAAAGAATTCGCCCGGCAACAACCGAGTTAAAAAGGAATGCCGAGTTAAGATGGCGCGTATCTCGGATCGCCTCTTTGCTTGTTTCCTTAGTCATTTTTCGTGTGCTCGGTTATTTTATTCCCGTCTCTAGCTTGCCATGAAGCCGGGTTGCGGACAGCAGCGAAGTCATAGAGGGGTTTTGTCAATACCGACACACTACTAAATTAACGTAAGGTTACGCAAATAAGCCACGCCGACATACTACGAAAGTTGTAACAGAGTACTTAAATGATACTTAAATCCCCGAGTTTCTTTTGAGAACCCGGCGGATAATTTCATTGTCTTAATGAAAACATTCAACATAAGGAAAAATTAATACAAATACTCAGCTTTCAAGTATAGAATGGACGGAGCAACGCTACATTCCACGGCCTCTTGGTGTCCTCGCCTGACTGGTCCATCCTGTTCGCCTTGGGGTCTTGTGCATCTATAAGATAATAGGAATCATTGTGGAGTGCTTTGCTCACAATGAAGGGTCCTTCCCATGGAGGTCATAATTTGTGCATGCCGGCTGTGCGTTGCACAAGCGGGAGGACAAGATCTCCGTCCTGGAATACTCGCAGGCTGACCTTTCGGCTGTGATAATGCCTTAGGTGCTGTTGATAGATGGCCGACCAAGATAGAGCCAATTCCCGTGCTTCTTCGAGCAGGTCGACATCATTTTCTCGGGCCTCTTTTACCTCGGCCTGCGTATACATGGTTACTCGCGGAGAGTCATGTTCAATGTCGGCTGGTAGGACAGCTTCCGCCCCGTACACGAGGAAGAACGGCGTGTATCCTGTAGAGCGATTGGGAGTCATCCTGAGACTCCGCAGCACAGCCGAGAGTTCATCCAGCCAGCATCCCGGAGTGTGCTCCAACGATTCGATTAGCCGGGGTTTTATGCCGGCCAAGACCATGTCATTTGCTTTCTCCACTTGCCCATTGGATTGAGGATGTGCTACAGAGGCAACATCAAATCGGATTTTCTTTTCAGCACAGAATCGCGCGAAAGGTCCCTCCGCGAAGTTTGTTCCATTATTCGTGATGATACTATGCGGGTGCCCATATCTCAAGATGACATCCTTCAGAAATGATACCGCAGTTTTGCCGTCACACTTCTTTATCGGCTTGACCTCAATCCATTTGGTGAACTTGTCGACCATGACCAGGATATGCGTCATGCCTCCTCGCGCCCGCTTGAACGGTCCTACCATATCCAAACACCAGACGGCAAACGGCCAAGTGATTGGAATGGTTTTGAGTTCGGATGCCGGCATATGAATCTTACTGGCATATCTCTGGCAGCCATTGCACCTCCTGACTATGTCTTCTGCTTCCTGTAGTGCACTCGACCAGTAGAAACCGTGTCGGAAAGCTTTGCCTACTAGCGTTCTCGAAGATGCGTGATGGCCACACTCTCCTTGGTGAATATCCCGGAGTATCTCCTGCCCTTCTTCCGGCTTGACACATCGTTGTAGGACGTTAGTGACGCTCCTTTTGTAAAGCTCACCGTTGATGATGGTGTACGCCTTTGCTCTTCTTTGAATTTGTCTTGCCGACACCTCCTCTTCTGGTAGACTCCCATCTTTGAGGTAAGACATTATCGGTTGAGCCCATGCCGGCACAGGATGAGTGGTGAAGATCGGCTCATCCGGCTCGTCTATCTCCATTTGCTCAACTGCCGTTGCTTCCGCCGAGTTAAGACGCTCAGTCCCCGGGTTACCGGAACCGTTGCCGCTGTCAATGTCCATAGGAGTGGCGTCGGCCTCAGAGCTCGCTGGGATAAATATAGACTTCGATTCTGGCAATGGTTTGATGGATGGCTTGTGTAAATGCTCTAGTGCCACCCCAGCCGGAATGACTTGTCGTGTTGAACCAAGTTTCGACAATGTGTCAGCTACCTTATTTTCGCCCGAGGTATATGGTGAAATTCACACCCTTCGAAATGACCACTGATCTTTTGAACATGGAACCGGTATAGTGCCATGTTGGCATTCAGTGCATCCCAGTTGCTGGAAGCTTGCTGGACAACCAAATCGGAGTCACCAAAACATTGAATCCGGCGAACTCCAATTTCCTTTGCCATTTTCAGTCCATGCACCAGTGCTTCATACTCGGTGACATTGTTGGATGCTGCAAAGTGAATTTGCAGTACGTACTTGAGCTGATCGCGCTTAGGCAAGGTCAGAACTATGCCAGCACCTAACCCGCTTTTCATCTTAGAGCCATCAAAATGCATCTTCCAATAATTAGTTTCCGGGGGTGGTGGCTCATACTCCATCTCTGCCCAATCCACCAAAAAATCTGCCAGAGCTTGAGATTTTACAGCATCTCGTCTATCGTACTGTAACGTATAGGGTGCTAGCTCAACGGCCCCATTTTGCTACCCGGTTGCTCGCGTCTTTGTTACCCATGATCTCCGAGACAGGCGCCTCACATATAACCCGGATCTGATGCGCATCGAAGTAGTGCTTCAGCTTTTTTGCCGCCATATAAACACCGTACGCCATCTTCTGATAATGGGGGTAATTCTGCTTGGACGACGATAACACCTCGCTCAAGTAATATACCGGCCTTTGCACCGATTTGCCATCTTCAACTCTTTCAACCACGATGACGGCACTAACAACTCGGTTGGTTGCCGCGATGTATAACAACATCGGCTCCTTCTCCATTGGAGAGGCCAATATTGGTGCTGTAGCAATCATTTTCTTTAGCTCCTGAAAAGCTAGGTCTGCCTGTGGCGTCCATACAAATTTGTCAGTTTTCTTCATCAGCTGATATAAGGGCATGGCCTTTTCGCCCAGTCGACTAAGGAAACGACTTATCGACGCTAGGCACCCCGTGAATTTCTACACATCTTTGAGGCACTTTGGCAATTAGATTCTTTCTGCAACAGCAATCTTTACACGGTTTGTTTCTATACCTCGGCTTGACACTAGGAACCCAAGCAATTTCCTTGCCGGTACACCCAATGTGCATTTGGCCGGGTTCAGTTTCATTCGGAATCTCCTTAGATTCGCGAATGTTTCCCGGATATCGTCCACGCACGTAGCACTCTCTTTGGTTTTTATGACGACATCGTCGACATATACCTGCAATTTTTGCCGAGTTGATCGTGCAAACATTTCTGCCTGCATCTTTGATAAGTAGCTCCTGCATTTCTCAAACCAAACGGCATAGTGCAATAGCAATAAGCCCCGAACGGGGTGATAAATGATGTCTTTATTTGATCGTTAGGGTTCAACGGTATCTGATGAAAACCAGAATATGCATCCACAAAAGACAACAACTCACACCCGGCAGTAGAGTCAATCACTTGATCGATCCGAGGTAACGGGAAAGGATCTTTGGGACATGCCTTGTTGAGGCTGGTGTAGTCGATACACATGCGCCACACCTTGGCAGCAGTTGGGTCGTCCTTCTTCTTCTCGACCATGACCAGGTTTGCCAGCCAGTCGGGATGTAACACTTCCATGATGAAGCCGGCAGCTAGAAGCCGGGATATTTCCTCTGAGATGACTTTCCTTCTGTCATCGGCGAAGCGTCGAAGGGGCTGCTTCACCGGTCTCGCGTCTGGCCTGACGTGTAATGAGTGCTCAGCCAGCTCCCTCGGCACACCCAACAGGTCTTGATTCGACCATGCGAAGATGTCCCGATGCTCACGGAGGAAGCTGGTGAGCTCGCCTTCCTATTTCTCGCTTCGACCGGCACCAATGATGACGGTGCGGTCCGGGAACTCGCTGTCAATTTGAATCTTCTTTGTTTCCTTGGCTATCTGGAAAGCCACACTTCCATGAGGATTTTTCATAGCCGGCAAGCCAATCTGTGCCGCCTGAGCCATCACGACAGCTTCCTGTAGCTTCTTCTTCTCACCAGCAATGACCAGAGATGCAGCCAGAGCCGACCTTGCCGCCGCGCATTCGATTGAACGGTTGTAGTTGCCAGTGATGGTTATGGTACCATTTGGTCCCGGCATCTCTCATCTTGAGATAGCCAATGTGGGTTGTTGCCATGAACTTGGCGAGTGCCGGTCTACCGAGCAGTGCGTGGTATGGACTATTGAGGTCCACCACTTCGAACAACAGATTCTTAGTCCGACAGTTCTCCCGGGTACCGAATAAGGCGTCCACTCGAATCTTGCCTATTGGGGCACAAGACACTCCCGGCACGATGCCATGAAAGGTAGTCCGGCTTGGCTCAAGCATGTTGTCGGTAATGCCGAGCTTCAGCATCGTGTCCCGATATAGGATGTTTATGCTGCTCCCATTGTCGACGAAGACATGAGTGAACTTGACGTTAATGTCAGGCCCGATGAGTGTCGGATCAACCACCAGGGCGTATCCGCCAGGATTAGGCATAACCTTGGGATGATCTGCCCGGTTCCAGTTGATCTCCTGCTCCGACCAATACATGAACTTCGGAACAGCCGGCATTACAGCATTGACATCCATTTCTCACCTACGCTGACTTTGTTTGTCAGTCGGCTCAGTGATGAAGATCATGTAGCTTTGGTGATGCTCCTTGTACTCATTTCTCCCGGCATAGCCTGGGATTTCCTGTTCCTCCACCTTGTTAATAGCATTGTTCGCCTGAGGGGGTCCCTGGATTTGCGCATTCGCACCTGTGAGCGGTGGAGGAGGGGGTAACCGACTTGCGTCACCCTTCTCGGCCCGTTGCATCCAGCTGCGCTGCCGCGTCGTCTGGTTCGCCGGCTTGTTGGGGTTTGTCATGTGAAAACGACAAGGCTGATCCAACATCACTTCGAAGGTATACTTCGGCTTATCTTGCCAGGGTTTCTTTTGTTCTCCCTTCTTGACCCACTGATGATTTCCTGTTTTCTGACGCTGGCTAGAGCCGGCATCAGGTTGGTCCTGAATCACAGCGACATGAGCTGGCCCATATCGGTAATCCAGCCTGTCATACCTTCTCTTGTTGCGATGATCTTGATGATCGTTTATCCGGAATGCCCCGGCAGGATTGTATACCGGCTGCTCTCTTTATGGCTCTGCCGGCATCAGCGATGGCTGAGTCGGATCGCCAAGCACGTATATGTCGGCTATCCTGATCATTTCAGACAGAGTAGCCGGCATCTCTCTTTGAAGCTTTTGCCACAGCATGCTGCCGTGCCGACATCCTTGGACAAACCATGCTATGGCCTCCGATTCCACTATCCCTTCACAGGAATTGCGGAGATTGTTCCATCTTGTCAGGTAATCTGGATCGGTCTCGTTGTCTCCCTGCTTGCACATGGACAACTGTTGAGGACGATCTGGCCTCTTATAAGTACTGGTGAAGTTGCTGAAAAAGGCTTCCTCGAGATCTATCCAGCAGTTGATACTGCTCTCCGGCAAATTGTTTAGCCATATCCTTGCCGGTCCTACCAGCATCTGGGGTACGTAACGCACTGCCCATCTGCGGTTGCCGCCTGCCACACTTACTGCTGTGACATAGTCTTCCAGCCAATCTTTCGGCTTAGTACTGCCGTCATACGTTCTCATACTCCTGGGCAGCTGGAAACCCGGGGCTGGTTTCTCCCTCAAGATTCGGTTCGCGAAGCAACGCGGTCCCGAGGGACCTTGCTCCTCCAGGAGCTCGGACAGATAGATTCGGTCAAGCCGATGTCGTGCATCCAGGGGTGATACCTGCCTATTGCCAACTCTGCCTCCGAGCGGGCCGAGGTTATCGCGCTCCCGCCTGATATAACCCTCGTCTGCCATGGCCGAGTATCCGTCATCGTAATGGTCATACCAGCGATCTTCACCTTGATAGAGGGGGTTGCACCCGACACCCTGCTGTCCTGCAGCAGTATTGGGTGCCGGACCCCGAGGTCGGTGTCCCTGATCGAACGAGTTACGCTCCTGCTGATCTCGGCGATTTCCGCCAAGACGCAGACCACTTTGGCTGTCATCGACCCTCCTGACTATTTGCCTCTCGGCCAAGGCTGGGTCATGGCGTTCCAGCTGCTTATTCCGAACAGAGTTGACGCTTTTGTCCCATTTGCCACCAGGCGAGGATGCTTGTTTGTCAACCCGACCACCAGCGTCTGCAGCCGAGTGAATGACCTGCGACGCACCGGGTTTACCGTGCATTCTCATGTATGCCTCATTCTGTTCGTTAGCTATCTGGAGCAGCTCTTTCACGCGCAACTGTTGCTGTCGTAGTGCCTCTCCCGTAAGATTCGACAACTCCTCAGCTGCAGCCTGCCGAAGCAAAACTTGCCGACACAGCTGGTGCTCCCCTGCCATCTCTTGTCATCTCGGCATTCAAGTTCTTGCCACGGTTACGCACCTCCCCCACTCTGCTAGGGTTAGTAAACGCAGTAGAACTGAGACCATGAGCTTTGTTATACTCACGGAGCGAGATGTCGAGCTGTTGTCGGGCGTTGGCGACATCAACGGCTTCCTTCAGCAGCTTCTGTCTCTCCAACTCCAACTCCACCTGTAACTGGGCCGGGTTAGCGTTCGACGCCACCGGCGCGGTCAGCCACTCGATGGAGGTCTGGATCTGAGTCGGCTTTGGTGGCAGAGCCGATGTGCCGGCTTGAGCGGCGATGTTCTCCGGCTTCTCCAAAGGGAGCTTCGCCGTTCTGCCGGACTTGGTTGGGACCGCGCCACCTCCTGTAGCGTCCCTTCCCGCATCAGCGCCATGGGCCGTCACCATGACCTCCACACGGTCAGCGGGGCAGTCAAAGTGCTGGCCGCGAGCCGTGCAGATGGCAGGGGGATCTTCGGCCATCACCACCTGCTCCGGGTACCTGCAAGGGCTGTCAGTAGCAACGTAGACCTCGTGCATGCCGAAATTGATGAAACGGCCTGCACAAGGAAATGGTGTGCCATCGAAGCAGCCCGTGTTCTTGTTGATGAAGCCCAGAGAGCCGAATCTCTGGACCAAACCGAAGACCACGCGCTCTTCGGTGACGAGGAAGTTTCCCGTCCGGATGAAAACTCCAGCCAACGCTGCTGCTGGCCCCACGGTGGGCGCCAACTGTCGTGGTGGTGTCACGGCAGATGCCATAGGATGGCTTAACTTGGGGCCGATGGACGAAGGAGGAACCGGAGGAGGGAGGACGTGAAGGGGAACACGCACAAACACGCAAACACACCACGGTTTACCCTAGTTCGGAGCCCTCTTGTCGAGGTAAGACTCCTACTCTTACTTTGTTGTATTAGCCGAGATAGACAAGCTTTACAATGGCGCTCCTTGAGCTGTATTCTTGAGAAAGAACAAGAAGAAAGGGGAAACCCTAGAATGCTCCGCCTCTCCTGTGTGTGTCTCTACCGAGGGGTGAGGTTCTATTTATAGGCCAGGCATGTCACACTGACATGCAGACCGAGTCTAACGTCATCTTCCTTGGACCCCGTCGGGCACGCGGCTCGGTTCCATCCAGGAAGTACTGCAGGGGTCAAGACAACTTTACTTTTCCTACCAGCAGCGGGTACGGCTATCCTCTGCCGGCTTCCGTCATAGATTCGCTTTCGGTGCTTCTTTTGCGTGGTCACCTGACACTGATACGCAGACGCTGACCGCTTTCCCTGGAGTGATGATGGCGCTGCTTTATTTTACACCGCGTGGTTAGGATAAGACCGTTGAGGGATCTCGGCTACCGCCGAGACCAACATGCTCGTCCTTATCCTGCAAACTCATAAAGTAAGATAGCCCCGCCGACATACGCTTGGCATGCCGGCTTAGAGTTAGTCGTACTCCATGATGCCGGCATACGTAGCTATGCAGGCCTTTGCCTCCGTTATCTTGGCTAGAGTGGTGTTGCCATGACCCTACCCGGGGTCATCCCCCCGACACAAGGTCCTTGTAGGTTTTTTCCGGCACATACACATGTTTAATTTCTCTTCTTCCGACCATAAGCAAGTACTTTTATACTACTGAAGTCACATAAATTCTGCATTAATTCTGTATTAATAAAGTAATCATCGGTGAAATGTTTTTCCAAAGCAAATGAAACAAATCTTATGTGGTGAGACGGAGGGAGTTATCGCAGTCTCTCTAGTAGGTTCTTTACAACACCTTCTTCCATGCACACCATCGTCATGATGTTCCCTCACCTGGAACCTCTACCGAGCGTCTCCGTCTCTCGAGTTCTTCCCCAACGCTCTCCTCCCAAACGCCATGGATGACCAACGGTGGAGCTCAAGTTTGTGTCACCGAGCTTAGAAAGACACGGGGATCGTAGTGAATGGGTCCATGGTAGCCAGATCCGGTTCTGCTAGGACTTCGCTCGTGGAACTTTGGAGGTAAAGATTTCTTATTTTCTGGCCTGACACGTTGCAAGCACATATGCTCTTGCTGCACACACCAGGTGATATGTTGCAATGGTTTTGGACATTTGCTAAGACAGGGTTGATTTTATGTTGCGAACAAGTCTTTTTTATGTTGTCCGTGTTGTTTCCGAATGTTATATATGTTGATTTTTTCATGCTGCATACATCACTTCCACCGGTTTTAAACTTTTTTGTCACGACGAAACCATGAGAGAAAAATTGCAACATACAATAGTTTATTTCTAGAACTTGTTCTCCTTTTCTTTGTATCATATTATAAATTATTGGATTTTATACAATTGCACGGAGGAATCTAATTGACGACAACAAACCGCAATTTTAGGTGTGAAATAATTTTACAAAACAAATCCAAACACTACCAATGCTTAAACATTTTCTGTAAACCACACTGAAACGGCATCTCGTCCCCCGCAATATCGGCAAGCCCATAGCGATCAGACAACCGCGAGAGTGGTTACTTGGAGGACACGAATGGACAAGCAAGATGTCCGGCTTTGTATGGGCGGTCCATCGCCGTGGCGGACACGAATGGACAAGCAAGACGTCCGGCTTCGTTCACAGACCAACCAGGGCCCGCAAGCTATATCTCTGCCCGCAGCAGCGTGCGCGCTGCACGTGACAGAACCCAAAGCCCCGGCCCCACCTGACAGTCCAAACCCCCTCTTGAGTCTTGACCCCAACCCTTCCTCCTCACCTCATCGCCTCCGCCGCCGCCGTCGCGCTCTAGGTTTCCCGTCGCCGCAGGCAGCCCTCCTCCGCCCGCCGCTATGCCCACGGTCAGCGTCGGCCGCGACCGCCTCTTCGCCGCCCTCGGCAGGGTCTACAGTAAGCACCTCCGCGTCCTTCCCCGCCCGCGAACACCTAGCTAATTCGTCGCTTTGCCGTGGCTTCTGCAGCTCAGGAGGAGTTCGAGGCGCTCTGCTTCGAGTTCGGCATCGAGCTTGACGACGTGGTGAGCCGCTAGGATATCTGTCTTGTTCTCTCTCCTACTCCCCTGCTCTGGTTTTCGGGTGTTGTTTGGTTGGATCTGATTTGCTTCCTGGTTCTGTGTAGACCACGGAGAAGGCCATCATTCGGAAGGAGAAGCACCTGGAGGAAGATGGTGAGGCCGATGGGGAAGACGAGGTCATCTACAAGATCGAGGTTGCCGCCAATAGGTCAGTACATTTCGGTTTTGCCAGCTGAACTGTCTGTAGTGATCGCCAAAATGCTCTAAATTGAGTTGATATGTTGTGTAATTCCTGTCCATGTCTGCATCGCTAGCTCAATTGGCCTGCGTCCATGCTACTTGTCCAAATGGATATACATACCGAGTATGATGCTAGTGTCTATTTCTGATTTCTGGCTATGGTTGCTTCTACGAATTGGTCTCAACCTAGTTGTTTTCCTTTGACGCGGAACACGTAGTCGTCGCGAGCAAATTTCGTTCTGCTATTCCAGTTCGATGTTTTAGGTCTTTTAAGGAAATTTGGCATGCCATGCCTCACCCAATTGCAGGAGTTTGCGGAAATAATCTTGTAATCTGTACTAAAGTCAGGTAACCTGCTTAATTTATGCCTGATGTGTCATAAGACTTCACATAGTGCTTCCACATTACCCATTCCATCCAGCCAGACAATCTACATTGGTTTATAGATGCGAATATCTAGTATTTCTGGCATAAAGTAAGATACCCAATGACAAGGAGCTTAAGCATAGCTCTCCCTGAGAAGCAAGTGATACAGCTGGAACTTCCAGTATGGCTGCCTTGTTACGAGTTACGACTTCACACCAGTCGCAAGCCTGTCTTGTTTAGCCTCATGCCTTCATGATCTGTTCTTTTCGTTTAATTTATTATGTTCAGTTTGATGAATTATTGGTTGTCAAATAATTTACAAACAAATATCATTATATTACTTATTCAGTTGGATCTTCACTACAATCCATGCAGATATGATCTGTTATGTCTTGAAGGAATAGCAAGGTCACTTCGCATTTTCATCGGAGCTGAAGCGACCCCTCTATTCAAAACTTCCTCAATCCCTCGTGGTTCGATGCTTCAGATGCATGTTAGACCACAGGTAATTGTTTGACATGTTTGTACCCTTGTCTAGCTCTTTATTATACATATATGTACCCTTGTCTAGCTCCTTATTATACAAATATTGTACATAATTTCTTATGATCTTTTTATGACATATTCATGTTACAAATAGCATTCTGTAAAAAATTTAAACCAAAAGTAAGGTTAAACTTCTTCGATCTGGTTTTGCTACCTATCGGGTAATGAATATGTGTAGGCTGTAGATAAAACTGATGAACATAGTACAGGGGTGGGAACCCTTAACAGCTTAATTGCTTTATGGATTCTTGATTAGTGGTATAGAAAAATCTTTTCAAATAAAGGAGAAATGACTCATAGTTAAATACATGATAGAGACGAAATTTTAGGGGGGTAAAGGAAAGATAAGACTAGTTTACTGTACTTTAATTTTCTATAGATATGTTTGGTATGCTTAGTCTAGGCATGTTGTTTTCGCCCTGACCATTACTTTAGCATGAAAAAGAAATACATTTTGTATGTCCATGCTTCATCCTAAACACTAGAAGCAGATGGCACATAAAGTGATGGATTAATTGTCATATTTGAGAATGTTAACTGTGTTTCTCCAGAATGGTAGTAGATAATGTATATGCTCATCTATAAAAGGGAAGTCAAAGCCTTGACCTGTGGATATTTTGATTTCTTTGCAGACTGCACAAATCAGACCATACGTGGTTTGTGCTGTCCTAAGAGGAGTAACTTTCGATGAGGTCAGATACAACAGCTTCATTGATCTTCAAGATAAACTGCACCAAAATATTTGCCGGTATAACTTATCTGGTTCCTGTGGTAGTTTATTGTATTTGAATGGAAGGTCACACTTTATGCCGTAATTAGTTAACTGACTATGCTGTGATGATGGAAAACAGGAAGAGAACTCTTGTTGCTATCGGTACCCATGATTTGGACACTCTAAAGGGACCCTTCTCTTACGAGGTAGATTTCTGACGTTTGTTAGTCAATAATCACTATTATCTTAATTGTTATCTCTTTGATGTGTTCTGCATGTTTCCTTTTCTTTTCTGTTGTTGGTATGGGGTTCCTTGCGTATTTAGAAGACCAAATGCATTTCAAGAATTACTAATCCATAAGTTGGAGGAATTCTTCATCACTGGTAGAAAGGTCGAGAAATAGAACCATATTTGAGTCGTTCCCAATAGCCATGAGATGATCATCTTATGGTGATCTTTTTTTTTTGAACGTATTTGAGTATTTCTGTTTTAGGATCTATCCTTGAGTGTTTTTTTGCCAAAAGTAGTTTACTTTTTTGTAGTGATAGCAAAACATTGGGACATCTTGTGGTATGTTTAGTTGATTGTGCACTTATCCGCTATGCTAGCTCGTGTTGAGGTTTTAGTTTATTGGCCCAAAAGCTCCCTTCCACTGCTTTCAGGCTGTGTTTAGGAAGATTCAGGTTTATCTTGAGGTAATCGGAATAAGTATTTCTAAACACGATGTCTTCATGTGGAAGTTTAAACCCATCTTGATCTTGTATTGATAAACCGAAGCTCCTTTCTACCAGCTTATGAGAGAAGCCAAATTTTGGAGGAAGCTTAAGCCCTTTAATTAAAACCTAGTGCATTCTGGCTTGAAACTTATATAACACAAGACCAAGAAGCTCCCCTCTGTTTGGGTTTGTCTCAACCTATAAGTCCATAAGTTTACTCTTTTGTTTGTTTTAAGATCTTGGCAGAAATCTTGTACCTTGTGTGCAACTGCTTGAGTATGATATATATCGTTTCGTGTTTACGTATACAAACCTCTTTCAGATAGCCCTTTCTTCAAGTTTTGATTAATAATTGTAAACATACATTTCTTTTATAGCTATTGATGTGGTGACGCAAATGCCCTGTTGAATGTTGATTCCTTTCATCATTTTTATTTGACATATTTATTAATCTTCCCAGGCTCTACCACCACAGGAAATCAATTTTGTCCCATTAAAGCAGGTAAAAGAACTCGCCACTTTCAACCATGCGAGATACTATGCTTATTTTGCTCATTACTCTTTGGGCATTATTGCAGTTCAATTTTCTGGCAAGCAGGCGTTTCTGCTTACACTTTCTTAATTTTGTTTGCTTTGTTATATGGTTCAGGAGCAAAAGTTCAGAGCTGATGCATTGATGGATTTCTACAGAGTAAGTAGCCACATCACAGTTTTTATAGTGCCACTGCTAACGTAATATTGCCACTATTGACCGTGGCAAACATAATTTTCTGAATTCTTGAGTTCTATTGTAGGTTCTGAGTTCTGATTTTCTTTAGGTAATCTATCTGTACATATTGGTCACTCATTGTTTATGCTTTCTTTGTGGCAGTCAGACATGAAGTTGAAGAAATTTTTGCATATAATCGAGAATTCTCCAGTTTACCCAGTCATATATGATAGCAACAGGTAATCAAATTCCATGCTAGTGCTATTACATATTTCAAATCCTTTATTTGTATTGTTCAAACAGCAAGCTGACACTTAATACTTTGTAGAACTGTATTATCATTACCTCCTATCATTAATGGTGCGCATTCTGCTATCACCCTGAAGACAAGGAATGTGTTTATTGAATGTACTGCTACAGACCTCACAAAAGCAAATATTGTTCTGAATACAATGGTAAGTGTAATGTAATGCTATAAACATGAATAATATTCCATCCTTTTGGATGAAGATTAGAGTTATTTATTGATGCACTTGTTTCTTATGTGTCCAGGTTGCAATGTTCTCGGAATACTGTGAAAATAAGTTTGAAGTGGAACCAGTTGAAGTGGTATCTTCTGATGGAAGCAAAGCCATTTACCCTGATCTTTCATGTTACAAGTTGGAGGTTTCGCTCTCTGATATCGTTGGTCCCATTGGGATTTCCCTAGACGAGACACAGGTATATTACGTTAATGCCTGAAAGATGAAGTACCGCTTTCTTTTACTGGGACAAACGACCACATATCCAGATTAGTAGTTGAATAACCGTTCTACATTAATTGTTTTTCTTAATGCAATTTCAACGTTCCTGCATCTAATTCTGAGTTCAACAAATGTTTGTGATCCCATAATGTCATATTTTCTTCTTGAATTTTATGAACTTAAGTTTGCATGCTTGAGCAACTGGGCAAGTGAAATGATCCGACTGTATTTGGAAGTGCAGGTTATCTCCCTTTTGAAAAAAATGCAGTTGCAAGCGGAACTTTGCCCATCAAACGGGGAGCCTCGTTTTTCGGTGTCTGTCCCTCCTACGAGAAGTGACATTTTGCATGCCCGTGATTTGGCGGAGGTAAAATATGCAATTCCCTACCTGTCAGCCATGTTTGTGGTTATTTGTTCATAATTGTCAATCTAACTTTGTACTAAATCCAAGACACTTATTATGAGGAGTAGTTTTTTGTGGCTGATTACCATTTTTGTTCCATAAAGGATGTTGCTATAGCTTATGGGTACAACAATGTCCCAAAATCAAAGCCGAAGTCTATGACAATAGGTGGAAGGCAACCACTAAACCGTTTCTCTGATAAAATTCGTGCTGAGGTATGTTCTTAAAATATTCAGTACTCCTACTTATTAGGAGTTTCTTCACTCGGTCCATATACATATTTCACCAATTGATTGTTTACTGAAAAAATAACTTTTTGTGGAGCAGGTTACAAGAGCTGGCTATATGGAGGTGCTCACGTTTGTTTTGACTTCACATGAAGAAAACTTTGACATGCTAAACAGGACAGATGATGGGAACAAAGCAGTCATTATTGCAAACCCCCGTACTTCTGAATTTGAGGTGAATTGCCCAAGTATTCATGGTTGTCTTTATGATTGGATGTTTTTTTCTCACTGCTGATTGCAGTATAAAATATTATCTGTTGTGAATTGCATATTGATCAACGAGCAGTGTAAGCGTTCATTCTGGAGGCCTGGCCTTCTATGCTGAGTATCTTTGTTACTCCTTCCGATCCATATTAGTTGTCGAAATATTACATGTATCTAGACGCTTTTTAGGCATAGATACATATTTGGGCAAATTTGAGACAATTTATATGGATCGGAGGGAGTATCTTTTTTTCTAGAATAGTTGTTGATAATTGACCTATCCATACAAGTAAAATCATGAATGAGTAGCGTGAACAACTACTCTGGTGTCCACTATTTACTGATGTAAGTTGATGACATGTTATGGTTCTGCCTTTTTTGATAAAATGCAACTTTGGATGTTATTAGTTATATATTTATCGCACTCTTGGTATCTTCTGTCATTCTTATTTAGCTGTCTTCACTTGTCAACTGCAAAAGAAGCTTAACACTGTTTTTACATTGATCATTTGTTTCTTATTTGACATTGTAAATATAATTTCCATTAGCTTGTTCCCACATGTGATGTATGATGTTCTTGTTTGTGATCATGCAGGTTGTTAGAACTAGTCTCATGTCATGTCTGTTAAAAACACTGAAGCATAATATAGACCATCCAAGACCCATAAAGGTACTTACTGAAACAACCCTATTAACATTGTTGTCGAGGTGTTATTCTTGTAGCTAGTTATTACCAATACTTCCTTTTTATATAACGCCAACTCTAATTATTGGCTGACACATAATATAATATTGGTTGTACCTCACGCACAATTAGCTTTGTTAATACTCCCTCCATTTTACAAAGGTTGGCGTATTTTGTTTCGTTAAGACAAGGCTTTGACCAAGAATTACACTATTAATATGTAACATATATGATACAAACTCATGATTATTAGAAAGAACTTTTAAAGATGAATCTATTGATATAAATTTCATGTATGTAAAAACACATATTAATAGTTATTATTGGTCAAAGCCTTGTCTTAACGAAACAAAATACGCCAACCTTTATGAAATGGAGGGAGTATGTAACATCATGGTTTTCTAAATGGAGAGCTTTCATGTGGCTGCTTATATTGGTCATAGTCAATTAGAAATGAAAGCCATTTTTTGCATGCAGATTTTTGAAGTTGGTGATGTAGTGGCATTGGATGCATCTCGTGATGTTGGTGCCTCTAATAATCGCCGGCTTGCAGCTCTGTACTGTAATAGTAATTCTGGATTTGAGGTAATACACATGTTTTTTTTTGTACGAATGATATTTGCAGATTTTTGTTCTCTAGTCCTTGGCTAATTATTGCGGATTATAACAGGAAATCATGGGTTTGGTGGATAGGACTGTCAAAATTGTGAGAGCGCCACATATTAATTTTGGCAAGACTTACTACGTTCCCACAAGTGTAAGCATTTAAATTCTTGATACATTTAAATAGACTAAAGTTCCTTGCTGTTATAAACATCAGTACTGATATCTTGTCTATAGGAACCTGAGTTCTTTACGAAAAGGCAATGCAAAATTGTTATGAGCGATGGGAAACAGGTTGGCTACCTAGGAATTGTCCATCCTGAGGTAATTCTTGTCATATCAAGAAAATATGCCATGATAACTGTTATGGAGCTTTTAGTTTGTGCACTCATATATAGCTTTATTATCTGACGGCGATAAACAACATATTTTCTGTAAACTGCAAGAAGCCATCTAGTTGTAACAGAAGTACCCCAAAACCCTTCAAGTGACAACGGTGCCAGAAATAAGACCGGTGAAAGCACATAGATCAAAACATTTCAAAACGATTTACATTTCAAAACGATTTGTGCAAATATCCACCACATTTAGTCATTTGGAATAACTAATGTGACATATTCTTTGTTACATGCAGGTGCTAAGAAAATTTGGCATTCCTGACCCCTGCACTTTCGTTGAGATTGACATCGAGGCTTTGTTGTAGTGCCATCTACTGTGAATCAGGGGCTGCTCCTGTTGGTTTTCTTCAGGTGATAGTTTGACATGCGTGGGGTATCTCAACAGGCCTCTTATTTGAGTTCTGACACAACATGTGATGGTAGCATTTGCGCTCACATCTTTTTGACTCGGGAAAAGGGAAGATATATAGTGATAGTAAAGATGCCCCCCTTTTGTGTGTGTGTGTGTGACAGAAACATCTGTTCAAGATCATGTTTATCTCGTTTCCATTGTAATACAACATCATTTCTGGCACAGCTTTCTATTAAAAAAAAGGCTAGTTAAAGTTATATCGTGAAGAATTTGATGTTGAAAAAGCAAAGCCCTTTGGTTCTCTTCCACACAGCAGATTTGACACGGTGCTGATTCATCTTTTACATTATTCAGTTCATATCTTTGTTGAATGGATCTCGGATTCCAGATCTGCCCTTTTGTCTCGTGCCTTGGTTTTTATCTTAGCTGACGCTGAACTAGCTGTCTATTTCCAGTCTTGGACTGCGAAATTCATGTTGTCTGCTGGTTGTTTTCTATGCGAGTTGCTATCAGCTGCCTACTTTTTTTTCTGATGCCTTCTGAAGAGTGCAAGAGTCAATGGTGGCCATGACGTGATCATAAGCGGACGGTAATCCTCTCCCGATCTGGGCGATCTCGACCGCAGTACCCAGCCACAATCACAAGGACATACCATTCCCGATTGTCATAGCTGCCACTGAATCTAAGCTGGTGGCCCTCGTTTTGCTTGTTTCAGCTGGACATGGTCCGTAGGCTGCGGCTGGACGATCACAAGGACCTTTCAACTACGACATTACGATGTATGAACTGGGATGTACTAGTACTATACTTTATGGAGTTTTCTCGCCGTTAGGAAGGAAGATTGGCTGGTTTTCCTTGTTTTGGCGAAGATGGACTTTGCCCAATTAGATTTGAGTATTAAATGCTAATCGAATCGAACTTTGCATGCAACGGTACACTAGTCTCGTCGGCTCCGCTAGCCTCAAGAAATCAAACTGTTCGCCTCGCTAGAGTGCACGCAGGAGAATTATCAAATGTCTTCCAATAAAGATGAAGAAAAGAATAGTATAAGCTACCGAATTGTGAAGAATTGTACGAGCCACGAATAAATGGCAAATTTTTCGATTCAAAGGATGTTTCATGGAAATTGTGAAGAATTGTATGATTAAATCCTATATGACTTTTTCCTATAGATTCCTCTGCACTACATTCAGTAGGAAAGTTAGCATTCAGCCAAATATCTTGGGAAAATTCTCATGTTTTTTCTGTGGTTTAATCGGGTGTGCAAACAGAATCCTGTGGATGCTAATGAATAAGTAATGTGGTCTCGCATTTTCGAAATCCTACGAATGAAAAAAGCCATTATGCGGTAGCTTGTCACCATGTTAATTACGTACAACATAAAAAAAGGAAAGGAATGCACGTCCCATTACTTATTTTTAACAAAGTCTGAGGTATGCGAAGTTGTTTGCAAAGATTAAGTATTAAGAGCCGGTAATGTTTTTTTTAATCAAAAAAGGCTGCGCCCTTGTTTTATTAATGGAAACCATAGTATCTTGACATAATTTAGAATAAACATAGAACATGCATCAGAGCTCTACCCCTACAGGCAAACAACAGCCAGATGCCCACAATTCGAGCTACCCAAAAAACAATTGGGTTCAATGTTAGTGAGCTAGACTCAGTTGCTTATGTATGTTAATTACAACGGAAAAACTGGAAATCTTGTAGCAGTTCATAACCGCCACAAAAAACCAAAGAGCGGCTTTGATAACCATCAACTGCCTATGCCATCGGTTTTCGAGTAACTAGCATCCTTTTCCTGTGACCGACGAAAGATCTCAGTCGTGACTTGCCACAGTCGATGCGAGCAGCGGAGCAGCACCTCGGAGCAGATCGTAAACATCACCGTCAAAAGATCACGAGGCATCACATTACAAAAACAAGCGTTGTTCGTTTATGAAAACAGGTGTTGTTCCTATTTTTCCATAGGGACCCAAATGAGCCGGCAATGAATGCCATGCACCTGTGCAACAAGAGCAGTCATGCAACAGTAACTGACAAATTTGGTTGCATGGTCTACAAACACCGGGTCCATGCGAAAACAAGCCAATCACCCGATCCGATACACCCAAGGCGGCTTGCGCCCCCACCCCATCCCCGCCGTCCATCCAATTAAACCCCACCTCCCTCCCCCATCCCCTCCATTCCCATCCATCTCCATTCCAATCTCCGCCGCCGCCGCCGCCATGGCTTCCTCCACGCCGGCGGCCTCGCCGCTCACCTGCCACCACCTCGGCCTCCGCCTCCGCCCCCACCTCCCCTCCTTCTCCCTCCGCCGTCGCTCCACACTGTCCTCCAAACCCATCTCCCTCTCCCACTCCCACTCCCTCCCCAAACCACTGGCCCTGCCCCCAAGCGCCACCGCTCGCCGCCATCTCCTCCCGCCCGTCTCCGCCGCTTCTCCGGCGTCTACCCCCGCGCCGGTCTCGCCTCCGGCCAAGCCGGCGCTGAAGGGCGCGGCCATCAAGCCGCTGCTGGCCTCCATCGCCACGGGGCTGCTCATCTGGTTCATCCCGGCGCCCGCCGGCGTGGCCCGCAACGCGTGGCAGCTGCTCGCGGTGTTCCTCGCCACCATCGTCGGGATCATCACGCAGCCGCTGCCCCTCGGCGCCGTCGCGCTGCTCGGCCTCGGCGCCGCCGTGCTCACCCGCACGCTCACCTTCGCCGCCGCCTTCTCCGCCTTCGGGGACCCCATCCCGTGGCTCATCGCGCTCGCCTTCTTCTTCGCGCGAGGGTTCATCAAGACCGGGCTCGGCAACCGCGTCGCCTACGCCTTCGTCTCCGCATTCGGTGGATCCACGCTCGGCCTCGGCTACTCGCTCGTCTTCGCCGAGGCGTTCCTCGCCCCCGCGATCCCCTCCGTCTCCGCGCGGGCCGGCGGCATCTTCCTCCCGCTCGTCAAATCCCTCTGCGAGGCTTGCGGATCGCGCACCGACGATGGCACGGAGCGGAAGCTCGGCTCGTGGCTCATGCTCACATGCTTCCAGACATCGGTCATCTCGTCAGCCATGTTCCTCACCGCCATGGCGGCCAACCCGCTTGCGGCTAACCTGACGGCCAGCACCATCGGTCAGGGGATCGGGTGGACGCTGTGGGCCAAGGCGGCCATTGTGCCTGGGCTGCTCTCGCTGATAATTGTGCCATTGGTATTGTACGTGATCTACCCGCCGGAGGTGAAGTCCAGCCCTGATGCACCGCGCTTGGCCAAGGAGAAGCTGGCGACGATGGGGCCCATGAGCAAGGAGGAGATTATCATGGCCGGCACGCTTCTGCTCACGGTATGATGCGCGTGTTACTCTGCTGTTTTCACTGCAACAAAAGTTTTTTGGAACCATGCTTAGTTTGCAATCTCTGACATTATTACCAGCTGACTTGCATGCTTGTGTCTACGGTGCTATTTGTATGATGCTGCCGTCCGGTATTTGGAATCTTGTGATTGTTTATTTCAAAGAGCTGTTTGGAAATAGGAATCTCCGAGACTCTAGTATATGTGCCTGTCAATTTTATTTTTATCATGGTCTTCTTTTTCTAGATTGGGAGTACATTAGACGTACTGTCCTTAATTCTAACGGAACTGCTAGCCTTACCTCGCTAGAGACATCTTTGAACCTGGCCATCTCAGGGTTTAAGATTAGAGGTGTTTTACAAGTTTTAAAGGTCAAATTTAGAGAGTTCTACAGTCTTGTGTAATTAAGTCACCATATATTAACATATCCACATATTGATTGCCTTATTTTGTAAACAAGAGGTAACGCTAGTCGAAGCATGGCGGTAGGTTTGTTGCATCAACCTGTCCGCATCTTCCTTGAATGTCAACTGGAATACTTTTCCTTACTGTATTGTGTTGTCCATGCTACCAGGTTGGTCTTTGGATCTTTGGAGGAATGCTGAGTGTAGATGCGGTGTCTGCGGCAATTCTTGGCCTGTCTGTCCTCCTAATTACAGGTGTTGTCACATGGAAAGAGTGTCTGGCAGAGTCTGTGGCATGGGATACCCTGACATGGTTTGCTGCGCTGATCGCAATGGCTGGCTACCTCAACAAATATGGGTTGATTGCCTGGTTCAGTGAGACTGTTGTTAAGGTATGCCCCGTTCTCTACCTTAATTCCCTCCTGAATCTCGAAATAACATGATGCCAAGTTGTTTCAAGTGATCTGCTTTACTATTTTGTTGCTCTTTCTTAATAATTATGATAAACAAATGAGCATGATCGATGTACTTTGTCACAGTATGTCGTATTTTTAGCATTTGACAGCATGAAATTTGCTTTATGCTGATGCATCACTGAAGTTTATTCTTTTAACTTTGGTGATGTCAGTTGCAATAATGTCTTCTGATCATATTACGGTACCCACAAAGAGTTTTTCAATTTTAAAAGGATAGGCTTGGTAATTATGTTATAGTGAGCTTACTTTAACAGTGTTAGATCTAGACTAGCAATGGAAATCGGATTCTTGGTTGCATGAAATAAGACATTAAAGGAGGCCTCATTAGTTTGTTGGATAAATGAGATATGCAGTTCGGTAGTTTGTATCATTCGACCGGATGTACAACTTTTTCGCTCTTTTAATCCAGAGTAACGTCAACATAATAAGGTGGAAGGTGTTTTCAATCTCTCTCTCTCTCTCTCTCTATTCTAATATGTTCTTGTGTTTTTCCCTCAGTTTGTTGGAGGTCTTGGTCTCTCCTGGCAACTATCGTTCGGTGTCTTGGTGCTGCTGTACTTCTACTCCCACTATTTCTTTGCTAGTGGCGCTGCACACATTGGAGCAATGTTCACAGCATTCCTGTCAGTGTCGAGTGCCTTGGGCACCCCTCCGCTTTTCGCCGCCATGGTTCTGTCATTCCTCTCTAACATCATGGGTGGCCTCACCCACTACGGCATAGGGTCAGCCCCTGTCTTCTACGGCGCCGGGTATGTCCCCCTGGCTCAGTGGTGGGGCTATGGATTTGTCATCTCCGTTGTTAACATCATCATCTGGCTTGGTGCCGGAGGCTTCTGGTGGAAGATGATTGGTTTGTGGTGAGCGGCACAGTAAATCCGGAACCTTCGATTTCAACAGAGGACGAATGAAACTAGCAAAACATTTGCAGTGGCACAGGTTGAGCTGACCACGAAGTTTTGTCGACATGATTGGAATCCATTCTTTTTGTTTGTATCCATACATTTGTTTCGTCCTTCCTTTCGGACAGTTACTTGCAATGCCAGGGTGCAGTTTTACTGGCAATCGTCATCTTGTGTTCTTTAATTTGTACTACTTCTGTTTATATTATGCCTTAGATTCTCCACCCGATAGCTTAGATAATGATTGCTGCATGAGGAAACTGGTTTTCCGGCACAAAGAACAGCATTTGGACTTTCAGTCGAACAACTAAAGAGATGGTATCAGCTGATTTTGGCACGGTTTTTACCTGTTACACGTAGATGCTGTTTGGCTTGTGATACGGAGTACGGAGTAGTATTTTTTGCGAAGATGCCTGAAATACATTTGAGAAGTAGGAGCACTATTGCTGTATTTTGGGCACCAGTAACAAAGTTACACACCGTAGCCAGCAGTAACAAAGTTACAGAGTTGAGGAGTACACGAGGGTTTTGTTGTGCCACCCAACATGTCTGTCTTTTATTTCTGATTTGTCAAATAAGAAATGACTTGGTTTCTAAGCAATAGAGCTCTTGTTATTGATTAAACTGAGGACTCACCTTGAGTTATATTTTGGGCATCTCGGAGAAGAGGGTGATGACATGACAGCGATCTCCAATTCCATCTGTGATCTTTTAGTCAAAATCTTACCCCGAATATCTGCATATCATCAAGTGCCGTGTAGGATGTTTGCTGCAGATGATACGAAATTCAGTTTTAACAAAAAGCTGGAGTGGAGAATAACTATGTTGACGCATTCTTGTCACTTTATTCTGGGTTGCCGTCTGCATCCATGCATATGAATACTCGTGTCCCCTCAGCTCACACGATCCTGTCACGAGTCATAGCTTAAGCGAAGGGCATCCGGTTGATACTAAAATTCTTCTCTCCCTTTTTTAATATGTTTTTTTTTCTTATTAAATTTTTTTCTTGATGAGCCCACGTGTCATCCTCTTTTCCGTCTTGGTATCCATGTGGTACCTGTTACTTTTTCAAGTAATCACTACTTAGATGTAGTATTCATCTCTCCTCTACATTGGTCATTTGTTTCTTGGTACCCATGTAGTACCCCTTGCTGAGGATGCTCTAATTGTGTGGGTCAGTTTTGTGACTTTTGTGGTGGTTCCTTTTCCTTTTCTTGTGCAAAGAACGACCGGTGCATTCTGACTGGCATCAGCGTGAATGCGTGATTTCACTCATCCCGACGCAGACGTGCTCGTTAACTAGCGGAACGACGTACGTGGATGTTTTTTCAAAGGGAGTGACCTAGCCTTAAACTATTAGATGTTTGTGGTGATTTCATCAATTTCAAATCTGCTGACTCAATCTCTCGGAGATGTTCATAAAAATAAGTTGGCGCGCGTTCAAAGACGTGGTTGTGCGTGGGTGTTTGTGAGCGCATGTACCGTATTTTTTCAAGAAAAAGAAGTGAAAGGTCTAATACTCCGATTTTCAGTGAAGTTGTTGCCAGGAAGCCTTGAGAAGCTATCCTGATTCCTTTTCTCTTTAGATTCTGGACATGCAATTTCTTTTTCTGATCTGAATATGAAAAGTTTATAATGCCCCAAACTTCAATTGTGTTTGTGTCGTGTTTCACTATCAATATCATTTGCTCACTGGCATGTAACAAAATATATCACAAGCATGCATTGTAGCCATGCAAAAATAAATTTCACTGGTCTTGTTCATGCATAGAGTAGCACACCCATGACCAAATTTGTATGCAAAAAATATACTAGCATGCACACAGGCGCGCGTGCATTGGATATGGCATGCACACCGGATCTCCGCGGATATGATCTGAATGAAGTCGAAAGAAGGCAGCACACCAAGATTTCGTCACAAGTATAGTTTGAAAATCCTCATGAGTTCAACATAAAACAGGCATTTTCTAACTTGTAAGGACATCGGTGGCGCTTCGATCAATGGCAGATGGTGGAGCTGCGTTGGAGGTGTCCAACCTTTTCTTTTACTAATGATTATTGGATCGAACTAACTATCTGAGCTTCTCATGGCATGGTTGATTGAATCTATTTTTAAATGCTATACTAGATGGACTAAAGTGTGTCCCTTTTTCCTTGCTTAGTCGACTAGAGGGCTCACTTGACAGATTTCGGATTAGTGCCCACTAAAATTTCTACTGCAATAGTGGCCCCTATGGCAAATTAAAGTGTTGAAACTGAAACAGAATAGTAATATAATTTAAAAATCCTAGCGAAACCAAAATAAAATTTAGAATCGAATTTTACTAAACTTTTCACTCCCGTTTCAGAAAATTTCATTCGAATAATCTAGAGAGGGGATGAAAACCCCGGCGAGCCTTGCGCCATAGAATTTCCGACTTAGGGTGTGTCTGGTTCTTACCCATTTGCCAATTATTGCCAACCATTGTCTAGCCAAATATTTGACTAAGAATCATATTGACCCATGGTTGGCCAAAAAAGTTGCCAAAATTTGTGAAAAGAGGTGTGAGAAAGTTGACAAGATTTTTTTTGGCAACCAAATTTTCGGCTACCAACCAACCACACAACACAAAGATGAAAATAATATAGGTTGCCAAAATTTGATTAGAAAAAACCTTTGGACAAGAACCAAACACTTGGAAAGCGTAGGCAAAAGAGAAACTGGACAATGACAATGGGAAGGACGGACGACGTCATCGTTCCCTTTCAATCAGCAAACAGCCTGAGCCTCATTACACATTTATGACGTCATAAATCCAAATCGAAGCAACCCACGGGATACCACTGCCGGCAACGTGGCGGCCAGGCAGCGGGCGTCGGGCTCGAGTCCGACCGAGCCGGCCGTGCGTGCGTGCGTGCGTCGGGCTCGACCCGCCGCGCCGGACCACGCTACCAGCCGGACGGAACTCGGGAGCGCCCCGCGAGCCCGATTTGATAGCGCCCACCTCGAGTCCGCCGCGCCCTCCGTGAAAATCTTTTCTCACCCACCCTGAGCCCGCTAAGCCCACTGACATGCCGGCATGGTATAAACGGAGCCCCAGTGTCGGTGACTCCGTAAGTCTGCTCTGACTGGATCCGCTGGGCGGGCGCGAGAAGCGAGGAGGGAGTGTATCGGGCAGCGAATATAACCAACCGGCGCGCACGGGCGGTTCATCTGATTGGTCGCTCGCGGCGCGCCACCGGCTGGCCTTTTTTTCTTTTTTTCTTTCTTTCTTTCTTTTTTACTACTACTCCCTGCTGGGTCTCTGGCAGACTGACACGTTCAGCCGGAGTGACTGGCTCAAACAAAGGCAACCTTGGAATTATGTGAATTTGCATCTCACCTTTTTATGTCTTTTCAACTAGTTTTCGTTTCACGGTGTGCGTTAGTATTGCGGCACGTGTTGGGTCTTCAACCAGCTCGTGATGATTCGGTTTCTAACTCTTTCTGGTCTGCAGTGGAGTAGTAGTTGTTGTCGTCATTTCGAACAATAATAGATTTCAAATATTTTTTTCCCATAATTCTTGTTGAAACGAAATTATTGGACGGAGGGGTATTAAAATTACACACTTCAAACTCAAACATATATTTTTAAAACTTATCAAACAAATTTTTATTTCGCACTTTGAGAATTTGCCCCGCCTGTGTGTCACTTGACACGTGGGGTATGGATAGGGGCGGGCCCAGGATTTTGACACGGGTATTACTTTTTTTCAAAATCTCACCGGTCAAAAATGTTTTTGAAAATTCATTGGTGAAAATTTTGCGTCTCTATTCAAGTGATACCTGAGGTGTTGTCCTCTTGTATATAGGGTAGTGTGTGTGTAGCCATTCCACGACGGACCTGTCGAAGCACGGAGCATCAGCCAGCCCGCCTAGCCAGCCAACGCCCAAAAACGAGGACGCCGAGGAGCAAAGGAAAAGTCGCTAGCTAGATTGTTGGATTTAGACATGTTTGTTTTGGGATTTGAAAAGAGGCGAGGAGGCACCAGATGCGAGCATGGGTCGGACGAGATTCTGAGTATCCAGTAAATGGTTTGATATTAAGCGATCTAAAATCGTACTTAGACCATTGAATTGGCCCACTCGGGGGAAAGAGGTGATAGATGGGTAGCGCATTTTAGAACTCAATGCTCGAATACTTTGAATTTTAGTCCAAAAGACTTTATACATGCATACATATAGAATGATAGTATATGTATTCATATTTTGAGCTGGGCCCGCCCATGAGTATGGATGGAGTCACATGTCAATCGAATCCGCTGCACCCCGTTGTCGTGTGGAGCCCGCTGTCACATGACTTTTTATGTTGCAAAGACCAATGTAACAATTATTTTCGTTGTTGCAAACATATGAACCAAATGCTACATGCGGGGTTTTGATGGTGCGACGATCGAGCATACAACATTTGGCTTTTTCAAGAGATCCAACGGCCAGAGAGGTGGCTGATGTGGTTTCCCATCTGTTGGGTCGAGTTGGGAATATTTTGTGGAAATGCGGTAGTAAAATGGACTCGTTGTTTAAGAAAAACTTCCTTAACAAGCAAGATGAGTTAGTAGCTGCACTTACTCTCTAATTATTTTATGTTTATTTATCACGGTGGTGCTTTTACTCTCTTATTCTTATATTTCTAGTGCTACTTTTTGCAAGAAATTTATGATACACAAAACTAAGTGCTTTTAGAAAAGTCATCACCAAGATCTGATATGTTGACAAATATTAGCCCGCCAACGAATCATCTGGATGCATGGAATTTGTAGTTTAGCAAACTAGACCTAGCCAAAGCACTTTAGTAGCTAGCATCACAAAACCAACCAAGTCAAAGAAATAAACATTTAATTATGCTCATCATCGCCACATCAATACATCTGTGCTGGCCAGGGGAGTGTTGTAATAAGGTTGTGAAAGATGCAATTAACGACAATTTGCTAGAATTATTAAGAGAAAGGGCTTGTATGATGTCATTGCAGATGACCTAAGCATTAATATTAAACACTTCACTTACCAGTACCATTGTGCGTCAGTTTTACCTACAGTTTCAAGTAAAATGAAACAGAAAGTTCTTTTTCCTAATCCTAACAGGATGAAAATTCAATTGACTTTGCTGGATTGAAAATTCAACGTCGGCACCTCCACTCAACATATGGAGAAGCTTTTCGTCTGCCCAATAGCAATGACAACTGATAATTCTTTTGAAAGGGAGAACTGATGATTTTGGGTTAGCCTCCTCCACCCAAAAAAGTGTAAAAAGCTGTGAACCCAAGTTGAGGTACCTCAATCAAAATTCACCATTTCCCAAGGAGCAAAGCTGTGAAAACTACATTTTTCCCCACAAAGCAAAAACCCAGCCCAAGCAAAACCTAGTTTTGTCCAAAAACCCAAAGGCCACTCTCCTCTCCCTTTCCCTTCCCCCCTTCCTCCTCCACCTTCGCTTTCCACCGTTTCGTCGAACACCTTCTCCGATCGCGCGCCGCCGGCCATGGGGGAGGCCTCCGAGTACGAAGGCGTCGATGTGGCGGCTGTCTCCTCGAGGCTGCTGGAGCTGGCGGCCGACGACGACGCGGAGGCGCTCGGGTGCCTCCTCGCGGTGCACCCGTGCCTCGCCGACGAGCCCGCGCCGTGGTACTCCTCGGCGCGGGGCGCGGAGCCCATGACGCCGCTCATGGTCGCCGCCGCCTACGGATCCGTGGCCTGCCTCGACGCCCTCCTGTCTCCGCCCCACCTCGCCGACCCCAACCGCGCCTCCGCGTCGTCCCTCTCCACCCCGCTCCACCTCGCCGCTGCAGGCGGCGCTCCATCGGCGCCCACAGCTGTGTCCCGCCTCCTAGCTTCCGGCGCGGATCCCACGCTTCTCGACCATCTCCACCGCCGGCCGTCGGACCTCGTCGCGCTGCCGCCCAACTCGCTGCCGCTGAAGAACCACCTCCTCTCCCTCCTTGGTGCCCGCAAGGAGTGGCCGCCGGACCCCTCCCTCCCGGACATCAAGAACGGCGCCTACGCCTCCGACGACTTCCGCATGTACTCCTTCAAGGTCCGCGCGTGCTCGAGGGCCTATTCCCACGACTGGACGGAGTGCCCCTTCGTCCATCCCGGCGAGAACGCGCGGCGGAGGGACCCCAGGAAGTACCACTACAGCTGCGTTCCCTGCCCGGAGTTCAAGAAGGGCGCCGGGTGCAGGAGAGGGGACATGTGCGAGTATGCGCACGGGGTGTTTGAGAGCTGGCTCCACCCGGCGCAGTACCGGACGCGCCTCTGCAAGGACGGCGTCGGCTGTGCGCGCCGCGTTTGCTTCTTCGCTCACACGCCGGAGGAGCTCCGCCCGCTGTACGTTTCTACGGGCTCGGCCGTGCCGTCGCCGCGCGGGGCGATGGAGATGGCGGCCATGGGGATGGGGCTGTCCTCGCCAGGGTCTTCGTTCACACCGCCGATGTCGCCGTCTGGAGGGGGGAGTGGCATGTCGTGGCCTCAGCCTAACTTGCCGGCTCTGTGCCTGCCTGGCAGCGCGGGGAACCTGCACCTGAGTCGGCTACGCACCTCGCTGAGCGCAAGGGCCATGGCTGTCGATGAGCTGCTCGCTGCCGTGGACTATGACAACCATGTTGGATCTCCTGCCTCCGTGCGGTCGGCAAGGGGGAAGGCACTTGTTCCGTCAAACCTTGATGACCTCTTCTCTGCGGAGATGGCTGCCTCCCACTCGCCGCGGTATGCTGACCAGGGCGGAGCTGCACACTCACCGACGCACAGGTCTGCCTTGCTGAACCAGTTCCAGCAGCAACAGAGCTTGCTCTCACCACGGGCCATGGCCACCCCAGAGCCGGTCTCTCCTATGAGTTCCCGCCTTCTCGCCGCCCTTGCACAACGGGAGAAGATGCAGCAGCAAACACTGCGGAGCATGAGCTCACGAGACCTGGGTTCCAACGCCTCGGTCCTTGTCGGCTCACCAGTGGTGAGCTCTAGCTGGTCCAAATGGGGTCTCCCCTCCGGCGCCCCGGACTGGGGTGCAGACAACGATGAGCTCGGTCGCCTGAAGCGGTCATCATCATTTGATCTCCGGTCTGGAGCCAACACAGATGAGCCAGACCTCTCATGGGTTAACACCTTAGTAAAGGAGACCACGCCAGAGAAATCTTTGATCCATGGGACCATGGGAACAGAATCTATTGGCATCTTGGGCCGATCAGCAAACCACCGCGAGGGCATTGATGGTGAAGACATTGCCATATTGGGTCGATCAGCAAACCGCCGTGAGGGCATCGATGGTGAGGAGGACGCTGCCACTGGTGTCATCGGCGGCTGGCTTGAACAGCTCCAGCTGGATGAGATGGTAGTCTAGAACAAGCAAAACACAAATGAAACAAGGTGACATTCTTTTTTTGGCTGTGCTTCACCTGTTGCTACTGCTTACAAGTTACTAGCCTCATGACTCTTGTTGCTAGTAATTACTGGTGCTACATTCTTTTGGGGTTGTTTAGTGTAGAAGGTGATGAGATTTCTACCATTCAAGAGTTTGCCCACAGGTGAAAGAAATTGAACCTAGTCAAGTGTATCAAAGTTGCCGGCTTGCCTAGGTAAAACATTTCTCCTTGTATTACCTCAACTTTTCTTTCCCCTTATTGTTTCTTTCTAAAGGTGACCTCCTCCCTGTGAGGATTGTGAATTATTATGGTATTTATTTGCCCCCCATCCTTCGATTGTGGATCAAGGATTAGGAGGAGAGAAGGGTCTTACTTACATCAAACTGTTGCTCCATGACTCATGATTGATGTAATAACCCACTGTTGTACTCAAGAATCGTGAACAAATGGCATGATTGATGTAAAATGCCCCATTGTTGTCCTCAAAATTAATTTCTGCCATTGTTCCTTTTTTCTTTTCAAGATTAAGCTCCGCTATTTGCTGGCTTTTGCCAGTATCACTTCGATTTGTGCTGTGTTCTTCTGTTGTTGATTCAGACCGGTTTGGACTTAATCCGAGGTACTGGTGAGGCGTTTGACAAAGATGGAGCCACTGAAACATCATACGTATCGATGGCCGCGAGGTCGGTCTTTGATGCCTTTTGTTATTCGATGAGACCTCCTGGCCGATGCATCTTGTCATCATAAAACAACACAACTGGGACGGTGGCTCGGTAAGGTCGCCTCTCGTCTTGGCTTATTACTCGCAGTGCTGTGCTGACATGTACTTGGTGACCCTGGGAAAGGGATAGAAAAATGGGCTGTGTCATCTTATTTGAGATGGAATGGCCATTGTGTCCCTCAGTGGACGAGCAGAGACATTCAAATTTAACCATCGGTTAGACCTACGATTCCTAGTTTATGTGCCAAAAAAATCGTACTATTATATGCGCATTTGAAAAAAGTTTTCAATAATATAGATACTCATTATTATATTGGTATAATTGCTTCAAAGTTAAATTACGAATTGTGTGCATGTTCACTATGAGAGAACGGACGGAGTACACAGTTTCCCGACGATTGCTGCCTTTGTGGCCTACGAGCATAGTTCTCCAAAACACAGATTAATGTGTTATGTCAATGCATTCATAAAATTAGGTTAGGGTTGTAATGTATCTTTTTATGTGTGTTTTCGGTATTAGATGTTCGCAGATTTTGCAATAAGAAATGTAGATATTCGTATAGTTGGTAACTATAGTTTGAAGGTACAAAATATGTGTTGTTCAAAGTGAGTGGCAACTTGTCTTACCGAGCGAATGGTCCTTGGCCATCGGATGCGCTCGATCCAAGCACGAGGTCGAGGAAGAAGAATTGTCCCTAGCTTAGAGAGATGGCGGCCATTGGTGTCGGACCGGTAGATGGCCGGTTAGTGATGCCAACCGGTCGGGTCGACGGCTGTAGTCGAGGAGACAGTGTTAGTGGTGGAGCTTGACGAGAGGTAAGGGATCTGTCTTAACGGCATGAAAATTGTGGGAAGACGGAAGAGGAAAAAGAAGGGCCGCTCCGCGAGCTCAAATCTAAATGCTTGATGTAATGTCATGAAGTGGACTTCTGCCATATGAGAAATGTGCGCTTAGTGTCTTATTGGAGTGTAAAGTTTCATGTCAAATTCTTGCGGAACTAACTTGTTCTAGGAGGGAAATAGTCGTTCTATATATTTATATGTGTAAAGCTAGTGTATGTTGTTAATTATCCATTGTAGATGCTTAAGGGAAGCATGCCAATGATTTTTTTCGAAAGGAGAGTATCTCGCCAAGTACGGTTCTTTCTCTGAGTTCTAGCTCAAAAGCACATGCATAATCATAATTTCTGTTTCAAATTGGTTATCTAGACACTTGACCCTTCTGGTAGTGCAATGATGTAAAGCATCTTCTTTTATAATAGATTAGGTACATGATGACATTTCTAGTAGAATAGGCTGGATAATTGGAATGGCCGATTAGGACGCCTACCTCACCCCTACTGACATTCGATCAGGTACATCTACTTAACCTATGTATATTTCCTGACGTATGTCTTTAAAATTCCTAAAATTGTACTTCCTCCGTTTCATAATTCTTGTCTCAAATTTATCCAAAAATAGATGTATCTGTTCGTAAAAAATGTCTAGATACATGTAATATTTCGACGAGAATTATGGAACGGAGGGAGTAGTTTAAAGCGTAAATTCCATAAATAATACGGTGGATATAGAGTATAAAATTGCACCACACCTACAATTACTCTCGGGCCATGGAATCTGCAAACTCGACTAGGAAGTATCTAGAAAAAAATAGTACTTGTACTCCTTGACTCCGGGAAAATGAACTGTATTCTTTGACTCCGGGAAAATGTTCCAAGAGATGGTTGAACAAACTAATTGCATTATGCATTGGAATCAACCTACTAATGGTACTTTGGCTTTTCATTCTAAAATATGCTGTTTCGTTTAAAGATGGAGACTTCGGCAGAACCACTGTAGCAACATGGCACCGATTTAGTTTTTTTTTCACGTATGATCGTAATATTATTATTATTCTTATTTGCACGGATTATAAACAATCAACTAGTGCCCAAAAGTTCTACATTTGTAATCCTATACGTTTGTCGAAAGACAACATCTTCAAGTAAAGATCCACGCAGCTGTTGTTGTTGTAGAGTCTAATTAAACAGATCCAATATGAGATCATCATCTTCGAGGTAGATATTCAAACCAACACCTTTAAGGGACACAACACACCTTCAACACCTAATGCTATTTTGTCTTTTCATTCTAAATATATTGTTTGGTACGAAGGCGGAGACTTTGGCAGAGCCATGGAGATGGCACCCTGGTGGCTGGTGACACAATTCAGATGTGGTTTCCCTCTGTTCTTATAGATACCTAATGCCACTGCTTTTGGTTGCAACTAAAGTGACACCAACTTTTTTATCGTCTGATCCCTGATGTTACTATTGTTCAAAAACCAAGGGCAGTGATCTTAAGGCTCACAACGCATAGACCGCAGATTCGGAGGAATACTACGACAGTGAGAAGCCCACAATGATTGCCCAGTGTGCCACAAAAAAAGAGAGACAATGTGCCCTAATCACTATTATATGTTAGATTGTCCTATTTCGACTTGACGGGATCGATGAAAAGTTCTATACATGTACTCCTAAGTTACGGTTCATTCTTTTGTCCTCATCATCAAGCATAGTTTTTTTTTCATTTAGGTCCTCTTTGGATTGTAGTAATTTTAGAGAAAGAAATAGAGGGATCTAATTCTAAGGAAAACTTTCTATATGTACGTACAACCTTTGGATCATAGGGTTGCACAATAGGAATTTCATGCATGGTATTTTTTTTCCTCTCCAAATTTTGGAGGATTCTAGCATTAGGGGTCTAATTAAGCTCATGGAAAAGTTCCTTTGAAAATCTCAAAACATCTTCTCTATCTCCTCTCTTATTCCAATTAAGTGCCACCTAACTTCCAAATTCCCATGTTTTTCCTGTGAGGCAGCGAAACACTCTTTTAAGCAATTCTTATGGTTTTAATTTATATAGTATTTAACATGTCATGACATTTCACTCCTATGTTTTTCTATTCTTGTTTTTGGATTCCTGTGAACCAAAAAAAGCCCTTTAGTGTTTTGTGGTCTTAATTCTTGCATCAAATCAGTTTAACACGAGAAGAAAAGGACGTGAAGAAGTATCATGTGGGTCATGGGCCAATCTTCCTTTTTGACATTTGGTTAGCCTTTTGTGTGGAATTAATGCTTTTCTGCGAGCTAGTTGAGTCCTTTCGGTTTGGCATTTTGTGGCTGTGGAATTGTCGGTAATCCGTGGACCTATGGGGTCACATAACCTACTACAGTATGCATATCTTTGTGTCATTTTTCAGCTATAGCGATGCAACGGAAAGTGCGAAGACCTCTATGAATATGATGAACTGTTTATTCAGATTTGATTGGACAGTTGCCCACAGGCATGGCTGTGATTTGAGCTTATAATCTGCAATAGCATGTTTGCATACATAGGCTGGCCTACATGACACAGCCCTGCAATTTTCGCTTTGATTAAGTTAAAAGTGCTTTCTTTGTATAAGTGTGCTTCGTTTTCTGACAGCGCTCTTCGGCTCAGAAATGACCAAAAAAGTCAGGAGCAAAAGGAAAGAGGAAAGGAGAAGCAAAATAAAACAAGTCTATGTCCTGGATTTCTCTATGTGCTATTAGAATACGAAGTCAAGTCAACAACAGATACTAATCCCTCGGTCTAACAATATGAGGCGTATTAGCTTTTTTTTGACCAATGTTTTGATCACAAATTACTCTATTAATATATAATTATATTTTTTTTAGAAATTGGAAGCTTTATTACCTCCGGCCTCTGTATCTATGATGCATACGGCCTAAAGTTTTACATTATTTGTGACAATTTGTAAACACATGACACCATCAAAAAATGTGACAGGCCACACATGAAATCACTCTACATACTAAGTAACCTAGAGCTAGCACTCCACCCAAACCGGGACGTGAACTCCCTGGTGATCCACTCTAGTCGCTTGGCGCCAGACTCCATCGGTTCCTTGTGCTGCACCTTCTGTAACAACGTCCATAATCGCAGCCAATTTGTACATAAGAGCAACACCTGCATACAAGAATGCACATTTTTCCTAGCAAAAACAATGTCATTACGGCATAACCAAATGGACCAAAAAACTGCTGCGGCCCCTACTAAAATGAGGAAACGTAAATTCTTGTCCACCCCCCGCAACCAAGGACCAAAAATATGAGCTATATTGTTCGGAGGTAAAATGTTAAAAGCCACCTGGACTGCTCTCCAAGCAACCTTCGCCATCGCACAATCAAAAAAGAGGTGCTGGATAGACTCATGTTCGTAGCAGAAAATGCAACGGGTATCCCCTTGCCATCTACGCTTAGTCAAGTTGTCCTTTGTTAGAATAACTATTCGACAAAGAAATCAAAGAAACACTTTAATTTTGAGTGGTAGCTTTAAGCGCCAGAGCAATTTTGACCTAAAGCGGACCCGTGTGTCCATAAGCCTTGAGTACATCGATTTAACGGAAAAGATCCCAGAGGGCAGGAGGCTCCATCGAAAGGAGTCTTGCTCGGTCGATAGACGAACCGTAGCAACCAATTCAATAATTTGGTTCCATGCCTCAAGGTGGTGTATATGACATAGATTCATATCTATTATGTTCCTACTCAAAGATATTTGCTTATGGTTATGATTTTGATCACATTAGTCCTCACATTCATAAAGTAATTTGTGGTCAAAGGCTTGATCAACCGAATCCTAATATGTCTCATATTGTTGGATGGAGGTAGTATTCGATTGGATTCAACCAGCAGACCTTGTGTTGTTTTCGATTGGATTCCTTCTACCAGACAGACAGAAATATGCATTGTGTGCATCATCAAACCTTGTGTTAGTTTTGCTCCAACCAGCAGTGGCCAATGAATCACGAAAGCTATAGCTGCCGTTCCTAGCTCGCCACGTGTGTTGAAGCTTTTGAAAGCTAGCGGTATATTAGTAAGCACACTTGGCAAAATGGAATCTGATACTATTTGTTGCATCGTTGTGTTGTTTCTATTGCTGTTTAGGTTTGTTTTGTTTTTCATTCCATACAGTATAACCTACTTTGGGTGCTTCTGCGAGAACTTTCAGAATAAGAATATATACGAGTGTGACCTGTTAATTACAACTTCTGATGCTGCTCCGGCACTGTACGTCTCTCTATTGAACTACTGTTCGTACTTCGTAGTGGCATCAGGCAACTTAACCGTGTTTTTTTCGATAAAGAAGTTTTATTGAACTGAGAAACTGGAGAGCAATTTAAGGAGCTTGCAGGCCAGGTTGGTGGGGTGGACAGGATATGCCAATCTGTTACCTGTACAGGTACATTTGCTTTTCCCAACCGAGAAGTCGCACAAGGAGATATATTCAAACAAAATTTACACCAAATCTCTGCATAACGGGATGCGCACAGTCACAAGGAGATATATTCAAACAGAATTTAATTGCTCCAATAATTAGACCCCCATAATTTAATGATTGGACCACGGAATTTGCATTTCTATGAACATTGGAATAATTTTGTAGAAATGTAAGTGCTGAAACATTTGAATTTAAATCATCATTTCAGGAATTACTAATTGTTTAACATAGTTCAGATTTTTCTCAAATTTTGATTTAGATCTGTTGCTCGGCCAAGGCGGCAAAAACATTTGATGGTTTGTGAATAGCACTAGTAGACATCCACAGTATCCATGTTTGAACCATGACTAATAAGTGACACAATATACATCATTTTGCGCCAGTAAAAGCTTTTAACAACATCAATTTGACGAAAGACCGTCGCAAAAACAAAAGCATGTCTAACTCTCAAACAAAACTTTTTATGTAAGGTAATCGATCGTTTTCCATCTAAATGACCAAATGCCCTTGAATAAATACTGACTGAGTTTGCAAATATCTCTCCGGCTGCTCCACCGATGCCACCAACGCGCATCAATCTTTTTTTTTTTTGAGAGGACCAACGCGCATCAATCAATAGACCGACTGAGAACAGCAGTACTTGGGCCTCTTTTGTCTGAATCACAGAATTCTTCAGCAATGTGGTGTCACAATCCAGAAGAAGTTTCATGCGTCAGTTTCCACACACTTGCCGTGTTTCTCGGACAGCCAAGGTTCTTGATATCCACAGCGATCGATGTCAACCCGAGAACAAACGGCAGCCTCTGCTTTTCTTCTGCGGCGAATTGTGGCCACGGTGCATCTGTGCTCCGCTTGCAGATTGAAAGTGCTATTTGTTAGGAGATGTGATGCCACTGGCAGAACATATATGTGCATCTGGGCTAATTCGCACCTCATATTTTTTTTTTCTTTTAACTTGGTTTTAAAAGACTGTAAAAAAATAGAAACATTTTATATGTTCATGAAAATGACATTAGCAAATTTGGGAGTACAAAATATTATCCATCTGAAAAATAACAAACTGGTACCGTTAAATATATGTACAGTATGCTTTATTCAAAGACGCAAATTTTGTTTATTTTCTGTTCTTTTTTTTCAAAAAGGGGCAGTTCCCTGATTTGTTTATTTTGTGTATGACACATGTAAGCGTATTTTCTTTCACCAAATTTTGCTACTGTATATGTAGTAGCATGATAAACATCATGAATTTGTATGGATTTCTCACAACCATTTGAGTAGGCAATGAGGAAAGAGAGATTACCAATCAACTTGGGTGGGGAGGAAATATTTGTTATACTCGGTGCCTACTGCACATCGCAGCATGAAGAACATTTGTAGAAACATGACAAAAAATGGTAAAAATACTCAAATTTATAAGGATGCTTGGCAGTTTTTGGTTCGATTGGTTGATTTCCAAATTAACCAATTCTTTCGAATTTTTGGTTGTGGCAAGAAAAAGTTTATCCTTGTTCGGATAGTCGCCAAAATATCAAAATGCCAATGCCACCTTGCAAACTCTAGTTTGTATGCCAACATTTACTAAATCATTTGGAAGCAAAACTTTGACCAAAGCCAATATTTTGGTATGGGTTTGTTCTCAGACCACACAAACCAGGGATTTCCATTAATCGTATGTAGGGTAAGTCTTTTATTAGGCTACTAGGTGGACCTAAGCTAGACCTACTTTTTTTTCATAGGAGGTATGAGATTTTGTTAATTACTCGAAAGTGGTAAATCAAGATATGCAATGGAGGAACTACTCAATCATTTTCTCAATACATGGCCTATTAGATTTCATTTAGGCAAGACTTTGACCAAATATCACTTCATTAATATGTTATTTATATGATACAAAAACATAATTACCAGTAAAAACTTTTAAAGATAAAATTAACAAAGTAACTTATATGATACAAAACCATTATTATCTTCAAAAAAAACTTTGACCAAAGCTTAATTTCAAGTTATATGATATAAATTTAATGCCATAAAAACCACACATTAAAAAAGTACTCCCTCCGTCTCATATTAAGTGACTTTCTATTACATGTATTTAAACGCTTTTTAGACATAGATACATCCATATTTAGACAAATCAGAATCACTTAATATGGGACGGAGGGAGTAATTGTTTAAAACATTGTCTTAAAAAAAGCTAAGGGGGTGTGTAGAAAAGGAGAGAGTATTTATGTTTTGGTTTTCCGGAGTCAAATAGGTAACAAAGTTTCTCCCTTCAAATGAAATGAATGCCATTAGTAGCCAACAGTCAAAATGATTGTGCACTTTCACCATATACAGCAGAGCAGAGGTAGGAACGATGGGTGTATGCACAGAAACTAAGATGAAATTTATGACATCTTTGGTCGGTAGACAAACTTGCCAAACTTTGCCACGAGTATAGCTACAACTTGTAGCTATTGTTTGTTTCATTGTCATAACTGTGACAAGCCACACTTTATTAACCGTCGGCCTCACCTTTCATACACACATAGTTTTGTCAAATTAATAAGAAAATCTCGACACAATTATGGCCACCAATTTCTACACCACATTTTGCGCGGCTTGGCACAAATTAATAAGAAAAATATGGTACCAGCTGCCACTATGTCACCAACACATACAAATAGACTTGACCGCGAATCTGGATCGCTGAATTTTCAGCAATGTTGCGTGACAAACTGACAACACAGGAGAGAGTTCGTTCATATGGCCGCCACGTGTCATTTTCCAGTACACACACCTGGCCTCCGTTTGACTACATCTCTTTCCCCTGCGTGGCCTCGAGGTCCTGATCGGCAGTGACATTAAACGATTTTAACCCCGAAAGTCGAAACCAAGAGAAGCCTCTTCTTTCTTGCAACGAGTTGTTTGTGGCCGCCGTGTATTTGTGATCTGTCTGCAGATTAGATTAGGGTCTTTTAGGAGATGTGATGCAAAAGCAAAACGAACCTCGAGATATATGTGCTGTCTCAATGCCTATCTGGCTATCTTGCTTGTTGACGTGGAGGAACATGAATATATAGAAATTTAGAAGAGTTTTGCCGTAGCCAGCATTTATGGTAACTCAAATTCTGTCTGCTCAGCTTCACCTGAAGCATGGAAGGTCAGGAAAATATTGTTCCTGGCTACAAAATTAAGAGATGAGAGAGAATTGTAGAACGATTGCAAGTTTTCTCTATGAAAAACATGCACTAATTTGAAAAATATGTAGAACAAGTTCATCGCTTGCCTACGATATGTTTGAAAAATATGTAGAACTGGTTCTACATGTTAGATAGCAGCCAGCATGCATTTGCAGTAATTGGCTAAAGATATATAGCATCCCAGGAATTCTTCATTCTTGACTGACAAACAGGTTTAGATAGGTTCTCATCATTTTCTTTACCGAACAAAGATAAGATAGTAAGGTACACAATCCCTCAACAATAAGGTACAATCCCTCGGTATGGTTTCACGTCATTCTGGTACAAAGAACTAAGGAACCCTGTGGCAAACAATTAATAAACGGAAAGAAATTCCACTTTTTGTTTCCTTTTTTCTCTAACTAAGATGTTTCTGAAGCTGTCATCTCTCACTAATAGATCCAAAATTCATCGGTCAGCACTTCTGCCATATCGTTTCCAGGAACATTTTGGGTCATCTAATTCCCTTCAAACCATTGTCAATTGAGTTAACTGACTGTATCTTGAGGCCCCTTGTACGTCCAGGAGCACCTCCTGTGAGGGAGGACAAGTCCAGCGCTAGCCTGTCGAATTATTCAAATATGGACGACTAAGAATCATATCATCAGTTAATATCATCACGCCATGAAAGAAGGAATAACATGACTTACAAGCTTGCAGCTCCTTTTTCTACTTCATTGGTCTCAGATTGCAACAAAATTTCTGAATCAGTTTTGGACAGGATAGAATAACATGCGGTTGTCTTGCCATCCTTCATGCCTGAAACAGAGATTTAATATTAAAATTACACAACGAAGCATTAGTAATACAGTGCAAATAAGTTCAACGAACTTACAACAATCATCTGAATCTTCATGGTCATCATCCAATGAAAGCAGCTTCTGCAGGTTGAGATCATGTTTTATTACAGAAGAGAAGGGAAACATAGCAGTGCCTTGCATTCAAATAACTCAGGCAATGAAATCTTATACAACCAGTTATCTGAGTTAACTACCTTCAAATTCTCATAGCAAGTTTCAAGGTCATCATTTACTAAAAGATGGTCGAAAAGACCTGGTGAATTGGACTGGTCAAGCTCAGCACGAGCATTTCTCAGTCGCTTCTGGATTTGCTCCTCTGTTTCTGTACCCCTGCATGTCCAATTGACCAGAGAGTAAATCAAGCATGTCTTCGTTTTATGAGGTTGTAACTGAATTATCAATGACATGAGCTTAGGCTATCACTGCATTGCATAATCTACAAATATACCGTGCCCGAAGGCGCTTCTCTAGTTCCTCGAACGACGGAGGGCATACAAAGATGAATATTGCTTCAATAGAAGAAGCCCTCACAGATCGAGCTCCTTGGACATCAATGTCAAGAATACACCTCTTCAATGAAAAGCAATCGAAAGATGAATAACTCACCTTAAGGAAACTGGAATGAAAAATGATGGTTATTTTACCTTCCCCTCATCAGTAACAGATTCAACTGCTTCAATACTTGTTCCATAGAGATTTCCATGGACATGAGCAAATTCGAGAAATTTTCCCTCACTTATATCTTGTTCCATTTTGCTTCGTCCTGTGAAGTGGTAGTGCACTCCATCTGTTTCCTTCACCCTTGGAGACCTCGTAGTGTGGCTAACAGAAAACCCAAATTTTGATGGGTACTCTTTCATCAATTTTGCTATTAACGTCCCTTTACCAACACCAGAAGGCCCGCTAATCACAACTGGCTTTTCGGCAACGCCGAGTACTCCCTTGCTCCAGGAAACAACTTCTCCACCCTTGATTTTCCGCTGTTGTTTAACAAAGGGTGTATCTATCTGAGATGTAAAGCAAAAGAGGGTTAGCTAGGCAGGTGAACTGCAGAGAAGTAAAAACCAGATAACTCCAAGAATGAAAATTGAAATGTGGAACATATAAGTCTCTACATAATCACTTGACCTTGTGCTAGCATCTAGAGAAAGAGAAATCTGCATTAACTGAAGAACAAACAGGCTGAAGGCACAATACCAGAGACAGAAATACAACATATTAATACAGCCTAAACTAAATTACATGAAGAGACAACACCAACAAAATTGATCTCTTGTTCAGTCCAGAGCTCTGTGATTGTGCAAGAGAGCCAAGTGGGTTTCAAGTTAATTAGTGCTCACCACGTCCACCTTGAAAAAGGTGAATGATTCCTTTCTCCTTGCTTTTGTTTTTACAAAAATACTAGACGGGCAAAGAAGGATAACATTTTTTCTCATTTTGCTAATGTTTACCTCAAGGAACCAGATGGAATCATTCAATGAAACACCCTTCTCAAGAACCAATATCTTCTCATCATTTATAAGAATTGCTGAGTGCGACTTGGTTGGAGGCTGAGCCCCAAGTACTGTCGGTACAACCCTGTCACAAGACCAACACTGAGAATGATTATCTATAATCAAGGAAAATATAAGCAGAAAACAAACAAAAATGAATGGCAAAGTACAATACCAGGTCTGAGTTTGTTTATCCAGAATTTTAATGCCAAAGGATGACTTCGAGTCATCATCTGATCTGCCGATTACATACTGGAGAAACAAGAAAAATGTTGTTACAGTCTAGCTTTATACTTTAGAGTGCTCCTAGGTACAATACAATACACTGACAGGTGCACGGGAAATCTTGATTTTACTGAACAAAAATAATAAATAGTAGGTTGTAGTTGGTGTATAAGAAGCTCACACAGTATTGTATTATACCTCAGCCATGTACAAATATATACGTATAAGAAGCTCACACAGTATTGTATTATACCTACGCCTTCTTTACTAATGAGAAAGAAGTGTCCCGGCTCTCCTATTTGGTCTCAAAATAAAAGGATGTCATATCCTGCTTGCTGAATGAATACTACCACAAGTCCACAACACATTTTTATGATTTAGGTAGTAAATAAATAGCTAATCAGCATGTCGATACTACTATAGGGATGTCCAAGCTGGTTTTCAGCCAGTTTCAAAACCCCGGCAAGGGCCTAGGTCTAGTATTAATGTGAATATGTAATACTAGAGTTATACTTTTGTCAAAAAAATGTCGGTCTGCTAGTCCAGACCATGGGTTTGAAACGAGTTGAGAAACTGTGGCTGACCAACCATAGATGCTATGTTTTGAGATCAGAAAGACAAACTATTGAGTGCTTACTACAGCCATCTTAAATAATTTTGTAAGCAACATAATACATGTGATAGCTTCAACATGTACACACACAAGCAGTAGTGACTAACAAGCATTTCCAAAATCAAACATAAAAGATATGATGTAAATCAACTGATTCATTGGACTCACTGTCTTGTTGCCAAGGTCTATGGCATTCTGTTCGCAATCCTTGGACTCCAAGGTGATGTTGTCAACACGGAACTCAGGAGCCTCTTCACCCTGTTTATTTATCACATCAAATAAATCAAGAATTGTTGTCTAACATAATCTTTGTTGTTAGCATGAGAAGCAAATTACCACACCAGGGAAACTCAGAAAAAAAAGAGAGCACATAAATAGCTACTCCCTCCGTCCAACATAGGATGTCTTAACTTTGACTAAATTTGAATGCATCTATATACTAAGTCATGTCTAGATACATTCAAATTTTGACAAACTTGAGACATCTTTTGTTGGACGGAGGGAGTACTAGTATTGAGCAGGGTAAACTCACCATAAAATAAGCCGTGGTCAGGAGCAGGTGCTACAAAGCCTCGCGTTCTCCCTATTCACAGAAGTGGAAATGGAAAAAATTGATCAGGACAAAATACAGGGCAGACACATTAAGCTGATTATTACTAAAAGAACAAGACCAAAGTGGAGGAACTCATCCCAATACCCACTACTAAAACAAGACCCAAACCTTCTACTATTTGCTCTCGCATTCCATCCAGGAATCAGGCAGGGCTTTCCGCAACGGGGACGACATCCTACGCTACCGAGCCAACACGAATCACGCGCCATTACCATTCAAAGGCTAGATCCAAGGGACACAAGACGCGGCCACTAATGATGACCAGGCACCAACCAACCATGCCAGGAACGATCAAGGAAACCCTAAATCAGACCGGGCCGTACACGGCCCAGAACCAGATCAGTCCGGGAAAAAAACAAACCTCGGTTCCAACCCCACGACGAGATCCCGCGATCCTCGCTCGCGCCGCCCCGAGCTGGGAGAGAGCTTAAAGCCCGGATGGGTCGTCGACAGGGGAAAACCGCGCGCGGAGCCACGCGCCAACGAGCTAATAAGGAATGCCGCGGCGGCGGCGGGGGCTATGGGAAGCGCGGCGGAGGAGGGGCCGGGGCGAGGTCGGAGGGAGGGGGGATCAAATGGGGAAGGAAGGGAAGGAAGGAGCGAGCTCGGGGGCAGGGAAGGGAAGAAGCGACGGCGAGGCCACGGCGGCTTTATAGAACTTTTTCCTTGTCGCCTTTTATTATTGTGTTTTCCCCTGGGAATTAATTTCAGGAATGATTATCTCTTTTATTGTTTTTTGGGTCGGATTCCGTGGATCTGGTCTCGTGTCTTGACCCGCCAGGCCGCAAAGGGCACGAAAGCCCAAACTCCAAAGCATCTTTACTTGTTCATTTCTTTTCCGTGGCGTAGTTTGGAGACCTTTTCTAGGGCTGCCTTTGCTTTCCCTTTCGGTTCTTGACTCCACTTGACTTGGGAACTTGAGATGGATTCAATGCAAGGCAAAGGGGAAACTTCAGGAGTTCAGGTGGATTTGGAGCATTATTATGCAGATGATTGATCGTTGACTGTTTTCCGGACTGATTTTGCCAAATTTTCTCACCATAGTACCCCATTTTGTCTCTCATTTCTTTTTCGTGCTCAGCGGTAGCGAGCCGAAACCACCGGAGAGAAGGGTTAGGATGGAAAGTTCACCTGAGGAAGGATGATCTAGAGTAATGTCAGCACGAAGGAGTTAGAACTAATGTACTCTAGGTGGGATAAATAGAAGGAGGAGAGGGAGAGCACGACCATTGAAGCTTGGTCCATGGTTGAAAATTTTGAATGCAGTGGCGGAGCCAGAAATCCATTAAACCCCGGACCATTCCTTCAAATCACGAAAATTACCAGGCAAGACACAGACCAAATTTTCAAATCAGTAGAACTAACAAAGAAAAAACACTCGACACCCAAGCCCGCGGCCCGGACTGCTTGGCGCCTGTCTTCGCCTCTGTTTGAATGTATATTCCAGTTAAAGAATAGTCAATGGTCAATTAAACGGTCATAGGGAGAAAATGTAGCTCATGATCAGCGTTGAAAACAAAAGACAGAGTGCCATGGCACTCTTTTTCTGCCACCTAACACGTGTCATTTTTTTTTTAGGATAATGATAGAAGAGTAATGACTGTCCATCTGAATCAATACGATTAACAAGCACATATCAATACGATTTTATGTTTACCCCTAATTGTCAAGAACCTAAACAGAGTGAAAAGAAATAAAAACTTATGTACCCCGCTGATTCCACACGGTCAGTTAATTAGCCCTTATTTAATATAACGGGCGTACTCCTGCCGACAGCTGAAAATAAACAAGATCCGAACTCCAGTGAGCTAATTAAGCACCGGCAGACGGCAGTGGGCTGCTATCAACTGGCGCCGTCCGTAGGCAGGTTCCTTCCTCGCAAGTGGGCAACTTGGAAGTCCTCAATCCCTTTGCTTGCTGCGACAGTGACAACCCCTCCCTCCATGGAAGCCGACAAGAGGAGCGGCCGCGCCAACCTTTGACAAAAAAGAAGTTTAGATCGCCGATGAGATTCTCAAGAAATTCAGCTTTATTATTAGCAGGCCTGAAAACGACGTGCCACGGTGCCATTGCAACCGATTAACATTTGCATTATATGCTGTACTGTACTAGCTACTCTGTACCAGGTTAATTCCTGCAAGTTGTTGATGCTTTACTGTACTCTGTACCCAATATATAGCGGTGCAAACATGTGCATCATTGTTAGCTAGCGCCCCTAATAATGTGTAGGAGTATATCCTGTCAATTAATCGAATGGAACATATTCCAGTAGCCTGATCTAAACAGAGGGAATTTGATGCAATATGAAGATCAATTCAGACGCTCGTAGGATTACAGACACGCAGATTCCAGACGATTTGCATAAAAAGCGTGTCCTTTCCGGCGCCGTTGCTTTGTCAGATTCTTTGTACCAACGGAGTATGACCCATTTAAGAGTAGTTTGAACGGGTGACGTTTTTTTTTTACCCTAAAGAGGTGACGTCTTGGATGTACTCTGCACTAGAGGTGAATCGAATCGAAACAGATGAGCAACGACAAAAGTCGTGAAATTCTCAAAATAAAAATAAAAATATCAAACAAGAAAAATGTTTTTTTTAGAATCGTACGGTACAAGAAAAATGATAGGAACCCCATTCATTTTCTCTTTTTTTTTTGAGCGAACCATTCATTTTCTCAAAGGAGTACAATTTTGTAACAGAAAAAGGCTTTTCAGTCTTGCCACGAGGCCCACGAGGGAGCCCAAAAGACAGGAGATACTTTGCCCACGTTAAAGCCCAGCCCAACCCAGCCCATCACAGCACACAAGGACGTTACCCTAAAAAAAAAGCACACAAGGACGCAATGCTGAGAAGAGAGAGAAGAGGGTTTTAGCACCCACCTTCGCCAGAGAGAGCGGGAGCCGAGGCCCGAGGCGGCGGCAAGAGCGGAGCATCTGCTCCCCTTCCAGGCTTCCAGACTCGAGAGGAGCTCTCCTGTCCCTCAGCTGCCACCGCCGCACAAATCCTGCTACCGTTTCTTCGTCCCCGGTCGTGCTGAAGGCGCCGCCATTTTCTCGATCTAGGGTACTCGAGAAAACAAAAACCCAGCCTCTGTTCGTCAGTTCGTTCCTCAATTTGAGGTATAAATCCTTCGATTCGCTCCTCTTCTACTGATTTACCAGCTGCCTCCAAATTTCTCGTTATTTTGTTCATTATTTCAGCAATATTAGATAATTAGGTGTTTCTTTAGTCTAGCTTGATCTTGTTGCCTATTGAATTCCTCTTTGTTTCCTCAGTGATTCCCTAGATATAATTATGATACGTATCTGAGATTGCTGGAACAGTTAAGAAGGGTGACAATTTAGTTTGATGTTATTGCTAATTGGTTCCCTGTATTTTGCTCAGCAACTTGTAGATAAATTAAATACGTTCCTACCTTGATTATTGTTCTTTTGTAATGACGGAAAGCTAAATTTTAACCAGATGCAGGAAAACATTCAAATTTCATGAGTGTATATATGCTTCTTGAAGTGTGTCCCTTGGTCCCTACTGTATTCTAATTACCTTGACATGATTCATTCTAATCACGCTAATTCCATTCCAGCACTCTGTATACCTGCTGAAGCAGATTACTCAACTAGCCCAGCTGCATTACTCAATGGAAGATCTCCCGGAAGAACTATTCACATAGATCATTGCAAGGATTACCCGGACAAGTGATCTGGATTCTCTTTCCCTTGTTTCGAAGCGCCTCCACACCATTGAGGCATGTCAAAGGAGAGCTCTCCGCGTCAGTTGCGTCCTTTGCCCTGCTAGAGAAGCCTTGGCATCATTGTGCTCCCGGTTCCCCAATTTGTGGAAAGTGGAAATTGATTACTCTCAATGGACGAGTGGCAATGGGAAGCAATTGGACAATAAAGGCCTCCTTGTGATTTCATCTCGGTGCCACTCGCTGACTGATCTCACCTTAAGCTTCTGTTCATGCATCAATGACTCTGGTCTTGGCTATGTTTGGGGAGCAAAATAACGAAACTCTAAGGCAGAGTGTGTATTTTCTCAAACGCTCCAGGAGAAAGAAAAAGATGCGGGCGTGACAGTGTACTAACGTACACAAATAAATGAAACAAAGTAGGGAAACATGTATTTTATTAATCTCACCATGGAGAAACGAAATTACAAGTTCCCTTATACATCATGCGCTCCGTGTGGCCTGCTAGCACGGCCAACATGACATAGGCAATTGCGGTTTCTTGGTTCACGGGGCCTCGGAAAGCTCCCGCTTAATTACGTCCGCAGGTCAAGCCTGCAGACCACCTCCGATTAAGCTACTGCAATGGTGTCGTCTTCAAGTCTTGTCTTCTCCTTGTTCTTGGTGCAGAAGATGGTGGTGATGAATAGGAAGAGAGGGGTGGTACGACCCCGCTCCGTCGATGCTAAGCCACGACCGTTCGACCGTGCAGGTGCCGAACGACGTGCTACACCGTCTTGTCGATGTACGATGAAGTGTCTAGCTGACACGCGCCTTGTCTAGCTGACAGGTTGATGAAGTGGCCTTCACCTCGTCGGTACCCGGCCTGTAAAATCTCCACCTCGTCGGACCGGACAGGATGTCTTGCCATCACCTAGCGTCAGTGCCCAGCAAGAGCATATGGTGTGGTGATGTACTTCATCGATACACGGACATGTCAGTGGAGTGGATTCGCGTCGCCGGTGCTTAGTCGATGTTGGAGAAGATGCTTGGATGCCGGAATGCCATCGGCAATGCAGATGAGGGAGTAGACTTGATGTTAAAGACGATGATGTAGATGTTGTTGGAGGTGCAAGAGACATCGCCATGAGTCAATGAAGGATGCGCCCAGGCGGGCACCGTGTAGCGGTGTCTCGACGGACACCGCGTAGGAGGCCGCCATGAGTAGCGGCATGCTAATTCGAAGTTGGTGAAGAGTGCGCCAATGCGGGCACCGTGTATGGAGGTGTCTCAGCGAACACCACGTAGAAGGCCGCCACGAGCGACATCGTATTGATGCCAAGTTGGTGAAGACCGTGCTAAGGCGGGCGCCGTGTACATGGTGGTGTCTCAGCGGACACCACGTAGAAGGCCGCCAGGAACAGCACTAACATGTGAAGGATGCGCCAAGACGAGCGCCCCGTATGGCGGTGTCTCAGCGGATACCACGTAGAAGGCCGTCACGAGGGATGACATGCATGACATGAAGTTGTTGAAAAGTGTGCCAAAGCGGGCGCTGTGTATGGCGATGTCTCCACGGACACCATGTAGAAGGCCGCCGTGAGCGATGATGTCGGGTTGATGAAAGATGTGCCAAGATGGGCGCCCTGTATGGTAGTGTCTCGACGGACACCAGGTAGAAGGCTGCCATGTGCGGCGGCATCACGATGCCGGGTCGATGAAGGACATGTAAGCAGGGCGCCCTGTATTGCGGTGTATCGATAGACACCACGTAGAAGGCCGCCATGAGCGGTGTCGTTTGACAATTGGGGAGAGCTGCGGGTCGACGGGCGCCTCCCGACGACACGAACGATGAAGAAATCGCCAACAACCGTGGCCGCCACCGGCGGCGGCGTTCAGATGGCTGTCGGCTAGCTTGTAGATGGAGACGACGCCCCGTTCAGCAAGGTAGCGCTCCACCTGGGGTGGGCTCGGTATAGATGACGCCCATGTTCGCGTCGTCGTACACGATGGCGCTTGATGTTGACAGGATGTTGATGAAGACACAGCGTCCCGCATCGCTCGGGCGGGCGCCAGACTGTGGCGCATGGCCCGGACGGCAATCATGAGATTGCTAAGATCCGGAGACAACGACATGCCTCCTACGTGCACCTCCATGGCACCTGGGTAGACAAGAAAGATATAGAAATATGTACTTACCATGATGAAAGAAGAGCGCATGCTTTACAACATGCGTTGTACGTGCATGCTGCCCTTGCAGGTTGAGCTCGTGTGTGTTGTTGTGCTTGAGGCAGCGAGAGAAGTCACCCGCCTGGTGCCGTGTATGGCGGTGTCTCAGTGGACACCACACGGGCATGGCTACCATGCCTTGATGATGGCACTTGTTGATGAAGAACGCCCTGCCTAGGGCGTGCAGTATGTAGACATCGCCCACGACCGCACCAACAGCATGGACGGACGTGTGCTGATTATTGATGAAGACGATGTCCCACACTGAGCGGGCGCCAGAACATGGCGCACGTCCCGCGACGACAATCAGGACCACGTGAAAATGTGGTCGCAAAATCACGCCGCTAAGCTCTAGAGACAACGGCATGCCTCCTGCCGCTTTATCTCCATGGCACCTGCATAGACGAGTAAGAGAGGAAGATAGAGGGTTCTTTACATGCCATGGTGAAAGAAGAACTCATCTCCTTGTACGACGACCCCTTGGAAGAGCGCGTGGCCGGCCGCTGTCCTTGATGTCCAGGGACCCGTACTCTTGTTATGCATACATTGCTTGACGTCGTGCTTTGGACGTGGCATCTCGCTGACCTCCGTCTTGGTCCTGTACATCTCAATGAATCCATCCTTGTGTACGGCGTGCGCCGCGGGCCGTCTTGGGCGCGTGGGCGCCGCACCTGCGTCCTACCTCAGGATCTTCTTCTGTTCACCCCGACCTGCATCTGGATGTACCGACCTGCATCTGGATATAAACGAGTAGAAAGAAGATCTTGCGTGATATGCGTGGCATCTCCTACGTGACCTTGTGCCGCCGTCTTGGGCGCGCCCGGCCCGCTGCCCTACGTATAGATTCTTCGTACGTGTAAGGCGCCGCTGTGCTGCCGTGCAGGTCTTCGCCGTCCTGGGCGGCTGTGCCTGAGTGCACGAGTGGTGTGCTGCCGCCATGGGCGCGCCCGTCGCAGCCCTCGTGGTCCTCCTGTACGTCGTCTTGAGCGCGTATAGCACGGCCGTGCGTCTAGCCTTCTGGATCCCTGTTAGTCCCGTTGCCGCCGACTTGGGCTCGCTCTCTGCGCTGCCCTGCGTCTGGCCCTCGATCGATCGATGGAGTCTTGGACCTGTTCGCCTTGACTTGGGCGCGTCTGAGCACTGCCTTCTTCCCTTCCCCCTCATTCTTGATTTGGGGACGTTGTGGACTGCGCCGCGCCGCCATCCTGGGCGCGCTCCCCCTCCTTAGCCTTGACCTGGCTTGTTATTTATAGGCAACATGCAACGACCTGGAGAGGCCTGGCGTGATGCATGCGGCCGGCCGAACGGCCTCCTGATTTTCTGATTCCATCTGTTTGGATCAGACGAGATATGCTAGCTAGCTCTTTATTTAAACTTTAAACCATCATTATCTTTTCCTCTGTGCTTATCCGGCCGCGTACAAGCTGGCCCATCGTCTAGCTAGAGGTGGATGCTTGTACTAATCCAGACCTGATCGATCAAGCATGCGACTATCCAACCTGCCTAGCTTGAGTATACGTATACGTATACGTATACTAGTGTATGCATATGTGCTCGGCTGCCTTCCAGCTCGAGGCACACACATGCACGTAGCATTTGCGTGTCCTTCATTTTCTTATTTACATATAACTATAGTCGCTACATGAATGTAGCTGACATTTTTTTTCCCTTCTACGTGGTGTATTGATTCCACCATGAATTTTGGTACAAAATCTCGTCAAACAGGCTATCTAGCTGATTGCAAGAAATTGATGTCGATTAGGCTGAACTCTGCACCAGAAATAACTTCAAGTGGGCTTCTCGCAGTGGCAACTGGTTGCAAGAATCTTTCTGCTCTCCACCTTGATAACTGTGAGAAAATATAAAGTGTGGAGTGGCTGGAGTACCTTGGCTGGCACGGATCATTGGAAGAACTTGTAGTGACGAATTGCAAGGGAATCAACCAGTATGACCCTCTAAAGTTTGGTCCAGGATGGATGAAGCTCCAGAAGTTTGGTTTTGACACCAAGAAACGGTTTTTTGATATTCCTGGAGTTCATGACTTCCATGATCACTTGTGTGACGCTCACAATCCGAGTGAATATGATTTCTTCTGTGAGACGTTGAAAAATTTAAGATTGGCGCGTTTCGAAACTGGGACTAAAGTAGGACTTCGTTTTCTCTTGGGGAAATGCAAAGCACTGGAGAGGCTGAGCCTGGAGTATGTGTTTGGTCTAAATGACAAAGACATTACTGCATTATCCCAGAGCTGCCGCAACCTTAAAAGCATCTCACTTTGGCTCACACCTCTGCACTACGATGATGATTTCAGGACAGCCTTTACCGATAACAGCCTTAAGGCTCTATCCCTCTGCTGTCCTATGCTTCAGGCAATTGAACTGACATTTTCAGGTTGCGAACCTAGCTGGCCATCAGAAATTGGCTTCACACAGGAGGGCGTTCTGGTTCTCATTCAATCTTGTCCCATTCGTGTTCTTGTTCTAAATTCCGCCAACTTCTTTGATGATGATGGAATGAAGGCCCTCTCCTCTGCACCATTCTTGGAGACACTCGAGCTTATGCATTCTCAGAAGATAACTGATGCTGGAATGGGTTTCATTGCGTGTACCCCGTACTTGACAAGTCTCACACTCCGGCGGTTGCATAATGTGACTGATGTTGGATTGGCCGAGCTTGCGCATGCACAGAAGTTAGAGTCTCTGATCATTGAATGCTGTAGAAGTATCTCTCAGCAAGCTGCGCAAGGGGTTGCCAGATCAGTTCATCACTCTGAAACTTTACAGCCTGGCTTTATAGAAAAAATGTACTTTTAGTAGTGTCAATGAAGTTGCCTCCAAAAGCTGGAGTCATTAAAACTGTCGTTACTGTCCCCCCCCCCCCCCCCCCCCTCTTTCTGAAGATTTTCAATTTCAGGACAATTCCTCTTTATTGTACGTGCCTACATACATCAAGAGGCACTGACTGTCCCGAAATGAATTTACATTCGCTGCTTGTCTTTGCTATGGGCAAATGTTGTGGTAGAATAATTTTTGTTAAAAACTGGTAAAATAATCATGCCTGTGGCGCTGAACAAAACAGATGAATGATATGCAATGTTCTTCTCTATATTGGCTTATGCGCTTTGTACTTTTATTAAACGATGGCTGACTGAAATTACAACGGTTTTGAGATTTGTATTGTGGAACGATGAGATATATTTGCTTGTTGATTGTATTTTCGTGTTAGTAACTGAAACTGTTGATTTGCATCTTCAATGTACCTGATGTAATTTGTTCTGCTTAATGACCTGTTCTCAAATGATGGTGAGGAATCAAGTTTTCATTCTCTCTTGCTGTCGTCAGGAACTTGCAAAGATACTCTGTTTCCTCCCGATGGATTACACTCAATCGAGATAAACCTGCAGGGACAATTTTTTTTTAATGGAAGGCTGGTCAAGCAAGGGTTTCAGTTAATGCAGTGCCGGAGAATAATGCATGTCTACTTCACTATCAGAGAGGTTTATTGCTTTCCTTTTTTAGCGGTAAAGCTTTCATTACTCTGTACCATCTCTTGTCCATTACTCTGTACCTAGTCTTGAGGATTAGACCAGAATTGTACATTACTCTGTACCTAGTCTTGAGGATAGGTGTTGCAGTTCTACAATCCTCGGGCGTTTTGTGCATAGGTCATTAGGTCCCTTCCCTCTCTATCAGCCTTGCCTCCAAGCATATTTGATTTTCCTGACGTAGTACTAGTTCTGAAGAAAAGCAGCGGAGTGAGTGATCAAAGCGTCACTCTTACTGAAAACGCTATCATCTCTCAAGTGCCAACTGCCAAGCCCTCCATCAAAGAGCCGTTTACTTATGTTGGAAGGATAAAGGATTGGGAATCATCATCACGCGCAAAGATATCGATATCCATCAAAATTCTTCTTACAAACAAGCGAACAACACGCCACACCATGCATGTGTCCATGTCGGAATCGGACTCTGCCTTTCCTGTCACTTGGAGACCGAATCCTGCTCTGTACCGACTCGGATTCCCCCGCTGGTCCTGCATCGCTATATAAGCACAGCCATCCACCTCTCTTCTCTGCACCAACCCAAGCGTACCAATTGATCGATCTCCAGCGAAACACCACATCCATCGAGATTGTCGATCGAACTGCAGCAAACAATGGCGACAGTTGGCAGCTCGAAAAAACTCACCGCGGCGGCGACGTTCTCGCTGGCCCTCCTCGTCCTGCTCTTCTTCCCCGGCGCCGGCGCCGCCGTCCCCAGCATCGACGCCACGCTGACACGCCACCTGCCTCTGCCGCGTGGGCTTCTACGCGGCCCAGAGAGCGTGGCCTTCGACGGCAAGGGCCGCGGCCCATACAGCGGCGTCTCCGACGGCCGCATCCTCAAGTGGACCAACGCCGGCTGGACAACCTACGCCTACGCGCCCAGCTACAGCAGCGACGCATGCACGGCCACGGCCCGCCGCCCGGAGACGGTCACGGAGAGCAGTTGCGGCCGGCCCTTTGGCCTCCGGTTCCACCTCAGGTCCGGCCAGCTGTACATCGCCGACGCCTACAAGGGGCTCATGCGTGTCGGGCCGGGTGGAGGGGAGGCGACGGTGTTGGTCAACGAGGTTGACGGCGCGCCGCTGCGGTTCACCAATGGGGTCGACATTGATCAGGTTACCGGGGAGATTTATTTCACGGATAGTTCCATGAACTATTCAACATGAGATGGTTACAATGACAGGGGACTCGACGGGCCGCCTCATGAGGTACGACCCACGGACGGGCAAGGTTGTTGTGCTACAAGCGGGGATCACTTATCCTAATGGTTTGGTGATCAGCGCTGACCAAACCCACCTTGTGATCTCGTCAACCGGCCATGCAAGTTGTTGAGGTACTGGATCAAAGGTCCCAAGGCAGGCACGATCGAGGTTCTCGTTGATTTGCCCGGCTACCCTGACAATGTGAGGCCCGATGGGAGAGGAGGATATTAGGTAGCGTTGCATCGCGAAAAGAATGAGCTTTCCTTTGGCATCGATAGCCACTTGCTCGCCGTGAAGATCGGAGCCGACGGGAAGATAGTCGAGGAGCTGAGAGGGCCCAAGAGCGTGAGGCCAACCGAAATAATGGAAAGAAAAGACGGTAGACTTTTCGTGGGATCCGTCGAGCTTCCTTATGTATCTGTCATCAAGCGCAGATAGGCGTTCATTTAATTAGGATATGTAAAGGCTTTGCCAGGGACATGATGTGTTCAAAATTTCATGTTTTTTTTTCATAAGTCCATTTTGTCAAGCATAGTTTTGTATTTCATTATAATGTAATACTATTAACATTATCGCAGACATAAATGTCGTAGGAGTTTATTTCATTAGGATATGTGAGGGCTTTGCCGGGTACATGTTGTGTTACGTTTAAAATGTCATGTTGTTTTCTTTTTGTTTGTTTCATACATACATTTTGTCAAGTGTTTTGTATTTTTCATTATATAATGTAATATTACTAGCATTATCGCGGACATCAAAAACCATTACACAATATAGTACAAGTTAGTTATACTTGCAAAAGGAAAACAATGTAGCTGATTTTCTTGCAAAAAAAACCTTTTCCATATTCTACTTAGCGCCTATATGCATCCATGCATCCATTGATTCTCAGCCTCCAGATCTTAATCGCACGCACGTCAATGAAGTCGGGATTTTTTTGCATGTAGACGCCCGCCCGGGCACCAAATTATTGTCTCTTTATGATAAACCCCCTGAGACCTTTCTTCTTCTTGTACTGTAACCAGCGTGCATCACGGTTCACGGCCCCGATGAGATCTCATCTCTTCTTTATGTCTCTCCTCCGTCTCATGAGCCTTGTGTTCCCTATCTCCGATGGCCTTGCTGGCGTGCGGGTTGAGCTCGGCCTGAGGCACGACGGTCTTCTCCGGCGGGAGCCGGGAGGACGCCGTCGACGTCGTTCTGTATTGGAGGAGGCGCAGCCGCGGCGTGGCGGCCTCACGCCCGGTGGGGAACGGCGCAGCCGGCTTGGTTGGCGCGGCCGTACCAGCGTTGAGTTGAACGATGCGGCGGCAGTCTGATGAGCGCGGGCGGTGAGGCCCGGGACGGCGACGAGTGAGGCTGAGGCTGGTGGTGTGGAGACGGCGGTTGCGGGCGCCGTGCTGGGGAGAGCCGCCGCGGGGCTGGACGGCCGGGATGTAGGCAGCGGTACTGTTCCCCCGCGCAGCTACGGGAACCAGTACCGCGCGGCGGCTGGTCGCCTTCCGCCATGGCCGGCGTCAATGGGTTATTTGCTTTGAGCTATATGCTGGCACGCTCATCGAATCCGTGATGGGGCTCAGAATTACACGTGCTCTGGATTTACACTGGGAGGAGGCGTTCCTAATGGTCGATCTGCATTCTGCACACAGCACATCGATGGCAGGAGGAAGAAGAACGTATCCAGGGGGTTATCATAAAGAGAGAGTAATTTTGGTGTCCGGGCGGGCGTCCAAATGCAAATTTCTCAAGGCTTCAATATTGTGCGTGCGATTCAGATCTGAAGGCTGAGAATCAATGGGTACATGGATGCATATAGGCACTGGATTCATAGGATATGTTGCCGTATATATATGCTTAATGTAATGCAGTATTAATCTGCTATTTTGATAAAGTTGAGTTTGCTAGGTTAATCACCTCTAAACAACCACCACCGGATACTTTGTACTGCCAACAAGTGCTGGTAGTTTGTTAAGATGAATTTGCCTCTTTAAACTGAATCAGCAGTAGACGTATCTTCTCGATGCATTGAGGAAGTTCAGCATATGAGACCCTTCATTTATGTCTGTTCCGGAGTTCGAAGAGGAAATTAAGTACTCCCTCCGTCCAACAAAAGATGTCTCAAGTTTGTTTAAATTTGAATGTGTCTAGACACGAGGAGTACACCCTGTTTGGAGTTTTACACAAGCCGGGAAGGAATTATATAAGAATGTAATGGCAGAAAGGAGTGCTCCAAATTAATGCTTCTAATTGATAAAGCTATTGGCTTGGCAGTATGATACATATTCACAAGAATGATGATCAGTTTCTGTGAGCGGTGGGTAATACCATCTCATCTCAACCGTTGGTTTTAAACTGGATGCAAACGGAAGTCGTTTAGAAACCAATATTTTCCCGTTCTTTTGTTTGAATGCCAAAGCATGGACAAATTCAAAACTCTAAATAAAAAACTGATGTAGAATACATTAAGGTAAAGCTCTGTTTGGGGTGGAATCACGGTGCATTATGATAGTCTCGTCCACAAAACAAATTTTACTTCCCTGTTAAGGAAAACTACATCGATGACGAAAATACTACATGTACGACGATGATGAAAATACTACATGTACGAGACTTGCTGATACGATTCTGGTACGATATGAATCCAGTGGAGTTCCTTGATCTATGCTTGCCCATTGAAGGCTGCTATGCAGTGTCATACGATAATTTTCCTGCAAAACCTTATGCATATTCTATTTTAGTTCGAGCTGATGGTATATATGCTTAATGTGCAGTATTTATCTGCTATTATGATAAAGTTGAGTTTGCTGGTTAATCAACTCTATACAACCACCATCGGAGCATAGCCCAAGTCTGCAGATACTTATAACTTTTTTTTTATTTTCTTTCATTGTGGGAACATATGTGACGAGGGACAGTAGAAAAAACCAAAATAAAAATAAAAGTAGAAGTCAAAACTTCTACACACTTCTACTATATTCTAAGTAACTTGTCTTTTAGTCATAAGTGTTGTGATAGTTTCTAAAGTGTTCTACTATAAGTTGTAACTAGGACATTTTTCTAACTTTGAGTAGTGTTCCATAGAAGTTTCTAGTTATAAGTAGAACTAAGTGGCTCATGAGGCCTATAAATAGAGGTCTACACCTCTATCTTGGGGCAGACTATGTACCACTACCTATCAATAAAGAACACTTTATGTTCTTTGTCTTAGATCTTGGATTAGATCTTGTGTGTTAAGAGTTTGGACTAAACTCTTGGCAGTTCCCCACCCCTAGAGTGGTATCTAGCGCAGCACGCTGAAGTGGTTCCTTCACCATTTGTGATGTCTATATTGTAGCAGCAAGGTGGAGTTGTTCCTCCACAACCTTGTGATGCATCAGGTGGTATCAGAGCCCTGCTGATCCGTTCTAGTTGTTGGTTTCCCCATTGAGAGGAAGCTGCAGCAAGCAATGGAGGAATTGGGAAAAAGAGTGGATGCTGCAGAACAACAAATCCAAACGCTACGTGAGGACATTAACCGGAGATTTGATCAGTTGGTTGAGATGATAAGAAGGGGTGTTGCTCCTGCTACCCATGAAGAAGATACATCTAAGGAGGAAGGAGATGTTCGATGGCGAAGGAAGGAAGCTCATCTTCGAACCCAAGTACCACAACGACATGCACATCAACGTACTTCAAGGAGGCCAACTTATGCTGAAACTTCTGAAAGTGAAGAATCTGATGAGGGCCTTGAAGAACCTGACCTCTATGTGCATCCAAGAGTAACCAACGCTACATATGCGAGGATACATACAAGGTGAAAGCTGAAATCCCCACTTTCAATGAAAATGTTGATATTGAAGGGTGCCTTGATTGGTTGTACGAGGTGGAGACTTTCTTTGAGATCATGAATATTCCAGAAGACCGCAGAGTTTCTTTGGTAGCATACAAAGGAGGAGTTGGTGCATGGTGGCATCGCCTTCAAGAAGACCGCAGACTAAGAGGAGAACCTCGTGTGAGATCTTGGCGGCAAATGAAGAATCTTTTGAAAGGGAGATTTCTGTCTGCTGATTATGATCAGATCCTATTTATTCAGTCCAGAATTGTGTTCAAGGAAGTAGGACTGTTTCAGAATACACCGAAGAGTTTCTAAGGTTACAAGTGAGGTGCAACCTTGCTGAAACTGAAGATCAACAAGTTGCAAGATACGTCAACGGTCTTAATGACACTATTCAGGCTCGTTTGATGATGCAACAGGTTTGGTCCATTGACCAAGAACAAGCTCTAGCCTCGAAGACCGAGAGGTTGGTGAAGACAAGAAAGGCAAGTAAGGCTCCATATTCACATACGGAAGGCCCGTCTAGGAGTCACTCCCATAGAGTGGAAGAGAAGACCACCCAAACAAAGGCAAAGCAACTTGTCTCGAAGCAAGCTGGAGATAAGAGTAGCGCAAAGCCTGTGGTAAAATGCTATAAACGTGGGGAAGAGGGACATGTATCTAGCAGCTGTCCATTGAGGAAATTTGTCAACACAACAATCCATGATGGCGAAGATGACGAAGAATATGAACCCGAAGATGTTGAAGGGAAATATGTTTGTGAAGAAGAGGGTGAAGAGGTGGTATGCGTGATTCAGCGTCTCTTATGTTCAACAACAGCCCGACAACACACAACGAAAGAAAATATTTGAGAGCAAATGCACGGTGGATGGCAAGGTATGCAAATTAGTGATTGATAGTTGCTGTTGTGAGAATCTTATCTCGCAGAATTTGGTGAACCATTTAAAACTTGAGACACATGATCATCCAAATCCCTACACTATCGGATGGATCAAGAAAGGGGTGAATATGAGAGTCACCAAACAATGCAACCTGCCACTCTCTTTGGGAAAGTACTACCGCTCAAATGTGTTATGTGATGTTGTCGATATGGATGCCAGACATGTTCTTCTTGGGAGACCTTGGCAGTTTGATGTGGATACTACACACAGAGGGAAGGAAAATTCTTACTCTTTCACTTGGAACAAAAGAAATATCATCATCCTACCAAACCAATCAAATGGTAATACCTCTAAGGAGGAGGGGAAAAAATATGTTAACCACACACCTCTAATGACTTTATGGAAGACTTGAAGGAGGCAAATATGTGTGCTGCACTTATTGTTAAAGGCGAAGAGCAACCGTCAGTTGAAATTCCAGCAAAGGTACATGGCATACTAGCTGAGTTTCAAGGCATACTTGGAGAACCACAAGGCCTACCACCAATGAGAGAAATCCAACATCGAATTGACTTAATTTCAGGAGCAAGTCTTTCTAATCTTCCACACTACCGAATGAGCCCAAAATAGCATGATATATTAAAGGAAAAGGTGGAGGAATTGCTGCAAGGCACATTCGAGAGAGTATTAGTCCATGCGCCGTGCCAGCTTTGATCACGCCAAAGAAGGATGGATCTTGGCGCATGTGTACGGATAGTAGAGCGATCAACAAAATCACCATACGGTATAGATTTCCTATCCCCTGTTTGGATGATATGTTAGATCAACTTAGTGGTGCAAGAGTGTTCACAAAGCTAGACTTAAAGAGTGGGTATCATCAAATTCGCATTAGACCCGGGGATGAATGGAAAACAGCTTTCAAGACAAAGGAAGGGTTGTTTGAGTGGTTGGTCATGCCATTTGGACTCTCAAATGCACCAAGTACCTTTATGCACTTGATGAACCAGATACTTCGACCCTTCTTATGCCACTTTGTTGTGGTTTATTTTGATGACATCCTCATATACATCAAGGATGAAGATGAACACTTGGATCACATTCGTAAGGTGCTATGGGTACTAAAGCAAAACGAACTCTATGTCAACTTGAAGAAGTGTGTTTTCCTTCAAACACGACTTCTTTTCTTGGCGTTTGTCATAACAAGTGAGGGCATTCATGTTGATGACTCCAAAGTTGAAGCAATCGGAGAATGGCCAACTCCAAAGACTATTTCAGAGGTAAGAAGTTTTCATGTTCTTGCAACTTTCTATAGGCGGTTTGCGAAAAATTTCAGTACCATCATGGCACCGATCACCGAATGCCTAAAGAAAGGAAAGTTTTGGTGGAATGAATCTGCTGAAGCTAGTTTCAAAGAGATAAAGGCAAAGCTCTCACAAGCTCCTGTCTTGGCACTACCAGATTTTACTAAGACTTTTGAGATAGAGTGCGATGCAAGTGGAGTAGGCATTGGGGCAGTTCTATCTCAAGAACGAAAACCCATTGCTTTCTTTAGTGAGAAGCTAAGCGAGGCAAGACAAAAGTGGAGTACCTATCAGCAAGAATTGTAAGCTGTTTTCAGGGCATTGAAGACTTGGGAAGTATATTTGTTGCCTAAGGAATTCATTGTTTTCACTGACCATCAATCCTTGAAGCATTTTAGAAATCAAAAGCATGTGGATCGCATGTTGGCGAGATGGGCAGCATACCTGGAAAGGTTTAACTACCTCACTGTGCATAAATCTGGAACAACCAACAAACTAGCCGATGCTTTGAGTCGGCATGCATGACTTTTGACTTCCTTTGAGGCTGAACTTCCAGGCATGGATCAAATAAAAGAGTTGTACCAAGAGAACGAAGACTTTGGCCATGTTTGGGTAAAACACATGAGAGGAGAGCCATTAGGTGATGACTATTTGATACAAGATAGTTATCTCTTCAAGAATGATCGTTTGTGCATCCCAAGAAGTTCTCTACGTGACAAGTTAATTAGAGAACTCCATTCAAGTGATCTCAGTGGTCATGTTGGACGTGACAAAACTATCGCTAACTTGGAGGCTCGATACTTTTGGCCACAACTAAAAAGAGATGCAGACAAGTTTGTTCAGCGGTGCCCCGTATGTCAAACCTTCAAGGGTCAAGTCCAGAACATAGGGTTATACATGCTCTTGCCTGTCCCTAATGCCTCGTGGGAGGATATCTCTATGGACTTTGTCTTGGCTTTACCAAGAACAAGAGGCGGGAACGATGCGGTATTTGTGGTTATGGACATGTTCTCTAAAATGGCCCATTTCATTCCGTGTCGCAAGACAACAGATGCTCATCATGTGGCAAATCTATTCTTTTGAGAAGTGATCAGGCTTCATGGAGTTCCAAGGTCCATCGTCTCAGACCGTGATAGCAAGTTTCTCGATGCCTTTTGGCTAACTTTGTGGAAGCAATTCAACACCGAGTTAAAAATTTCAATTACAACTCATCCACAAACAGATGGTTAGATGGAAGTGGTGAACAAGTTTTTGGATAATCTGATCCGTTGCATTTGTGGAGATAGTAAGGGACAATGGGATTTGGCTTTATCACTTGCTGAATTCTCATATAACAACTCCAAGCATAGATCAACCGGAAGGAGTCCTTTTCTATTGTCTACACTAAAGTTCCAACACATGTGGTGGATCTGGTGAAGCTACCAACGAAGGGGAACTCAAAATCAGCATTGTCCTTTGCTGATAACTACACCGAATTATTTGAAGAAATTCAAACTGTCTTAGAGGCACAAAATCAGAAGTACAAACAATTGGCTGATTGCAAACGAAGGCTAAAATCATTCCAAGTTGGTGATAAAGTCATGGTATACCTCCGAAAAGAAAGGCTGCCTTTAGGCATCAAAGGGAAGCTCAGACAGTGAAAATATGGACCTTTCTTTATCCTAGGAAGATAAATGATAATGCCTATGTGATAGATCTTCCCGCTGAGATGGGAATATCTAACACATTCAATGTGGCAAACTTGGCTCTTTATCATCCAGAACAAGCACTCTACGAAGATAACTCGAGGTCAAATTCCAAACAACCAAGGGAGGATGATGAGGGACAATAGAGAAAACCAAAATAAAAATAAAAGTAGAAGTCAGATCTCTCAAAGCTTCTACACACTTCTACTATATTCTAAGTAACTTGTCTTTTAGTCATATGTGTTGTGGTAGTTTTTAGAATGTTCTACTATAAGTTGTAATTAGGACATTTTCATAGCTTTGAGTAGTGTTCCCTAGAAACTTCTAGTTATAAGGTAGAGCTAAATAGTGCGGGCTCATGAGACCTATAAATAGAGGTCCACACCTCTATCTTGAGACAGACTATGTACCACTACCTATCAATAAAAAGCACTTTATGTTCTTTGTCTTTGATCTTGGATTAGAACTTGTGTGTTAAGAGTTTGGATTAAACTCTAGGCAGTTCCCCACCCCTAGAACGATATCTAGCAACACGTTGAAGTGGTTCCTTCAACATTTGTGCTGTCTATATTGTAGCAACAAGGTGGAGTTGTTCCTCCACAACCTTGTGCTGCATCAATATGCAATGTAAAAGCCGCAAAAACAGTACTACTATGCATCAAGAATAATGATAAAATCCTTTTCTGAAACAACACAGATAAATGAAAGGAAATGCTTATGTTTCTTTTCTATATATTTGGAACCATTGACAACTGATATATTTGCAACTTTGCAGCTATAAAAATGGCATGAGAGCATTGTAGGTAGGCACGTCTTCGGAACTAAAATATGTAAGCAAAGGCAAACAGCAAAATATGCATGCCAAAGACCGCAGAAAAATCAATAGGCACTGTCAGGATGTACAATGATAGACCTGAATTTTGAGGCTGATTTACGTTCACTTCGCACAAGGCAAACAGAGATGGAATTAAGTTAAAAGAGCAATAGATATAGCATCAGTACACAAATATGAAAAGGAACCGGGACATCCACCCTTGAGACACAACTAAGAAACAACTTGATGACTTTAGCAGGGGAACTCACTCTGAATTGTTTTGGGGAGCAACTTCATCCACGGAGTACCTTGGACAATCTCTTTAGCTCACCATGACTTGCAGACTCGATGGAGTAGTGGACAGATCTGGCAGCCCCTCGCACAGCTTTCTCAGAGATGCCTTCACAGCCTTCAATGATCAGACACTGCAACTTATGTGCACGTCCAAGCTCAGCAACTCCACTATCAGTCACTTTGTTACACAGCCAAGTGTTAGATTAGTCAAGCACGGAGTATATGCAACGAAACGCATGCCAGCATCAGTTATTGCCACACAATCCACAAGCTCGAGTGTCTCCAAGAATGGTGCAGATAAGATGGCCTCCATCCCTTCGTCATTGAAGAAGTTGGCGCCATTTAGCACAAGAACAGAAACAGGACAAGATTGAATGACCACCAGAAGACCCTCCAGTGTGAAGCCTATTTCTGATGGCCAACAAGGATCACAGTCATAGAATGTGAGTTCAACAGCCTGAAGCATAGGACAGCTGAGAGCTAGAGCCTTAAGGCTGTCATCAGTAAATGACGTCCTGCAGGAATAATCATAAAATTGAGGTGTGAGACAAAGTGAGATGCTTCTAAGGTTACTGCAGCTCCGGGATAGAGCAATCATGTCGTTATCATTTAAACCATTAACATACTCCAGCCACAGCCTCTCCAATGCTTTGCACTTCCCCAGGAGGACACGAAGTCCTATTTCTGGCCCAAATGTAATATGCGCTAACCTCAAATCCTTCAAACTCTCACAGCAGAAATCATATGTACTTGGGTTATGAGCATCGTAAGAGGGGTCAAAACCCTTACGGCCCTGACTAAAAGCATCCCAAAATCCATCCTTCATCTCAAACATAAACTTTTGGAGCTTCATCCATCCTGGGCCAAACTTCAGGAGGTCATGATGGCTGATTCCTTCGCAATTGTTTACTGCAAGTTCTTCCAATGATCCGTTCAAGCCAAGGTACTCCAGCCAACCCTCGCTGTCTATTTTATCGCAGTCAGTTAGGTGGAGTGCAGACAGATTCTTGCAACCAACTACCACCGAGAGAAGCCCATTGGAAGTTATTTTTCGTACGGAGTTTAGCCTCAGAGACATCAACTTCTTGCAATACACTAGATAACCAAGACCAGAATCATTGATGCGTGAACAGAAGCTTAAGGTTAGATCAGTCAGACAGGGGCAGGAAGATGAAATCAGAAGGAGACTTTTGTTGTCCAACTGATTCCTATGGCTCCATGTCCAACCAGAGTAATCAATTTCCACTTTCCACAAATTGGAGAACCAGAGCACAGTGATACCAATGCTTCTCTATCAAGCGATGCCCACAGGTGGCACGGAGAGTCCCCTTTTGATTTGCATCAATGGTGTATAGTTGCTTCGACACAAGGGAAAGAGAATTCAGATCACATCTCCGGGTAATCCTCTTGACAATCTCTGCTAGCAGTGACTCTGGGAGATCCTCCATCTAGCAATGCAGGTATGCAGCTGCTTTAGTTGGGTGGGTATTCTCAATGTTCAGCAGGTATACATAATGCTGGACTGAAATAAACGACATTAGAATTTGAACCATGTGAAAGTTCTCCATGCAAGTTATTAGGTTACAGTAGTGAAACACATCGAGAAGTATACGACGAATTCTGAACCTTTCACTGTTATTCTAACAGACGTCCTCTGCAATTCTTAGTTTCGCTTTGCAGCATTATCAAAACTAAGTACAAGAATCGAATTCCTCAAGTAATTATAATGGAGCGTATGAAGATAGTCATATTACAGTAGCTAAACACATAAAAAGAGACACATGCTAATGAAATTTCAAACTTCTTTTCTACATCTGTTGAAACTCAAAATTCATTTGCTCATCCTCACATAGGATGTTAATCAAGGTGACACCCTATTTATTTAGCTACAAAGCTGAGCAAACTACCAAGGAACAACATTGAACTAACATCCTAAGTTTCTAATATTGCTGGAACAATCAAGAGAGAAGGGCCACATTATGTATGCGACTGCAAGATAACACTAAACAGTTGAACTGACATAACAAGGAGCATTTTACTGCTCACATGAAAATCATATATTTTAATGTGTGAGGAGTCAGGCCTATTTAGTCCGTGGAAAGTTGCACGAAATCCATGGAACAAAAATAATTAGCTGTACCATACATGCACACCAATTTTGAGGTTTTCTTCATGACATTTACAGGACCAATACAAAAAAAGAAACAAAAAAAATTCTGAAACATGTACGGATACTCAATATAACCATGAACATTTTTCGCTGTATATTTTCAAAATTCAGCCGTTTAGCTTCACAGAGAAGCTTAATTAAGGCCCCTTCCTTTTTATCCCATAATAATATAGCAAACAGCAAATAACCTACAAGCTAGACTAAAATCCTATGTATCTCAGCATCTGGTATTGCTAGAACAATGGCAGAAAGGACGCCTGTACTACCAAAAGAATTAGAATCAAGATACTGTAACGTCTATATGGTGAAATCAAATCTGAGGAGCCCTAACTCATCAGGTAAAAACTTCTTTTAGAATTTAGGCCGAAGCCCAGCGTTTAATTAATAACGCCCAAACGGGCGAAGCATACACAGAAAAGAAAAGGCACGGCATTGAAAACAAAATTGTCTCTAAAGTTCTCTAAAACCTGGAGATTTGCTTTATGGAAATCACAGAATTAACCAAGTTCATCTAGATATGCACACTATTTTCTCCCTCGTTAATACGATTTTCGGCTAATTAGCGTTTTTAGAATTAAACGGGAAGTTTGGACTCGACTAGGAGGTGCCACAATTTCTTCAGCCGGAGAAATGCAGGCCAAAAAGAGAGGGGGCGCGCACAGGTTTGGTCGTTTGAGGAAGAAAAAAAAACAATTCCATATATACGGATAGGGATGTACCTGTTGTTTTCTTGAGATGGAATCGAGAAAGAGGTGGAGCCCTCGGAACAGTCTGGAGAGAAGAACAGGACGGTGACGGTGGCAGTCGTGGGCTGGGAGGGGGGAGGCGGCGGCGGCTGAGGACTGGAGGCGGCGGCGAGAGGAGAGCCTCGGATCCCCTCTCAGAAGGAGGGGAGAGCTAAAACCCTACGCTCGCTCGCGTCGATTCCCTTTCTTTTCCCCCTTTCTTTTCCATTCTATATCCAGATATAGGAAACACATAAATTGGGTTAAGCGACAGAAAAGGTATTCCGTATAACTTTTAGAATTTTTTGCTTAACAACAACTTTAGGGCTAGAAAACGAACTCTAACAAATACTCAGGACCCGAAAAACAGGAAACTCCTTTTGTCTCTCTGCTAGCACGAACAATTAAGCGATACACACGACTAATAGAAATCCTATCCCCATCGAGATTGCTTTGTATATACTGCTGCAAATTTTGATGCGTTCCAGGTAAGAGCATCGTCTTAAAAAAAAAGAAGTAAGAACATCTCCAAGAGACACCCTATATGCCAAATAACGGCCACGGCCCTACAGCAGCAACGCATGCACGGCCACGGCCCGCCGCCTGGAGACGGTCACGAAGAGCAGCTGCAGCCGGCCCTTGGGCCTCCGGTTCCACCTCAGGTCCGGCCAGCTGTACATCGCCTACGCCTACAAGGGGCTCATGCGCGTCGAACCGGGCGGAGGGGAGGCGAAAGTGCTGGTCAACGAGGTCGACGGTGTGCCACTACGGTTCACAAATGGGGTCGACGTCGACCAAGTGATTGGGATGTTTATTTCACGGACAGTCCCGTGACCTATCAAAGGTCGTAGCACGAGATGGTCACGAGGACCGGGGACTCGACGGGGCGACTCATGAGGTACGACCTGCGGACGGGTAAGGTGGTTGTGCTACAAGCCAGAACCACTTATCTTAATGGTTTGGCGATCAGCGCTGACCGAACGCACCTCGTGATATCATCAACCGAGCCATGCAAGTTGTTGAGGTACTGAATCAAGGGTTCCAAGGGCGGCACGATTGAGGTACTCGTTGATCTCCCCGACGACCCTGATAATGTGAGGCCCGACGGGAGAGGAGGATATTGGGTTGCGTTGCACCGGGAGAAGAATGAGCTTCCCTTTGGTGTCGATAGCCACCTGCTCGCCGTGAGGATCGGAGCTAATGGGAAGATAGTCGAGGAGATGAGAGGGCCCAAGAGCGTGAGGCCATCCAAAATAATGGAAAGAAAAGGCGGTAGACTTTTCATGGGATCCATCGATCTTCCTTATGTATCCGCATCAAGTGCAAATAGGAGTTCATTTAATTAGGATATGTAAAGGCTTTGCCTGGGACATGATGTGTTTAAAATGTGATGTTGTTGTTTTTCATAAGTTCATTTTGTCAAGCATAGTTTTGTATTTCATTATAATGTAATACTATTAGCATTATCGCAGACATAAATGTCATAGGAGTTTATTTTAGGATATATATAAAGGGTTTGTCGGGTACATTTTGTGTTTAAAATGCCATGTTGTTTTCTTTTGGTTTGTTTCATACGTGCATATTGTCAAGTGTTTTGTATTTCATTATAATGTAATATTACTAGCATTATCACGGACATCAAAAACCATTACGCAATATAGTACAAGTTAGTTATACTTGCAAAAGGAAAACAATAGAGATGATTTTCTTGCAAAGAGACCTTTTGCATATTCTATTTAACGTTCGAGCTGATAGTATATATATGCTTAATGTGCAGTATTAATCTGCTATTATGATAAAGTTGAGTTTGCTAGGTTAATCCCCTCTAAACAACCACCATCGGATACTTTGTACTGCCAACAAGTGCCGGTAGTTTGTTAAGATGAATTTACCTCTTTAAACTGAATCAGCAGTAAACGTATCTTCTCGATGAATTGAGGAAGTTCAGCAAATGAGACCCTTCATTTATGTCTGTTTCAGAGTTTGGAGAGGAAATTAAGTATTCATCCATCCAACAAAGGATGTCTTAACTTTGACTAAATTTGAATGCATCTATACATTAAGTCATGTTTAGATACATTTAAATTTTGACAAACTGGAGACATCTTTTGTTGGACGGAGTAAGTATACCCTGTTTGGAGTTTAACCCAAAGCCCGGCAGGAATAATGGAAGAATGTAATGGAAGAAAAGGAGCGCTCCAAATTAATGGCTTCTAATTGATAAAGCTATAGATACTATGATACATGTTCACAAGAATGATGATCAGTTTATGTGAGCGGTGGGTAATACCATCTCATCTCAACCGTTGGTTTTAAACTGGATGCGAACGGAAGTCATTTAGAAACCAATATTTTCCCATTCTTCTGTTTGAATGCCAAAGCATGGACAAATTCAAAACTCTAAATAAAATCAAACTGATGTAGAATACATAAAGCTCCTTTTGGAGGGGAATTACGATGCATTATGATAAGTCTCGTCCACAAAACAAATTTTTCTTCCCTGATTATTTTACCATTGTTTAACAAAAATACTCCAGTTGACTATTCCGGCCGATCAGGAATCATCACCACACACAAAGATTTCCACCTGAATTCTTCTTACAAACAATTAACACACCACGCCATCTCTACCGACTCGGATTCCCCATTGTCATCAAGATATTAACATAGAAATGCCAATATGAAAGAGTATTACACACTATACATAACTAAGATGTTGAGTATCCTCAACTCAGACAACAGTTACTTCGGTTGTCCCATATTAACCTACTCCATATTATCAGCTTTTGGAGGCAACTTCATTAACAGTATTAGAAGTACATTCTTTCTACAATGCCAACTTGTGAAGATTTAGAGTAGCGAACTGATCTGGCAGCTCCCTGCGCAGCTTGATGAGAGATGCTTCTACAGCATTCAATGGTCAGAGACTCTAACTTCTGTGCACGTGCAAGCTCGGCCAATCCAACATCAGTCACATTGTCACACCGCCGGAGTGTGAGACTAGTCAAGCATGGGGCACACGCAATGAAACACAGTCCAGCATCAGTTATCTTATCAGAATCCGTAAGCTCAAGTCTCTCCAAGAATGATGCACTGGAAAGGGCCTTCATTCCATCATAATCAAAGAAGTTGGCGTCATTTAGCACAAGAACACGAATGGGACAAGATTGAATGAGAGCAAGAAGGCCCTCCTGTGTGAAGCTAATATCTGATGGCCAACCAGGTTGGCAACCAACAAAAGTGAGTTCAATAGCCTGTAGCATAGGACAGCCGAGGGATAGAGCCTTAAGGCTGTTATCAGTAAAGCCTGTCCTGTAAGCATCATCATAGTGCAGAGGTTTGAGCCAAAGTGAGATGCTTTTAAGGTTGCGGCAGGTCTGGGATATTGCAGTAATGTCGTTGTCATTTAGACCAAATACGTACTCCAGGCACAGCCTCTCCAGCGCTTTGCATTTCCCCAAGAGAACACGAAGTCCTACTTCAGTCCCAGTTGTAAAACGCGCCAACCTTAAATCCTTCAACGTCTCACAGCAGAAATCATATTGACTCGGATTGTGAGCGTCATACAAGTCATCATGAAAGTCATAACCTCCAGGAATATTTACTACTCGTTTCTTGGTGTCAAAACCAAACTTCTGGAGCTTCATCCATCCTGGACCAAACTTAAGGAGGTCATGCTCGTTGATTCCCTTGCAATTCATGACCACGAGTTCTTCCAGCGATCTGTTCCAGCCAAGGTACTCCAGCCACTCCACACTTTCTATTTTCTCACAGTTCTCAAGGTGGAGAATAGAAAGATTACTGCAACCAGTTGCCACAGCGAGAAGCCCATTTGAAGTTATTTCTAGTGCAGAGTTCAGCCTGATCGACACCAATTTCTTGCAATCAGCTACATAACCAAGACCTAAGTCAGTGATGCATTTACAGAAGCTTAAGGTGAGATCAGTCAGCAAGGGGCACCGAGATGAAATCACGAGGAGGCCTTTATTGTCCAATTGATTCCCGTTGCCACTTGCCCATCCAGAGTAATCAATTTTCACTTTCCACAAGTTGGGGAACCGGGAGCACAGTGATGCCAAGGCTTCTCTAGCAGGGCAAAGGCCACAGCCGACGTGGAGAGCTTTCCTCTGACATGCCTCAATGGTGTAGAGCCGCTTCGACACAAGGGAAAGAGAGTTCAGATCACTTGTCTGGGTAATCCTTGCGATGATCTCTGTGAATAGTTCCTCCGGGAGATCTTCCATTGAGAAATGTGGCTGAGCTAGTTGGGCAACCCCAAGTTACAGCAGACGTACAGAGTGCTGGAATGAAATTAGTGATATTATTAGGATGAGTCGTATGAAGGTAATAAAATAGCAAACCCAGCAAGAAGTATATCTATACAGATGAAAATTGGACTTCTTTCTGTCTCTTTATTCTTAATTAACAAAAGAACGATAATTAGGAAAGCTATATATTATTTATCTACTGCTGATGACACTAAAGAGGAACCATTAGCAATTAAGAAAGATGGGATCCACAAAGAAATAAATTAGAAAGATAGTCTACAAGATAACAGTACACTGATCCGAGACTGATTGCATGAAAACCGTATCATGTAATGACTGAGGACAAAGAACTAGTTGCTCATAAGCAAGTTGCATCAATAGAACAAAATATTTGTTCCAACGTACGTACTCTGCAGTTTCAAGGTCCGCTTTGTGACAGTAGCAGAAATTCTAAGGAATACTATACCAAACCATCCAAACCCCAGAACAACGTTTTCTTGCAACTAATAATGAATCTTTTTTTTTTGGGAAAAAACTAACAATGAATCTTCTGTTCATCTTCACAAAAGAAGATTAACCAAAACCATATTTCTTTCTGGGGAATCGCTGAGCAGGCAGCAAAGCATCCATAGGCAACAAAATTAAGCTAGACTAAAACCGCAGGCATCTGGTATTGCTGGAATAGTGGAAGAAATAGCGAGAAATTTGAGGACACCTCACGGGCGGAGGACCCAGCAGGGCAAGGTAGGGCGGCCGCCCTACCTTGGATTTTGCCTCAATTACGAATTGGGGAAGATTATGAAACGGGGAGCTAAAGGGCGGAATCCGTTCGTGGGGTGATCGGAGGAGAAACGGTCGGGAGCGAGAGAATCGAAGGGGAGATCGACCTGCGGTGGAGGCGCTCGCGCGAGGAGGTAGACGAGCTAGGGAGCTGGGATGGGTGGCGGCGCTCCCGCGACGAGGAAGACGATCCACGGAGCTCAAGCGAGATGGGGCAGAGGGAGGGAGGGGTGCCAAGGAAAATAAATGAGCTCAGGTCCACGTGAAAATGAAGGTAATTGAGTAAAATACACCGCTACAATATACTCCTTCATTCAGAGCAAATTAACGGTTTAGTCCACAGGCTTACAAATGCACAAATCCACGAGCTATGCATTTGAATGGTTCTAAATAGGGCGTAGTAGAAGGCATCGACGAGAGTAAATGTCGCCTACTTCGGCAGCCGTTTTCGACGGCGATTGATGTAAATATAAAAAACCCCGTAAACATTAGGGTTTAAGTTAAAAAAAAATCTTTGCTTTTTACTTGCACGACTAATGAGATAATGACGCAAGTCAATAACCAATTCATACAATTATGCGAATTGTTGACAAGAAATTTGACTAGTAAGTTGTCTTAGGAGATATCCGATAAAACCGGTCGGTAAGACCCGCTTCAAGGGCAGCTCGGCATCACAAACTAAAGATGTGCTCCACTAGGGATGCAAACGAGATCCCATGAAAGGCCCGATTTCTAGTTTATTCAAATTTTGAGCAAAATTTTGAATAGGAGATTTGACAAATGAACTAGAAGCGAGCTCTTCGCGGGATCCCGTTTGCACCCCTATGCCCCACCCATCCTAAGCCAACTTCGTAATTTTGGCCTACTTCGTAATTTTGGATTAGATTCAATCTAACATAAAATTCTAAAATAAGTATTGAAATTTTCAAATGTTTATGTATTTATGAAATATTTCTGTCTTCCAAATTTGAAATCCTAGTGCGCGTCACCGTAGAACTCTTCCACGACCATGTCCCCTGTTTTTTTTAGAACACAACGGTCGGTTCCCGCGATTCGATTAGAAGAAAGAATTGACCCCGTTTATAAGGAAAACCGAGCCTAAAAACCATACAAAGCACGGCTATTCAAGAAAAGCCGTACGAAAACCCTGACAAACTGCAAGCTTCCTAACGAAGCTAGTACAAGGCAAAGTCGACACACAAACCACACCCGCAAGAGCAAAACCTCCTCCCACTCCAACGACGCTGAATAGTGGGCAAATCCTTACGCCAGAGGAGGTAGGCAAAACTGGGCTTCTTCGATGACCGAAGTAAGGAAGAGGCCGCCTTGACAAGTGCAATTGCACAACGACGAGCCCCTGCTGATCGAAGCCGTCATCCCTGGCCAAGCCCAAGGTAGACTCACCGCAACAAGCATCTTTCGCCGCCGGATAATGGCTCCAAAGACAACGCCTCCAAGGAGGGAACGACGTCCGAAGACGCCGTCATTGTCCGGTTCAGAAAAACTGAACCTGAGCTTTCGCTCAGAGACATCTTAACCGCGGGGGATGGGATGCATTGGTGCTGCACGACGACGCCTTCAAGAAGGAAGCGACGTCCGAGAACGTCGTTGTCGCTGGCACCGACAAAACGGTGCAAGGTTTTCACCCGCAGCACTGCAAACCACCGCGGACGGAAGAGCCAGCGTCGCAGCAAGCCATAGGCTATGGAGCAAGGACACAGGCCACCACGTACCACCACTGCAGGGCAACGACGAAGCCGACATCCACCACTTCCCAGCCGACCGCCGTCGGCCGCGCTTCAAACCAGAGCTTGCAGCAACGCGGCCACCGATGCCGCCGCCGCCGCGACATGCCCCAAGCCCTCCACCGGACGAGGCTGCCGGAGCAAGAACCTCCACGGAGAGCCGCTCCCACGCTGGATCCGGCAAAACCACCCTCGGATCCGGTGCTGCCAGCGACGGAACACACCCCGCTGGCCAAGAAACTGACAAATCTGCCGCCAGAGCCCGCGAATCGGCGCGGCCGACCACCACGCCCACGGCGCCGCAGCAACAGAGCACCTCCACCGGATCCGGTCCTCTCCACCATTGATCCGGCGGCTCACCACGGATCCGGCACCGCCACCTGCGGAACCGGCGCCGCCGGCCACCAAGGCGCCCAGATCGAGGAGACCCGTGCCCAGAGCCGAAGGCCCCGCCGCCCCCGTCCCCGCGCGGGCTTTGCCCGGCGACGGCGAGGAGGCAGGATAGGTTGGTGGTGGGGGAGGCTAGAGTCGCCCGACACGGAGCGACACGGGGGCGAGGACGATACCCAATCCTTGGGCATTTGTCCAGTAACATGTCCCCTATTTTTCTTGATAGAGTTAGTTGTGGTGAAGGTAAGTAAACAATTCTAGAAGTTATACGGAGTTTTTCCTAAAGTGACTTAACCGAATTTATTTAGTTTCTTATATTTGGATATACTACTAGAATGGAAAATGAAAGTGGAAAAACAAAAGGGAATCGACGCGAGCGAGCGGAGGGTTTTCCCCGGGTTGGACATTGAATCCTTCTCCGGGTTTTAGCTCTCTCCTCCGGAGAAGGGGATCCGAGGCTGTTCGTCCATCGGTCCATTCGAGATACAGCGAAGCTCCCGTCTTGCCGCCGCCCGCCATTCCCAGTCCACGACTGCCGCCGTCACCGTCCTGTCCTGTTCTTCTCTCCCGACCGTTCTGAAGGCGCCGCCTTTCTTGATTCCATCTCAAGAAAACAACAGGTATTTCCGTATATATGGATTTGCCTTTTCTTCTTCTTCAGACGACCACACCTATGTGCCCCCCCCCCCCCCCCCCCCCCCCCCTCTCTTTTTGGCCTGTATTGCTCCGGCTGAAGCTATTGTGGCAACTCCTAGCCGAGTCCAAATGGCAATGCCAAAAACGCGAATTAGAGAATTAGAATCTTGTTAACGAGGGAGAAAATAGTACTCCGTATGTATATCTAGATGTAGCTGGTTACTTCTGTGATTTCCATGAAGCAAATCTCAAGTTTTAGAGAATATAATTTTTTCCCCTTCTTTTCAGTGACGTGTTTTTTTTTCTTATTTCTATGCTTCGCCCACTTGTAAAAAAAGTTTTTATCTGATGGGTTAGGGTTCCCAAATTTGATTTCAGCATATAGGCGTTATAGTATGTTGTAGACTTGCATTAATTATAAGGAGTAATTGTTTTGTTGTAGAGGCGTTATTTCTTCATTGTTCTAGCAATTCCAGATTCTGTGCTAACTAGGATTTTAGTCCACCTTGCAGGTTAATTGCTGTTTGCTCCATTATTTTGAGATAAAAAGGGAGGGCCTTAATTAATGTTCTGTGTGAAGCTAAACAGCTGAATTTTGAAAATATACGGTGAAAAATGTTCAAAAGTTCCTGGGTATATTGAGTATCCGCACATGTTTCAGAAATCCGATTATTTTTTTGATTGGTCCTGTAAATGTCACAAAGCAGACCTCAAAATTTCAGAGCATGTATGCTATAGCTAAATATTTTGGTTATATTGATTTTTACAACTTGCCAAAGACTAAATAGGTCACTCCTCACTCACTAAAATATGTGATTTTCATGTGATCAGTAAAATGTTTCCTATTATGTCAGTTAAACAGTTTAGTGTTACCTTGCAGACGCATATATGTTTTCTCTTCTTTTTTGTGTTGTGTGTGGCCCTTCTCTCTTGATTGTTACAGCAATATATAAACTTAGGTGTTAGTTAATGTTGTTGCTTAATGGTCCTTGGTAGTTTGCTCAGCTTTGTAGATAAATAAATAGGGTGTCATCTTAATTAACATTCTCTGTGAAGATGAGCACATGAATTTTGAGTTTCAACGGATGAAGAAAAGAAGTTCAAAATTTCATTAGCATGTGTCTCTTTTTATGTCTTTCGCTACTGTAATATGACTATCTTCATATGCTCCATTATGATTAGTGCTATCATCTCATTATCTTCATATGCTTGAGGAATTCGATTCTTGTACGTAGAACTTACTTTTGTTGATGCCGCAAAGAGAAACTCAAAATTGCACTGGACGTCTTTTAGAATAACAGGGAAAGGTTCAGAATTCGTTGGTATACTATACACTGCTCCTTGAAGTGTTTCACTACCGTAACCTGATAACTTTCATATGGTTCAAACTTCAAACTCTAATATCGTTTATTTCAGTCCTGCATTATGTATACCTGCTGAACATTGAGATTGCCTAACTAGAGCAGCTGCATACCTGCATTGCTAGATGGAGGATCTCCCAGAGTCACTGCTAGCAGAGATTGTCAAGAGGATTACCCGGAGATGTGATCTGAATTCTCTTTCCCTTGTGTCGAAGCAACTATACACCATTGATGCAAATTAAAAGGGGACTCTCCGTGCCACCTGTGGGCATCGCTTGATAGAGAAGCATTGGTATCACTGTGCTCCCGGTTCTCCAATTTGTGGAAAGTGGAAATTGATTACTCTGGTTGGACATGGAGCCATAGGAATCAGTTGGACAACAAAAGTCTCCTTCTGATTTCATCTTCCTGCCCCAGAAGGGTTTTGATCCCTCCTACGATGCTCACAACCCAAGTACATATGATTTCTGTTGTGACAGTTTGAAGGATTTGAGGTTAGCGCGTATGACACCTGGGCAAGAAATAGGACTCCGTGTCCTCCTAGGGAAGTGCAAAGCATTGGAGAAGCTGTGGCTGGAGTATGTTACTGGTCTAAATGATAACGACATGATTGCTCTATCCCGCAGCTGCAGTAACCTTAGAAGCATCTCACTTTGGCTCTCACCTCAATTTTATGATTATTCCTGCAGGACGTCATTTACTGATGACAGCCTTAAGGCTCTAGCTATCAGCTGTCCTATGCTTCAGGCTGTTGAACTCACATTCTTTGACTGTGATCCTTGTTGGCCATCAGAAATAGGCTTCACACTGGAGGGTCTTCTTGTGCTCATTAAATCTTGTCCTGTTTCGGTTCTTGTGCTAAATGGGGCCAACTTCTTCAATGACGAAGGGATGGAGGCCATCTCATCTGCCCCATTCTTGGAGACACTCGAGCTTGTGGATTGTGTGGCAATAACTGATGCTGGCATGCGTTTCGTCACATATACTCCGTGCTTGACTAATCTAACACTTCGGCTGTGTAACAAAGTGACTGATAGTGGAGTTGCTGAGCTTGGACGTGCACATAAGTTGCAGTGTCTGATCATTGAAGGCTGTGAAGGCATCTCTGAGAAAGCTGTGCAAGGGGCTGCCAGATCTGTCCACTACTCCATCAAGTCTGCAAGTTGTGGCGAGCTAAAGAGAGTGTGCAAGGAACGTGGTTGATGAAGTGGCTCCCTGAAACAATTCAGAGTGAAATCCCCTTGCTAAAGTCTCTGTTCCTTTTCATATTTGTGTACTGATGCTATGCCTACTGCTCTTATAACTTTATTCCATCTCTGCTTGCCCTGTGTGAAATTCACTTAAATCAGCCTCAAAATGCAGGCCTTCCATTGTAGATCCTGACAGTGCCTCTCAGATTTTTCTGTGGTCTTGTACATACATATTTTGCTGTCTGTCTTTGCTGTAGCAAGCTATGATATTATGGAAGTAGGTAGTTCCAAAGACAGGCCTACCTACAATTCTATCATGCCATTTTTATACTTGCAAAGTTGCAAATATATCAGTTATCAATGGTTGCAAATATATACTATGCATTTGTGGATTTTATCAGTATTCTTGATCTGTGCTGTTCAGAAAAGGATTTTATCAGTATTCTTGATGCATAGTAGGCCTGCTTTTGTGGATTTTACATAGCATCTGTTCTCAAATAAAATACTCCCTCCGATCCTATATTGTTGTCGAAATATTACATGTATCTAGACGCTTTTTAAGAATAGATACATTCATATTTGAACAAATTTGAGACAATAATTTAGGATCGGAGGGAGTAATACAAAAAAAGCTATAAGTTTATATCTGCAGACCTGGCCCATTCTGCTTAGTAATATCCTAATTCTAGGCAAACCACTATTTTCAAGTCAAAATTAGAAAGATTTTTCTTGAACTGTGAGTCAATTAAGGGGAGTGATTGGACGAATTTATGGTGTGAAAAGGTGGCCGAAAGTTTCATTTCGAGGCCAAGAGAGTTTTTACCGTTTGATCACCTGTATGATGCTCATAGTCCGTGTTTGAAGGATAGTTTGAAGGATTTTGGGTTGTCGTTTATTAAAACTGGGACTGAAGCAGGACTTCATTTTATCTTTGGAAAATGCAAGGCATTGGAGAAGCTTCGCAATGAGCATGTTTTTGGTCTAAATGACAATCACATGATTTTGTTATCTGAGAGCTGCCAGAACCTTAAAAGCAGGGCATCACACTTTGGCTCAAACCTGTGCATTATCATGATGGTTTCAGGACGGCGCTAGGCCTCAACTGTCCTATGCTTAAGGTTGTTGAGATCACGTTTCTAGGTTGCGCTCCTGAATATCCAGCAGGGCCTTGTGGTGCTCATATTCAGTCTTGTCCGATCGTATTCCTGTGCTACATTGGACAAACTATTTTTGATGACGATGGGATGAAGGCCCTGTGCTTGATAGAAGAAAGATTGTTTTGATTTTGTTGATTATAAGTGGTTCCAAATGCATAGCAAAATGGTTTCATGAATGCGGTACTACTCACATGTCATTGTTTGACAATCACAAGAGATACTTGTTGATAAAAATACTCGCCGAAGTAATATATTTTTTGTTAAACAATGGCTGGATAGTCACGGAAGTAGAATAGTTTTTGCAAATAAACTCAATGTATTCTAAATGAGTTTACTTTTATTTTGAGTGTTGAATTCGTAAATGCTTTGGAATTCAAATAGAAGAAGGGCAAAGATTTGTTTCTGTATGATTTCTCTACTCCTACAGTTTAATCACCACGAGATTACGGATACGCCGAGCAATATATCAATTCAATAAAATGATTACCCGCAAAAAAAATCAATAAACTGATCATTCTATGTATCTTAGTAGCAATAGCTTTATCAACTTAGACGCCATTAATTTGGAGCACTCCTTTTCCTTCATTACATTCTTTTATAATTTCTGCTGGGCTTTGGCTAAACTCCAAACAGGTTGTGCTTAATTTCCTCTCTGAATTCAACGGAAAAGACAGGAATAAAGAGTCCTTTTTGCTTAAATAAACGTATAGAGAAGATATATTTAATTACTTCTGATTCAGTTGTCAGTAGGCAAATTCATCTTTAAAAAAATCCCAAACATGCCCAAACACTGCACATTAAACGTACACCATCAGTTTGAACTTAGGTAGCTAGAAGATGCAAAAGATTATTTCGCAAGAAAATTATCTATATCGTTTTCCTTTTGCTATAACTAACTTGTACCATATTGTGTAATGGTTTTTTATATTTGCAATAATGCTAGTAACAATAGTTATAATGAAATATATAAAACTACACTTTGACAAAATACACTTGCGAAAAAATCAAAAGAAAACAACATGACATTTTAAACGGAGCATGTCTCATACGAAGCCTTTACACAACCTAATTAATCAATATATAACTCCTATTTGCGTTTGACGACGGAGACATAAGGAAGCTCGACCGATCCCATGAAAAGCCTGCCGGCTTTCCTTTCCATAATCTCGGTTGGCCTCACGCTCTTTGGTCCCTTCATTTCTTCAAGTATCATTCCGTCGGCTCCGATTCTCACGGCGAGCAAGTGGCTATCGACGCCAAAGGGAAGCTCGTTCTTCTCACGATGCAACGCTACCCAATATCCTCCTCTCCCATCGGGCCTCACATTATCGGGGTAGCCGGGGAGATCGACGAGTACCTCGATCGTGCCCGCCTTGGGACCCTTGATCCAGTATCTCAACAATTTGCATGGGCCAGTCGACGAGATCACAAGGTGGGTCCGGTCAGCGCTGATCGCCAAACCATTAGGGTAAGTGATCCCCGCTTGTAGCACAACCACCTTACCCGTCTGTGGGTTGTACCTCATGAGACGCCCCGTCGAGTCACCGGTCCTTGTGACCATCTCATGCTGCGACCTCTGGTAGTTCATTGAACTATCCGTTAAATAAACCTCCCCGGTCACCTGGTCAATGTCGACACCATTGGTGAACCGCAGCGGCACGTCCTCAACCTCATTGACCAGCACCGTCGCCTCCCCTCCTCCTGGTCCGACACGCATTAGCCCCTTGTATGCATCGGCAATGTACAGGTTGCCGGACCTGAGGTGGAACCGGAGGCCCAAGGGCCGTCCACAACTGCTCTCCGTGACCGTCTCCGGGCGGCGGGCCGTGGCCATGCAGGCCTCGCTGCTGTAACCGGGCGCGTAGGCATAGGTTGTCCAGCCGCCCTTGGTCCACTTGAGGATGCGGCCGTCGGAGACGCCGCTGTATGGGCCGCGGCCCTTGGCGTCGAAGGCCACGCTCTCTGGGCCGCGTAGAAGCCCACGCGGTAGAGGCAGGTGGCGTGTCAGCGTGGCGTCGATGCTGGGGACGGCGGCGCTAGCGCCGGGGAAGAAGAGCAGGACTAGAACGGCGAGCGAGAACGTCGCCGCTGCGGTGAGTTTTCTCGTGCCGCCGCCTCTCGCCATTGTTAATTTGCTACTGTTCGACAATCTCGATGGATATGGTGTTTCGCTGAAGATCGATCAATGGATTTGCTTGGGTTGGTGGAGAGAAGAGAGAGGTGGATGGCTGTGCTTATATAGCGATGCAGAACCAGCGGGGGAATCCGAGTCGGCACAGAGCAGGATTCGGTCTCGAAGTGACGGGAAAGGCAGAGTCCGATTCCGATGTGGTGTGTGTTGTGTTGTTTGTAAGAAGAATTCAGCCGTTGGAAATCTTTGAAGCGTGGTGATGATTCCTAATCGGCCGGTTACCCTGGAAATAAACATCTTTGATGATCCTGCTGGTTTCTCTTATCTCCGGCGCGGTGCTCATCAACTGAAATTTGTTCTTGCAGGTTTATCTCGATTGGGTGTAACGTACCCATCTGGAGGGAACAGAGTTTCTTTGCAAGTTTCTGACAGACAGCAAGAGAGAATATGAACACTTGACTTCTCAACATCATTTGAGAACAAGTCAATAAGCAAGAGAGAATGAACACTTCGATTCCTCGCCATCACTTTGAAGTTGCTGCTCAGGAATCCATGATTTCAGCTTTTCTACAAAGATTGCTCTTGCTCCTCAGGAATTTGATTTGGCCGAAAAAACAAAACACGAACATTTATTGCAGCTGAACAACTTTTGTACTTAATGTTTAATGTTGGCATGTTACCTTGAACGCAGCAAAATTGCAGAAGTATGAAGCCGAAGCTAATTAAGAAGGAAGATTCAATCTAGGATGCATATCTTGGCACTGCTATTATTTCAGTCAGAAAGAAAAATGGAACACTGTTTCAGTTACAGCATGCATGTATTTGCCTGTGCTACAGATCTGTTATGTGATTATCCATTCATGTGAATTATCCCTTCACAAACGAAAGTTTATAGTACATGGCACGAAGGTAAAGCAAAAAAGAGAAGAAAAAAAAAACTACCATATACATGATTTGTTACAGATCGACAGTCCCATATCTAAAGGAAAAAACAGATAAATGTCTTATTAACATTCATGACCAGCAGGCAGGGATGACAAAGCTAGTGTGCACACTATCAAGACGATTATCAGGTCCTTCAGCTACAGAGGACACCTTGACATCAGGTCCTTCGGCTGCAGAGAACACCTTGACTGTATGTTGCATCGTTGGACGGTGTGATGGGTTAGGTTTTATGCACTCAACAGCGACTGCCATCACTTTGAATATTTCACTTGCAATCTCAGCTTCAGGAAGCGGTAGCCGGGTATCCAGCAAATCCTCGAGGGATATACTTTTATTGGTCACGGACCACATTGAGAAAAGAAAATCACCAGGATGATGTCCCATGAACAACTCAAGCACGAGCACTCCAAAACTATACACATCGCACTTCTCCGTCACTCTTGTTGAATATGCAAGCTCTGCGATGTCAATAATGGAGAGTTATGTTAGTGTGGCCCTTCTATGTGTATGTATTAATGATGCTATTTTCGTAGACAATCGAAGTCCCTTCGGGATCTTCGGTCAGTTTCAACTTAACGTTTGATGTTGGCATGTTGCTAATGTATATTCTATAGACTAGAAACAAACAGTCTAGTCAATAAAAGACCATGCTAAGATAACTGAATCAACAAGAAATTGTGGTATTTGTACAAATATAATACTACTAATTTTATAGTTGATGAGACCGATAAAAGTAAGAAACACATTGATTTAACTGAATAACATAATTTACCTGGGGCAAGATATCCATTTGTGCCGGCAAGCCTTGTACAGTTTGAAGCATTCGCATCTAGTATTTTCACTATGCCAAAATCAGAGATGCAGGCTTTGAATCTCATATCAAGCAAAATGTTATTGCTTGTTATATCTCTATGGACAATTGGTGCAAAGCAATCATGATGCATGTAAGACAAGGCATGAGCAACATCCTTAACAATATTTAACCTTCTTGTCCAATCCAATTCAACTGCAGTTTCCTTGCTCTTCAAAGATGATGCTAAGCTTCCCCTATCCATGTATTCATAGACAAGAAATCTTCCATGAGAACCAGAGGAGTAGCCAAATAACTTCACAATGTTTCGGTGCCGAATATGTATCAATGCATCTATTTCACGATTAAATAGCTCATCGTCTTCCATATGATGAATCTTCTTTACTGCAAATATCTCACCCGTTGGTAACTGAGCTTTATAGACAGACCCATTCCCTCCAGTTCCGATGCAGTAAGTGTCACTGAAATTTTTTGTTGCATCAACAATTTGCTTGTACACATCTTCCCCATCAAATTTCCAGATGGTGAACATCTTTGCAAGTTGCGGTTCATTTGCACTTTCTGCCTTTGATTTCTTCTTTTTACATTGCCATGTTACTAGTACCATGATAGACAAAAGAAATATAGTAGCAGGTATTATAGCTAGTAAAATGGCTCTAGACTTCTTTTCTAGTCCAGAACTTCGAGTAAGGTCACAAGGGGGCAAACTTTTCACAACGCCACACAAATGTTTATTGTGCATGAACCATTTGATTGGAGCTTCTTTGAAGAGTTTACTTTGTGGCACTTGCCCTTCAAGTCTGTTGTACGACACGTCCATGCATAAGAAGCTATTCAACCGCTGAAATGATGGTGGAATACTGCCATTAAATGCATTGTGTGAAAGATTCATGGCTTCGAGCATGCTCAAATAACCCAGTTGACTCGGTATGACGCCATCAAATGAATTGTCACTTAGATCTAAATATTCTTGTAGGTTTACCAACTTACCTAGTTCTGTAGGAATGCTACCGCTGAGACTATTATGGCTCAACTTTAGAAAACGGAGCTTCAAACAATTCTCAACTGACCCTCGTAACTGTCCGCTTAGGTTGTTTGAAGATAAATCCAAATACTCCAGATTCTTTAGTGATGCGATTTCTTGCGGTATCCTTCCCTTGAGTAAGTTGTTCCCGAGTCTCAAGTTGAACAGTGTCGTTATATTGCCAATTTCTGATGGAATATATCCTTCAAGTTTATTTGATGAAACATCAAGTATCCTCAACCGAGGCAGTTTCCCTATGCTTGGTGGTATGACTCCACTGATACTGTTATTTGAAGCACGAAACATGGAAAGTCCATAGCACTCACCCCAACGCGGAGATAGTTGACCAGATAGTTTGTTTGAACTGATGTCAAAATAAACAAGATTTGGATAAACACCCATCTCAGAGATATCTCCTTCGAGCTGATTCCGTTCAAGACGAACTCTAACCAAACTTGTACAATTTAGCAAGGTTGCTGGCAAGGGTCCAACCAAGTTGTTCTCATAAGCAGTAAAATTTTGTAGCCTAAGTCCCGCACAAAGACCCGATGGCAGGGCACCAGACAATTTGTTAGCACTGAGTGTGAGCCAGACAAGGTTCCTTAAGTTGCCAATTTCTTGAGGAATGGTCCCAGATAACTGGTTGTAGCAAAGGTATAGTGTAGTGAGCCTAGTCAAATTCCCTAAGCTCTTTGGGATGGAACCTGACAGTGTGTTGTTGTGAAGCTCCAGTTCCTCTAGGTTCGCCAAATAACCTAGTTCTGTAGGAATATGCCCAGAAAACCGGTTGTTATGAAGGTCTAACGCGACGAGTCTGGTCAAATTGCACAGACTGATTGGAATGGGTCCTGTAAGTCTGTTCTCACCTAATCCCAAACGCTCTAACCTGACTAAATTCCTCATTTCTTCAGGGATGGGCCCAATTAAGTTGTTACTGGTAAGGTTCAGAGTTACTAGCCGTGTTAAATTCCCCAAACTTGTCGGAACATAGCCTTCAAGGTAGTTTGCACTAAGGTTGAGCTCTTTCAGCCTCACTAAGTTTCCGATTTCCTGAGGAATCGGCCTCGAAAGACGGTTATCCGAAAGATTTAGGCTCACAAGGTTACCCATTTCCCCTATCCAGCTTGGTATTTCGCCGAATACTTGGTTGTCATGGAGCATTAAGAACTGCAGTTTCGTGAGGTTTGCTAAAGAAGGCGGGATGGGGCCGCTTATCTGGTTGCCATGGAGAAGCAGAGCACGGAGCTCCCTGAGGAGCCCAATACTCGAAGGGATGTTCCCGGCGAGCTGGCTGTGCGAGAGATCGAGCCTCGTCAGGGTCCTCAGGGCCGAGAAGTCGAGGGAGTCCAGCGACCCTGATCCGAGCTTGATCACCCCCGGAAGAGAGACGCCGGTAACGACAACCGGCCGCCGGCCGCACCGGACGCCGCGCCAGCCGCCGCAAGGTGTGGTCGAGGTGTTTGCCCCCCAGGATTGCAGGGCGTGCTGGGCTTGCTTGCCGAGGGAGGCTTTCCAGGCGAGGAGCGCCCCTGCTTGTGCTTGGAGAGATGGCGGCGGCGGCGGCGGCGGCGGCGCGGCGTTGGCCGAGAGGATTAGCAGGGTGAGAGAGGCGAGCTGTATGCTCCTGGAAGAAGAGAAGAAAGGCGCCATGGCTAGCAAGACCACTGCTAGCTTGGCCAGAACCGGAATCGTTTGAAAGGCATTGCGGCAGCAAATTAAAAGAGAAAGACATGGAATGGATTAGTATGGATCAATCAACGACGCTAAGATGGTTCACACTCTATTCTTAAAGGTCAAAAGTTACTCTTAAAAGTCAAAGTCAAAAGTCAAAGTTATTGATACATATAGGAGTCTGTATAGAGACGGTGAAACGACATCTACCCATGGAAAAACATTCAATGTATGACTTGACTTCTTGTCCAACAAGCCTGAACCTAAAGTCATACCGGGGAAAAAGAAAGAAAGGGACGTGACTATGCAGTAGTCAAAACTGATGATGTTAAGCTATTGACATCTCTGGCGCTTCAATTACCGAGTGTTGCACAGGAGCATGGTTAATTAACCCCCAGACCAAAACGGAGAAATGATCAGGATTGGTGCATGCTAGTTTTCTCACAGCAGTAAATTAATAAAGGATTAGTGACCACTTCACTGTTAAAAAAAATATCACTTGAGACAGGTCCGAACTCCTCACATAATAGTGTACTGCTGACTAAAAGACTATGAATTGCGAGAAGGCCAAGGCCGTATACTGAATCAACCAACCCTTATGAAACCATCTTTCAAGTAAAAGAAAAAATACACGTAAGTTCTTGTAAGTAAGTCGTTGTCTTCCTCCTGCACTCGCCGGTGACACGCCGTGAGCGAAGCCCGATGCTGCCTCTAGATCTCCAAATCACGTCGGAGCCAGGAAAATGTTTTTGACGTAGCATCCGGAAAGTCACCAGTCGGAGCCAGAAGACGCCGTGATATTGATCCAAGAAATAGACCACCGTCCCGGAGAAGAATACGACGAAGAGGGTTGGATGGCCATCTCAGATCCGGCCAGACGGATTCGAGAAGACCTAACCATGCTAACTCCGCGATGAGGTCGAATCTGTTCGAGCCTCGCCGATTAGAAAAGGAACAAAAAAAACGATTTACACAGACGACCTGCAAAACACAAGCACAAACCAGATCCTCTGCTCCAAAAGAGCAACGACCAATTGTCCCGCACTTCTCAACGCCACCAGTAGGATCGCCGTCGACGAGGTGGACGACGAATCGAGAAAACCTTATTCTTGACCCGCATAGTAGCCCGGTAGTGGTCATATAAGTTTTGTCCTTCAGAGATGTAATTCTCTGGTATAAAATCTCTAATTGTTGAGGTTTGCGATGTTTAATTGAAATCAAATTCATAGAGAGTTGAATTTTTTGTAAATACATACCAATCATCCAATAGCCAATAATAGAACTTTTTTTGTTTGGCTGTCAGATCTCTCTGAATGTTTTGTTTCAGTTAGCAATAGCCAATAATAGAATTTTTATCGGCATAAGGTTTTTTTTTAAATGAACAGGGACCAATGTCTCCGGCCCCAATTTTCATTGAGACCCAAAATGATCGGACCATACAGTGTAGCAAAATGTGAGGTAGCATGACAGTTATAAGACCAAAAGCTATCACCTAGTTTTATCTCCGTCGAGCCAAAAGGAGCTTAAGACTATTACAAGCTAGCGGTACAGCAAATCAACACGCCTCGCAGGGCATCGAAGAGGAGTAGGGAAGCGCCGCCGGCTTCTTCCGCTTCATGGGGCACGGTTGGGGAGATGAGCCACCGACGTCCGGGGGACACCGGGCATAAGGTTTTGAAAGTGAAAAAGGAAGAGCTGACATCGATGCACTCTTTTCTAAAGATTTCATGTTCTGTAAATCATGTATGGTTGATTGATATTGGTACCAAAGACTGGAAGAAGAGGAGGAAAAAAAAGAGAGAAAAATAATAATTTGTGAGCTCGCGCGATTTGGAAAACAGTCAAGGGTGAAACAGCATGACTGAAGTCAAATACTACTGGTAGTCCGAAGAGGATGAGCCGTCCGTATCAGCTCCGAATACAACAACACCCTTCCTTTTAACACCCCGCTCGGTCTGAGCACTCCTCGATCTGCCGCCGCCGCCGCCCCGCAAATCAACGATCAATGCCCGTCCTGCTGATTCCGCCGTCCCGAGAAATCAAACAAACCCCAGGCGAACCCCCTACCCTAGGTTGTATCCTCTTTCCTTATTCCGAAATTGTATTGTATGCCTTAATTTCCCCTTTCCGATCCTTTCGGTTTCTAATTTTCTATTCTTGATTGCGATGAACCAGAAGGAATACTAGCATCCATATGATTTTTGTTGCTAGGTTGTTTCTTTCTTCAGTCTCCAAGTCTCCAGTGATTCCAGGTGCCTCGGTTTTTTTTTATGCTTGAGGGTTCCATCGCTTTTTTCCGAGGGATTTAGAGATAAAAAAGAGTGGTGCCTCAAATAGTATTGTTAACACATGGATCTATTTTTGACAGATACGTACATAAGTTCAAAATTTACATGAATGTATACTTCTTGAAGAGTTCTTGGCTTCCTACTACTGTGATCTCTGATTGTTTTCATAATCTCGTTAATTTGAGCCCATCACTATGTATTCCTTCTAAACCTTGAGATTACCCAACTTGCAGAGCTGCAGTCGATCGATGGAGGATCTTCCAGAACCACTGCTGGCAGAGATCGTCAAGAGAATTCCCCGGACAAGCGATCTGAATTCCTTTTCACTTGTCTCCAAGCAACTGTACACCATCGAGGCAGCTGAAAGGGGTGCTATCCGTGTTGGGTGTGGCCTTTACCCTGCAAGAGAAGTCTTGGCATCACTGTGCTCCCGGTTCCCCAATTTGTTTAAAGTGGAAATTAATCACTCTGGTTGGACACCTGACCATGGGAATCAGTTGGATAACCAAGGCCTATTCGAGGTTTCGCATCGCTGCCCCTTGCTCACTGATCTCACCTTAAGCTTCTGCTCACACATAAATGACTCTGATCTGGGTTGTCTAGCTTACTGCAAGAAGTTGGTGTCCCTCAGGCTGCACTCTGTACCAAACATAACTTCAAACGGGCTTCTGTCTGTGGCAGCTGGCTGCAAGACTCTATCTGGTCTCTACCTTGTTAACTGCGAGAAAATCGAAAGTGTGGAGTGGCTGGAGTACCTTGGCTTGAATGGATCGTTGGAACAACTTGTAGTAAAGAAGTGTGAAGGGATCAGCAATTATGACCTCCTAAAGTTTGGTCCAGGGTGGAGGAAGCTCCAAAAGTTTGAGTTTGAGGCCAAGGGAGGGTTCTGGAGTAGTCCTGATGCTTATGAGGGTTTTGACCCCTTGCACAACGCTCACAACCCGAGTAGATATGGATTCTGCTGCGAGAGTTTGAGGGATCTTAGGTTGGCGTGCTTTGAAACCAACACAGAAGCAGGACTCCGTTTTCTCTTGGGGAAATGCAAAGCGTTGGAGAAACTGTGCCTGGAGTATGTTCATGGCCTAAATGACAACGACATGATCGTCGTAGCCGAGAGCTGCCGTAACCTTAAAAGCATCTCACTTTGGCTCAAACCTCTGCGCTACGATCATGTTTTCAGGACGGCATTTACTGATGACAGCCTTAAGGCTCTAGCAGCCAACTGTCCTATGCTTGAGGCTGTTGAGCTCACGTTTGCAGGTTGCGCTTTCGAGTATCCGTCAGAGATAGGCTTCACACAGAATGGCCTTGTGGAGCTGATTCAGTCTTGTCCGGTTCGTTTTCTCATGCTAAATGGTGCCAACTTTTTTGATGACGAGGGTATGATGGCCCTCTCAACCGCACCATTCCTGGAGACAATTGATCTTGTCGATTGCCAGGCGGTAACTGATAATGGGATCCGTTTTATTACGTGTACACCACGCTTGAGAAATCTCGCACTCAGGCACTGTGATAATGTGACAGATGGTGGAGTGGCTCAATTTGGACATGCACAGAAATTAGAGTCTCTAGTCATCGATTGCTGTTGTCGGGTCTCTTCACAAGCAATTCAGGGGACAGCTAGATCAGTTCACTACTCGAATTGTGCAGGCCTTGGCCTTCTAAAAAGAATGTACGCACTAGAGATGAATAATTGGATGCAGTATTTTCAGTATTAAACCCCTTGCTGAAATCATAGTACTCCCTCCGTCCGGAAATAAGTGATGCGGATTTTTATAAGAATTTATACAAATTCACGTCACTTATTTTGCGGCGGAGGGAGTATATTATTGCTGACTGTGCATCATATGTAGGACAACACCGGACCCACATTCATTTACCTGTTGTCATCTTTCCCAATTTTCCTGAGTGTTAATTCGTTAATTGTTATCCACAAGTAGTTTGCTATAGCTTCCTCTACTAATCTAATGGTGACATGGAATTGCTATGTGTGATGATGAATGAAAACCCTTAGTTATCCACAAGTAGTATACTTCATCCTGTGCATAACCGAACCAAACCAAAAACAGCAAACCGAAACCGAAATTCGGTTTTCGGTTTCGGTTACAGTTAGGCAAAGAGATAAACCGAACGATTTCTGTTAAACCAAAATAAACCAATTCAATATAAAATAAGGTGCTGTAGATAGCAGAACGAACCTAGCTATTAGCCCAATGGTCTGTAACTCTGTTCTGTTGGATGGCGACCTCGGAGGTCCTGTGTTCTAATCACTCCGAAGAAAATAGCACTTCATAGTGGTTCGACCGGAGTAGAAATCAAAACGCGGGTCAATTTTTTTTGTGTTTAAACATTTATGTGTCGCTTAAAAAAATTTGTGTCAACTTTGGTTAATTTGGTTATAACCGAACCAAACTTAAATGGTTATAGCCGAAACGGAATTTTTTTTTGTGTTTATACATGTGTATAAACATTTATGTGTCGCTTAAAAATTTGTGTCAACTTTGATTAATTTGGTTATAACCGAACCGAACTTAAATGGTTATAGCCGAAACGGAACCATATTTTTATACGAAACCAAAGATCAAGAGGGGCTAGGTGTCCTGGATCTTTCTATTAAAAATATTAGTTATATAGGAAAATGGATCTTTCGGTATATTAGTTAAAAATATTAGTTATCTAGGCAACAGTTGTTGATGGCCAAATACCTCAAAAAATACACTCTCAGCCAATGTGTATGGAAAATGGTCAATCTCATTTTTGGCATGGTTTGATGGTTGTTAAGGACATTTATAACAACTTCAGTGTTGAAATTGTTGGTAAGGACAAGAATGGTAGATTCTGGGAGGATATTTGGATGGATGACTTAGCTTTTAATTGTAGATATAGCAATCTGTTTAACATTTCCTTAACTCATTGCTACTATGTTTACTGGATCTGTGTTGGAAACGACGTCGTAAAAAAAAATCAAAGAAAAACAGTTCACGAGCCGTGGTTAAAAGAACAAAGAAATATACAAAGTTTACATGTGAATAACAAATTGTAGTCGTAAAGAACTAAGAGGAGTAAAAAAAAAGCCTTAGTGAGACACGGTTAAAAGAACAAGGAAGTAGACAACATTTTCAAACGAATTCTTTTTTGTTGACAACAAAGAACAATTTTTTAAGTCACATAAATTATTTAATTACTTTTTATGGGCCGGTTTTTTTAAAAGCCCGCGCCAGCCCGTGGCTGGGCCTTGGCCTCGAGCCCGCAGGCCGGCACGAGACGGCCCGTTTATTTTTTTATATTTTTTTTCACAGCTCAGCAGCCCTTGCATATTCTTTCTGGCCCATCTTCTCTTCCTTCTCCTCTGGCCCAGCCAGTGCCTCCTCCCGATTTATCTCATTTATCTCTCGCTTTTTTTTTTTTGCTTGGCAACCTTCCCTCCCCCATGGCCCAACCCCGTCGCTCGTGAGCGAGCGCCGCCACCCCCTCGTCTTCCTCCTTGCGCAAGCGCCTCCACGGACAGATCCAGCCCTTCAACTCTCTCGTTCCCGACCGTTTCTCCTCCCATCACGCCACGAACAGATCCAGCCCTGTAGCTCCCCGTTTCATCTCCTTAATCTTCCCCAATTCGTAACTGAGGCAAAAATCAAGGTAGGGCCCTTGCCTGCTGAACCTTGAGATTTACCCATGGAGGATCTTCCGGAGGAACTGCTGTCAGAGATTGTCAAGAGGGTTACCAGAAGAAGTGATCTGAATTCACTTTCTCTTGTATCCAAGCGTTTCTTCACTTTAGAGGCTGAGCTAAAGGGATCTATTCGTGTTGGTTCTGGTCTTTGCCTTGCGACTGAATCTTTGGCATCACTCTTCTCCCGGTTCCCCAATTTGTCGAAAGTAGAGATCGATTATGCTGGCTGGACGCCTTTTCATGGAGGCCAGTTGCACAACCAAGACCTCTTTGTGATTTTATCTTGCTGCCCCTCTCTGACTGATCTCACGCTAAGCTTCTGTTCACACATTGATGACGCCGGCCTTGGTTATCTACGTTACAGTCAGAAATTGATTTCCCTCAGGCTGAAGTCTGCACCAGGAATAACTTCTAGTGGCCTTCTCTCGGTTGCAGTTGGTTGCAAGAGTCTATCTTGCCTCCACCTTATTGACTGTGAGAAAATAGGAAGTACAGAGTGGTTGGAGTACCTAGGCTGGAATGGATCGTTGGAAGAACTTGTAGTGAAGAATTGCAAGTTTGATTTTGTGATCAATCAATATGATCTCTTAAATTTTGGTCCAGGATGGATGAAGCTCCACAAGTTTGATTTTGAGATCAAGGGAAGATTTTGGGATTTTCATGAGGGATATGATCATATGGAAATTGTTGGTTAATTAGTTATGAAACTGACAATTAAGGTACAAGTACCTCTTTCGTTTGGAAAAGTAGTATCATTCTACCATTTTTGTTGTTTCTGTTTGGCCTCCGAGCAGGAAAGTTCAGGGAAAATGCTGGGATATCAAGATTTCCATACCATTTTCTCATGAAGTTATGCTATGATATCTACCACCAATGCAACTGATTGTTGGATCTTTAATGAGCTAAAGCATCAACATCTTGGAGTACACTCTGGACAACAACATATAAGTACATGGTTTGAGAAGCAGGAGGGACATGCTGACAGAAAAAATAGTTTGACTGTAATTCATCTCTTATTAATTCATGTTGCTTTTAGGTAACAAGATCATTGTTCTGCTATGATGGAATTCAGGATCTGTTAATCAATTTATTACGTGGCTCCGTTACCAGATCAGTTTATTAGGACATCAAGTAAGTCAGAAGAGAAGAATGATAGAACTCACCATCTTCAACTTGGGGCGCACAGTCCTGAAGGTATGGATGTAGTCTGCTAGGTGATTCCCATGTTAATAAGTAAGGAGGATATAAGGCTACTATCTTCGATGGATTAGGCTCAGATGTGTCAGTTGTCAACTCTTAAAAGGTATGCATCACTGGATCACAAAGTGTGTAGTTTTATCATGCTTGAGTGGACTTGTTTTCCAAATGTCACAAGTCACAACACAGGCTTTCTTCCTCTTTATATGCAGATTTTCTTTTGTGAATCATCACGGTTTCTTATTCGATGTTCCAGCCTAAAATTAGAGAAGTAACAGCAGGCTTGGCGTTTATGCAAACATGTTCACTCCTTTGGAAGATAGATTTTGGCCCAACTGACAGGTAGTTGGAGTCTTCATCATCAGCTGAAGAAATGGATTTTAGCTATCACATCTGCATCTCAGACAAAACAAAAAGCTATTTGGATGATACTTGATACTAGTTTGTAAATTATTGCGTATTTACACCGCATTCTGCAGCTGTTATGGAGTACTAAAGGAATTACTATATTGCCGTACTAATTCACCATTCAAACAGGATCATCGTTCTGACAGGAACTTCTAGAGCATTTTGTCCTATTTGCCCATCAGTTTTGTATATCCTAAATTCCTGATTTATTGCAATGAAGTTTGCACCGAATGAGGGTTTTCACCGGATACTTCTTATATATTTTCATTTCCCTCTTTGATAGACAAATATAAAAATTAAATACCCTATTGAGATCTCCGTCTGTCCTTCGTAAATTTCTGATTTGCCTATGAACATAACACAAAAGGATTAGCTATTTGCATCTTGAGAAATTGTAAGTTTCAGTTCCCTTTAAAGACAGTAGTTCTTATTCAATGACGCAAGTTTTCTTTTTTCTAAATTTTGGTACGAGTACAGCTTTAAGACGACAGTCGAGGGTCAATTCGTATTCTTTGAACAGCTCTGGGTTGTAGAATCTGATATTTTTTCATAAAAATACTTGGTTAAATTTGTTCTATTTTGTAATGTATTTTTAATAAGCTACTACCTCTATTCTTAAATATTAGATGCTTTAGCTTTATTCTAAGCGAATTCTTTTAAAATTTGACTAAATTTATATAAAAATCTAAAATTCTACCAACAACTACACTATGAAATAAGTACTCCCTCCGATCTATAAGTGTCTTAGATTTGAACTAAGTTTAGTTTAAAATTGCGACACTTATTTTGGATTAGAGGTAGTACATTATACGTAAAAATATATACCATGTCAGATTTAATAAAACTAATTTAGTGTTTAATGTCTGTTTGTAATTTATTGTTTAAAGTCTGCTTGTAATTTAAAGTTTAAAGTCTTCTCGTATTGGGCCCAGCCCATTATCTCTCGAAGCGAATAAATGGATCGGAGGAATACAAGGAGGTTCTCGTCTTTCTGTACTTGTTTGTACTTTCTCTTTTTTACTGCTATATTTTTTAGAATAAAATACAATGTAGGCCCCGATTCTCTTATCAATGAGCCAAATTAGTTCTAAATTTTACAAAATGCACATATGAGTCCTAATAATTTCATAAATTGTTCTAAAAAAATTCTAATATTGTTTGATGTGTTGACGTGGCCATCCACTTGTACTAGGCCTACTTGTTGGATAACCATTTTCAGTGGAAATTTTTTCAGAAACCGTCTACCTTTCCCGTAGTCCCTCCCTCCCCTCCCCCGTGACGGGGAAGAGAGCATAGAGAGAGGGTTGCCACGAGGTTGTCACTTTATACACGCGTAAAGTTTTTAAAGTTAATTTTGTGAAAACAGTTGTAATCAACCAAACCGATGTTTCCGAAATTATAGTTTTAACTCTAGCAATTTCTATCTTGTTCCCTACGGCCGTATGGTGAGAAAGCCGCTGGAATGATTTCTGGTCCACGTCGGCGATGGAGGGAATAAAAAGAAGCCAGGCGCCAGCCTGTCCCTCAACCGCCGCGGCGCCGCCTCCAAAAGCACCTCCGCCTCCCTCCGCTGCAGCCAAAACCCCTCTTCTCCCCTCCTCTTCCCCGTGCTCACATCCGGGATCCCCGCGCCGCGCCACCACCATGGACATTGACTTCGAATTCGTGCTGCGCGTCCTCCCCGCCCCCTCCGTCTCCACGACCGGCTCGCTCTCCGCGGCGGCCGACGGGGGCCACGACGGCGAGGACCATCTCAGCAACCTCCCCGATGGCCTCCTCGGCGACATCGTCTCCCTCCTCCCCGTCACCTTCGCCATGCGCACCACCGTCCTCTCCGAGCGCTGGCGCAACGTCTGGCACTCCGCCCCGCTGGTGCTCTACGACGCGCACATCCCCGCCGCCAGCAAGTCCGCGCGCTTCGCCATCGTCGCCCGGGTCTTCGCCAAGAACACGGGCGCGTTCCGCACCGTCCACCTCGCCCGCTGCTCCTTCGAGTCGCGCGCGCCGGAGCTCGCCGAGTGCTCCCGCCGCCTCGCCGCCGGGGGCGTCCAGGACCTCGTGCTCCTCAACGAACCCATAGAGCGCTCCGTGGGACGCGACGAGGAGATCCTCCCCGCCGAGATCCTCCGATGCGACGCGCTCCGGAGCCTCTACCTCGGTTACTGGAAGTTAGCGGACGTGGCGAGCCTCCCGGGCGGCGACTTCTTCCCCAAGCTCGAGAAGCTCGGCCTCCTCAACATGTTCCTTGGCAACCACGTCCTCGATCGTCTGCTCGCGGCAAGCCCCCTCCTGACCCACGCGCTCATCCTCTGGCACCAGAGACCCGACGACCGGCTTCATCTCCGCGGCCAGAGCCTCCGGTGCGTCGTCTTCTATCACTCCACGGTTGAGGAGTTGGCGCTGCTGGACGCCCCGCTCTTGGACAGGCTCATCATGCGGTGTACATGGCGTCGACGCCATAAGTGGGATCCCCGTGACCTTATGCGGGTGAAGATTGCTCGTGCGCCTCGGCTGCGTGTGCTTGGTTACCTGGATGCAATGGAACACCAGCTGCAAATTGGGGACACCGTCATCCAGGTGCTTTGTTTGTGATGTTCTTCATGTGAATAATCACCGGATATGCATACTCTTCATCTGGTGTCATCATCTTTCTCTGTTCATTGCATTCCATTGCAGGCTGACACACTGGCGAGTCCACGCTCTGTAGTTCCAAGCGTCAGGGTGTTGGCAGTTATGGTGAATTTGAATGCCTTCGAGCAAGTCAAAGCGCTGTTCAGCTTCCTCAGTTGCTTTCCCAACCTCGAGACCCTGCATGTGAAGAAGGTGACATATATACTGACATCCTACAATCTAATTCAGTCATTGACTCGTTTGGCATTTCCACCATTGATCTCTAGCATTAATTGTCCTTCTTTAATTGGAATGCCTCTAATTGTGCAGTCCGCTGTGGCTGCTAAACCCAATAGCTTGAACCCTGAAAAGTTCTTTCAGAATCTCGGTCCCATTGAATGTCTGCAGTCACACATCAAGAAGGTGGTTCTCCATGATGTCCATTTCTTAGGTGATATTCCATTTCTTAGGTGCTTCTGCCAGAGAGCACAGGCTCTGCAGTCATTGGTACTTATGGTCCGTGATGAACTTGCTCCGGTACTATTGGGCGGGATGGATCTAGCGAGTTATCTAGCTTATCCAACACGGGCTGGTCAATGCTGTACGGTGTTGTTTGTGAATTCTGATGCAGAGGGTTCTTGGAGCTATCACAGATCATCTGATCTTTCCGTCGACGACCCTTTCTTCACTCAAGGTGGGCAGCAGCTCTTCCATATTTCAGTCTAGAGAGAATGAAGAGGTTGCAAACACCAGCCCAATGTGGACGAATATAATAGAGTATTGTCTTCACAACACCTCTTACTGACAGACTAGAAGGTGCTTACATATTCAGGTTGTAAGATTGAGTAGATACCAACTTGGATGACTGTCTGTAAACGTTCATCTTAACTGGTGCTATGGTTTCACTCAGAAGGACTACTGTTTCTCAACATATTACTCCAATGTTGCTGTCTAGTGTCTTCCACAGATTCTGCATTTGATGCTATTTCCCTTTGTATCTGTGGCTGGATCCTGATAGAAGCAGTGGAGAATTGGTGATATAAACAAATACATATATCGCTTAAACCTTGTCATTTTAGTTGGAAATTTTCCCTTCAAAATTTTGTTCCATATATTCATCATGAGGAATCACTTCTATGGCCTGCAGATTCTGCATCTCTTTGATTTTGAGTACTTCTGTCAACTCAATTGCCGTAAACTTCTTTGCAGAACTGCAGTTATGCTTTGCATTCATACAGGACAAGCTGTATTTTAGTTTTCAGCAACGCATCATGCCTCACTTTTATCGGGGAAAATCCACAGATTTCTTCAACCAATCTGCAATTTCAATGTGTACAACAATAGAAAATCAACAACAAAACAGCTAATATCTCTTGTACATTCACATCCATTCAAGTATTCTTTATATAGTCACGTTGATTCGGCTAAACCGATCTGCAACTAGAAATCTGCATATCCTAATTGATCCAGTGTACAGCAAAGCATCTAAAGCATTGATTCAGCTACAGAACAACATCACAAAGTTTTCCTGTACAACAAAACAACAGCTCTAGCTTCAGCAAGCGAACAGACAGCAGGTTCAGCAAAAACAGCAGTTCAGCAGCAAAGCCGTCGCCTGGGGTCAGCACCGGGCAGGGGCATATAACATGGTATAAGACGACAGAGGAAGCGCTTTCCCATTGAAAAAAAGGAAATCATCATCCCCTCAAAAGAAATGCAAGCGAGACGAGGGTCCTAGCGCTGCTCCATTGCAGACTTGGGGGGAAAGGGAGGGTCGAGGGCCCGAAGGACCCAAGATCGATCGGAGGCCGAACCGCCATCGCCGCCGTCTTTATCCCCTTCCTCTCACCTGGCCGTGCCTCCGAAGCCGCATCCATCGCCGCCGCCGCCTCCAGGTCCGAGCCAGCCGTGAGCCCGCGACACGCCCTTGTATATCCCCTGTAAGCCCCGCTGCCATGGAGCCTTCTCCCGTGACCGACAGCGAAGAAACCGAAGGCGTTCGTTGTGGATCGGGCTCGTCCGTTCGCCGGCCGTCGCGTCGTCCCCAGCTGGCCGAGGGGGCGAGGGTTCTGACGGAGAACGCGACACGGGTTGCTGCGGCGAATCCAAGGAGAGCCAGGCTCACGGTGTTGATGCCCGTGCGATCTCCGATTCTCAGGATGATGCCTCTCAGGGCGAGGTCTGCGTCAGCGACATTTCGGACATCCCCGTCAGCAAAAGCCCTGCGAGCTCCCGTAGCCATCTCAACAAGTATGGCTCTTCCATTCCTGATAAAAATTACCTGCCTGCTGCATCTATGACTTCGCGTAGCAACTCTCCAAGTTGTAGGCCGTGTGTTTGGAGCAAACAATTTTTTGATTCTGTTAATGCTACTTGCCTAGGAATCATAACACCTCAATACATGCTCTGGTCTTTTCATGTGATGCTGGTCAGTAGCGAGTGTTGCCTTGCGGGCTTGTGTTAATTCTAATTATTAGGTTCTCTGTAGGTACCTTCTTTCGTTCACTATTACAGCATGCTCAGCTTTTGATGATGTGCTTCGTTAACACAGATATGGTTCTAGCTATTTGATGTAAACCAACACTCTTTAATTAATGTTCAGTCTGATGAACACACATATTCTTAACAGATACAGGAAAGAATTCAAATGTTCATTAGTGTACATATATTATTTTCATTGAATGTAATCTCATTATCTATGATCTCATTAACTTTCAGTCCAGCGCTTTGTATATTCGCCGAACCTTCAGATTACCCAACCAGCACAGCACCATTTCTCATTGGAGGATCTCCCAGATGCAATGTTAACAGAGATCATCAAGAGGATTACCCTGACAAGTGATCTGAATTCTTTTTCCCTTGTGTCGAAGCGACTCTACACCATTGAGGCAGATCAGAGGGGTGCTATTCGTGTTGGTTGCAACCTTTGCCCTGCTACAGAAGCCTTGGCATCACTCTGCACACGGTTCCCCAATCTCTGGAAAGTGGACATTGATTACTCTGGTTGGACGCCAGGACATGGGAATCAGTTGGACAACCAAGGGTTCCTTGAGTTTTCATCTCGCTGTCCCTCGCTTACTGATCTGACCTTGAGCTTCTGCTCACGCATCCATGACTCTGGTCTTGGTTGTCTAGATTATTGCAAGAAATTGATGTCCCTTAGGCTGAAATCCGCACCAAAAATAACTTCACGTGGGCTTCTCTCGGTTGTAGTTGGTTGCAAGAGTCTATCTACTCTCCATATTGTTGATTGTCACAAAATAGGCAGCGCAGATTGGCTGGAGTACCTTGGTCAGAATGGATCACTGGAAGAACTTGTAGTAAAGAATTGCCAGAGAATTAGCCAGTATGACCTTCTAAAGTTTGGTCCAGGATGGATGGAGCTCCAAAAGTTTGAGTTTATGACCGATGCAGGTTTATGGGACCATCTTGAAAGATGTTATGATTCCTCATACAATGCTCACAACCCGAGTAGATATGATTTTCACTGTGATAGTTTGAAGGACTTGACATTTGCACGTTTTACAACTGGGCCAGAAATAGGGCTACGTAATCTTCTGGGCAAATGCAAAGCACTGGAGAAACTGCGCCTTGAATATGTTCATGGCCTAAATGACAATGACTTGATTGTGCTATCCAAGAGCTGCAGCAAGCTTAAAAGCATCTCACTTTGGCTCACACCAATTTTCCATGATTTCTATAAGTGCACAACATCATTTACTGATGACAGCCTTAAGGCCCTAGCCCTCAACTGTCCTATGCTTCAGACTGTTGAACTCACGTTTGGAGACTGCGAGCCCACGTACCCTTCAGAAATAGGCTTCACAAGGAAGGGCCTTGTGATGCTCATGAAGTCTTGCCCAATTCGTGTTCTTGTGCTAAATGGGGCCAACTTCTTTGATGACAAGGGAATTAAGGCCCTTTCATTTGCACCATTGCTAGAGACACTTGAGCTTATTGACTGCAAGGCGATAACGGATATCGGGATGCGTTTCATTGTGCATATCCCACGCTTGAGTAATCTGGCACTCCGGTGGTGTGAACATGTAACTGATGATGGAGTGGCTGAACTGGTACAAGCACACAAGTTAGAGTCTTTGAGCATTGAATGTTGTCTTCAGGTTTCTCTGGAGGCTGTGCAGGGGGCTGCCAGATCAGTACACTACTACACCAAGTGTGTATCCAACAGCCTTTTGGGAAAAAGAATGTTCTTAAAATACTGCTCGTGAAGTGGTCTCCAGATCGTCAACCAGAATCACCTATTTTGTTGTCAAAACCATTGTTTTATGTTACTTTCTGTACTTGTTTGTACTTTCCCCGTCTACTGCTATAATTCTCTTTAATGTTGGGGAAGGCTAGTGTAAGAATATGGAAGGTATCTGATGATTCAAAACTTTTAATGGTAGCTCTGCAGCTCGTTCTGTAAATCTAGCAGCTTAACTTGCAGTTTCTTTACCTTCTCTGAAATCTGCACAAAATGCCCCAAGATACCTGTTACAGATCTTCTGTAGCGTGACAGACACAAATTAGATTTAAGCAGTTTTTGGTAGAAATATCTGGTTGTTAGTTTCTGTTATATGCAAGGAAATGCTGTGATTATGATCATGATTTGTACAAACCGATGAACGGAGCAAGTTAGGAAAGTTTGAAGTGTCTGGTCAGAAAAATCCAGTAACTCGTTGGATTCTTCTCATGTTAGATTTCGATAAGAATCTGGACCTTTTGTCAGTATTGTTGCTGCGTATTCCATTTTCAGTACATCTTAGCACGTATCTGCATGAAATCTCTACTTTCGGACCTTTTTCTGGTCTGTGTAATTGAATGGCTGTTAGCCTTTTGAGCAACTCTGCATTTCTGAATGTTCTAGATCAGTATGCTGGTCTGTACAAAGCCTGTAAAGAACAAAACATTATAGCCAGATCGGTTGGTCCATTCCATGGAAACAAAACATTGCATGATAAAACTGTACATATCGTCCGGCGGGAATGAGTAGATGCGACTTCGTCGTCAATAAAAGGCGGCCAAGCCAGACAACGCCATCAGTCCATCACCACCCTGAACGTGCCAGTTTCGAAATGGCGCACGTTTTTTTTTTCCAAGATGGCCCATGTCGGCGCGCCGCGTTGGGGTGCCAAAACAATGATATTTCGTACCTGCCTTTTTTCAGAGGAAAAAAAACGATACGTTTTTTTAGAGAGAAACAACGAACGATACCTTTCTTGGTCCATTTCCGACCACTCTTTTTTTTTAGAAACATTTCCGACCACTCGAAACGGTCCATCTTCTTATTTCCGACGGCGTGCTCCCCCGCTAACAGGCCACTGAGCAGGCAAGGGGCATGCACCGATGGCCGGCCCAGAAACCGATAGCAAAGTCGCTGACGAGTCCAAAATCAGCGTCCCAGTCGTTCATAGTCTCACGAGGCAATCTTTCTACGATTAGGAGAGGACTACGGAGCGACGTGCCCACCCGATCTTTACCGTACGGCGGCCCCCTCCACGGTCATGCGCTGCGCGGGACCTGCTCGCCCACGGTGTGCAGCCAGGCCGGCCCAGCAGCGCATTGGCCCAGCTACCCATCCGCAGTGTGTTGGCCCAGTAGCACCTTGGCACAGCATCATTAGCTGATCGCAGGAACGCAACGCATCATCACTTTGGGTTCTCTTCTTCTAAAAATAGACCTATTTTCATCATATTAGAAAAAAGGAAAAAAAATGCTATAGAGGAGCGCATTAATTCGGCACGTTCTGGCCAACTCGCACTCTGTTTTCTTTGGGTGACTAGCTAGTGATGTTTGCAGCCTTGCGCTAACATGCGGCGTCCGCGTTAGGTGAACTATATGTGCTTCTATGATCTGAGAATAACATCTTTTACTTGTTGAAACACTTCACTATATCACTTGTTTACAACCAGGTAATAGTCACTCATTTATCGGGTTAACTCATTTATCAGGTTAATATCCTTTGTTTATCAGATTATAGTCACCCGTTTACCAGATTAACGATCCTTGTTTATCAGGTATAGTCACTTGTTTATCACGTTAATATCGCTTGTTTTTCAAGTTATAGTCACTCGTTTACCAGGATAATATCGCGTGTTTACCATGTTATAGTCACTCCTTTACCAGGTTAATATTGCTTATTTACCAGGTCATAGTCACTCGTTTACCAGGATAGTATCGCGTGTTTACCACGCTATAGTCACTCCTTTACCAGGTTAGTATATCGCTTTTTTACCAAGTTATAGTCACACGTTTACCAGGATAGTATCGCATGTTTAACATGTTATAGTCACTCCTTTACCATATTATTATTGCTTGTTTAACAGGTTATAGTCACTCGTTTACCAGGATAGTATCGCGTGTTTACCACGCTATAGTCACTCCTTTAACAGGTTAATATCGCTTGTTTACCAGGTTATAGTCACTCGTTTATTAGGTTAATATCGTTTGTTTACCAGATTATAGTCACCGATTTACCATGTTTAATATAGCTTGTTGAAGCGAGCGGTGGGAAACAAGGAGAAGATATTCGTCTTCAAGTCCGGAGATCTCATCCACTTCCGCGTCTCCATCGAGGGAAGAGGGAAGATCCTGACGAGGGCAGCTGTGCCGACGCTGCCCCAGATGACCACCATCGAGGAGAGCAGGGACCAGTTACGTTAGATCATCCCTGCAAGCACATGCATATGGCGGCCACGGCCTGCTTCACCTCCTTCCCGGTCACCTCTCCATGCCGGAACCTCGGATCGAGTAGCTCGTCGGGCACTCGCTGGCGAGCAGCGGCGCGACCCAAGCGACGAGGCTGCCCTCCGCTGCCGCCGCGCCCCCGAAGCTGCGCTCTACTCCGCCGCTCTGTGACACCGGAGGTCGAAGGCGCCGCCGCCGCCACTCGCGTCCGCGCGCCCTTCGCCGCTGCCCCTTGCGCCGCGCGCGCCCTTTGCCGCCGCCGCAGCCCGGCGTTCCCTTCGCCTCTTCCACCGCCGCCACCGCCCCTCGCGCCCTTCACCGCTGCAGCCCCCGCCCCGCGCGCTGTTTTCCCCTGCCACGGCCGACGAGAACAATCGGGAGTAGGAAGGATGATATCGGGGGACCGAAAGGAAATAGGAGGGGGGGAATGGAAAAGTAACACGGGCTGCTGCTGCCCGCTCGATACCTCCGCTCGAATCTCAAAGAAGCGCCGCACGGGAAGACAACGGTGGGCACGTGTGTTCGTTAGATTGTCCGATCTTTCTATCTGGGATTAGTGGCGGACGCACCATAAATATTGGGATGTGGCGGACGCACAATGCAACTATGCAAAATCTCACTATAATATTGGATGCATATTACTTCCTCCATCCTACAGAGTGGAGATGGAAAGTCGCTCTGCCCGCGACCCTCTCTTTTTTGTGCAAGTGAAAACTGGAGAGAGAGAGTGAAGACGAGAAGTCGCAGTGCCTACCGCCCTGCCGGCTGCTGCTTGGTAATCGGGAACGCCTCCGCTAGCGGTCAGTTCCGCGAGATCGATTTGATACGGGAGGGGCGACTTGGGAGTCAACAGGTTAACGGCCGATCAACTAGACTGACACGATAGCTAGGCTAGCTAGACAGGCTATATACTATGTATATTGAATTTATGCAAATTTAGGTATCGCGACGGCCGCACCTTGCCTTACCGGTGCGTCCGCTCATGGCTGGGATCCATCTAATGTCTGTACACTCAGTCAAAAAATGTTTCACTATTACATATAAGTTGGGTACCTCGTCTCATCTGACTAAAACTAGCATGTATCTCTTTCTCTTTCTCTTCCATTTTATTGTTGTTTATTGTTTAGACCATCTCCAACATCATACCCATATTTGCTTACAATGTCCAAAAATTATCAATATGGATATTTTGCCTCAAAAACCTGCTCCAACAGCATACCCAAAGAACTTGGATACGCATATTTTTTTGAATAACTACCCATATTTTACCCCCCAATACCCAAATATGGGTATTTCCAGCTAGAATATGGGTGAAATCGGAAGTTTCAGCCCCCGCCCGACCTCCCGACCGGTCGGCACCGACATGATTCCGGCGGCCGGACCGTGCCGTCGCCGCCCCCGCGCTGCCGGCCGCTCCCCTTCCTGACCACAGGAGCTAGCGCCGCCGCGCGAGATCGCCGTCACCCTCCCACGCGCCATCTCCTGCTCTGCCCCGTGGTTGTGCAGCGCCGCCGGTGGAAGATGGCTGTGCGATGGATTCGGTGAGAGGATTTTGGCATAGATGAGATGCGCCAGGGGGAATAAGAAGGAGTGTTTCCTTTTAAAAAGAAAAGAAAAAAGGGGTACATCAGTGACAAGTGGGGCTGGTACGAAATGAAGGACATGGGTATTCAGATTTAGGTATGCTGCAAAACTTGGACAAGTTTTGGGTACCATATTTTCTCTCTCCTCTACCTATAATGGTTTTGGATACCCAAAATATGGGTATGCTATTGGAGATGCTCTTAGATGTTGTGTCTTTGCATCTTCGAGGCATCAATAGGTGCAATTTTTCAAATGATTGTGGATGCTCGAACCACAGTACCAACAAATACTATAGCATTGAGTTTGGGTTGCACAAATGAGCACACAAAGTCAAGCAAATGTTCGATGTCGTTTTAACACCATAGAATTAGTTAGGCTTAATTAAGGATAAGCATGCATTCGTGGCATAACTTTTTATACATCGACTGCTACAAAATCCGTTGCTCTTTCAAGTTCGCCACTGACGCAGGATGGGAAAGCGTCAGAGTTACACATGCGGGTCAGAGAGCGCGTGATGCAGGAAAAACATATCTGACGCTTGATCGTAAGAAGTGTCAGAGACTGCCTAGCTACTTCTCTGACTCTTTTCTCCTCTAACGCTTCTTTATGTATTATGTATGAAGCGTCGGAGATAGAAACAACTACTCTTGCGTTTCTTGCTTAGCGGAGTAGTTTGAGAGCCATCAAACAAAAAATATTTGCGGGTGTTCTGTACGTATGAATTGGTCGAAATTAATTGAAACAACACAAATGGATCAAAATTAATATATATAGATCATCTTTGCATTTGATATAATATACAAGTTAAAATAACTTAATAATTAATCATTCTTGCGGGCTCCTGGATTCCAACTCCTTCATCTCCTTTCAGAGCCCTGCGTGCTCCATCGATCACATCGTCAAGCTGAGCCATTATATTCTTTACCCTGCGGCAGTGTTGTGGCGTGGCGTTAGTCATCGCTTGGCGGCGTGGCCCGGCCCCCATCCACCACTACGGGAGAAAGTGCCTTTGCCGGCGGCCAGGGGCCCCCGGCAAAGGCTTTGCCGGCGGCCTTAGGCTGTCGACACGAAGGATCACCGGCAAAGAAATCTTTGCCGGCGGCTTTTTCACGGGCCTGTCGGCAAAGCCTTTGCCGGCGGCCGAAACAACGGCCTCTGGCAAAGAAAAGGAGATTACGGCAAGCGGTGCCGTTAACGGCTGGGCCCACCTGTCAGGGCTTTGCCGGCGGCCAGGAAAAAGCCGCCGGCAAAGGGTGGGCATGTGGCATGCCGCGAGCCGGACGCGCGTGCCACGGCTGGGCCCACCTGTCGGGCCTTTGCCGGCGGCTTTTTCTCTGGCCGCTGACAAAGGCAGGGGTCTTTGTCGGCGGCCAGGTAAAAAGCCGTCGGCAAAAGGGTCTTTGCCGGCGGCCAGAGGAAAAGCTGCCGGCAAAAGGGCCCTGCACGTGGCACGATCTGGTGCGTGCCCGTGCTCAGCCTTTGCCGGCGGCCAGGTCTTTGGCCGCCGGCATAGGGTATTTTTTTCGTTTTTTTATCCAGCAATTTGTAATATTTTCACAGAGCGCGCGTGCGCACACACACGGATATATATAACCAAAATATCCACAAAAAATCATCGATGCATTCACGTCACAAGGATATATATAACCATCTCATGAAAGTCCGAAAACATCACATATCTCACAGTATTACAAGTGTTCATCACATGCATGGTAGCAACATATATATTACAAGGTAGCTAGTGTTCATACACGACAAGATGCTGACTCGGGCACCTTCAACATCCACCACCCATTGCACCAGTAGAAACCTATGAAATGGAGTTAGAATAGCATAATTAGATATAAAAAAAGGAATTGAAGTGACAATTGTAGTATGTGAAGCGGAATTTAGCCATTTGGCTCAAAAATGGTGCAATGGAATCATTTTTTTAGCAAATATGGCTCATTTGGCTCAAAAAATGCCACCAAGGCACAATTTTGGAGCCAAATGACCCCAAAATGCTCTAGAATGGCATGATGGCACCATTTTGGAACGAATATGGCTTATTTGGCTCCAAGATGGTGCCTTGGTCGCATAAATGTGCCAAATGGCACAAAAATGCCACCAAGGCACCATTTTGGCTACAAAACGAGCCATTTCGCTCCATTATGTCACCATGGCTTCATTTTGGAGCCAACATGGCTCATTTGGCTCCAAAATGCCCCAAAAATGGCACCTAGGCACCATGTTGGAGCCAAAATTGCTCATTTGGCTCCAAAATGCCACCAAGGGACCATTTTGGAGCCAAGATGGCTTATTTGGCTCCAAATTGGTGCCCTGGTGGTATAAATGAGCCAAATGCCCAAAAATGCCACCAGGCACCATTTTGGAGCCAAGTGAGCCCTCTTGGCTCTAAAAGGGGATCTATGTCACTATGTGATGCTAGGTTACGCAATTCTACGTGTGGAGACAAGAAAATAAGTTTTCAAAACTCGAGATGAGACAAGTTTGTGGCAACTTACCCGAGTCAGTGCCTAGGAGCAGGTGACTGGCCAGGAGGGTTGCCTCCAGCAAGGCTCGCGTGTGAAGAACGGTCGTTCGAGCCACGGCCGGATTGATGCTGTTGCATAGATGATTAGGCATTGACCCCAACCCTCAACGAAAGCAAGAAAAGTCATGAATGGAGATTGAAATGTTTCGAGTGAACTCACTGGAGTCTTTGGAGAAGGCTATGGAGCATGCTCAATCTGGAGATTGACAAACGCTAAGTCGAACGGCTGCATATTGAAAAGACAAAGAGTTGCAGTTACGGAACTAATACCACGCTTTCTTGGCTATTATGTGCGGCAAACATACCCTCAGGTGGTCGTACTGAGCCCTCAGTGTGGCCTGCATCTGAGCCTGGACCTGAGCCATCTGAGCCTGCATCTGAGCCTCTTGAGCCTCCATCTGAGCCTGCACCTGAGCCGCCACCATACTCTCCACCTCCTGCAATGCCATTACAAGTTCATTGTCGTTACAATGAAATGCGAAAAGACACGAGCTGGTGAATGAAGAACAACTAACCTGCTGTGAGAACTGCCGTGCACCTGGACGACTGCGTATACTAGCACTCGAGCTCGTGGAAGTAGCCTTCAGGTGAGGTAGGCTGGGAATGGTGCTCGGATCAATGGTTCCGTTCCCGAAGCATAGCCTACCGTGCTTCATGCCTCCTCCCACCCTCACGACCACTTCCACATCCAGGTCGTGCTGGCTAGGATCAACCCCGAGGCCGTGCACGTCCTCAAACACCTCCGCGTAGCCTGTGACCTTGGCATGGTCAGCCGGGGTGGCATAGGCTTCGGGCGGGGCGTTCGCACTGTACTCCGACACGGTGCTCGCCTTTCCCCTGAGGGTGCAGTCAACGGCCGTGAAGCTGGTGAGGCTCCGCGGCTTTCTCCAAATACTTCCGATCAAAATCCTTCCATGCTTCGCCATCCGACGGAAGTGTCAGCATCGGCCTATGATCCTTGTCGTATTTGTATTTCTTCCCCAGTTTGTGATGCGTCACAGCTTTGCCAGGCACATCGGATAGCATCATCTGGCCAATTCTTTCTGAGAATGGAAGCATCCTAAGAACTTTATGGGGTATTTTTGATTGCACCAGACCCTTCCCGTGGTCTACCTCAACATACCTAGAGAAATTGCACTTGGGACAATGCTTGGCATTCGCGTATTCTCTGTCAAAGACCGTGCATCCATTTTTACATGAATGTAGGCACTGAGCCGGCAACTTAAGTACACTAAGCATTTTGTTCGCCTCGTACATGCTTTTAGGCAAAAGGTGGCCTTCCGAGAGGAGACTACCGATAACTGCCATCATCACATCAAACCATTCTCTGCTCAAGTTGAACTGGGTCTTCACAGCCATTATTCTAGCAACGGCATCCAGCTTATTGACCTTTGTGTGAGCATGCAGATTTGTGCTTGCCTCCGCCAGCATATCAAGATAGGCCTTAGAGGTTGCCTCTGGGTGTTCCTCCGTTGGAACGCGTGCTTCCTCCAAGTCATCTAGCATGTCCTGGAACCCCGTATCATAGTCATCCGTGTGCCTTCGCACGACCTCCTCTCTTCCTCTATCCTCTTGCTCACCATGGTAGCCCCATCGGGTATAGTTTGGCGTGTACCCGTACAACACCAAGTGACTGCCCATCTCATCCTTTGTGTGTCGTGTCTTGTTATTGCAATGACTGCAAGGGCACCAAGCACGCTCTTCTCCTATAGCAAATGCAACCTCCAAGAAATCTACTGTGTTTTTCATCCAATCATCATCTCGGTCTGTTCGACTACGGCGGCCACTGTACATCCACCGACGATCAGCCATTCTCTTCTATTTTCGGATACCACATGACACCAAAGGGATACACGGTTTAATAATGCAACTAGCAACACAAGTAATTAGTTTCGTCAAATTAATTATGTTGCATATTTTATTTGTTCACTGGAAAGGGCATGTGCTGAACTATTCCACTAATAGGTAAGGATAGGTCCTAATCCCACCCAACGGTGTGTAGATTGGGCCATTTCCGTGCTCCAGTCCGGTCCGAAACGAAATTTCGGCAGCACCTTCCCGTTGTTATCCAAATACACGTCTCGACAACAAACCAAGAGAATGTGCATCCGGAGAACAACGGGGAGATGCTGCCGAAATCACGTCTCGGACCGGACTAGAGCACGGAAACGAACCCAATCTACACACCCTCGAGTTGTCCAAAAAACGTGGACAATCCGAAAGAGTTACGCTTATAGATATGCAAAGACTTGCATATCTATATACGTAACCCTTTCGGACGGGAGACGCATAGGGTTACGCGATTTTCACATTTAAACTACAAGTGTCATCGGCTCGATGGCCGGGATAGAGCAAAAGGGGAAGGCGAGATAGAGGGAGATGCTCACCAAGCTACACCGTAGACGAAGTAGTCGAGGTCGAGGTCGATGTCACCTACATGAGCATGAACATTTTATAAGCATACAGAGATTTGGTACACCAGCTGTAGGTTAAGAAGAAGAGCCAAAGTATCCAAAAAAGAATGCAGACACTGACCTGGAAGGGCCTTGGCTTTGTTGCTTTGCAGGTTCCCAATGAAATGCCCCTCGATATCCTCTGGAAGCTGCAACAAGAACACCAGCTCAGACAACTAAATGGGTGAAAAAGGATAAGCTCGTTGACTTGAAGATGAGTGGTCAATTGTAAGATGGTTGGGAGAAAACATGGCCAAATCTTTGAATACCTTCGATTTGTCGTGTAAGTCGACTAATTAATACTGCATGTTTGGGTCATATAAAGTTTTTCTTCTTTTTATCGCAGAGCAAATATGTACAATGTAGAATTAATTCTTCTTCTACTCTTTTGCATATATGATGCCAAGGATTTGCGGCGCACATAAAACATCACAACAAACACATGCAACCACACAAGACAGCTCTAGTGATAATTTAACTATTGTAATATGCAAGATCAGATTTCATGGAATAATGCTGAAGGAAACTTGCAAAATAGCAAGCAAAACACAAAAATATTTCTGTTACTGTTTTCTACCAGCATGGGAGCACACATTTAACATGCAAAATGGTAACAGGCAGAAGCAGTTATACTTGAGCAACATAACAGAGAAAAGGGAAGTGTTTCAGTTTGAAAGTTACAGCTACAGCAGATTTTAGTTTTCAATTTCACAAGCAAGCAAAATGGTAAAGGCAGAAGCAGATAAACTCAAGCAACATGATAGAGAAAAGGGAAATCTTTCAGATTCAAAGTTACACATACAAATGTTATATAGTCCAAATGCTATGGTAGTGGATGTAAAAAACCATTTACTTATTTTGACGTGCTACTTCAGTTTTTCCTTCCCTGTTCTGTTTATTGACAGAAATTTCATGGTGCTAACATAAATAGATGAGAGCTTTTTAACAGTGTATATCTGTGGAATTGGGCATAGAAACCAATGCATAGGAACTTTGTAGCACAATTTCCTTTGATCCAAATGGCACTTGTATAAAAAAAATCTCTAAAGGTTGAAATCTTACAGAAAAAATGCTAGTATGAGATGATTATATGCAAAAAAAAGAAAAGAAAAAATTTATACCTTCGGTGGAGGAGGCGGGGCCGGGGAGGAGGGCGGTGGGGGTGGGGGGAGGCGGATCCGTCGGCGGCGGGCGGCGTGCGAGTGTGAGTGTGCGAGGAGGACAACCGGCCGGGCGGAGTTTTACAAAAAAAAAGAAAAAACCCTTTGCCGGCGACCCGAGAAAAGGCCGCCGGCAAAAGCCTTTATTTTTTTTTCCAAAAAAAGAGAGTAAAAAACCCTTTGCCGGCAGACCGAGAAAAGGCCGCCAGCAAAGGCCTTTCTTTTCATAGAATCTAATTCGAACTGAACTGGCTGGCCTTTTTTTATTTTTTTGTGAAAAAAAATATTAAGAAAGGCCTTTGCCGGCGGCCCAAGCCACAGTGGAGATGGTAAGAGAGCATGCATGGAAAACCCAAATGTTTTGTGAATAAATAAAGTAAAAACTGGAAAAAAAAGAGTGAACCGAGCCTATCTCAGGTGACTGCCGTGACTTCGTCAATCTCTCAGGATCTGCCGGCCCAGTCTTTCGGAGGTGCTCATAGGGGTAGAGTGTGCGTCCATAGAGGTGAGTGCACGCACGTGTTGTGAGCGTCTGCGTTTGTACTGTGTTCCTCAAAAAAAATGGAAAATGCCTTTGCCGGCGGCTTTTCGTCGAGCCGCCGGCAAAGGGCTTTTCGTCGGGCCGCCGGCAAAGGCGTACTTTCTGGTTTGGGATAAATAAAAAAAATAAAAAAGAAGGCCTTTGCCGACGGCCATTTCACAGGGCCGTCGGCAAATGGTAACTTTTTTTTTAATTCGTGCGCGCGTTTCCAAATTTGAGGGGGGTGGGGGGACGAATCTCTCTTTGCCGGCGGCTTTTTTGTGGTGGCCGCCGGCAAAGATAATTTTTTTTTCTCCAACGGCCGGCCGTTTCGCCCGCCGTTAACCTCGCGCACGGGCCCACGTGCAGGGGCTCTTTGCCGGCGGCCGTCCTTTGCTGACGGCTTTTCCCGGAATTTGCCGGCGGTCGTTCCTTTGCCGGCAGCTTTTCTCGGGGCCGCCGGCAAAGGTCCTCTTTGCAGGCGGCCCGATATAAAGCCGCCGACAAAGGCTTAGGCTGCCGGCAACGGACGGTTTTCCCGTAGTGCAGAGCCAGGCCAAGGAGTGCATGGATCCAATGTGACCGTCACACGCGTGCCCGTGCACCACTCCACCACTCCATTTCGCTGGGGGGTATATGGCGTGGTGGTAACTCGTTGCTGCGATCAGACCTGAACACGACAAGTCGAGCAACCTATGCCCAGACTCAGTTGTGGCCCGCGCCTGGATGTTCTTGAAGGAGTGTGGCGTTTTGGCTCAAGGGTACCAGTGCACCAGGGGCCAGCTTCCGTTTGGATCGAAAAAGAAGCGAGATGTCTGACACGAATTCAATGATGTGCTAGTTGCTAACACCGGGTGATTTAGGGCGAACTAATCGCTCCTGCCCTGTGCGGTACAGGATCTTTTTTGAATTTCCGGCCCGGTAAGACCCTTCGGTGCGCACCAGCGTCATGAACCGGCCTGTTGTTGTTGCCGGCGTCGAGTCGCCGAACGCGAACACGGCCGGCCAGGATGTCAATGTCTCAATGATGTCATGCTCGTGGGCGGTGGGCCACCGCGCTGCTCCTGGTTTCTCACGGCGTCAGACGCCGCCAGGATGTCGTGTTTCCCGCTCGACGGCGGCGACCTCGCTGCTGCTGCTGCTGCAGGGGAGGAGGACGTGAGGAGGACGGCGAGGAAGAACGCGACGGCGGGTGCGAAAGCTTCTCGGCTCCATCTGACGCCATCTATTTTCCTGCAGCCAACCACCCTCTTGTCGGGCAATAAATGCCTGTGACCGTCCTGTACCAAGTTTGCCTCGAATGTTATGCTAATGGTGCATGCTGTCAGATGGCATTGGTTAGCACCGATCTCCTCACAGGGAACGGACGGCATCTGACCCCTGGTGCACTGGCTCCATTGTGCAGCCAGGCTTTTTCGTTCTTGAAGCGTTGGAACGCCTCGGCCTTCAATTCGTCTTGATCACCTTCAGATAACGCGCCCGTTAGTTTTGACAATAGAACGATACGAAGGACACAAACATTTGGAGACATGAAGGATAAAAGTTAAACTTGCATGAAGTAAAAAAATTAGTAATGTAAATGTGTTATCCAAGTTATATGAATAGTTTGTCGGATTGGAGTTAATAGTGCATGCTCACAATTGGATCAGGCCAAAACTGAAAGTCAACAATTCCATGATGCTACTGCAGCTATATGAGCCTTCATGAAAAGAACAAATAAATCATCGGAATTATGTTAGTGCCTGTCCAGATCAAAATATTTCCCATGCTTATGTATGTCGAAGAGAGCAACGAGTGTATAATCACCATGAGATTCTTCCTCTTTTTCTTACAAAAGATGAAATATATGGATATGCATAAGATAAGATCACCAAGAGATTGGTATTTTCATGGCGAAATATTTGCAGACCAGGAGTGACCATTTGTCAGCAGTATAGAAAATAGATGCCATCTGTTCAGTTCAATACTTATAGGAAGCAGCAATGACTCGTGAAATTACATCTAAAAAGTAAGTTATGGTAAGCTTAAAAGAGTTCCATAGAGAGAATCTTGTTGTGGACTTGCTTTGACCGCGAGTGATCATTTATCATTTATCAGTAGTATAGAAAGAAATTCCCTTTGTCAAATTCAATGGACAAGAACTCATGAAGGTACTGTCTAGGAAATAAGTTACAATAAGCTTACCAGAATTCAAGGAATATTGTTGTTGCCTTGTTCTTCCCACCTTGCCGCTGGCACTTGTGGTCCAAAAATTAGCAAATTGATGGATCTAGCTAATGTCCTGAATTTGTAAAATTATAGTGTTATAAACAAATAAACAACAGAAAGAAAAGAAACAAAAGCAATTTTTCGCGCCGAAGAAGATGCCTTTATCATTCTCTCTCGTTGGTCTTGCCGTTGTCACAAAAAGGACGATTTTAATAGACTGGAGCATCATGTTAGCTCGCCTCGCCCCTGCACTGTAACTTCCCCCGGTATAATTGTAACTTGTACATCCCTCTCCATTTTTCTTTTTTTCCTTGTAAAGTTTTACTTTTGGTTTCTCGAGTGGAATAAAATGGTTCATGCTGGCCCGCTGTAGTTTCCGTCAATAAAATCACTATTTTCATCCAGTTCACATAGGCCCACGAAATAACTAATGATAATAAATTAACAAAAACATCAACCACCATTTATTCACAAGGATTATAGCATCCAGAACTAACAAACTAAGTCTACCACTCTAGTTCCTAGCTACCCCAGCAATCCTCTTTGCATCTACCTTTGTAGAGTCTTCACTCTACCCAAATAGTTTATATTGAAGTACAAATCTCACTTGTTCCTTGGTGCCTTTGAAGATCACGAACTAAATGCAACTTCATAATCTGTTTGAAGGGAATGTAGATCCGCAACTGCTCGCCCGATTACTGGCCAGGTACAAACTCTGTTTCTTTCCTATAACCTTGAAACCACCTGTCGTCGCACGGGGCTCCGACACCGGGGGCGTGCTGGCACACCCCCTTTTAGGTTCGGCGGGGGCGTCGGGGATCGCTCCGGCGATCGCCGGCGTGGCCGATGGCGTACGTAACCTAAAAAAAAGGTACACCCAAGGTGCATGCAAGCAAAGAACACATGCACGAGCGTTTTTACCTAGGTTCGGGCCACCCGGAGGTGTAAAACCCTACGTCCTGCTTGTATGAGCTTGTATTATCGCAGAAATCAAGTGTTTACAGGTTGCCGGGTGAGTTCCCGGATACTCTCTTCCTTAGGCTAAGTGACCTTACTATCCTCTGCTAATGCTAGAAGCTAACTGTGAGCCGACTGAAGCAAACTCAAATGAACCGGCCGAGAAACGAACCAAAATCCGAACCCTTTGACCGTCGGCGGGGGTCCTCCTTTTATTGACAAGGGGATGCCACAGGTGCCACATTGCATGGATTACAAGTGGCGAGTAGGGAGATAGGGCAGCTCCCTCTCGGTGCGCTGGTGGCATGCATGGGTGCCAACTCCTCAGCTAGAGGCCTAAGGCCTAAGAATTAGCTCTAGACAACCACTGTTTACCTGACTAGACGGGTAACTCCCCTCCTGTCGGCTCATTAAATGCGCCGTGCGCCTCACTCCTCGCCATGGCGGAACTGGGCGCTGGATGCCTGACGCGCGCGTACGTGGCGCCGTGGCTCTGCCTGCTCGGCCCCGCCCTCACGACGGAGGCCTGCGCCCGGGAACCCCCCTCTCGGCAAGTGACTTCCCGGGAGGCGATCAGGCAGGAATATTCCCCGAAGCCCCGCTAGCCCTTCCGGGCTGGTGGCCTGCCGGGCAGCACGTTAACTGCTCCCCGGGATGGTGCCTTCCCGGGAACTCGGTGATGCGACCCACGCGTCGCGCAACGGTGGTACCCTAGGAGCCACTGGTGCGACAGTAGCCCCCGGGCGTGGGCCGGCAACACCTGTTCCCGGACGAGTTTTTTCCCTGGCCGGTTGCCGGGCTACGCCCACAACCGACGCGTGGGTCCCAACTTGCCCTGGGCCCGCGTCTCTTCGCCACCGCACGTTCCCCGCCGTTGCGGACGGAGTAGTGGGCGCGTGATTTCCGCCCTAACCTCCCCCCTTAAACAGGGAAGTTAAGGCCACTCTCTGCATTACTTCCTTTGATTAGGAATTATCCCCGCACACCCGTAGGGTGCGGAACCGGCCGTTACCAAACGGCCGGGTGTTATAAAGATTTTTACTGCCGTATCAAGGGGAAGAACACTTTGCCCCCACAACCTTCGTCTTCCTCCCCCTTTGCATCTTGCGCTCAGAAGCTCCGCTAGCCCCCCGCTTCCGCTTCCCATGGCTCCTCCCACTACAAGGAAGGGAAAGGCACCAGCGGCCAGCAAGAGCGGAGCGGCCGCCAAGGTCGCCGACAGAGATCAGAAGAATTGGGCAATGAGGGCATCGCTCGCCTTCTACCGGCCCGGCTACAACGGCGAGGCACTGGCCAAGATCCAGCACGCCGTCGCCTCCAGGTTTAACGAGCACGGGGAGACCCAGATCTTCCCTGCTGGCGCCGAGCACCAGGATAAGAACTTCCGGGTGTTCGAGCGCTTCATCCTCACCGGGCTGGTGCCGCAGTTTTCGCTGTTCCTCCACGCACTGATGGAGTCGTACCAGCTGCGGGTGGCGCAGCTTCACCCCACCTCGCTCTTCCTCCTCGTCACCTTCCAATTCCTCTGGAAGCGTTCGTGGGGGTGATGCCGTCGGTGGCGCTCTTCCGCCACTACTTCTACCCCCGGCTAGACAACGTGAAGGCGATGTCGTCGGGAGTGGTGTTCTGCGCCCGCGACCGGATGAAGTCCGAATTCATCGTCCAGTCGGAGAAGAAGATCGAGAAGGAGTGGCAAGGTGACTGGTGCTGGGTCCGGGTAGAAGACCCGCAGGATTTCATCCTCTCGCCCACAGAGCTGCCGGTTCCCCACGACGGCTGGTAGGACCGGTACCACCGCGACACCGATTTCCTCCCCATCGTGGAGAACATCAAGGTGCTCCGGCTAGCGGGGCTCACCGACATGGATGTGGCGCGCACCTTCATCAACCGGCGCATCGCCCCGCTCTAGCTGTGCTCCCGGCCCGCGTGGATGTACACGGGTCCCGGGGACAGAACACGCCTCCACCAGGACGACGTGGATTTGGAGACCCTCAAGGTGTGGGTGAAGGGGATCTCCGGCGAGAACCTCCAGTCAACGAAGTTCCCGCCGGGAGTGTTCTCCCTCCACGCCCGTGTTGCGGCGCTCAACGACATCGTCGACGCCTTCCCGCCCTGAAACGAGTGGGGGTTGATGGACGATACCCCCACCCGAGCCCCCCCGCGCCCCCTGCCAGCGCCTCGCTGGAAGCAGGCGCTTGAGGAGAGCGGGGGCAAGTCGGAGATCAGCTGGCCCTCCTTCCAGTCCCTGGACGACGAGGCAGGCAGCCTGCAGGGTCCCCGGAAGTCGTCCCCGTGGACGAAAATGACGAGGGCAGTGATGATGCGCCCCTGGTCGCGCGGAGATCAAGAGCGCGCGTAGCAGCTGCGGCTATCTCCTCGGCAGCCGTGGCAGTATCTTCCCCAGCAGCAACGTCTGCCCCGGCAACGGCCGCCAGCCCCATGGCGGCAGCCGCCTCAATGGCGCCCGCCGGTACCTCGGCGGTGACCACTTCCGCAAGGGTCGCCGGAGCCTCAACGGCGACATCCGCCCCAGCGGCGGTCGCCAGCACCATGGCGGCCGCCGCCACAGGGGCGTCTGCCGGTACCTCGGCAGCGCCCACGAGGCCACGGCGGTGGCCACCCCGGTGGTGCTTGCTCGCGCCTCGGCGGCGGCTTCACCAGCAGCAGCTGCCGCGGTCGGAGCGGCAACCACCCCGGGGGCGGCCCCCGACGCCGCGGCGGCTTCGTCGTCAACTCCCGCGACGCCCCGGGTCGCAACAACCCCACGGGCACCCACAGGGCCGCCCGCCCGGGGGGTATTCCGGGCCTTCGCGCTCTGGCGCAACCCCCCGAGGGCCGGCTCGCCGGGAAGCGCCAGCAAGAGGGGGAGGGGAGACTCCCCGCCCGCTGCACCGAGCAAGAGGGCGCGCGCAGACGACGGCAATGCCGCTAACCCTAATAACGCAGGGGCCCACAGCGCCGTCGTCGCACCCGCAAACGACCCACCCACAACGGGGGCGGGGCCGGCGCCAGGTATGGCTCCTTCTTTTTTTGCTGCATTTTTTAGTTGTCAGTTAACCGTTAACCACACAGACGTACCTTCTTTTTCAGTGCGCCGCACTTCGCCCGCGGCAAGCCTCTCGGCGGCTCCCGCGGGGCTGGACGATGTGGTGGAAGCTCCCCCCGCAAGTCCAACAGCCCCGCAAGGTAACTGCCTCGATCACCTCTGTTCGCTTCCGGCAACTCTTGCGCTTGCGGGCCCTCACACTTCTTGCTGCCGCAGGCCTAAGCGCGTCCGCACCGGGAGCGGGCACTTCCGTGGTTGATCTTGACCCCGACGTCGAGATCACGGAGGCGGCGGAGGAGCCGGCATCAGCTCCCGCACCAGGCCTGGCTGCGCCGACCACGGCGGCAGCGGCGACCCCTGTCACCGCCAAGACGGCGCTTGGCGATGCGCCGGCAGCCGCGGATGCAGCCAGCGAGGGCTTGCCTGCCGGCCAGCAGGGTACGGCACCCGCCGGGGGCGCGGCCGCTTCTCCAGCCCTTACCAGAAACAACTTATTTTTGGCGTAGATACCAACTAGTAGTCCTTAGCAGAAACAACTTATTTTTCTTATCCCTTTAATGTTGCTGTAGAAGAAAAAAAAGGCTGATAAGATAGATGATTCTTCTGCAGATACTGCAGGCAAGGATGAAGGTAACATGAAATATATATTTATACCTTTTAACTCTTCTCTAATTAATTACATTCTGGTTTCACTAAGCAAGTTCTTTTCAGTTTCAAGGGACGTGCAGAACAACGAAGATGCATAGATTCAAGATCAAGCACTACAGGGGGCATGCGTCGCCCTAAAATAAAATTATTGTCGATTATCAGCTAATATATTACTTTATTGGTTTTCACATGAATTGTGCCCGCTGGTGTGTCACAGTTTGTTTGTTTTTTTGTCATCAATGTTGACATTTGTTCAAGCTAGAGGATGTATTACATTATTGTTGCATAATACTCTTTCGCACTTCAAATTGGCACTTTAAACAAATAAATATTTCTTGCTAATTAATCTCTATCTCTCTTTTTTTGTGATGAGTTAGTGTATATCATAGTGCTACATCCGGAAGACCTAAATACAAATATTTTGTCAGTGGAGGAGCCAAGCTAACATTCTGCACAGTAGTTTACTGATAGGTCGTAGAGTTAGGTATGAGAAAACTACGTACATCTTTCATATCAATTATTATCTGGAGTTCAAGGCCTTGTTTCTCATCCTGATCAGGTAAATATATCATTGCTTATTTGCGAGGGGATGTAAAGTTCATTATATATTAGCTATCCACGTACTGGTTAGTGACCTGCCACCAATCCACTATGAACGCATGATTTGTAAAAATGGGGGTTGGGACTTCGGAGGGTATAGCTTGCACCAATTTACTGCCGTACATTTGTGAGACAACCGTTTTTTAGATCGAATAACTGCGTATAATTAATTAATGCTTGAATGGGTTTTATTGACATTTACCATTTAAAGATAATAATATGCCCATAAGAAGAGCTCGCGTGCTTTCATTGCTAGCAGTGAACATAATGCATGGCAGAAGCCCAGTCCAAAATTAAGCTCCCTGCAAAATCAGAATTCAAAATTCACAAGACAAGACAAGGTTCTTTCTATCTCCTAAATTTCATCGCGAGGCATTCACACTAAATTACATCTCTCCATGATTCTTCATCTAATTAATATAGATAAGAATGAACCGTCATGGATAGCTAATCTCAGTTTCTAGCTCATTATTTCTTGAAGACTACACGGTATGGCATCAGCAAAGGGACAAGGTGACTGTCAAGCTTCATGTGCTAGCCAACGCAACCAAAAGACCGATCTGACGGAAAGATTTAGACAATCCACTTATACACTACAACAATGACCACTAGCAACTAAATTGAATCTATTTCTCAAGAACACTGGAAAATAAATATATACATAGAAACAAGAGCAGAAAATTATCTCATGATTACTCTAAGCAAGAGGATATAACCAGACATTCAAATTTTTCTATGTGACCGTCCTTTCTGCCATGTGCATTTCATATTTCCATTTCAACTTGTTTGTTTATCGGTGATAGATGCGCACATTATTTTAACACGGACACAAAATGGGCCTCTCCCGTCTGCCTTCAAGTGGCGGCATCCATTGGCCAAACGGATATCGGCTACTCAAAGGGTGGCGCTGACGACATGCCTTCCTTCAGTGGTGGTTGCGAGCCAACTGGCACTGAAGGATTCATATCCAGTACATGGCGGTTTCTGGTTTTCAAAACATCGACCACCAGTGGATCAAGGCTATCCCACCGCTGGCATCTCCATCAGTGGCGGTTATCTACTGAACTGCCGGTGGAAGATGTTGCTCCAGTGGCCGGCTGTAAGTACAGACCTCCACTGATGTAGAAGTGGCAGTTCACATGTATGCCAGAGACGCCACAACAAAAACATACATTTGGTCATCGGAGATAATATTCTGCAGAGGAGATTACCGGTAGGTCGTAGAGTTAGATATGAGAAAACTACAACTTTCGTCAATACAAAGGTGTGTACACTTAGCAGGGAATTTATATATCCATGCAAGGGTGGTCTGTCTACACTCTACACCTGGAAGGATGTGTTCGCTTTATGATATACTTTGTCAGACAAAGAAGCAACGAAATCACTTGTACTTAGCACCGGTGATTTGTTTTTGCTACTATACACAAGTTCATTTTGTTCTCTCTTGGTCATAGTCCCGTACTGTTGGGCTGAAAATTTGAAATGTGATCAATTATTGTCTGAATTTTTCAAGCCCTTGTTTTTCATCCTGATCAGGTAAGTTTGTCATTCTTTATTTGCGGGGGGATGTAAAGTTCATTATATATTAGCTATCCACACTGGTTAGTTACCTGCCACCACGAATGCATGATTGTAAAAATGGGGGGTTTGGACTTCTGAGGATATAGCCTGTCACCCATTTACTGCCATACATTTGTGAGACAACCGTATTTTAGATCGAATAACTACGTATAATTAATAAATGCTTGAATTAATGGGTGTGCTTGACCTTTACCATTTGAAGATAATAATATGACCATGATCAGATAATGCATGGCAGAAGTCCAGTCAAAAAGCTCCCTGCACAATCAGAAATCGAAGTTCACAATGCAAGACGAGTTTCTTTCTCCCTCGTTAATTTCATCGTGAGGCATTGACACAAAACTACATGTCTCCATGATTGGTCATATAATTAATATAGATAAGGATGAACCATCATGCCTACCTAATCTAAGTTTCTAGCTCACTATTTGTTGTAGACTAAACACGATATCGCATCAGTAAAGGGACAAGGTGACCACCAGCAACTAAGTTGACTCTATTTCTCAAGAACACTGCAAAATAAATATATAACAGAAACAAGAGGAGAAAATTATCTCATAGTTGCTCTAAACAAGAGGAGATAACCAGACATTCAAAGACCAAAGATTGGATTTATAAAACAGTTAAGGCCTGTTAATTTATGTAGATATATGTTGATTTACCGGTGATTGCTTGGGTAATTAATACCTAGTTTTTCCGAATCGACCTGTATACAATACACATAAATATATATGAAAATGTGGCCTTCCTTTTTTCCAGGCACTTTCACTTTTTCCATTGTAACTTGTTGGTTGATGGGTGTTAGATGCGCTATTTTAACGCGAACATAAAATGGCCCTCTCCTGTCCCCCTTCCAATGGCGGTTTCCGTTGGCCAAACGGATATCGGCTACTAAAAGGGGGGCGGTGACGACATGCCTTCCTTCAGTGGAGGTTGCGGGCCAACCGGCACTGAAGGATTCATATTCAGTACATGGCGGTTTGTGGTTTTCAAGACATCGACCACCACTGGATGGAACCCACCAGTGACGTCTCCATCACAGTGGCGGTTTGTATCTACTGAATGGCCACTGGAAGATGTGGCTCAAGTGGCATGGTCGGCCGGCCGTAAGTACAGACCTCCAGTGATGCAGAATTGGCGGTTCGCAGGCCGGGAGGTGCCGCCACAACAGAAGCATACAAGAACCTGGGAAATTGGAAATAAACAAGTTCGTGCTGACATTCATACAATAATTTGATCAAAATTAAGTTCATAAAATATTCGATTTAACATTTCAACCTAAGAAACAGAATAAATCAAACTAGACCGCGGGGTCGTTGGCGAGCTTGGCGGCCCACTTACTCCGACTCAGAGTCGGAGGAGATGACGATGAGCATCTGGAGCTGCGCCTCCGTCCTCGTCGGGTGCTCCACGGATGCGCAACAGCCCTTGCGAGCTCCTCATCAACGAATGTCAGGTGGCCGCCAGCCTCGTTGCATGCGATGTCCCAGAACTAAAATTCAGGACAAGTTCAGAATCAGGAGGATGCATATATTCAAGACCAAGCACAACACGGGGCACACGTCCCGCAAAAATAAAATTATTGTCGATTATCAGATAATATATTACATTTTTGTCTTTCACGTGAATTGTGCGCACTGGTGTGTCACGGTTTGTTTGTTTTTTTGTCATCAATGTTGACATTTGTTCAAGCTAGAGGATGTATTGCGTTATAGTTGCATAATACTCTTTCACACTTCAAATTTGGCACTTGTAAACAAATCAATTTCTTGGTAATTAATCTCTATCTCTTTTTTTTGATGAATTAATCTCTATCATGCATGGTGCTAGCTCCGAGATACAAATATTTTGTCAGCGCAGATAATATCGTAGAGTTAGATATGAGAAAACTACATCTTTCACCAATAGAAAGGTGTACACGCGGCAGGGGATTTGTCCATGCAAGGGTGGTCTGTCCACAGTCTACTCCTAGTTGATGGGTGGTTGATATCCATGCGCATTGAAGTGTTCCTTTATTAATCATCCACAACAAATTTCCTGGAGGTGCAGGCCATCCAACAAGAAATCTACAGCAATTTTGTTGACAAAACGAGAAAATTCAACAGCAGCTTTCTTTTTGATTTTTTTAGAAAATGAAAAAATCATTTTGGCCTGCAGGTTCTACAATACGTCAATAATGGCCTGAAATTTTTTGTATGTACTTTGTTGTGCATTTTTTTAGGTTCCGAAGGACGTCAAATGTGATATTTACATTTGGATTCTAGAAGGTTTAGGCTGTTTTCTCCCTCTTCTCTCGATGACAGGTGGGTCACACCTGTCATACTTCTATTTCCACTTATGCCAGCCCATAGGCCTTTTCTAGATCTGTCTTAATCTAGCCGTCCATCCTAGCCCCTTGCATCGTAGTCGTTGACTTGTCCTTCTTAAGACACCCTGAACCCTGACTCCCTCCATTATTTCCCCTTTTTTGAGCTCCTGAAACCCTAGCTAGCTTCCACCAAGGGCCGGAGAAAATCCCGACATATCTAATCCTCCCGTTTTGATACAGATCTAGGTTATGGGCCGGAAATCTGTAATTGATCCGAAAAACTTACCAAGGGGGTGGATCGTTGAGGAGAATAGGAGGAGCAATGGACATCTGGATAAGGTGTGTTTTTTCTTAATCCTAGATCTTCATATAGGTGTGAGTATCTGACAAATCTGAGTGGAAGAGATAGAGAGATTCGGGAAGCGGGGGTGTGCCGGGGGATCGATCAGTACAGAGAGAGGGAAGGGGCGGGGAGAGGGTTTGGGATTCGGGTCAGACCCCACACACACACACACGGAATTTTCGGTGTATATATGCAGCGTTAGCCGTATAGGTGGTAATTGCCGGAGTATTAAGCAGCGCTGCCTAATGAGAAATACCGAAAGGAAAAGGGGCAGTGCTCAAGAAAGAGAAAAAGCAAAGGCCCATGACCTTACTGCATGCTCTCGACGGATGATTAGACACTTCGACTTCCAAACCTGCCGCTCCTGGGACATGGCTGCTGGCGGGTGTTGTTCCTGATTTTTGTCTTCTTCGATTTTGCGGAGTTGTTGATTGTCGCTCTCTCACCGACATCGAGTCGCGGGACGCTCATACCACTAACTCGTTTCTTTAATTCTGTAGATTATTAGATCGTCAATTCATGATCCAATCATTCATCAGATCACTTATATGTATTTATTATTTCGGATCTAGCTGTCAATGTAGTTCCGTCTATGTAAGTTAGCAAGTTAATTTAATAAGATAATTCTGTTTTTGTTTAATTTTATTATGCATAAAACATCAGATCGAGTTGAAGAGAAATGCACTACTAATATACACTTTCTACAAACCAATAGCTTACAGCTTTTAGTATTCCCAGTGTTCAGGGTGAAGAGAAAAATGCAAATCATCTGTTGCTTTTGCAGTTGTATACATTTGTTGCTATGCTTGATCTACATATACTCATTTTGTGTTGAGATGTTTTATTTCTTGTCTTTTTCGCTCCCCCCCCCCCCCCCCTCATGTTTAAATCCTGGCTCCCCCCCCGGGATAAGTACAGAGAGGGACATGGCAGCTAGCAGGGTGTGGGGAGCAGTAGACTTGTTGGTTAAAGGCAGTAGACTTCCCGCTTTTTCTATGGCAAAGCTGTCTCAAATGCCTTTTTTTTCCATGGCATTTGGAAAATTGACACGTCTCATATCTCCATCCCACAAATCAATCGTTCAAATATATACAAGTCGCATATGTGGTGGGGCTTTTTAAAGCCGTCTTGTGTCATATGTAAAGGATAAGATATTGTTTAGTAATGACCTCTCTTTTACCTATATATGACTTTGCCTTTTCAAATCTTATTTTGTATGAATGACCACCTGCTGTGTAGAGACTTGCAGGTTCTGGGGTAAATCACACACAAGTGTTCTTAATTATTGCATAAATGGCTGACACTCAGTTTTTTTGCACCAATTTCAGAAAATTATTGATACAAATACCGGAAGAACCTTCCGGTCAATGGTGAAAGTAGCGGAGTATTTCGGGATTGGTGGCGATAGCATACCCTGTCCAACGCCTCTAAGTATTAGACAGGTTTATACATCACATGCTTTGCAGTTTAAAACTTAAAAATTTATCGAGGATCAAATGTGTGTCTCGATTTTTTAAATTAAAATTCAGAATCAAGTTTGTATTCCTACATTATTTTATTATTTGTAGGGAGCAGCCACATCTGGATCATATCCGACCATGCAACCTAGTACCATTCCTGGTAATTAATCAATCTCACAACAAATTGTTTACATGCATGATACGATTTGACTTGAAGCTTGAATATAATAGTTACTAATGTATGTTTTCTTTAAAAGGCTCTGTAATCACTGAAACTGCTGCCAGCACTGTTAGTGAAGCAGCCAATTTAGATGGAAGAAGGAATTGCATTGCAACTTACTGTAAAGTAACTATTGTTTAGAATAAGTAAAAAACTAAAGTTTCTTTAACTTCTCGTTCTCTTTTTTTTGGTATAGAAGGAGAAAACGGTAAGCAGACTAGACATGCCACAGGCATCATGAAATATCTATACATTATTCTGGATATGAAATGAAATTAAGATATTCCCCCTATGTTTTGATTCCTGGCCCTCATTTTGTCCCACGCAAATGATCCTTGTTTCAATATTTAAGTTTAAGATGAAGTGTATTGTATGATCTTATATATTTTTCGATAATGTATGTTGTAGGACAAATATTCAAAGCTGGTGGAAGTGACATGGTCGGCACTTTCCATATTTCAAAAAAGCAAAGGATCTCATCAGGTGAGATATATAGTTTGTTGCTTACTGCACAACAATCTACTTTATGAGATGTTTTGTAGCTTCTGATGCATTCTTTATATATAAATTCACTTTTCCCATGCTGAGTAGCTGGCTGGAACTTATCTTAATTTGCTAATGACTTTATCTGATAATGAATAAGAAAATTAATCATGTGTGTGTTCGTCGTGGAATGCTGTAAGCTTCCAGCAGCTTACAAAGAAAGCAGTAAGAAAGTTTGATTTTATATGTTCATGCTTGCACTAAGAAAGTTTCCCAATTTTTTAGAACAAGAAAAAGACAATGAAGACAGCGTACATGCTGGAACTGGAAGGACCTTGGAACATGGTATGCGTATATATCTAAAAAAATCCTACTATGCTCGAATTGTTGGAGTAGATACCAACTAGTAGTCCTTACCAGAAACAACTTATTTTTCTTATCCCTTTAATGTTGCTGTAGAAGAAAAAAAGGCTGATAAGATAGATGATTCTTCTGCAGATACTGCAGGCAAGGATGAAGGTAACATGAAATATATATTTATACCTTTTAACTCTTCTCTAATTAATTACATCCTGGTTTCACTAAGCAAGTTCTTTTCAGTTTCAAGGGACGTGCAGAACAACGAAGATGCATAGATTCAAGATCAAGCACTACAGGGGGCATGCGTCGCCCTAAAATAAAATTATTGTCGATTATCAGCTAATATATTACTTTATTGGTTTTCACATGAATTGTGCCCGCTGGTGTGTCACAGTTTGTTTGTTTTTTTGTCATCAATGTTGACATTTGTTCAAGCTAGAGGATGTATTACATTATTGTTGCATAATACTCTTTCGCACTTCAAATTGGCACTTTAAACAAATAAATATTTCTTGCTAATTAATCTCTATCTCTCTTTTTTTGTGATGAGTTAGTGTATATCATAGTGCTACATCCGGAAGACCTAAATACAAATATTTTGTCAGTGGAGGAGCCAAGCTAACATTCTGCACAGTAGTTTACTGATAGGTCGTAGAGTTAGGTATGAGAAAACTACGTACATCTTTCATATCAATTATTATCTGGAGTTCAAGGCCTTGTTTCTCATCCTGATCAGGTAAATATATCATTCCTTATTTGCGAGGGGATGTAAAGTTCATTATATATTAGCTATCCACGTACTGGTTAGTGACCTGCCACCAATCCACTATGAAGGCATGATTTGTAAAAATGGGAGTTGGGACTTCGGAGGGTATAGCTTGCACCAATTTACTGCCGTACATTTGTGAGACAACCGTTTTTTAGATCGAATAACTGCGTATAATTAATTAATGCTTGAATGGGCTTTATTGACATTTACCATTTAAAGATAATAATATGCCCATAAGAAGAGCTTGCGTGCTTTCATTGCTAGCAGTGGAACATAATGCATGGCAGAAGCCCAGTCCAAAATTAAGCTCCCTGCAAAATCAGAATTCGAAATTCACAAGACAAGGTTCTTTCTATCTCCTAAATTTCATCGCGAGGCATTCACACTAAATTACATCTCTCCATGATTCTTCATCTAATTAATATAGATAAGAATGAACCGTCATGGATAGCTAATCTAAGTTTCTAGCTCATTATTTCTTGAAGACTACACGGTATGGCATCAGCAAAGGGACAAGGTGACCACTAGCAACTAAATTGAATCTATTTCTCAAGAACACTGGAAAATAAATATATACATAGAAACAAGAGCAGAAATGTATCTCATGATTACTCTAAACAAGAGGATATAAGCAGACATTCAAAATTTTCTATGTGACCGTCCTTTCTGCCATGTGCATTTCGTATTTCCATTGCGACTTGTTGGTCTATCGGTGATAGATGCGCACATTGTTTTAACGCGAACACAAAATGGGCCTCTCCCTGTCCGCCTTCCATGGCGGCTTCCGTTGGCCAAACGGATATTGGCTACTGAAAGGGGGGCGCTGACGACATGCCTTCCTTCAGTGGCGGTTATAGGCCAACCAGCACTGAAGGATTCATATCCAGTACATGGCGGATTCATATCCAGTACATGGCGTTTTCTAGTTTTCAAAACATCGACCTCCACTGGATCGAGGCTATCCCACCACTGGCGTCTCCATCAGTGGCGGTTATCTACTGAACTGCTGGTGGAAGATGTGGCTCCAGTTGCCGGCTGTAAGTACAGACCTCCACTGATGTAGAAGTGGCAGTTCATACGCCAGGAGACGCCACAACAAAAACATACATTTGGTCAACGGAGATAATATTCTGCACAGTAGATTACCGGTAGGTCGTAGAGTGAGATATGAGAAAACTACAACTTTCGTCAATAGAAGGGTGTACGCTTAGCAGGGAATTTATATATCCATGCAAGGGTGGTCTGTGTACACTCTACACCAGAAGGATGTGTTCGTTTTATGATATACTTTGTCAGGTAAAGAAGCAACGAATCACTTGTACTTAGCACGGGTGATGTGTTTTTGCTACTACACAAGTTCATTTTGTTCTCTCTTGGTCATATTCCCGTACTGTTGGGCTGAAAATTTGAAATGTGATCAATTATTATCTGAATTTTTCAAGACCTTGTTTGTCATCCTGATCAGGTAAGTTTATCATTGTTTTTGTGCGAGGGGATGTAAAGTTCAGTATATATTAGCTATCCACACTGGTTTGTAACCTGCCACCATGAATGCATGATTGTAAAAATAGGGGAGTTTGGACTTCTAAGGATATAGCGTGTCACCCATTTACTGTCATACATTTGTGAGACAACCGCTTTTTAGATCGAATAACTACATATAATTAACAAATGGTTGAATTAATGGGTGTGCTTGACCTTTACCATTTGAAGATAATAATATGCCCATGAGAAGAGCTTGCATGCTTGACATCATTGCTAGCAGCGGAAGATAATGCATGGCAGTAGTCCAGTCAAAAAGCTCCCTGCACAATCAGAAATCGAATTAAGTTCACAAAATTACATGTGTCCATGATTGTTCATATAATTAATATAGATAAGGATGAACCTTTATGACTACCTAATCTAAGTTTCTAGCTCACTATTTGTTGTAGACTACACATGATATCGCATGAGTAAAGGGACAAGATGACCACCAGCAACTAAGTTGACTCTATTTCTCAAGAATGTACAATGCAAAATAAATATATAATAGAAACAAGAAGAGAAAATTATCTCCTAATTACTATAAACAAGAGGAGATAACCAGACATTCAAAGATCAAATATTGGATTTATAAAACAGGTAGGCCTATTAATTTATGTAGATATATGTTGATTTACCGGTGATTGCTTCTGGGTAATTAATACCTAGTTTTTCCGAATTGACTTATATACAATACACATAAATATATATGAACAATGTGACCTTCCTTTTTGCCATGTGCATTGCACTTTTTCCATTGCAACTTGTTGGTTGAAGGCTGATAGCTGCGCACGTTATTTTAAAGCGAACAAAAATGCGGATATCGGCTACCACTACAAGAGAAATAGCCCGTAGAGACACTATTTTTGGTTTGTAGATACATTATAATTGTCTCTACATAACTTTAAACACGCTTGGTACAATGTCACAAAACTGCCACTACGGACAGTGTCGCTACGTGTGATGAGACACTAAGAAAATGTCTATATTGTTTTAGACATTGCATAGAGACACCATACCGTCTCTACGTTCAATACGACATTTCATAAAGACATTGCATTGTGTCTTTATACTTTTTAGACATTTCATAGAGACACTATATTGTCTCTACATTCAACGAGACATTTTGTAAAGACATTAAATTGTGTCTCTATAGTGATGTACTAGAAGATATGCATTGAAAAAATCATGTTGAAACCAATCATTGAACTCAAGACCTTAAGGAAAACTACACACTCACCTAACCATCTCAACCTGATACTAATTCTTGGTTATACTTCTAATGAAATTATTATGAGTAGTAATGTCTCTACACAACATAAAATGTGTCTCAAATAGTGTCTCTAACCATACCGTAAGGTCATTTCCTCAAAGTATCTCAAAACCATGTCTCTACATAAATTTTGTGACAATCTATTAAATGCCTCAAAAAATGTCTCTATACCATAATGTCTCAACTAGTGTCTCTATATTTAAGACATTGTCCATAACGACTCATAAACTGCCTTTACATGAAATTCTATCTCAAAATTGTCTCTAGGTAGAGACAAAGAGTACATTGGCTTAATGAAAATGTCTCTACAAGACATATTTGTTGTAGTGTACTAAAAGGGGGGCGGTGGCACACGCATTCCTTCAGTGGCCGTTGTGGGCCAACCTGCACTGAAGGATTTATATCCATTACATAGCAGTTTCTGGTTTTCAAAACGTCGATCGACTGCCACCGGAGGCTACGTACCCACCAATGGCGTCTCCAACAGTTGCGACTTGTATCTACTGAACCGGCACTGGAAGATGGGACTCCGGTGGCCGGCTGTAAGTACAGACCTCCACGATGTAGAAGTGGCACTTCGCACGCCAGAAACATACAAGAGTACCGGGAATTTATATATCCATGCAAGGGTGTTCTGTCTACACTCTACACCTAGAAAGGATGTGTTCGTTCTATGATATACTTTGTGAGACAAAGAAGCAACGAAATCACTTGTACTTTAGCACGGGTGATGTGTTTATGCTACTACACAAGTTCATTTTGTTCTCTCTTGGTTGGCACGGAAGGGAGGTGGAGCTTCCATGCTTGACATCAGTGTTAATTAGCAGGGAAGGTAATTCATCACATTAGGCCACTCAAGAAGCTCCCTGCACAAGTAGAATTCGAAGTTTGCAAGACGAGTTTCTTTATTTAGCTTTGATTTCATCTCGAGGTTTTCACACGAAATTACATGCATGGCTCCATGATTGCTCATCAAATTGAGAGAGATAAGAAACAACCATCACTGCTAATCTAAATTTCTAGCTTCATTATTCTCTGTAGATTACACGATGTGGCATCAGCAACGGGCCGGACAAGGTGACCCTCAGCAAATAAACTAACTCTATTTCTCACGAATACTGTAAAGTACATATATACATTGAAACAAGAGGAGAAAGTTATCTCATAATTACTGTACACAACAGGAGAGATAACTAGACATCAAAGATATTCCCTCCATTTCACAAAGAATGGCACACACGCATTTCAAGATTTTACTTTGACCAACAATTAGACTAGTTATTTGAGGTTTATGTGTTACAAAAATAATATCATTGGATTCATATTTGAAAAACCTTTCCAACGATATAATTTTTTTAACATATAATCTACATATAATTGGTCTAATCGTTTGTCAAAGTTCGACCTCTAAAAGCGTTCCCTCGGCCATCTCCTCCTTCACCTTCTCTCCTCCTCTCCCTCAACCTCACCTCCTCGCCATGGACGGCCACTGGGACGAGCACCGCTGGCTCCGCCTCGACGAGGCCGAGGCGATTCGGCGGACCGGCTACCTCTCGCCGCCGGACTGCCGCCTCCCCCGCAGCTGGCGACTCGGCTAGGGTGGCAGGCCCGTCCCGCCGGTGCCGACGGGTGCAGATCTGGGAGAACTTCGCCCATGCCCTGATGCTGGCGTAGCATGCGTCGGCGGAGTGGCATTGTGAGACCTGCACCGTCTAGGCCGGTCTCTTCGACGACGAGCACCGGCGTGCCGTCCATGATGTGCCACGCCCTACGGTGCGGAACAACATCGACGGCTGGCGCGCCTTCTGGCTAGGCGCTCCATTGACGACGTCCTCGCCCACATCGTCGTCGCTAACCAGCCGCGGCTCGACGGAGGCGCGGCCCTCCCTCCTCCACCGGTCGTACGCCACCGCTACTTGGGCGGTACCTCCGGCTCCTAGTTGTCCTCCTCGGCGGCGCGCACTCCCTGGCTCACCAAAGATGAGCCGGGTACCTCCTCGGCCCGAGCACGGTGGGCCGCGTCGTCCGGCCGAAGCCGGAGCTGGAGGAGTGGGCGCCTCCTCAAGAGTATGAGAGCGCCGCCATCGAGCACTGCAGCGACTCCGACCTGGAGGAGTACTCGGTCAGCGTGCTAGCAAGGAGGAGCCGGAGCGGCATGCGGCGGAGCGGTGCCGCCTCCTCGACTACGCGTTCGAGGCCGGGCTTGCCGACGAAGCGGCGAAGCCGGCACTAGCGCCGGTGAAGCAGGAGTCGGGAGTCATCGTCCTCGACTCTAAGGACGATGACTCTGACTTCAATTTCGACAGCGACGACGACTCCTGGATCAACCACCTAGACGACTAGGTTTTTTTATTATTATGTAAATTATCGCAAGTTTAATGAAATGTCACCGAATTTGATGAAAGGTCGCCTAATTTAAATTTGCTTCGAAAAAAGTATTGGGGGCCCGGCTAGGACACGGCAGGCCACCAAATTTTCCTTTGCGTTGGCGCCCTCCTATATGGCCAAAAATATGGCAGGCCGGCCGCCATATGTGGGGCCGAGTGGAGATGCTCTGAGGCCTGTAGCGTCGCCGCATGAGGGTTCCCTCAATATAATTCCCGATACTTAGGTCACCTCTAGTGGGGCGACCCATTTGGGCCGGCACGGTCCGTTTGCGGGAAACGGACCAAAAGCGTGGTCCAGCGGGGCGACGCATTTGGGCGGGCGTCCGGTTTTCCCCCGGATCGACACATTTCCATCCCAAATTTGGGGCGGGAATGCGTCGTGTGCGGACGAGGCACGGAGCTCCGCTCGTCCGCCCTCGATACAACCCTGGCCCCCTGTCTGGGACCCAACCTAAATTTCATTTGCCCCCCTTTCTTCCCCAGTGCCTCCCGCGCACTCTCCTCCCATGGCGGCAAGAAATCCTGCCCTTCTCGCCGACGCCAACCCCGAGCAAGCCGCCCCGAGGCAGCCGTAGCAGCCCTAGAACCAGCTGCCCCCACCGTCCTGACTCGATCGAGGAAACCGAAGAAGGAGATGACCCCAGAGGCGAGGGCCATCGAGTCCCAGAAGAGGGGCCAACGGTGGGTGCGCAAGCTGGCAAGTGATCCGGAGCAAGCCGCCGCCAAAGAGCGGGAGCCTGAGGAGGAAAGGGAGCGGTGCATCCAGGAAGCTGCCCTTGCCCAAGGACGGCAGGCTGAGGCGATGCGTACCATTCTCCTCTTTGGCAACTTAGCACAGGGCGCATTGTCGCCCGACGACAGCGGCGAGCATGGAGTCTAGCGTGGTGAGCCACCCATCGCCACCCCGGCCGACCACGCCGGCTGTGAGGCCATCATCAGAATCGCCCGACACGGCTTCGACGCCGGCGAGATGGGCTCCGTCCGCAGCAGCTGGCGATGCGCTTGACCTCAATGTGTCCCCAGTCACGATGCCAAGCCTGTCGATGAAGGTGCCCCGCCTTTTCCCTACCTCTTCTTTCGATAGCAGACGCAACCTGTTCGGTGATATGCCCGAACCGGCCGTTGATCCCGCCGACCCGAATTACTACACCGAGCCGTCCCAGTTCATGGACGACCTCATAAGCCAAGAGGGCCCGGTGTTTGAGGAAGAAGTTGACGAGTAATGGGACAACGAAACACAAGAGGGGGTCAGCATTGACACTGAGGCGTTGTACACCGGCATCGGCACTGATCCCGGCTCGGACGCGTCCCGGTGTCAAAGGAAGGGCAAAAGCAAGAGGACGCAGGCGTACGCCGAGTGCGAGGACAAGCTGCTGTGCGAGGCTTGGCTAGAAATTGGCCAAGATCCAATTTGGGGGGCCGAGCAAAAAGGCACCGCGTATTGGAAGCGTATCTATGATTACTTCCATGAGCATCGCCTCTTGCCCCCGTACAGCTTCATTAGCGACCGGGGAGAGGTTTCCCTTCAAAAGAGATGGGGCCTCATCCAGTCTGAATGCAACAAGTTCGCGGGTGCGCATGATCACGTGAAGGCGAGGCCAGTCAGCAGCGTCGGTGTCGGCGACATGGTGAGTTGTGTTCAACATTGTCCTCTTCTCATGTGTTTTTGTTTGTGTTCAACAATGTGTCGTCCTCATTGTCGGCAGGCGTATCAAGCTTTGGAGTATTTCAAAGTGATGTACAAGAAACCGTTTGGCTTAATCCATTGTTGGCGGATCTTCATGGAGGCCTTGAAGTGGCAAGATGTTTATGTGGCCACCAAGAAGATCCCCTGCGATGGGAAGAAGCGCGACTGCAACGCCATCGACCTCGAGGCCTCTGGCCACACTGAGGCAGCAAGCCGTGCCGTCTGACCTAGGGGGAGAACCAACTCCAAGTTGGACGCCAAGTGTGAGGCCTCCAACCTTGCCTTCGAGGAGACACTCAAGAAGATGTGGTCCGAGAAAGAGGCCGTGAAGGAGAAGATGCTTCAACTAAAGGAGGAGCAAATGAAGGAATTCCTCGACGTGCAAAAGAGGAAGCTCGCCATCGAGGAGGCCAATGCGGCGGCGACCAGAACTGCCGCCGCGGCCGCTATGCTCGCTGAGGAGACAAGGATCATTACGGCGGACTTGAACCTCATGGACGAACCGACGCGTGCTTGGTTCTTGGCCAAGAGGAAGATGATACAAGAACATGATGCGCCCTTGGAGGAATGATATGTGGCCAAATTTGTTTCATTTTTTAAGTATGAAACTATGCTTGCTATGTATGCCGGCGAGGCCTGAACGCTAATTTGTATTTTCGTATTTTAAATTGCCATCGATTTGACCTCAATCCTTGCCGGCGGGAAATCTGGCCGCGAACAGGGGAGCGATTTGAATTCCGATGCCAAAAATAGGCCGTAGCGTTTGGGTCACACCGCTGGAGGGTGGGCGATCCAAACAGACGAAGGCCGGACAGCGGAGCCAATTCTGTACGGCCCGCGACCCAAACAAACCAAAGAGAAAAAAAGCGGTCCGTTGCCCTCGTATCCATATCGATCACGTGTGCAAGAGTCCTGGAGCAACGACGAGTCACGCACGCATAAGCATAAATAAACTGATTCACGATTCAGTTCACAGTTCTCCCGTACGTCGGTCTGTGTCGTGTTCATCTCTAACTCGTTATACTACGAAATTTCAGTATAAATACCTGAACGTTTAAGGCATCGATCGATATCCGTACGTACGCCTTTCGCTGGTCCAGATGCCGACGACGTCGTTGCCCAAGCTCGAGGTGCGTGGCCTCGACTACGCACAAGACCACATCCTGTCCGCGCCGACTCTCGTCTTCTCCGTGGGCCGCAGGCCCACTACCGACGACCCGGACGGCCCACGCCGGCTCATCCCCGCCGTGGACGCCGCCCTCGCGCGGCGCGCCGACGGGCCCGACGTGGACGCGCTCGACATCTCCTTCGTCTACGGCGTCTGCCGCGGCCAATACGCGGCGCTCCAGTCCCAAGCCGGCTACGCCCTGAGGCACGGCCACGCCGCCGACATCACCTCGGCGCACCTCTCCGCGTGGCTGCGCTTCGCCGCGCGCCGCGTCACGGGGAGCTTCGCGCTCGCGGTGCCCCCGGTGCCGCCCGCGGCGCCGAGCACGTTGCCGCTGTGCGTCAAACGCGACACGAGCCTCGAAGCCCGGCTCCCCGCCACGGCGCGCGCCGAGACGATGAGCCTGGCACTGGCCACGGCCACGCTCGCCGTCCCCGCCGCCCGCGCCGGCGCCTTCCACGCGCTCACCGACCTCCTCCTCAGCCAGGCCACGCTCCGAGCCGAAGCGGACGCGCACAACCTGGGCCTCCTTCTATCCTCCTGCTGCAGCCCGCGTCTCCGGCGGCTCCGGCTCGAGCACATCGACGGGCTCGCCACGCTCCGCCTCGACGCCGCGTGCACGCTCCAGGAGCTCCGGCTGCTGCACGTCCCGGACCTCTCGTCGCTCGAGCTCTACGCGCGGGGGCTCCGGGCGCTGCACATCGAGTCCTGCCCCTCGATGTCCTCCCTCGAGGGGACGGCCAGGATCTCGGCGCCGAGGCTGGAGTCGCTGGTGTTCGGCGACGTGTGCGGCCCGGACCGCCTGGAGCTCACGGGCGCGGCGTCCGTCCGGCGCCTCGGGAAGCTCCACCTCTGGTCGCACTGCCTGCCCGACACCAACGGCGCGGCCGTCGGCCTCCTCCAGCGCTGCGCCGCCGCGGAGAGCGTCGACCTCACTCTGATGCCGCCCATCGGCGAGCACTGGACGGCCGGCCACGAAGTTATGAGCCTCCTGCCACAGCTTCCCAGAGTTGCCAGCTTGAATCTGGACGCGTGGACGTCCGTACACATCGGATACGCCGCCCACCGCCTCGGGAGGAGCGTCGCCACGCTCGTCGCGCGATGCAGCAACGTCCAGCGCCTCCAAATTGCCTTCACTTACTGGGTCAGAACTCAGAAAGATCCATGAATCTTCTTCTGACCCTGAATTTACTGAATGCTCGCTTTAATTTGTGCGTAAACCGATTGATGTTGAGTTCCTTGATTGATTTTCAGGACGGTGGGTGCTCGGACCCAGACTGCTTCTGCCGCCAGGGGGATAATAACGGCGCCATGGGCATGTCGCTGGAGCGGCTCCGGGAGGCAAAGATCACCGGCTTCCGCCCGTCGTTGGACGATCAGGCCAGCCTCGTGCGGCTGCTCGTCGCGAGCGCGCCGGGGCTCGAGACGATGACCCTGGAGCTCTGCGACACCGAGGGGGCCCCGGATCTGGAGATGGTACCTTGCGACAGGGGGCATTGGTCTTGTGTGTCCGACTCAGGGTCCTGGATTTACACGTGGACGCCGGAGATGCCGAGTGGAGAACAGCAGGACGAGGAGGAGGCGTCCGGATCCTGCTATGTAATGTAAGAAGCGAGCAGTCAGCTCCTCCGTCTCTTCTGATCTAAAGCCAACGACGTCCGCCGGCAACCGGGATGATACTAATTAAGAACACTGAAAAATCTGGAGGGCCGGGTGCCCACCACAAAAGGGCGAAGTATAGACCTTTTGCCACTTGTTTTTTTTCTCTTATTAAGAGGTTCCAGGACAAACATCTCGGTCTCCCTGCAGTAAGTTCGTTTCTATTTCGCGCAAAGTGTATTATACCGGGCCCGGTATATACCGGCACGGGTTTCGGTCATCAGATCTGCGTTGAGATCCGCGCCAACCCTGTCCCCCCCTCCCCACGTGATCTCCTCTGGCACACGGATTTCAAAGCAGATCCGACGGCCGAAACCGCGCTGGCATATATCAGGCCCGGTGTAATCGTCGCATTCTTCTATTTTGTCTAAAGTTTTAAAGACAGTGAGCAGTTGACCAGTCCAAGCATTAGCAGGATTTTGGTCATTTTAGAGGAAGCAGTTGACCAATATTATCCTCGCAGTTAGGCAGTTAGCCGAGACAATGTTTTGGTAACAATGTTTTGTTATGATGACTCTGTGGTTCCAATGGACCAAGGATGTGTTTGGTTGATGATCAAACCCAACTCTATCAATTTTTTGGTCATGACCAAATTTTTGGCACTTGTATAATTGACAAAATTTGGTAAGTCAATATCCATGACCAACTCTATTTCATTTTTGTTACCAACATTGACCAAATCTTGCACAAGCAGAATCATAACCAAAATATTTGGTAAGATCAGGATGGGATAAAACCAAACAAAAACCAAATGACCAAGGTAGGTTGAGGCGTGCCACAAGCGATGGGACGGGGGAGATAGGGCGTTGACGGCAGGCCCTCGTGTCAGCGGCAGCGAATCAATTGGGCGGGACCGACGAGCCAGAGAAAATAATTGCCCAGTCGAACAGTCAAAGCCAAAGGTTTGGTCCCACGTGAGAGAAACATTTCTTTTTTATTTCCTTTTGCAATTTGGTACCTGGTTTTAGAGAAAACGTTTCCAAGAGAAAATCGACTCCAAAACTTATGAAAATTGAAATGTAGGTTTGCAACCATTTTATATATTCCTACTGAAAAAATTCAAATTATTTTGAGTATGTTTGAAATTAAATTACCATTTAAAAATTCAAATGGGGTTTAAAAATTCCAATAGCTTGTTTAATTATTATTTTTGGAATTTTGTAAGCATTTCACAATCATTTGTGCTTATGCCAATAGTGTCAAGGTAATTGCAAATATTTTTATGTGGGTTGCTTCACTCGGTTGGAGGTTATGGATTTACGATATTTTATAAAAGATTTTATTCCTTAGCCAAATTCTTAATACATAAAAGGATGCCATGAATGTATGCTTATCCTTAATTAATCTTATTAGTCATATGGGTGTTAACAACTTAACACTGCGATGAACCTTGGCTAGCTTGACTGTTGTGCTCAATTCTGCAATCCAAACTGAGTGCTATATATAGTATTTGTTGGTACGGTACTTACATCATCCACGGTCATCGAAAAAGTTGCATCTATAAATGACACGAAGACTTAGATGCAACCTCTAAGCAATAAACAATAATACTTTCTCTCATCCACTGTGGCTGATTTGGTAATATGTTGTACGAAATCAGATTATGGATCGGAGGGAGTAAAATGGAACAGAGATATGTGTATGTTATTTTTAGTCATACTAGGGACCCAGCTTATATGTCTAATATTGCCTCAAACTAGTCACAATTAGATAGAGCTGCAATTTTGTGACCCTTACAGTATCCTTTGACCCTCTTTAGTTCAACCAAATGAACTAAAGTAATAAAATGATACAACTTTTTAAAAAACTAATTCATTTGTTTTAGTTAACTAAGGAGTGTCAAAGATACCTGAGGGTCAACATGTTGCACCTCTACAATTAAATGTGTCCCAACTTAGAAACAGAAATTGACTCCCCGGAGCGCAACGAGCCAACGAGAGTCACCCTCATAAATTGATTCAACTCGATCCCCCGTACGTGTTGGATTTAATCTTGCTAGTCCGGTTTCTACACGTGTGCTAGTGTGGAGTTGTGTTTAAACTTAGATGTGAACAACACATTTAGAGTCATATGTGTTATCCGTATAGGAGTAGAAGTGTCATACAGATCGGTCACGTGTTAGAGTCGGGATAGTATCCTATTAGGAAAGCAAGTTAAGTCACGGTGCTATGTATGTATGCCTTTGGCTGGCCAATCTTCTCACTCTGGAAGGGCCAGATGCCGACGTCGGCGGAACCAGCAACATCGATGTGCAAGCTCGAGGGCGCCGCCGGCAACCAGGTCACCGGCCTCGACTACGACGATGCCCACATCCTGTCCGCCCAGACTCTTCTCTTCTTCGTCGGCGGCAGGCCCACCACCATCGACGACGACGACGCACGCCGGCTCATCCCCGCCATGGACGCCGCTCTCTCGCGGCGCGCTGACGATGGCCCCGACGTGGACGCGCTGTGGATCTCCTTTGTCTACGCCTCGTGTTGCCACGACTACTCCGTATTAGACACGACCGATCTCTTGGGCTACTCCTTGAGGCACGACCACGCCGCCGACATCACCTCGGCGCACCTCTCCGCGTGGCTGCGCTTCGCCGCGCGCCGCGTCACGGGGATCTTCACGCTCGCGGTGCCCCCGGTGCCGCCCGCGGCGCCGAGCAGGTCAGAGTTATGCTTGAGGGACGACAACAAGCTCCAGGCCGAGCTCCCCGCCACGACGAGAGCCGAGACGATGAGCCTGACACTGGCCACGGCCACGCTCACGGTCCCGGGCCCCCGCGCCGGCGCCTTCCACGCGCTCATCGCCCTAACGCTCAGCCAGATCACGATCCGGACCGACGCCGACGAGCACAACCTGGGTCTCCTGCTGTCGTCCTGCTGCAGCCCGCGTCTCCGGCGGCTCCGGCTCGAGCACATCGACGGGCTCTACGCGCTCCGTCTCGACGCCGCAAGCACGCTCCAGGAGCTCCGGCTGATGCACCTCAGGCACCTCTCGTCTCTCGAGCTCTACGCGCGGGGCCTCCAGGCGCTGCACCTGGAAGCCTGCTGGTGGTTGTGGTTCGACGGGACGGCTAGGATCTCGGCGCCGGGGCTGGAGCTTCTGGTCTGCAGCTTCATGCTGCGCCATCTGGAGCTCACCGGCTTGGAGTCCGTCCGGCGCCTGGAGCAGCTTCACCTGGTGTCGCACGACGCGCCCGGCGACGACACCGATTACTGGAATCAGGCCGCCGTGGGTCTCCTCCAGCGCTGCGCCGCCGCGGAAAGCGTCGGCCTGATTCTAAGGCCGCCTCCCGTGGAGTGGAACGCCGACAGCGAGGTCCTGAGCCTCCTGCCACCGCTTCCCCACATCGCAGACTTGACCCTGGACGTGTGGACGTCCATGCGCATCGGAATCAAGGCCCACTGCCTCAGAGGCGGCGTCGCCACGCTCGTCTCGCGGTGCAGCAACGTACAGCGCCTCCAAATCGCCTTCTCTTACTTGCGGGTCAGGGTTTCAATCAGAGATATCCATGAATAATCTTCTACTACTCCACAAGAGCTACCTCTTCCTATACTGAATTCTCACTTTAATGCCGATTGATTTCAGCTCGATGAGTGCTCGGACCCAAACTGCTTCTGCCACCAGGACCAGGGGGACGAAGGCCCCGTCGACATGTCGCTGGAGCGACTCCGGTATGCAAAGATCACCGGCTTCCGCCCGTGGTTGGACGATCAGGTCAGCCTCGTGCAGCTGCTCATCGCGAGCGCGCCGGGGCTCGAGACGATGACCCTGGAGTTGTGCAACAGTACCGAGGCCAAGGGGGCACCGGATCTGGACATCGTGCCTTGCGACAGAGGGCGATGGTCTCGTGTGTCCGACTCCAAGTCCTGGATTTACACTTGGAAACCGGAGATGCAGAGAGTGGAGAAGAAGAGGAGGAGGAGGAGGCGTGCGGATCGATCCTGCTATAGAATCTCGTCTACATCGTTGGCCATCTCTGCTGTTTTACTTTTACTTGCTTTTGTTTTACTTCTATCTGGCTCCTATATATACATATAAAGAAGCCTTTTTTTAACTCCTAATTTGGCTCATATATAGGATGACTCCATGGTTCCAATCAAGGACCAAATGAAGATCCTAATTTGGCTCCTAATTATTAGCCGTACCTTCACTTTCCTCAACTCTTTATTCATAATCTGCATATTTGAATGCACCAAAGTAAGGTACATTGCAGAGCCTAGAGGGACTCCCTGGACTCCTTCATTTTCGGGAAAAAAAATGATCATTTGTGAAAATTCCAGGGAAACTCATCCGGCCACCCGCGAGTTCCAGCCTTCAGGCCAACAAAGGATGATACTCCACTTCGCCTGAGGGTGTTGAGATTTACAAGCTTCTAATTGCAGAATAAATTAATGTTCGAATTTTGAAGGATGACTACACTGTATTTTGATGCAGTGTAAGATTATGTCACACAAAAGCATGCTTTCATGGCTAGCAAGGTGTCCACACAGGACAGGGCAAGGCACAGAAAAGGCCAGAATCTTTTTCTATTTCCAGTGAAGATTAGAAAAAACAAGTAAATTATGCTTTGGTGTATCAGAGCCAACAGTGCCACTGACATACATATACAGTTACAAAAAAAGAATCTGTTATACAACGTCAGGGCTCAGGACTAAGTGTTCATCACTTTACATGCGAGGTGTGCTGAATGAAATGAATCCATGAGATTGAGGGAAGTGCATTCACCTGGCTGTCTATTAACAAACATTTTCCACCGCATAGTTATCAAGCAGTATTCAGTTTCCTACTACAACAATGCACATCTGACCACTTGGAGCATACTAGGTTATGTATAGACTACCATATTAAACTAGAACACCAGAATTAAAGAAGTTAACAATAAGTTGCTGTAATGTTTTCCTGCAAAGACCATTCACAGGGACTTTGTCCTGTTCCAACGTGCTATTCATTTAGAGGACAACGCCCATCTAACAATCATAGAGATTGAATAGCAAAAGGTTAAAAAAAATAACGGCCCCTTCTTTTGGGCTTCTAGGCCAACTTATAGGTTCCAGGCAGCTGAAACCCAAAAGAAAGGAAAATTTCTCAAGAACTGCTACGAGAAGCCCAACCCAAATGACATGTAAAACGGGCTGCATGGAGAAATTGGTCCCGACGGCAAACCGTTTTTACGCCCCAAATGCCACCGCCAAGTTCCCCAGTCTCCGCGAACCATTTTTTCGTCCAGACCTGACCGATCCCCTCGAGCAACCCTAGCGGGATCGGGCTCCTCTCCCCTGCCGCCGCCACTCCTCCCCCGCCCCACCTCCTCTCCACCTCCGGCCGCCCCGCCTCCTCCTGCCGCCCTCGGTCAGGTCGTCCAGGAGCTGGACGCCGGCTTCCCCGCAAATCTTGGGAATGAATTGATGGATTTGCTTGTTAGCGGCCATGGCGGTACGCACTCCACGGCGGCGTTCTCTCCTCTGTCACCTCTCCCGCACGTCCATTCCCTCCCTCCCTCTCTTGCCACCGGCCGCAGCATCTCGCCGTGGCACTGGCACACAGCAGGTAACGGCCACCGCATCGTTTCACTCGATGCCTCCCCTTGCAGCGGAAGCGGAAGACCCAGTGGCACCATGTAACCACCTCCCTCCCTGATTTGCTTTTAGCAGCTCCTAAATAGAAGATCGTTGTTTTGTTTGATCCACCTGACTCCGCCGGCCGCCAGCCTCTGTATTTACTGTAATCGGCTGAATCCTCTGAACATGCTCTGCTCTTTTGTACTCGCCTAATGAGTTCTTGATTATTTATTGCTAGATCTTCTTGTTTCTGGCCCAGTTGTAAACCGTGTAAACATCAAATCCTTCAAACTCTTATATCTACTCGGGTTGTGAGCATTGTATGAGGAATCATAACATCTAGAATAATGATCTCATACACCTGCATTCGTCGTAAACTCAAACTTTTGGAGCTTCATCCATCCTTGACCAAACTTTAGGAGCTCATACTGACTAATTCTCAGGCAATTCTTTACTACAAGTTCTTCCAGTGATCCATTCTGGCCAAGGTTCTCCAGCCAATCTGCGCTGCCTATTTTGTGGCAGTCAACAATATGGAGAGTAGATAGGCACTTGCAACCAACTACAACCGAGAGAAGCCCACATGAAGTTATGTTTGATTGGACCAATTATCAGGTTGTGTGCTGTCACAGACCATTTCGTCCACATAGGCCAAATAATCTACAACGTCGATCATTGTGGCTCTAGATTACGACATTTCAGATCTAAAGTAAAAGAAAAAGATAAAAATATACTCCCTCCGCCCCGAAATAAGTGACGTGGATTTGTATAAGAATCTATACAACACTTATTTTGGGACGCAGGAAGTATTTGGATAGAAGTATACGTACATATAAGCGTGAGTTGGTGATTGTCACTTTAGGAAGATGACCAAATATAAATTAAGAGAGATATAATGAGGGGTCTAGCCGCGCAAATGCAGCTAGTACTCCCTCCTTTTCACAAAGGTCGCGTATTTGGTTTAAATAAGACAAAGCTTTGACCAAGAATTACTCTATTAATATGTATTTTTTAAGATAAGAAATTTATACCGATAGATTCGTCTTCAAAAGTTCTTGCTGATAAGTGTGATTTACCATCATATAAATTACATATTGATTGAGTAATTCTTGGTCAATGCCTTGTCTTAACAAAACCTAATTCGTAAATCTTTGCAAAAGGAGGGAGTATATAATAAAATACTAGCTAAGTGCCCCTTGTGTTGCTACGGTCTTCACAAATTATGTATATCCAAACAACGGTATATAGACTAGTTATCCTCTTAGGCCTTGACGCCTTGTTTGGCACTACTGTTTTTGTAGTGTTTTCTAGGGTATTATCCACTCCAAATTGGAAAACACTAAAAAAAACCAATGGTTGTTTGGTAGGAAGGGATTGGAGGCCTAACGCTAGTTTCCCCCCCCACAAAACACCCCATTGTTGTACCAATTAAAAACACTTCTCATACTAGTGTTTTTTTAAACACTAGTGTTTTGGGTTTTTCAGAGTTTTGGGTGAATACCCAAACCCCTCAAATACCAAAACACTAGCGATTAAAAAAATACACAAGTGCCAAACAAGGCCTTAATTGTTGCATTAAGGTCTTGCTGCTGATTTTGGGCTGGACGCCTAGACCCATTAATTCTGTGTGCGGTGGGCCAACCGTTTTAAATCTATGTGTTGATATGGGCTGATGGCTACCTAGCTTGTTATCGACCTTATCATCTTAGTAAGCCAATTAATTTTATGTGCGGTGAAGGTAGAGAGGGACAGATGAACGGACCCCAATTTCAAATTAGTAGGTAGTATAAGCCTATCTCGTTATCGATCTTAGGCTAGGCCCATTAATTCATAATTCTGTCATGGTAATGGTAGAGAGTTGTGGATGATCGGACACCAACTATAAATTACTAGGTACTATAGAGTATAGACTATGGATATAGATAAACAGAACAAGTAACAAGAATTTAGGCTAGAGAGAGCTCACCACTTGCCATCAGAAGGTAGTTGGATCTCAATCCGGCCTCCTCCCAATCGCATCCTTGCCCAATTTGCGCAGTATCCAAGTGATTGCTTCATCGCCTGTGCTCTGGTGTGATACCTCTTGCCTGGAGTCTTACCTTCCGATCTGAGCCATCCATCTTGTCCATCGAAGGCCTTTTCCTCTTTGATCTCTGGCCTTTAGCAACATTTAACTCCTCTTGCTGAGAAGCCAATGATGGCTTTAAGCTGTCAGGAGAGTTGTTGAGGGGTAATAAAGCAGTGGCCTGGTTATCTGTCAGCTGATTGGGAATAGATTGTTTTTGTCCAAATGATCTGCTCTTGTACCGCTTTCACTTGCATTTTCCATGCCAGAAATTATAGCATTGCTCCTTTTTCCAGCTACATGCTTTTTGGAAGTGCCCTAATCTCCCAAAAGGCTATTTCTTTATTGAACTCCAGTCTCTCTAACTAGCTTCATTACACTCTTTTCTTTTTTCTCACTCCTTGAGCTTTTGAACTGGCTTGTTACATCAATCTTCCCTCCTGAAATAGCAAAAGGACACCAAGCTACTTTAATATTTAACACAGTACAAAGGGAAGAAATCTGAAGTAAACAAATCTTACATTGCGAAGAAAAAAAATACTAGCTCAAGTATTATTTATTACGAATAAAGGGATTAATAAAGAATCACGAGATGAATCCAGCTATTCAGGCATTAAGATGGAAAATTTACTGCCTCTCATTTTGACTTTGGGTATCATATTGGCATTGTTTGCAGCAGCTTTCTCTGAACTTCGAGTTGGAGATAAAGTAAACATACTATCATCATTCTTAATTGAATTCTGGCCATGGCTACCTTCTATAGATGACCCCCCAAATTACTCTATGATTTGGCTTCATGCCTTTTCTCCAAGAATATCTCATCCGGATCACCAACTGATATATTTCCTTGATTGCCTTTTTTTCTTGGAATGCTTCTTATTTGACACTGAGGTCTTGAGAACAATCTTCTCTTGCCCAGATTGATGTAATGGAGGCTTACTGCTGTTACTTTTGAAAGAGAATTTTAGTGTGCTTCTACCATCATTTTTTAGTACAAATGCACCGAGTCTTTCATCATCTGAGTTTGGGTTTGATGGTGATAAATCTTCTAAAGAAGGCAGTGCAGCAGCAGCCCTTAAACTAACCATAAGATCATTGTCTTCCAAAGCTCCCGAACTGCATCATCTGGATCCCTGATCTGAAGAAGCAAAATGAGTGTAAGATGACATAGTATAATCCAGCAATGAGGAACCACGACAGAAGTACATATCACCTGGGAGCATTCACCACGGCATGATGCGCCTGCAGATATTCGTCAGCTTGGAACTGCTGGTATTTTTCCTCACTGCATAATTTATTTATGGAAAGGCAGCAAAGTATGCACCACAGAACATCAAAGTGCGAGGTAAAGTGGGGCCAATGATCAAATTTGCCGTGTAGACTAGAAAGCAAGAAAAATGAGAAGTTGTCATTCATACAGTGTAAGCTCAAGATCAATCCAAATAGAGTTTGTTTTCTGGTTTAGTTTGTAGTCCTAGTCGCATTTAGTTAGGTTGTTTGTATCGGTATGCATCTTCCCATGTATATGTGCAAACGGTGCCTTGTAAATCAACCCAGAAAAATAAAGAAAAGAAGACAGGCTCGATTCAGGCCTGTAGCTCTCCAATTGATTCTCTTGTGTGCGGCTTGACGTAGAACTAGCTTGGTTTCATGTACGTGCGTGTCTCTCGCCGGATTCCATCGGCTCGTTATAAAATACTCGACGTGCTACACGTTTGTTTGCCAATCTATGTGGTCTAAACCAACATACAGTGATACAGACCTGATGACATCACACTCAATATGCACCCACTTTTCACAAATATCGCAGCACGCCATAGGTATCACATCAGGATCTCTATAAACCTGAAAAGACAAACCCAATCAGCAGAAACAAGTATATAGAAGTTAACACAGAAAAGCATTGAAAAACATTATGGTATGTGTAAACCAAGACTGCTACGCACGTTCTCCAAGTTAACAACACAAATTGAGTCTCAACTAGGAGACTTTAACCTATAGACAAATACAATCCTCACTTTAAGACCTCATGCATAGCCACTTTATTAGATGCGAAACAGTGGGACAAAACAAGACATACGAACTAATGCCATGAGGCGTATAAATTCGTTCTGTGTAGAAAACAAGCAGTCATGCCAAGAAAAAGTAATAGGATGGGACTACCTTCAAGCAAACTGGGCAGTAGTTTCCTTTCACAAACAGTCGCCCAGAAGCCCGAAAAATCTTCGAGGGGGTTCAATACAGAGAGGGGCAGGGCAGCAGGGTGTGGGGAGCAGTAGGGCAGTAGCCTTCCTGCTTTTTCTGTGGCTAAACCTTTCTCGGATGCTTTTTTACCATAGCACTTGGAAAATTGACACGTCTCAAATCTCCATCCCAGTAATGAATCGTTTGAATGTAAGTCTCATGTGTGGCGGGTTTTTAGAGCCGTCTTGGATGGTCCGTAAAGGCGTAAAGGATATGATATTCTACAGTAAAGACCTCTCCTTTACCTATGTTTTTGCCTTTTCAACACTTAACTGTGTGTAACGAACAGCTATGTAGAGACTTGCAGGCTGTGGGAAATCACACACAAGTGTTCTGTGTTCTTAATTATTTCATAAAAAGCTGAGGCTCAGTTTTGTTTGCACTAATTTGAGATTATTGATACAACGACTAGAAAAATCTACCGGTCAATGGCGAAAGTGGCAGAGTATTTTGACTTGGTGTCGGTAGCATACCTTGTCCAACACCTCTATGTATCAGACAGGTTACATAACATGTTTTTCGTTGAACAGTTTTCAAATTTACCCAAGATGAAATTGTTTTTTGATTTTTTAAATTATACTCGAAATCAAATTAATATTCTTACATGATTTTTATCATGCTATTTGTAGGGACCAGTCTCGTCTGTATCATTGCCGACCATGCAATGTAGTACTATCCTGGTGATTAATGTTACGACAAAATGACAAATGGTTCGCATGATGCCATTTGAGTTGAAGCTTGAATACAATAACTACTCACTTATGTTTTCTTTAAAAGGTGAAGCTGCTACGATCATTGTTAGTGATGCAAGAAACTAGGAAAAGGGTATTGAATTGCATCTTACTGTAATGCAATAACCCCATGTTGCTTGCATCACTAGCAATATTCGCAGCAGTTTTAGGAATCACTTTACTTTTTAGATAAACCAAAATGAGTAACTACTGCAATAATTCAAGTTTCAAGTCAAATGGCATCATGTAAACAATCTTTCATAACATTAGTCTCCAAGGATAGTACTATGTTGCATGGTCGGCAATGATTCAGATGAGTTTCCTCTCTAAAAATAGCATAATAAAAATCAGTAAGACCGCTAATTTGATTCTGAAGTTTCATTTAGAAAACAAAGAAACAATTCATCCAAGGTAGATTTAAAAAAATTCAATGCAAATCATTTAATGTTAACCTGTTGTTTGATGCTTAGAGGTGTTGGACAAGGTATGCTATTGCCACCAGTCCAAAATACTTGCCACTTTCGTTGTTGACCGGTAGATTTTTCTAATCATTTTATCAACAATTTTCTGAAATTAGTGCAGACAAAATTGAGCCTCAGCATTAGAAATAATTTTGAACAATGAACACTTATGTGTGATTTATACCACACCCTGCAAGTGTTTACATAGTTACTGCTTATACATGCAATAAGATTTGAAAAGGCAAACTCATAGATAAAGGACAGGTATTGTATTCCTCAGCATTAGAATATTGTATTCTTGACACACATCCAAGACGGTTCTAAAAAACCGCCATAACGAGGCTTAAATTTCCTTAGGCGACATCCACTTTCCCCTTTCGAGGCTCACAAAAAGGCAACAACACCATTGTAGGCCACATCCGACCACAGTCACCACACACCATACCGCCAGATCCAGTAGGAGGCAAGGTGGCATCCAAGGTTGAGAAGACAAGAAGGAGCTTCGTGCACAACCTTGCCATCATGAAGACACCTAGATAGACTCTGCTCCGACGTTTTCAACGTCACCCCAACATCAGTTTCCGCAACTTGCAGCTCACGGGAGGGCCTTCTTGTCGTAGGCCTCATGGTCAGCACAACAGGACCTAGAGAGTGATGGTGACATCGTTTTGAGGTGACATTGCGTCTTCATGCCAGATCTAGCTGGCCAAATGCGGTCACGGAACCAAAATGCACATAGAGGTTGTTTTGATTCTCAAAAATGATAGATGAACTAATTTTAGATTCGGTCCTCAACAAAATGCATTAACAAAGAGATATTTACAATACTTTATACTTGACAGCTATATGCAGATGTAAGATTTAATATTGTGTGGATATATAACAAAATGTTCCGGAAGAACAAATCCTATAAAGATGTCCATCAGGCCTTCTCTTGTTTTGAACAAGCCACCCTGTCGGTAAATTTCTCGGGTCAATCCCAGGTTTGCAACCCATAACGCCAAGATCTATTTCAAAAGGCGAGGATATTAGATATATGTGGAGATTTTCTTTGGGCCTTTTGATACAGATCTAGGTTATGGGCCGCAAATCTGTGATTGACCCGAAAAATTTACCAAGAGGGTGGATTGTTCAAGAGAAGAGAAGGCATGATGGACATCTTGATAAGGTTTGTTTTTCTTAATCCTTCTGTACTATGTCCGCACAATAGTAAATCTTAGATCTGCATATAAGTGTCAACTATATATATAAAGTATTGTAAGGGCTCATTTGGTTTCAAGGATTTCTACAGGATTTCATGCCTTAGGATTTTTTCTTATGTGTAGCATTTGTTTCATAGGAATGGACATGCTAGATTCCTAAGGATTGTGTCCAATTTAGCCTAATTCCTAAGGATTCTAAGCATTAGGTGAGACCTCCTATTCCTATGGTTTCAAAATCTTGTGAACCGAATAAGCCCTAAACATCTCCAATGAATTGTAAACGTTTGGTTGTGTTGCATTTTGAAAAATATTTTATTGTGTTGACAAGCAAATGATGAACATAGTTCATCCACCATTTAAGAGAATCAGAACTACCTCCATGCACATCTGATGATAGGTGAACTGAGCATTTCTGATATGGATGGTTGCCTGCCCGTCGCGGGTCTTCAAGGGCGGGCAGTGTTGTGACCACATCTGGATGTCCAGATCTAGCATGAAGACGGCAGGTCACCTCAAAATGATCTCACTACCATCCTCCAAGTCTTTTTGTGCCGACCATCAGGCTTATGAGAAGAAGGCCTTCATGTGAGCTGTCGTTGTCCGGAAGGTTGCACATGGTGTTGTTACCGTTGTGGGAGCCTCGAGAAGGGTGAAGTGGAGGTGGCTTGAGGAGATGTACTGTGGCGGATCTAGTCTGAGGTGGCAGTTGGATCAGTACAAAGAAGGTCAAGGCTGCAGGTTGCAAGGAGTAGCCGTGAAGATCTAATTCGGTTGGGTTAAAAGGCGGTTGTAGAAACATTGTCACATTTTTCTATGGTAAAACCTATCACGGATGACTTCTTATTCATGGCACTTGAAAACTTGACAAGTCTCAAATGTCCATCCCACTACATCTTGGCTACCGGATTAATATGTACCGGCTACAAGGATAATTATGAAAAGAAATTTCTTATGAAAAACACTGATAATACTAGTTAGCAATCATCCATTACCAGATTTTCTTATGAAATCATCGGTTACCAGATTTTCTTGATGTAGCTACTAGTTTTTTTACCATCTATTAGATTTTTATTGGTGTAGGTAGCAGATAAATGTGTTAAATTTTTTTATGTCAGTTGTTATTACCATAATTAATTATCTTTGCATCTAGGTTTTTACGACAGATACATGCATTAGCTTGGAAAGAGGATTTCAAAGAGATAAGAAAAACTTCCAAACGCATCATAGCAAAGTGCATAACCCTCTAGCAAAGTACTAAATATTGTAGCCAAAATAGTATTAGTACTGCAGTACGCAGTAGGTGGATGTAGGCCGCAGCCAGTAGTCTAGTACTCCCTCCGTTCCTAAATTCTTGTCATGGTTTTAGTTCAAATTAGCACTAAAACCACAAGACAAGAATTTAGAAACGGGGGGAGTACTATTTTGATATCTTCCTAGATTTGTAGCAGATTAGAGTCATGGTAGTGCAGCTATGTTTCTTGTCTTTGCTTTGTACTCCTGAGAGTGACCAGGAGCAGCGAGAGTGATTAGGAGCAACGGGAGGAAAGATAAGTTTCGGCGCCACATGCTAATGCCATTGTGTGCACATTGCTGTATAGTTATGTCCTTTAGTTATATAATACAAGATTGATAACATAACATTATAATTATGACATATGCCACATGTTTTCTTTTCGTGGATGATTTTGAAGCTTCAAGCAGTTTGATGGTACTAAAGGCCTGTGCAACCATTCACTTAGCCCATATAAGGCCCAGTTTCAAAAACCCTAGTCTTTCCTTTCGCGTTCCTCCAGCCTCCAGCCGCCAGTATTCTCTGCCACCATCTTCCTCAACTACTGCAGAACATGAAAGGAAAACAGCATCAACTGTGCCGCCGCCTGGAATTTCTGGCTCATAGGTGGCCACAATCCCCATCCTCCTCTCGATCATTACATTCTCCCTCGTCATTAGGTGTTGTCCCATCTTCCCCCCACCACCAGGATCTTCTTCCTCACGTACCGGCAGCCGCCATCTCCATCTTCCTCAGTATCCCGTATGTATCTTCCCAGTATCCCTACCGTATCCCCATTTCTTTGGTTTTATATCAAAAGAGGGATACCGGAGATACGCATATCGTGGCTTGTCCTGACGTATCCCCGTATCACTAGCGTACTACACGAGGACACAATTGTGTCGGTTCTACATAGACGAGAATCACTCGTCAGACAAAGCCAGAACTATGCGCCACACGCAGCCCAAGACACACTAGTTCTTCTGTCCACATACAATACGAGGGGTTTGCTAGGGGAAGGAGCATACTGTAGATACCATTTCTATAGTCCCCTTCCTAACGTAATAGCATCCATGCATCTCTCCTCTGATCCAAAGAGTGGAAAGCAAGTTGGAGGGAAGCAGATTTGGTAGAGGAATAACCTTGGTACAGTTGTACCTTGGATCCTGAAGGAGGCGGGGCACTTGGATCTTGGCCAGAGTGATGTGAAATCCATCTAAATCAACAAAGCCGAGAAGTAATTAATTAATTAGCTTATAAACGAGTAGTTAGAGCAATGCATTGCTCGAACTACTTCTGACATATAAGGTAATTAAGTAATTAGCTATGCTAAGTAGCTCAACCACACTGGCCCATCGAGCTACTTCTCACATATAAGGTCATTAATTAGCTAACTAATTAGCTCAATAGCTTCATTAAACTAATTAATTAATAAACAGTACAATAAACAATGCATCAAACAAGCTAATTAATTAGGTTAATTAATTAAGCATAATTAATTAGCTTGATTGAGTAGCTAAATTAGTTAGCTTAATTAATAAACAATATATACAATAAACAGCAATTAACAAGCAGTAATTAATTACATAATTAATAAACAGATATTAACAAAAAGTTATTAATTAGACAGTTAATAAATAGCATCAAATAAATAATAAACAGTAGTAGTAATTAATTAGACAGTTAATAAAAATAAATGAATAAACAACAAACAGCACATGGAAACAGTACATGAAATTAATTAAAAGGTATATGGATTAATGAAACAGCACATGAAAACAATAACAATACATGGATAAATTAAGCAGTACATGGAAAAATAAACATTAAACAATACACACTAAATAATCTCAGGGCAATGAAAGGGCAACCAATAGCACACACAATCGCAATGACAGCACACACAATCACAGATCCACGAAATTACCTTGCAAGAATCCCAAGTGGTAGCAAATGGTCTAGGAGATGCAGACTGAAGCTTCGCGAGCCTTGCAAAAAAAAAGGTCCAGAGATTATAACAGGTACAACCAAGAACAGTATAAGAAACTAGATCCAAGAAGTTGCCTTGCAAAAAGACCAAGAAAGAGCACAAATCAGCCAATTATCTTAAACAAGATAGCCACAAACAGTCCCTTCCAGCACCCTTTAAATAAGTAATTAATTAACTGATTAACTATTACACAGTACATAAGGCTAATTAATTAATAAAAAGTAATTGATTGGCTATTAGTTATTAAACAGTACATAAGCTAATTAATTATTAAACAGTACATTATACAGTACTATGTACAAGATGTTACTATGCTTAGGTTAGAGAATAAAGCAGGGGAGAGACTTGTTGTAAGTACATTATGTTATATTCTGAGAATGTCAAAATTGTTCTTAACAAATTGTTCTTAACTGAGAATGTAGCCACCTAGTTTCAGAATACTATAGAACCAATCTAATTGAACATGCCATAACTAAGATCAGAACCAATCTCAAGATCAAAACAGAGTAACTAGTATATTCTGAACATTTTCTCAATAGAGTGAACACAAGTAGCAATGCTGATTTTAACTAAAGATAAATCTTACATGACAGATAGCACAACAGTTCTTACAAAAGCAAATTTCTCAATAGATCGAACAAATACAAGATTCATGTCCTGTAAACAGATTGAGAACAACTGCGCACACCATAACACATCATCGAAGCTAGACTGAATGAAACCCATGGTCCAACACAAATATTTGATGTCAGTTTCTTGCTACAACATATTTTGCTCTGGGTATTTCACAAACTTCTGCACTGTCCAAAATAAGACATTCCAAAATCAGCACATCAATTATCACCAAGTTTGGCACTACTCCAAAAATCGACACTAATTATCACCAAGATGCTACTGCTAACGTAAGTACACAGTGACTGCATGTACACAAGGTGTACTCCAACTTCCTTACCAACGAGACCAACAATATAGCACTGGGAGATAAACATATAGCAACTACAACTAAGAACATCAAGAAACAGAGAAGGAAGGACAGAACCGGATCAAAGTGGTTACCTTGCAAGAAATCAAGAACTGGAAGAGGCAGTAGAGGATGCCGTAGGGAGGCAAGAAATAAGCAGATTGGTCCCTTCCAGAGCCCTGCATAGCAGATCAAGAACAGATCAGCCACGATCCGGAGAAGAACATGAAGAAGAGAGGTGAAGGAGGGATCAAGAGACTACCTTACCAAGAAAACCACGAAGAGGAAGAAAAGGCCGAACAAGATGCAGATCCGTCCCTACCGGTTCCCTGCAAACAGATCAAGAAACGGATCAACAAAAAAAGATCAAGAAACAGATCAAGAAAACCGGATCAAGAAAAATAAAAAGAAGAGAAGCGAGATGAAGACTTACCCGCATCCAGCAAAACGTGGTCGCCTTGTGTCGTCGATGGCCTTGCGCCGCCGCTGCCAGCCAGCCACCTTGCGTCTCCAGTTTGAGAGCGAGTGGACAGAGCGGGAACGAGAGGAGCAGTGGACGGCTAGGGTTTGGGATCAGGGAGGAGAGAGCGGCGCTATGGCTGCAGAGTTGCGGCTCGGGTTCGGGAGGAGAGAGCGGCGCGAGTGGGGAGTGGTGTTAGGGTTCGGGAGAGGGGGGCCAGAGAGGTATTTGTATGCCGAGGGAGAGTCGTACGTGAGCGAATGGGCTCGCGGGCCGCGTGTCCACAAAATTCAGCGAGCGAACCGAATCGTTTTTTGGGGAGCAATTTTCACCGTGGACCGCTCTGCTCTAGCCCAATCACCGATCCAAACACAAAAAAGCCTGTGTGGAGCCGACCCAACCCGCCCCACCCCAGAACCAAATACAGTACATCCTTAATTCTTCTTTCTAGCTTCAAGTCCACCTACTCTCACGTCCAGCTAAGAGCTTCGCTCCGGCGATGAACACCCTCCACCGCTGGAGCTTTGAGTAACCGCGCATGTGATTAATTAGGAAAGCTGCCGCAACTGCCGCCCCAAATTGATCAACTTTTTTTCTTTTTTGCCGTAACTAACGAGTGGGATAATACATGAAATGACCATTAATATACCATTTCAAAATGTCGAATTTTCTCTCTGATGTATATGGTTAGATCTGATTCGTACTCCGGTTTTTATCTTCTACTAGATCATGATAGCGCAAGTTGCAGTGCCTGTCTATTTTTTATGAATTTGATGGAAATTAGTGAGAAAATATATCAGCACACATACTTAAGAAAATAATGATCTTTGGATGCGTATTACATAATGTGTATGTTCTACAATTAATTTGGTGCACGCTGACTAATATAAGGTAGGATATAGATAGAATGAACTAAGAAAAACAAATAGTTTGGCAGTAACATCTAAGTTATGAGATAAATAATTAAGCACTTGTATGCCCTTCCACTTGTATATATAGCAAAACGGCTGTTTGAATCAGAGTACATGAATAACTAACATACCAAAAAGTACCTACCAATGCATGTCACCAGGAACAAGGACGCATTCTTTGGTGATGATTGTCAATTCCTGGATGGCATGGTTCTGAATAGGTATCATGGGAAGAATTCAACATGAAAGCAAAACCATCAAGGGAAGCATCATGAAACAGAATTAGAGCAGAGGCTCAATCTACGCCATTCAACAGCAGAAGTGATACCTCAAGAAGCTTGGGCCCCAATATTGACTTTTATGTAGTGTGTGGCTTTTCTCGAGCTCGACAAATTGTTGCATATAAAATTCAATTTAACAAAGAAGCTGCAAACAACCGGGTGAGAATCATGAAGGAAATTCGAATTAAGCGATGTCGATAACAAAATACGACTGGTTTGAAGAAATAGTGAAGCAATCGGAGCAGCCTATAATTGTTATTTGTTAGCACACATAATCGAATCCTAGCAAGGTAGAAATGATTCATAATCTGCAGATGAAAAGAACTCCCCTACAGCTTGGGACCTTCGATCTGGCCGTGGAGACCAGCAGTGCTTCGATGTCAAAACCGAAGGCGACCATGGCGAGGTCCCGTCTATAAAAACCTCACTTCCTATTCCTCCCCGTAGGATGCCCTGCGTCGTGCCGCCACCTCTACGGTTACATACAAAAAATTTAGAATGGTAAAGGTAAGGTAATGCAGTGAAAAGAAAGTGGTAGCACGAATGATAGTAATTTCAGTATCTAGCTCAGAAGCATAATACAATATTCATATTACATAATGAAACAATTCCAATTAGTAAGTTAAACTTCGAATATATAATTCTATAACTAAGACTACTTTAAACAGCCATGAAGTGTTCACCATCACAGGGAATTTGCAGTATTTTCTAGTATCATTTATCTTAGAAGCAAGGCATTAGATTCTAGTATCATTTATCTTAGAAGCAAGGCACTAAATCCGATGTAAGAACTTGTCGGAACCAAACACCAAACATTTGAGGTACTTGTCAAATCTATGACTGCAAATGAATAGCAGGAACATAAGGAAATCCACCATGCAGCACGCCAACATTCATACCTTCTGTCCAGTCAGCTTGTTACTAAATCTGAAACCCTGAACATCAAATTTTAGTACATAACTAAATACAACCTAATAGATATCGGAAAGAGAATAGGCCCGAATTAAATACCAAATGTCCTTTGTGCCTAGAAGATGAAATTGGCTCCTTCCTCTCTGAATGTCACTTCCAACTGCTGGCTCATTCTGAATGTTTCGAGCAGAAAGGCAACAATATAGCTCACTACAAGCACAAAATCAGGGAGCCGGAGAAGCCAAAAAAAAATATCCAATGGGACGAGGGGGAGACCAGTGTTAAGTTGTAACTACTAACTTTGTGGATGGACAGATGGAGTAGGGCAAGGGGAGCAGAAGCCGACAGCGGGAGAGATGGAGAGGGATTAAGCACTGCAGGTCACTACCTTTTTTAGGGTTACAATTTCTCTCAAGCATCCTCCTTTCTCAATGTACATGATTTAGAGATGTTACACTAAGAGGATGGATTCTTCCTGATCAATACATACACAAAGTACAACAGTCCTGGCAAGTCGAAAGAAGCAGACAGTGAGAACAGATTTTCTGTTCTCAAGATGAGCAATGAAAAATTGAGGGACTAACCTTATGATTCTATTGCAAGCACTGATGTGCGTGTTAAGGGTGCCATTTCATGACAAACTGTTGAGTTTAAACAAACTAATGGCAAATAAAATATACAATCAAACAAGGTAAGTAATATTTAACTGAGAATGTCTCTCAGTATGTCATGTGTAGCTTCTAGGATTTGTAAATAAGGTACCAACGGGTTACATTTTGCTAAGAACGTCTCCAATCCTTGTATATATCTCATGTCGTAAGAATGGCATGTGTACACCAGCTGTTCAGGTCAATCACAAGCACCAAATTGCTTGCCTTTACTTGAGCTTCAAAATGCTCCACAAGAAAGGATCCAAACAATGAATGTTTACACCCTTGGATGCCATTGCCACTTAACATCACTCAGCCATATCGAATAAAGAAACCTCTCATCCCTAACCTCGTGCTCATACCTACTATCTCACATTTGTCCCTGCTATCAGAAATATGAAGCAATGTAATTCCAATTTTGCACAAACCTAGCCTAACATAAGCACCCTTGGATTTGATGTTCCTGACATACATATGCGGTGTAAAGCTACAACTGTTTTATTGTTTGGTACAACCGCACTGATCAAACTAACCAAGTAAGCAACGGAGAAGACACGGCAACTACCTGCTGGTCGTCAGGCAGGCACACGGTCTCATCGGGCTCCCTCGCCGAGCCTGCGCTTCTGGGCCTTCTTCGCGCGCCTGAGCGTGGCACCTCGCTACGCTTTTCCTTGTTCTTTTTTATCTCCGACGGAAGCGGCAGCGCAGGCTTCACCTCCTTCGGCCGCTTACCCCGCCGCCACTTCCTCTTGCCCCTAGTCCCCCGGAGACGGCGCGTCGGTCGGCTGTTTCCGCTTCCTCGACTCCTCCGTCATAGTCGTCGCCGGCTCGCCGCCGCTGTCTAGCCTTGGCGCACCGGCGAAGCGACGAGAGACGCGGCAGAACGGAGAAACGGAAGCCGCGGCGCCATCGGTGAATGGGGCGAGGAGCGGACGCGAGTGACACGCCGTGGTTGCTCTTGGCGTTACGGAAGCCGAGGGATGCGGTGGCGCAGCATCGGGGCTCCTCGCCTCCTCGCTGGCCGCCGGCGTGGACACCCCGAACACCTAGGGCCCGGGAGAGAGAGAGGCGGAAAGGAGGGGGAGGACAAATGGACGATACGATGACGGTCGAAAACGTGGGTGTGGGCTTGCGAAACCAGCCCAATTGAGAGAGAGACGCACTCAAACAACTAACGCGGAGGCGGTAGGTCGGGAGCGATCTCGCCCCACCGTGTGAGCCACACGATGGAGCATAGGAACGCACTATTCGATCCGTTGAAATGATTTATAAAAATGTCCAAAGATTAAATCTGTCACCTTGCATGTAGCTAGGATAGGTACGGATACAGTGCTTGTTAGAAGCCAAAGAACAGGACACATAAAGTGGCGGGGTTGTCGGTAAGAGAGACTCTGAGGAGAGGGAAGAAAATATCTAGTCTTCTTCTTCCCTGACGAGAAGTTCTTCCTCATAACCTCCATTGTCCGGACGGACCTTGCGACGAATTTGGGTTTCGTGTTTCTCGGTTCATCCGAAACTTTGATTAGAAGTGTACAGGTTCTTCCTCCTCGCTTTTCTCGGTTCTGTCGCATGAACAATTCTACTGGAGAGGCATGGAAGTAATAGAAGTACCATCTAGGTACTGGATGTTCTTTTTGGTTCCATTCGGTTCTTCCTTTCTTACTTCCTACATTTCATTTAAATGGATATGTTATTTTCTTAGATTTGTTGTCCCTCCGCAAGAATCTTCGTCTGAATGCAGCTCTGCTCCACGCATAAACAAATCGCGAGGACGGAGTAGTGCTGGTAGAGCCAAGGATATTCCACAGTACGCGGGCAAAGCTTCAATAGAAGACTGGACTGAAATCGGTGCTTCAGGTGATGATGTTGGGTTTACTGCAACGTCTCGAAGGTTAGGCCACGGAATGTTTCTTTTTCTTGTCTGCAAAAATCTGAATTAGTTACACATGATGTACTTAGACGTACGAAAATAGGTTAGTGATGTACACGGTTTATTCTTAACTAGGTCAGTCCCAAGGAAGTACTATAGGACATTGTACTAACCTAACTTTTGAAATGTGTGGATTACCTAATTGGAAATTAACTGTGCACGAAATAACAGTCAAGTTCAACGCTAACTTTAATATCTTTCATCAGTACAAACCATAAGCAAGAAGTGTATAGGTAGGTCAGACAATGTTTCTTTTTTTCGTCTTCAAAAACCTGAATTAGCTACACATGATGTACTTAGACGTACAAAAAAATGTTAGTAATGTACACGGTTTATTCTAAAGTAGCTCAGTACTAAGGAAGTACTATAGGACATTGTACTTACCTGACTTTTGAAATGTGTGGATTACCTAAATGGAAATTAACTGTACACGAAATAACAGTTAAGTTCAACGCTAAATTAAATATCTTTCATCAGTACAAACGATAAACAAGGAGTGTATATAAATGTACCAACAATATTTCTGAAACGTTCGAAGTACTGAATTGAAAATCAATTGTACATGAAACAACAATGTATTTTATCATGTGCTTATTTTGTTATTATGATGGTAACCTAATGCCTGTCAATTGGTTGGATGTAGTAACGGTAGTTATGTAAAAACAATTAAGTGTTGCTCAAGTACTTAATCATCAGTCCCATAGGTACGTTCATTTCTTGGAAGTACGACCTTTAATTATGCAGGAAGAATTAGGTACTGTTGTAGTACTTAATCATGTGATAAGCCACAATTTTGAGATTTAATAACTTCTATGAATTTTGTGAACATAGGAAAAATTTTGATGCTGGACCAGAAGCACGTGTTCATGTGCCTGGTAGACCTGGTCCCCTTGAGAATGCATTGCGTGGTTTTGCACAGAGGAGCACTGAAGAAATTATGTACCCAAAATTGGTCTTTGCTTTGACTCATTAGCTGAGGCTTACGAGTACATCAATCTATATTCATGGGAAGTTGGGTTTGGCATTCGTTATAGCAGAAGCAAAAGCTATAAGTGCAAATCTGGTCCTAAGAAGGATGTCGTGTACCAAACACTGAAGCATATTGTTTGCGGATGCGAGGTATATTTTTTTCCCCTGATTACTAGCATAGTCAAATTGAACGAATTGTACTAATGGTAATTTATTATTCAGGGTTACCCCAGGAAGAAGAATACATCTTATGTTAGATGTGGTTGCAAAGCAATGATAAGGCTTTTGAGGACCAAGGACCATGGTTGGTATATCAAGGAGTGCAAGTTAGAGCATAACCATAACCTATCTCGGAACAATGGAGAGAAAATGTGTTGGCCCTCTCATAAACACATAGATCGGTACACAAGGGAGTTAGTAAGGAATCTAAGGGAGAACAATCTTCCTCTAACAAAGGTTTATAGCATACTTGGCACGTACTTTGGTTCAACTGAAGACATACCGTTCAATAAACGGTCGCTTGAGAATCTATGCAAACAAATATCAAAAGAGGAAGCAAATGATGATGTTCGCAAGACAATGGATTTATTCACGAAGATGAGAGATGAGGATCCCTCTATTGTTTACACTGCTGATTTAGATTCAGATGGAAGAATTAGGACTCTAATTTGGGTGAATGGTAAGAGCAAGATGGATTACAAGTGCTTTGGAGATGCAATCACTTTTGATACGACGTACAAGACCAATCTGTATGGTATGCCTTTTGGACTTTTCGTTGGAGTAAACAATCATTTTCAAAGCATTATATTCAGTGGAGTTCTCATGCGACAAGAAACTATTGAAAGTTTTGAGTCGATCTTTCGTGAATTTACTTCTTTGATGGGTGGAAAACCTCCGGTGACAATACTTACAGGTACATGTTGTGGTACATTTGTCTAATATGTGATGTACTTCATTGTAAGACACGTATAAAATAATTGAATCCTATCATACTGTTTTACAGATCAATGCCGTGCCATGGAAGTTGCAATTGAACGTGTCTTGAAAAATACAACTCACAGGTGGTGCAAGTGGCATGTTCCAAAAATGGCGAAAGAGAGACTTGGTTCTGTTTACACAAAGTATAGTAATTTCGAACCTGAGTTTCACAAGCTAATCAATTATAGTATAACTGTAGAAGAATTTGAGGCTGCTTGGGAAGGACTATTGCAAAAGTATGATTTGAAAGAACATCATTTCCTTACGCCCATCTATGAAGCGCGTCATCATTGGGCAAAACCGTACTTTAGTGGTATATTTTGTGCAAAGATGATAAGTACACAACGAAGTGAAAGTGCAAATCACATGTTAAAGGGATATGTACCACCTGGTGCTCCGATGCATTTGTTTGTGAAGCAGTACAACAAACTTATCGCTGATCGTATTTTGAAAGAAGATTCTGAGAATCAACGAACTAGGATGGTGCGTGTAATAGTTGACAGCACTGTAGTTTGATTCATTACGTCATGTTACTTATGTATCATCTGTTTTTGCAGGGTGGTGTTGTGCTAAAGACCGGATGGCCTATTGAGAAACATGCTGCCACAGTTTATACCAGTGCTATGCTTCAGCTGTTCAGCGATCACATATTTGGTAGCGCTGCATGCAATGTGATTAAAGCAGAAGCGAACAAGAAATATCTCACCATACATTCTGATGCTGCTAGGAGGGAGAAGTGGTCAAAAGTAAATTATGAGGTAACTATAAGTGATGGTGGTTGCATGTACAAGTGTGAGTGTGGACTAGCTGAACATATGGGCATGCTTTGCTGTCATTCCATCAGGGTACAAACTCGATAACACCAGCTACCTTAATGTTCTCTTCCCGTACATGTAATTTTTTGTCATACAGTTTTTGTTACACTGTTTAGGTCATGCTGAGACAAGGAGTTGACAAGATACCTGAAGGGCATATCTTGAAGCGATGGACAAAAGATGCAACTGATGTGTTGCCTGATCATTTAGTACATTTGCAGAAGGATAGAGGTTCGGCGAGGTCACAGTCTTATCGCCATGCTACTCTCCACGTAGCAGCTCTTGAGTTAGCTGCTATTGGTGATAAGAATGTAGACTGCTATCATGATGTAGTGAAATATATGAAGGACGGCACGAAGAAGTTTGGTGAAATGTACCAATACACTGATGGACGCAGTCTACAAGAACTTCTTGTTGCCCCTGTTGTAAATTTACAAGTACCACAGGGTAGTGATGTTGTTCCTGGGCAGATTCATACCGGAGTGCTTGCGCCTGTTCGTAAGTGTCCTGAGGGAAGACCTACAAATACTAGAGACAAGCCTGCTTACGAGCTGAAGCGGAAAAGGACGAAGTTCTGCACTATTTGCAAGCTCAGTGGACACAATCGTTCAGCGTGCAAAGCTAACCAAGATAAACCAGCTTCTAAAAGAAGCGATCCTAAGTGTGGAAAGTGTGGTCCTGTGGGACATCGCAGGAATGTTTGCGCTTCGTCAATTGATGTTCAGCATATTGAGTATCAACTAGGTGTTTAGATGTTGTAGCACCGTGTAATATTATTGTGTTTATGAAATGGTAGTACGTGAACTTTATGTTTTGTTGAACGAAACTAGTCATTTTTCAATTTTCAAAACTATGTTGTTCTCAATGGATGTGGTTAACCTTGTAATGGATGTTTCAATACTGCATGCAAGTAAATTGAGGTGTTGTTACTTGTTTCTTCTGTTTGTACCATGTACCAATACGGATGAGGTTCTCTATTGGAGAGACTGCTTCTTGAAGAGGATATAGTCCATTTTGTAATGTACCCAAATGTTCCGTCATGTACTACATAATTGTACTCAAAATAATTTCTGGGCAAAACTATCGGTTAAATAGAATAACTATATAGTAATATGTAATATGTGTACCATGTACTTCGTATCCATCTTATTACTGATGTACTATTGTTACTTCAGATGCTAAAAAAGGATTTACTTACTTATCGTGTGTGCAATCGTCATGTGCTTTACGTTCACATGCCTTTACTTTCATCTACGACCAAACATCTCAACTTTTATGATGTATCCTAATTATCAATGTACTTAGTACAAACGCAATCATCATGTCCTGAAGCATGATGTACCCAAATGTACGTTCATGTACAAAGTTTTATAGTGCAACTATGAGTACTAACTACTGTAAATACCTTTTCTGAATTGGATAGAGATTTTTTTAGACGGCGGTGGGTCCTCCTCGTTTGAAATATATGTTCTGGGGGGAACCTCTACGTAGGAAGTGGAGAAGACCAAGCCATATTGAATCTCCTGGGAGGGAAATTAGGTTCCATAAAAGGCACTACATCTGTGCTCTATCATTCTCCTCTATTCAGCATACAAAGTAATTCTCCTCTCTCGACCACCATCGTACAGAATAGGCAATAGGCATGGCTGCATCACCACCTGTAGTGTCATCTTTGGATTCAGATTCATTAGTTCTCAGCCCTTTGTAACATCCCAAAATTTCAAACTTTTACATGTGCATTGCATCCATGAGCATCATGCCACAATTGCATATTTAAATTCAAATTTTGAATCTCAAAAGGCTTTAAAAGATTTTGTTTACATCCATTTAAGCTTTGGATTTTCAAACCAATAGGGTTTATGTATAAAAGGGGTTTAATGCATATATAAGCTATCCCATAATTTTTGGATAATTATTTGGAGTTGAAAAAGTATTTTATTTAAATAGATATATAGCCCTAAAGGCATTTATAGGGCAAATGTATTTTTATATATTTTATTTTGAGGGGAAACTACTTCCAAAAGTTGTATCATGGTAGAACATGATTTTACAAATTTTCTGGATTTTATTTGGACAAATTTGGAGTTCAAAATCAAAAGTTATCAAAGAAATGAGAAAAGCAGAAAAAGAAAAGGGTAAAAGAAAAAAAAAGGGAGGAAACCGGATCGGCCCGGCCACTTTAGGCCGAACCGGCCCAATCCCTCGCACGCGCCGCAGCCCTGCCAGCCCAGCCGCTCGCCCGCGCCGCGCCCGCACCCGCTGACTGGTGGGGCCCACTTGTTAGGGGCTTCTTCCTCGTTTGGAAGGCGCTCGCGACGCGTGCCGCCTTCCTTCTTCGCCGCCGCGCGCCGTCTCCGCGGCAATCTCCTCTTCCGTCCTTCTTTCGGAGCCCCGAGCATGTCCATTTAAACCCCGCGACCCCCTCTCTCCTTTCCGTCTTCTCGCCCCCGCTCGCAAGCGCCCACGCCGCCGCAATTTCTCGCCGCCGCACTCCACTGCCGCCGCCGCGTCTTCGCCCGTCGCCGGCAACCAGGTGAGGCAACCTCGGCCATGGTTCAATTTTCGGGACCCCCGAGACCGTGCGCATCTTTTGACGCGCTTCCCCCTTCGTTTTGCGCGCTGCAGCACCCCGCCGACCGCCGCCCGAGCTCATCGGAGTCCGCCGCCCGCGCCGCCGCCTCATCTTCGACCTAGGCGACGCCCCTGACCCCGGTTCGCCGCGCCGACCATGTCCCCGCCTTCGCCTCGACGAGCCGCATGCACTCGTGCCTTCCCCGAGCCGCCCGTGTTGCCGGAGAACCCCACGCCGCCGCCGGAGAAGCTCGCCGGAACCCTAGGTGATCCCGACCTCCCCACGTCCGTCCGATCTTTGATCAACGGTGTAGATTAGATCCTTTTTATCTCACTTAAACGAACCGGTACAAACCAATGAGAACGTGCCACGTGTCACTGCTAAATAAAATGAAAATCTAATTTTAATTCTCCGGAATAATTAAATGGCTTTTTTGCAGAAAAGCCCATGTTATTTCAAATGATCATAACTTTAAATCTGTTTGGCCAAATTTAATGATCCACACCTTTTTGGAATCCTTAGGAAATATAGAATCTTTTGGCACTGTCCTATTTCAAATTTTAATCTTTGAATCACATTCAAATTACAGAATAGTGTTTAATACCATTTAATTCATAACTAATTATTTAGAAGTCCTTTTTGAATGACACCAGTGCCCAAAATTTTGTTTTAATATCCTCTGTCCATTGGAACCTTTGCCTTTTATTTAAAACCCTAATGCACTTGTTTTAAATACTTATGCTTAACATCAGTAGATCACCCGAATAAAATAAACCCAATCATGTCGCATGTTTGCATCGCATCATAGCATACATTCTTTTGTCATGTTTGGATTGTGTGTTTATGTGGGTGTATGTTTGTTTGATTGTATAGTATGCTCGGAGAGTGAACCTTGCGATTGTGACGAGTGTTTGAACTCCAACTGCTATCAAGGCAAATTCACTTTGATCATATCCTATTACTGTTTGTTTTTAAATACTTATGCATTAGAGTTGTTTGTAGAAATGCATTGATAGCACTATTACTCGTACTTATGGTAGCTATGATTGACCTACTAGCTATAGGGTTACCTTTGCCATGAATCCTCCACCAATAGCCATCGTGATTAGAATTGCTTAGCCCTGCTATGTTAGTATACGTGGGAGGGAATCTCAATCAAATGTGAAATGATGATGTGGAGTGATTTTGGAAACTTGGCAAAAACAACCCTAATGAACCATTCTGGGTGGACTGCTTTGAGATTTTGAGATGTTATGCGACGTCAGGTCCATTTCTATGGGTCCCTCTGAGTCGAGTCTCCGTGGATTCAGAGATGGATCGTCCATGGACGTCTCTTCCGTGGATTCGGGGAGCGCTTGCGTCGGAAATGTGGAATGCCACCTGGGGTATCAGAGACTGGACTAGTTTCCTGTTTAGTAGCTTCCAGTACAACCACAAGCTAAATGGGCTCTGGCTGGATGGAGTAAGAATTGTGAACCCAGATCTGAGGGATTGTACTGAGGTAGTTGTGTAGGTGGGAGCGTGGGCCCCTCAGGTGGTCTGGGCAAACATGTTCTGAAAATTCTTGAAGTCGATGTCGTTGCTACTCCCCCGGGAGGACATGAAGGGATTAACACGTCGATTTCTTGTGGGGAATGTGTACAACCTCTTGAGAGTGTCAAACTAAGTACTTAGCCGTGTCCCTGGTTACGGACAATTATGAGCAACTAGATATTGGGGCTGTAAGGAAAGTCTCACTCATTCCAACTTCTTAAATAAAATGAATGGTTTGAACAGGGTAGGGGCACTTGATGTTTCTACTCAATGTGCTCTAGGTTAATAGGAGCATGGGTGTTTCTACCCCGTGTCCATTAGTTAACAATATTGTAACATTCACTTGTAGTAAGATAAACTATGTTTTGCTACAATGCCATAAAGCCTGAACCCCACTATACCTCAATTGCATATACTTGGTAGGATCTGTTATAACTTTCAGGTGAACTTGCCAATACATTCAAAAGTATTGACCACTTGGTGGCTGCAATTAATAATGCAGGTGAATCAGACGGAGAGTGAGGTTCGTCGATGTTATTTGGGTCATGTGGTTACATTCCAACATGCTCTCTCCTCTGGGAGTAGATGAGGCCCTGTTGCTCTACCTTTCCGCTGCAGTTTTGTGATACAATGTTATCATGGTTTTGAAACGATATCTGTTTATGCTGGCCTAAGAGGTCATGCAAGTTTGTAAGTACAATTTAAGTTCTGGATGATATGATGTAATAAAGTACTTTTGACCTTTGTATCTTGGTATTACATCTTGAACTGTGTGTGCTAGTGAGTCGATCCAGGGACTAGCACAAATAAGCACAGAGATCGAACCCTGGTAAGGGGGCGGTCGCTTCACCCTTCTTCTTCATCTTCTGTCAATGGCCGTTCCCCAGATCATTCGGAGGTACATTTCTGTTACAGCACGTCTCTGTACAATTGTTTTCAAATTTGGAGTTCACCGTTTTGTTGTTAGGTTATTTCTGCTGAAGTCAATTCGCAGGAGGAGGCTGGATATGAGGCTGATTTCGAAGAGGTGAACGATGATTCAGATAAAGATCCAGAGTTTCAGTCCGACTTGGAGGAGGAAGACGACCCCGTAAAGATCAGTCCCTTCTCTATTATACCTTGTGATTTAGATTTGTGCAATGCTCATAAGTAAATATGTATGCAGGAGTACCAATTTCATGTAGATGTTGTTCATCCAGATGCTATACCCTACTTTGTGCATGTGAAAGAAGAAGACGCTGTGGTTGGAGACAACGATATGTTTCTCGTTCTTGGAAAGAAGGAAGAAGATGCTCCTGAGGCGAAGGCTGGGAATGATTCCGATGCATGTTCAAGCACAGAACGTGCAACCAGAGTCAGCGGTGGACGTCAAGGTATCTCATGTCGGCTAGACGTCAAAAGGAGGAAACTGGAGTAGATTGTTCGTGGATCAAAGTAGCGAGTTAATACCATATTTTGCTTGTACCTGGAAGTACATGTGTGTACGTTCAGGTTCCCTGATGTACAAAGTTCTTCGGAATGTTGGAACATTTTGTAAAATGAGTTGCATCGAGTCTAAGTGCGATGCACTAATTTGGGGGTTGTTTTTGCAGTACCAATATTAATCTTTGTTTGCTGAAGAGAACAACATTTCTGTTCAGAACCTGAATTGGAGTTGTTAATCTTATTATGATTTCAATAAACCAATATGTTTATTAATGTTGAAATCATGTATTTGAATCAACCAATATGTATCACAATTAGTATTGACATTCTATACGAGGCCGTTCAATTCAGCTTCTGTTATATTTTTTTCATTCATGTCATAAAATAATCTAACAGTACGGTGGGACCACCAGATATGGATACATAAATTTGGGCTCTCTGTTTTCTTTGTACCGGCAGTACATCAGAACCAACTTAGGGATTATTACGCCCCGGACTCGTCGGACAGGGAAGAGAGGAAGTCGGAGGCCTAGGGGAGTCGAGGAATCCAGAATCCGTGCAGATTAGGTGAGCTCTGGCTATCACTTCTTCCACATCGCGAGCTTAGTCCATCTTCTCCGACGAGAAGCAACCTACCAACAGGTAGTGGAGATGCTTCCCCCTTTTGATTTTGTTTCTACATTTGTTACTTCATTAAGGCTCAAACCCCTGTTAGCAATCTTGTGCTGGATTTCATCTACTATCCCCCAGTAATGGAACTTCTTATATGGATGTTTCTTTGAGTACAAATCTGTACGGATCTTGGGTACTTAATGCTTCTTACTTCTGCCGAAACATATTTTTGAAGACAACTTCGCGCGCTTTATGTTTCTCTTGTTTTTTTATCTGTTGTACGTACGGTACTTTATCCAACCAAGTTGTGATATTATGTGCATGTGTACCAAAGTACTCAAGGTACATATTACTAGCAACGAATTTTATATATTTTAAGATACCTTCATGTACGTTTTTCATATTAGGGCTTAATGGTTTATGTTCACATGTGCCATGTGGTGTACATTTCAGTACCTCTTTCATTTGGACTGCTAGTTGTTTAAGATATGTTGGTTATGAACTAAAAGTACATTGATGTACTTTTATTTAATGTTTTCCTGTATGGATCAGCAATGCAAGTTTATTTGTCCATACAAATAATTTGTATTCTCTTTGGGTATTCCTGTTCCCATTCCTTGTAGAATTTTTTGCATATGAAGAAACTATAATCTGGATTATTGTTTAAGATGTGTCAATTTAGATACTAATATTTCCTTCTCAAAAAATGATACAGCACGTACTAAGCAACTTGTTTCTGATTACCTTGGATTTGGATTCAAAAAATGATAAATTACAATTCAAGGTCCCTTAATGTACCTTCTTGTGTTAGCTTTCTTATTCGATTGGCAATGTATATCTAAATGGATACAGTTACTTCTAAAGTAAGGACAGTTCATATGTGAATGTGTACAATCCACTGATCTGAATCTGGATGTCTAAATGGGTACAATTTCGATTAGATATGGTCCCCTCACCGTCAAGAGGACGGTCGAGAAGCAGAGCGTCAAGTTTTAGGACTACGCACGTAGGTACGCGTTAGAATGAAATAGCGATATGTTCTAAGGTACAGCAAATTGTGTGATCACTTCAGTACTGATTTATAATTCCTTCAACCGTTTGTAACCCAGATAGAATGTAAGTACAATTTGATATATGGGTACGATTAATTAATATTGAAATAGTTGTTGAGTTTAATTTTTTTTGTTTTGGTAGACATGGTATCATCTGTGAGCAGAGGACGTGGAAGTAGAGGCCGCAGCATTAGTTTACCTGATCATGAGATCTGGAATCCAAAACTGTTTGGCTGTCAGAAGCCAAATGTTTTGGAAGATATCTTCTCAAAATTTAATCCTTTCAAGTTATTACTGATGAAAGAGATTTCATTTGATGGGTTGGCAGAAATGCCCAAGCAGCAATGGAATCATCAATTCTCTTTTTTCTGCTTGCACCAGACTGATGCAAATGGTGATCCTATTGAGTTTGAGTACTCTGATGGTACTCGAGTACCCATGTACCCATCACATGTACATGACATCATAGGCGTAAAATCAGAGGGCGAACATATTTCTGTGATTGATGATGATATTCTGCAGAAACAGTCGAAGAAGTTTGCACGGCTCTAGGAGTGCAGGAGTTAACACTATCCAGTGTTTGGAGGGTGGTTGAAAACTTTCTTGATGAACAAAGCACAAAGCAGTAACAAGAAGCTTTTCAAATAGGAATTGTCATAATGGCATTCACGTTTATGCTTGACTGTAGAGATCGTGAGCCAAAGATGCCAAGATATCTATTACCTTACATGGTCAGTGTTGAGAAGTTGAAACAAGTGAACTACGGAAGGTGTGTACTTGATATTATAGCTATTGCTGCTCGGAAGGTTCAGGAACTGAAGAGAAGTCGTTATTCGACATGCACAGTAGGTGGTTGCTCCATTGTATCTCAGGTTAGTTTGAATTGTAAATATTTCGTAATGCAGCATCATAGTGTTCAGATGATAAAATGTTTATATTACATGATGTTGTGTGCAGATTTTTTATTTGGATACCCTATATTTTGGAGAGAGGAAAGCTATGGCAAATGTTTTCCCCAGGATCAAGGCCTACCATAAGGCAAAATTAGATTTGTTCATCAGTATGGACAAGAATGCTCATAGTGTACATTTGAGCCAGTGGTACGGTTATTGCAAGGTAAATGTCGTGACATGTTATTACGTACTAAAGAAAAAAAATATCTCTCATATTTCTATTACGTGTTGTAGAGGAACGATCAAGTCAAGGATGGAACAAAAGGGGAAGGCATAGAAACAGGGTCAAAAAGTTCTAAGAAAAGGAAGTACCGGAGCGATAGGCAATCTAGGAAACAGAAGCGTTTCGATGCTTTGATGAAAGTTGTTGTCGCACCAGTGGCACCCGGGGTACCACGGCTGCACGACGCGTGGTTCACATCGCTTGGTCCCTGGGGGATCGCACCCCGGGCGGCAATGTGCAAGCTGCCCACGACAATGTGCTACCAGCCCGGCAGGCCTAGCGGGGCTTCGGGGAATATTTTTGCCTGGGTGCTACCCGGGAGGTAACTCGCCAGGAGGAGGCGTTCCCGGGCGCAGGTTCCTGCTGCGAAGGCGGGGCCGAGCAAACAGAGCGGCAGCGCCACGTGGGCGCGCGGCAGGCACCCAGTGTGCAGGGTCACCAGGACGAGGAGTATAGCGCAAGACACATTTAATGAGCCGACAGGAGGGGGTTATCCATCTAGTCAGGCAAACAGTGGCTGCCCAGAGCTAGTTTATAGGCTATTAGACCCCTAGCCGTAGGGCTGGCGCATTTGCATGTCTGCCAGCGCACCAAGGAGGAGCTGCCCGAGTTCCCTGCTCGCCACTTGTAATCTATGCACTGTGGCACCTGTGGTATCCCCTTGGCTATAAAAGGAGGACCCCCGCCAACGGTCAAAGGGTTCGTTTTCTCGTTGGTTGGTCCAACACACAGTTTATTACTAGCACTAGCTCAGAGTAGCAAGGAGCACTTAGCCAAAAAGAGAGCACCCGGGACTCTTCCTCCGGCAACTTGTAAACACTCAATCTTTCGATAATACAAGCTCAGACAAGCAGGACGTAGGGTTTTACACCTCCGGGTGGCCCGAACCTGGGTAAAACGTGTGTGCATGTGTCCGTAGTGTGTTTTGCAGGCTGCGCATCGGCCCCGCCAGTGATCGCCGAAGCGATCCCCGTTGCCTTCTGCCGAACCTAAAAAGGGGGTGCCCGCACACCCCTGGTGTCAAAGCCCCGTGCTATGACAGTTGTTGAAGATCATCATGCTGCAGATGGTTATCTTAGCGAAGACCTGAGGAAAGATATACAGAAAAGGAAGAATCTACTTCTACAGAAAATAGCACACCACTCGGAGAACGAGAGTTCATCTGATGAATCAGATGAGGATACGTCGCATCATGTACATGGGATAGAAGGTACGTACATTTGTTGGTACATATAGATGAGTACTCGTGTTGCTAACCGTGGTAACCAATTTTTTCTCAGCTCATCGCAAAGAGCGTTCGTTTCACGATGATGCAACATCAGGTGATTTTGTTGGCAGAATTTTCCTTTCCATGTTGACGCATTTGAGTAGTGTAAGAAGTTACATGATATTATGTTCTTATAGGTAACCCTCCGTTTAAAAGACCTAATCGGCTACCACAAACCAGTGGTGTATGGCAAAGGGAGAAAGTTATTACAAAGAAGAACTCTGAAGGTACTTTCATGCATTTTGTACCTTAGTTTTGTCTGGATGTTTTTAATGTACGGGACCTGTTAGACAGTACTAACCGTACATGACTATTCAGTTCGAGCATCTGCAAATGATGAAAACCTTCGAGAGGACAGTAACATGAATCAAGTCAGAGACAAGAGAGGTGGAGAAGGTAACTGCTTTTGTGTTTGAAAATATGTTTACTGAAGGGATTAATTTATGTTGTGGTCCCATTTTAGGGGAATTAAACTCAGGAAGCGAATCGTCGCAAAGGTACGGTACTTTTGTTGGGGTGTCTTTTTAGTTCAATGATACAGGCATATAATTTTGAGTTGTACATAACAGCAAAAATTGAAAATATGTGTTCTCAGGGTAATAGTTTTTTTGTAGATGCAAGAGTACTGGGCCTAAGGTTGACGTACCTACGAATTATAGAGACAGTCGTACGGAAGGTTAGTTGTAATAGGTACTTCGAGGTACCTTATGGAACATTTAATGAGTATGTTTGTAAATAAAATTTCAGCCACGGAAGGGCATCAACCTATAATAGAAGGTCGAAAAGTAGACAACGGTAGGATTGGAAGGCCAGGTACGTACTTAAACTATGCTGTTTTAATTTTTCAGTCATATAGATTATGGTTGGGTTTGAAAGACTCATGTGTTTCATCTCCAGGAAATCCATGTGTTCCCAGGTCTAGGAGATTGGGTAAAAAAATTGCATTCAGGTAGTTCGCTTTCCGTCTCGTGTAATTTGTCTATCAGTTGTATAGACGTGAAGACAAAAAATTTGGATTCAGGGGTCCACGATGACAGCAGTTTAGTGAAGACAATAAAAAAAAAGAAGATGTTCAGCATGATGTGGTTGGATCAGTTTCAAACACTAATTTACCTTCTGAATCAAGTAAGTGTTAAGCATAAAAAATCGTTAGAACTTTTTTTGACCGAGAGTACATTATTTCTCTGACATAGTACGCTTGTTTTACTTGTTCGAAGATAATGATGACTGCAGCCAGAAGCCCAACTGTGAGGCAGGTAATTTTGCATGTACATTTGATGAAGATGTGATTATTAATAGTGTACTGGAAGATATTCAGGCTGGAGAACATACCGAGCGTGAAGGAGATAATCTTCCAAGTATAGAAGGTTATTATATTTGGATGATGAATAGAAATAGATGGAACCCATAACATATGACCCTCATTTCGTAATTGATCTTTGCAGAAGAACCTCAGGAACTATGCACAAAACAACCTGTCCATGTGGTATCACCCGTTGTTGATCCTATACAATCATCGTCTCAGGGTATGGCAATAGCAGTAATATACTATGTTTGGCTCATAATTTATTATTGATAATGACTTATGATGATTGTTTATTTTAATAGTACATGGCTAGGAGAAGATAACTGATGTTGTTAATGAAGGTACAGCAGGTTCGAAAAGTACAAATTGTGGCAATGTGAATGAGTTGGTCAATAATTTCCTGCTCACTCCTCCAGGGGAGCATGTGTTAGTAGGTACTTTAGTTTATTGTTATCATTAGTGGTTATTAATGGAAATTGTAAAATTTGTGTAACGAAAACAACAATATGGTCATATAGATCACAATGAAGGTTGTTATGGAGACTTTTACGATCTCCAAGGTCCTGCTGCTCCTGTATTTGATCAGACACCACAATGTACGTTGTCGAATCATTCCATTAATTTATCAACCCACAGATTTGCATACTGACTCAGTACATTCTTCAGGCCCAATGAAGGATGCAGTGGATTTTGTTGACAATCTTATTGAGGAGCAGAACGTGGTGGTTTATCGATCAGGTATTTATTGAATTACTAATTGTTTTTTGTCGTGGAGATTCTTAATTTCTATGGCCCATTTTACAGACAGACCAAAGGTGTACGAAAGGAAGACTGTGGCAAAGAGGAAGTTGGGAGGATTGATGGAGAAGAAGCAAGTGATAAGATTGTGAATGAAGGTGCTAGTACTTTCTAGCGGGTAATGACAAAGTCATGTTATAAAATCTGGTACATGCTTAATGCAACTGGAATCGTACTTTGTAATATTTAGATGGTACATGTTGGACACTCCGTTCTAATGAGGAGAAAGTACCTTTAGCAAGTAGTTCATATTTTGTGGGATTCGGTACCACTTAGTGAACATGGATCATCCTTATGTACTTCCTTATGTACTGTATTTTGGAGTTATCCAGATATGCTGTTGTCTTTCTCAATATTTTGGAAGTGATGTGGTTTTCATATTTCGTATGTTATTACTTCTTATGTACTGTATGCTCCTGTATATAGTTGACGTTGTTTTAGTGCAAACTTGCACTAAAACAAGGACAAGTATTTAGGAACGGAGGGAGTACTATAGTTTGTTAATAATGTTCTATTGTTATTCTCCAAAATAGTACTAATGTACTATTTTCATTGCCGAACTGCGGGGTTAACATTATATTTCGTACAGTGCTATATTAACCTAACGTCTATTCCTTGAAATGGTGTTCTAATTATGTTGTATCGATGTTAGTACTAATGTACTATTGTTAGTTAATGAGGTACATGTTTTAACATAATAAACTGCGTGCTATTCAAAGTATTTTGTATCCATCTTAGTAGTAATGTACTATTGATAGTATGTAATATGTCTTCTATAAAAAGGGGTTCTAACTTTTTTGTATCCATCTTAGTACTAATGTACTATTGTTAGTTCATTAGGTACATGGTTTAAACATACTAGTTTGTGTTGTAGTTTGTAACTATAATTTCCATTGTGTGAAGTACCATGTGAAGTTATGTACTTATGTAGTGTTGTTAATTCATGAGGTACATGGTTCTAACATTATAAATTGGATTTCAAGTATTTAATGTCCATCTTAGTGCATAGGTTTACTTCATGATATACATGGGTTTGGGTTTAACGTAATATGTACGACAGTACTATGTTAAGTGACGTCAATTTGTATAGATTCTTGTAACGGAAAAAATTGACGTTTATTTGTGTACATTGACGTCACTTATTTTTTGACGGAGGGAGTACCTCGTGTCCATGTTAGTACTTTTACTATTCTTACTTATGTTCATAAAATAAAGATAGCACAATAATTAACTTTTTTTGCTAGGTTCGTTGGGGTTAAGCTTCGTTGATTTAATTAACATTACTGCCCTGATAAATTAATGTGAGAAGTTGGTGGGGACCACAAAGGAAGCCTAGGTCTCTCTCTCTCTCCTTTCTCTCTTCACAGCCGGTTCCTCGTCTTTCAACCGCTGCAGTCGCCGGCGACTTGGTTGGACGATTCAGCGGCGGCGACGGCGGGAAATCGATGAGAAACCTGCGGAAAGACATCGGCAACAACCAGGTACCGCTTATATCTGGGATTCGGATGTTCTTCTTCGTAGATTCGATGCTAGGTCTTCGCGTAAGCAGCGCGCTATTGTGCTCTATTTTTTGCTTGCAGTACAGATCTACTGTATGTTGTATGAAGGTTGAGTTATGTACTGCTAAGATCTTGTTGTTTTATTTATTTTTTGCTTGTTTGTCATTCGGTATTGTGATGCAGAGTGTTGAATAGATGTCCTCTGTCCTGTACGAAATTAGTATTATTTTCTGCATATATAGTTCAGTGTGGTAAGAAGTGGATCTGGAATGTACAGTTGTGAACAACATGTTGTATTTTTTTCATTTGGTCGGAATAGAGATCCGAACAAACCTGTTTTCTATTTCCTGTAAGTCAGAACAGTAGATCCATGATTTTGTTTCAGTTGTACGTTGTTGTACTTTGTGTGTACCAGAGGTATAGAGATCAGAAGTAAACGTTTTGTCCAGGAGAGCAACAGATATGGAAGGGACAAGTTTGTTTGCATGTCATGAAGGAAAAAAATTTAACTAATTTTTTTACAACTTGAACAATGTATGTGGGATATATATATATATATATATATATATATATTAGGTTTCTGTTTTTTTGCGAGTACTGAACAATGCCCATGTTGTCTGGTTTTGAAAAATGAAGTTATCTTCATTTGTACAACTGACCTGAAATGTGCACGTATCACTTAGAAGTGTAGTACATATGCGTGCAATGCAGTACTAGACGTTCTGAGTGCTAAGTTAAGTACACGTCATTGAAATAGCCGTTAATTTTTTTAATTTGTTGAAATGACATGCATGTGCAATAAATATAAGTGTACGGGATTCTAAGTGTATTTGAGTATGTATTTTTGTTTCCAGAAGTACGTACTCATTTTTGACATAGTTTATCAATTGTTCGTACCATAGTTACTAACTGTATTGTACCTTCTCTGTTAGATATGGCATCATGCGAGGGAGAAGTTCTGGTTCGGTTCCCCGAGGTCGTGGTACTAGAGGACGCAGCCTTCAGGTGCCATATTTGGAGTCCCAAGTTGTTTGCTTGTCAGAAGCCATCCATTATGAACGAGATGTTCTCCAAATTCAATCATTTCAAGCTGTTATTAATGAAAGATATTTCTTTCGATGGAATGGCAGAGATGCCGAAACATCAATGGAATCGGCAGTTCTCACTGTTTTGTCTGAATCAGACTGATGCTGATGGGGATCCTAAGGAATTTGAGTACCCTGATGGTACAAGAGTACCCATATACCCATCAGATGTACATGATATTATAGGTTTGCCATGTGAAGGAAAGCATATTTCTGTAATAGATGATGAAGTGCCTGAAGAGATGATTGAAGAAGTTAGCAGGGCTCTGGGAGTTAAACAGCTAACAATCTCGACTGTTTCTAATGTCGTGGAGAGCGTAATTGATGAGCACAGCTCGAAGAAAGAACAAGAAGCTTTCAAAATTGGAGTTGTAATTTTATCATTCGCTTACCTTCTTGACTGCAGAGATCGCGATCCAAAGATTCCGCTATATTTGCTTCCTTACCTGAGCACCGTTGAGAAACTTAAATAAGTGAACTATGCAAGGTGTGTGCTTGATATTCTAGGATTTGCTGCCAGGAAGGTGAAAGAAGGGAAGAGAGGCAGTTATTCGACCTGTATTGTGGGTGGTTGCTGCATTGTACCTCAGGTATAGAAAAGAACGTACTTCTAAATTATTTGTATTGTGCCACACATGATGTAATGTTTGTTGAACACTTTTGTGTGCAGATTTTCTATCTTGATAGCATTGACTTTGGCGTACACAAAGCTAGACCAGATGTATTCCCAAGAATCAAGGCTTGTGATAAAGGAAAGCTAGATATGCTCATCAATATTGACAAGAAGGCACATAATGTTGATTTGAGCCAGTGGTACGGTAATTACAAGGTAATTTTAACATCATATGCGCGGTGTTTCTAGGATCAGGTTAATGAATGTGTACATCGTTCTTATGATATGTGACTTCTCTACCAGAGAAACAACAAGATCCATTTTGACCGAAAAGGTAAAGGCATAGGGAGAAGTTATGGTACGCCAAAGAAAAAGAAGTACAGGAGCGATCGACGATCCAGGAAACAACGGCGTTACAATGCTTTGATGACGGTCATTGAAGAGCAGCATGATAACGATGGTTATCTGGTTGAACATCTAAGACGAGAGCTAGTGAAGAGGAAGAATCTTCTTCTCCAACGTATAGCGGACTACATGGATAAGGAGACTTCTTTAGATGAATCTGATGAAGAGACGAGATCTCAGGGACATGGGATGGAAGGTACGTACTGGATGTTCTTTCTAATTTTGAAACGAGTGTTAATTAGTGTTATTTATCCAGCACGTTAAGTTATGAATATGTTTGCAGCATGTGACGGAGCAGAACAATCAATTCACGATGATGCGACATCAGGTTATTTTGATCACATTAGTATGTACACAAATTTCATTGGACTAAGCAATAAATATTTATATAGGTAATCCGAAATTCCAGAAGCCTACTCGAGTAGCAGATGGTTCTGGAGGTAATTAATTACATCTCTGTCCATAGCATGTAGTGTCAGGTTTTCATTTAGCAGATTTATTGCTTTTATGAAATGTACCAGATGTACCAATTATTAACACTGGGAGAGAATTTACAGTACAATCTTCTGGGAATGGTGACAATGTTGTAGAGGATAGCAACATGAGTGAAGTTGGTCAGAAAAGAGGAAACGAAGGTAATGATTTATGTATTTTGTATGGTACATTTTTTTTCGGATGATAATGAAAATTGATAATATATTATGTTATGTCCTAGGAACTTAGGAAGCCAGTCCTCAAAAAGGTAGACCCACATACGTTAGTATTGTCCATTATATATTATAAGGAGGAGTAAATAAACATTAAAGATTAAAAAATTTGCAGATGCAAGAGTGTAGGACTCGAAGAGGTCGCACGCAGAGATATTGAAATTACTGATGTAGAAGGTTAGTACAGCTCCATAATGTATTGTACCTCGTTGTACATTGAATTAACATTATTGTACAAATAATTTTAGCAGGACATGGCCATTCTGCAATTCCTGTGGTTGAAACTGAAGCCCCGAGAAATGTTGAAACTGCAGGTACGCAATCTAAAAAGCGCATGTGCTGTGATATGGATAAATGGTTGGCAGTTAGATTTGTAAGAAGTCATTTAACGCGATGTCATGGTTTTTTGATATGGGGGTACACTAGGCCATGAAGGTAACAATATAGATGTACATTCTTCAATAAAGATTATGGTTGCAGAAGCACTTGGACTGCAGAAACACTCATGCAAAAGACCACCAGGAATGCCACGTGTTCCTGAGTGGAGAATAAGGAGGAAACAAGCTGTGAGGAGGTGACTTTCATTTACATGGCTTTATCTTTTTTATAGTACTGTAGTTGTCTAAGTCGCAACAAATATGTATGTAGGGGTGTACATCCAGAACTTTGTTTTGAAGAAGAGGGGGCAAAAGTGTCATCGCATGGTGCTCCGACACCGGGGGCGTGCGGTCACAGCCCCCTTTTAGGTTCGGTATGGGCGTCGGGGTTCGCCCCGGCGATCGCCGGCTCGGCCGATGGGCCCTGAGAGGCCGGCGAAATGATGTACTAGAAGTACGCGCTAATCAAAGAACCCCTGCACGCACGTTTTTACCCAGGTTCGGGCCACCCGGAGGTGTAAAACCCTACGTCCTGCTTGTCTGAGCTGGTATTGATTGCAGATCAAGTGTTTTACACCTTGGTGGGGGAAGGTCCCCGGGCTCTCTTTCTCTCTTCCCTTGCCTACGCTACCTGCTACCCAGAGCTAAACAAACTTGCGGACGTGGAGCCTTTTTCCGGGACTGAAACCTACCGGAACCCCAACTCAGCAAAACTTGACCCTTTTGACCGCTGGCGAGGGTCCTCCTTTTATACTCAAGGGGATGCCACAGGTGCCACGGTGCATGGGCTACAAATGTCGAGCGGAGAGGCATACAGCTCTCCCTCAATGAGCTGGTGGCGCGCATGGACGCCACCTCCGCCGCTAGGAGTCTGAAACCCTAGAGTAGGATTGGACAGCCACTGTTCACTTGACTTGGACGGGTAATGCCCCTCCTGTCGGCTCATTTAATGAGCCGTGCGCCTTACTTCTTGCCCCGGTGGGGCCACGCACCCCACGCCCGCCACACGCCCGCGTGGCACTGTTGATCTGCTCACTGGGCCCCGCTCTTGAGGCGGAGGCATGCGCCCGGGAACCCCTTGTCCCGGCAAGTCGCTCCCCGGGAAGCGCCTGGGCCCAACGCACCCGGGAACCTCCCCCGGGAAGCAGCTTCCCGGGAGGTGCCCAGGCGGGAATATTCCCCGAAGCCCCGCTAGCCCTTCTGGGCTGGTAGCTTGCCGGACTGCTCGTAGCCGCTGCCCGAGATGGAACCTTCCCAGGAACCCGGGGACGGGGCCCACGCGTTGCGCAGCGGTGGTACCCCAGGTGCCACTGGTGTGACAGAAAGAAGATGTGCAGGAGGAAGTTGTCCGTATAGGATTGAACAGCACTGTTCAATCAAGTGAGTATTTGAAATACAGACGCAGAGTCATCCATGGCTTCGAATTAAGTGAATAATGCTTCATTTATTATTTATTAGATAACGCGGAGTTAAGTGCGAACAAGAGAATTCAGGCTGGTACGTTATGTGTTACATAATTTGATAATGCGAGGAGTACTTATTTATGTACATGATGTTTTGTCTGTTTCTCAATTGCAGGTGAAAGCGTGAGTGAAGACTTTAGTATTAATAACGTACTTGATGATATTGAAGCTGCTGAACACATCCACGCTGAAGGACAACAACAGTTTGATGAGACATCAGGTTTCCGTACTTTTATTATGTTCGATGACAGCGTTGACGATAGAAAGTTAAGATGTTAAATTGTTTGCAGATAAAGCTGGTGCAGAAGAGGCATTACCTGCTTGTGTCGTAGAACCAGCAGTTGTTGATGGAAAAGAATCATCATTTGATGGTACTTGTCATATAGAAGGAATAATGTTTGTTCTTGCTGCAAAATTAAGTTGTGGTATGATTTGTAATGTTGTTTGGTAGTTCCAAGAGGAGAGCGTACGGAGAACATATTAGATGGTGAGCACGGTGGGACGGGAGGATCGGGAAGTACAAATTCTGGCAATGTGCATGACTTCATTAACAGTTTCTTCCTAACACCACCAGGTGACGAGACGTTAGGAGGTACGGTATTTATAATTTGCAAGGACCTGTATGTTGTTGAACTTTGTCATATGCTTAGCCTATGCAATGGGTACTTAGCAAGGTTGTCAAACATGTAGGGAAAGAGAAGGATGCCCCTAAGTTGGGTGAGAAGGAGGTTGTAGAAGAGGCAGTGGAGGCGAAACCTAAATCTTCAACTGGAGAGGAAGATGCATCAGGTCTGAAGATGTTATAGTTTGAAGTCCAGTTTATTGTAGTGCAGTTTATTTTAGTGCAGTTTATTGTAGTGAGATGTATCATTCTGAACGCAGAAAATTCTGTTCAAGGCGGCGAGATTTTAGTGTACACAAGGCGTAACACGCGGAGTATGAAGAATTGTGGCGGAGATGCAAGTAATCATGTCACAAGTGGAGGCGGCAGTACTGTGTAGTTGTTTTATGGAATTATGTATGCATTTGGCGAAACAATTTGTTATTTTAGGAGTGAAGGCGGTAGTAAGATGTCACTGCGCTTATTGCAAGTACTTGATGATCGAGTCCATGTCACTGCGGTGATTGCAAGTAGTTGTTTGTGAACATTTTACTCATGTACGAGATTTAACTGTAGTAGTTGTGAAGGTTGAGGTTAGCGTGTATGTAATAATGAAGACATGATGGGCGATGAGAACATAAGTGAATGAAACAAGATTTTTACGTGACATGACATGAGAAAATTAGTACGAGATGGTACATGAGAAGATAAGTACATTAAGGTATATTAGAAAATAAGTACATGAAGTTCTATCTGTTAGTACGTACGTAAAGGCCATGAACATTGAAACAGAAGCACACCTTACGGTACATTAGAAGACTTTGGTTGAGTTGAATTAAGGAGTTTTTCATGTTTTGAAAAACTGGTACATCATGGTACATGAGGATAGGACGGCCGTACCTTACGGCACAGGATAAGAGGACAGGAGTAGTTGAGCATGGATGAGCAGTATGATGCATAATTAGTGCAAAGAAGCTGTGTTATGTGGACAGTACATTAACTTAATGAGAGGTCACAAAGGACAGCATAATAGAAGTTGATAACCCAGATGGGAACATCACATTATGGGCAGATTACGGGCAGTACTTAGTACAGATAACAAGTTCTGAAACAAAAGGAATTCAACTGATATAATTTAGACAGGCAGAGAACTGAAGCGGGTAAAACAGACAACTTGGACGGATGGAAGACTGGGCTTTATCTATAGATTGACACAATTTGGTGCAACATTTGAGCGTCTAAACTTGTCTCCAATTTGGTGGGTCGATGATCTTCAGTATGTGGATTGGTAGTGTGGCTTTGTTGTTCTCCATGGTCAGCAGTTCATGAAGAAAGGTATGCTGCAATCTTGAATAACCATTCTAGGATGTGAACAAAGAATATATATGCAGCAATTAGTAATGAATGTGACACAATAATGCAGCAAGCAATGATTAGTGGAAGATTTAGAACTTACCAGTGTCAGTGGCTGCTCCAATTCTTCCCCATTGTAATTGCGTAGACAATGCAGCATGCACAATCCGCTCTGATTCCTGAAGTACATATATGTTTTACTATTATGTTGTTCACAGATTAGCACATAGCAAACATGATCGAAAGTACTTTGTTGTCCGTATATATGTACCATGGATGTTGTTGGTAGTACCTTTACATATAAGAAAGTAGAAATTGATTGAATGTACATTTCGAAGTTTTGTACTTGTAATAGCATTGGAAGTACTGCTGCGAGTACAATTTGGCAGATGGCAGTGGGTGCGATTGAAGTACTTGTATTAGCTGAACATTGTGAAATAATGGTGTTATTTATTTTTTCCTTACTTGGTGAACTTGTCGTTGGTGAGAACAGGATAGACGTGAGGCCAATCTTTCTTCTGTGGATTCCAAATTTCATAATACTTGCTGAAGCAATGGAAGAGCTTCTCATGAATGACGTCAGCGTAATGAGCCTGCAATACTTTGATTGCGGCTAATTCGAGATGCAGCCCCAATGGATCAAGTACATGAATAATCTCTTCTTTCATGTCAAACATGTAGGCACACCAGGATTGTTCAATAAATGAAGGTACGGTGAACTACAATAAATATTTGTTAGATATCAAGTATAATTGAATGAATGTAAAGATATCACATCTGTTAGGAGTTATTACCATTGTAGTGCAGGACATGTTGTACGTTATGTCGTCGCCAATGAATTGTTGCTGGATTGATAACAGAGGTGTGATGTCGTCTTCTGCTATCGCACATACCTGTTTTTGTACATAAGTTTCCTTCATAGTACCGGAATGGTGAAAACAAGAAATTTACGATGATTAAAGTTTGATTGAAACGTACAGAGAAATCACTCTCGAGGAGATGACGCCAACGCATCCTTGAACTAGTTGGTCCCATCTTGGAGTCTAGTTGCGTTAACCGCCTTACAAGAAGGTCGCACAATTCGAAGTCAAGACGTCGTCACGAATTAGTTGATTCTGTTTTGCACTGCCAGGCATTGAGATGTACCGAGGAAATTCATTGGTGACCCATGGCCTGGATAAGAATGTGCATAGTTAGCATAGTGAGTATACTTCAAGTTTGAGAGTGGAAAAGTACATGTGCTTACATTTTCAAGTACTGTGGAGGCGCATCAGCACACCATTCCATGAGACTAACCATGATGTCACCATCAGGTTTCGGATGTATGTATCCTTCTGACCACGGTGAGGGTGCAAACTTGCCTACCCTGGTTTGACGTTTGCAAGGTGGTGAAGCAGATGCTGCACCAAACAGTACCTTACTCTCCGCGCAGTCCACATCCTCTGTCCTCATAATCAAATCGACCATGTTACCTTTCATGGATAATTTAGTAGCTGCTGGAGAACCAGGAGCCATTAGATCTTGTGGTGATGTTTTCTTGGAGCAGTCACCGGAAGCTGCGAAGGATGGAACAGAATAGATGTCAAGATCAAAAGAAGGTGGTTCAAAGTCCATGTTGCTGAACATAGATCTCCTGCCATCTATTTGTGGAAGGAATGAAAAGAATAATTATGAATATAGCTGTTGATTGTAAAATTAGGCATGTAATGTAAGTTACCTGAGTTAGCGGTCTTTGATTTCTTGTTTATTGCATCATTGAATTGAGATGAGGACCTCTTGGGGGTGTCCTCTAGACATTTCATTGAACGCACAGGTGATGTACAGTCCTTGCTTTGAGCTAGAATGGCAACATTTATATCTTAGATCGTTGGAAAAATTTAAAGATTGAGTTATGTGAAAGAGCACCTTCAAATTGAGAGTTAGGTTGATCTTTGTTATCTCCTCTTTTGACAGAGCTGTTCGCGGAAGCTGGAGGGAAAAGTGGTACCCGGTTGAGAATACTATATTTTATGATGTATTAATAGGAAGTGTAGATGTACCTTCTGTTTTTGAAGTTGAAGCTGATTGTTGCGGTGGTAGTTGGGGTACTCCAGAGATGAATGTGCATATCTTGTCAGCAAGCCATAAGTTTTGGTGCAGGAGATGACTCTTCTCAGCAGTGTGCCTTTCGTTCATTGCTCATACCATTGTTGCATTATATAGTTTCAAATCATTCGCGAGCGTTGTATTGCACTGGATGATTTTGATGTGAACATGTTAGTTATGAGTACGTAAGAGTTGATGGGAAAGAACATTTATCGTTTTCTTACGAGAGTAGGGTATTTTTCTCAGAGGAATTGAGGCAAGGTTGCTGTGTTGATTGGAAGGCTGGTTCCGGAGATGTTGGTATGGAAGGACAAATGGGAGTACTTTGTCCAGATCCTGCAGGCAGAGGAAGTGGCCGGGCTATATTTGGTGACTGGTTGGGAACGAGGACCGTACCCCTCATATTGAACCGCATGGCATCGAGATGTTATTTCAGGAAGAAGTACTATATGATATGAAATAGATTACATGGAGAATGAGATGATGGCAGATGGTACCTGCTTGGCTCCATAACAACCTCCGAGCTTAGCATCAGCTAATATAAGCTTGTTAAGTACTTCTGTTGGAAAAGCCTTCATACGAGGGAAAATATTCTTTCGAGGTTGTAGTGGTCCAAGTAAGAGATATCTAGATAGTGGATCTAAGAAGTAAACAATATGAAGTGAGTACGCAGGAAGTTTAAGTACATGTAGAATTAAATCAATGAGGGTCAATATGGTTGATAGAAGAAGTGGTACATTAGGGTACATGTTGACTGGAGCTATAATTACACGATTGTACACTAGGGAGAGGCATTGAAAGGAAGGAGTAGATTACGTTTACGTTTTATAAATAAGAAATACATTAGGGTATTTTATGTGTACCTGCAGAAATATGTGACAACCAAATATGTTGGAAACAACTTTGTTCATGGATAAGTCAGCCTGTACTTTTTGAGTTGCCTCAATGATACCTTTCAGAACATACGCACACCAGTTGTATTCACCAATCTCTTCGGTACAACGCAAGGCGCCAAGGAAATCAATATTGACATGATCATACTTTGTAGATGGTGAAAGGAGATGACCCATAACAAATAATAACAAATGCCATCTTGAATGCATCCTTCTATAATCTTGTGCTTTCTTCTGACAAATCCATGAGGACAATCTTCTCGGCATCTTTGAGGCTGATCTTGGTCATGGATATACCAGCTTGTTCACGAATGTATGCCATGGCCGTATCCGATATTTTAGTTTCAGGTCCCAGTACATCGCGAAGCCCGCATGGAATACCAAATACTCTATTGACATCCTGAGGTACAAAGGGGAGCCTCCGAATTGAATCCAGGACGATTGCGGGGTCTATGCAATCAACATGCCGAAGGAGCCAAGTACTGAAAATGTGACTAACTGAATTCCATAGAGGCAGTTCCAATAGTCCGCCAAAACCTATTTCCTTGACCAACTGCCTTTTGATTGGATTGAATTTCTTGATAATCCAGTACAGGGTCTTCGCGGAGGTCCTTGATGTTGCTGACTTAGTTGTTGCAGAAGTTTGACTTTCATCATTGCTATCGTACTATGTGACTTCATCAGTACTATCAGAATGTGCAGCAGGTCCTTTGAGCTGGCAGAAAAGAAGTAGCACTGCAATGAATTGTGAGTTGAATGATGAAGTACAACATTGTGTGGAAACAGTGGAGATACATGAGGGCACGTTAGGTTGGTGTATTAGATGAAGAGGTAGATGATGGTACATGTTGTGACATCATTGAGTGGAAAACAATATAATGTAATGACATATAAGAAGAAATACATGAGGGTACATTACGTTGGTGCGTTGGAAAAAGGGGTACATTAGGGTCAATTTGAGTGGAACCAATAGAATTGATTGGGTTCATGTGGACTGAAGCAGCAAGTACGGCAACATATAATTACGGCAACATATAAGTCAGCAAGATGACATGGATACATTAGGGTACATTGTTCGGGACATGATTGAGTGGAAGCAATAGAAGAGTGGATCCATGTTGACTGAAGTAGGAGGAAGGAAACATAAAGTACATGCTGATTGAATGGAAGCAATAGAATTGAGTGGGTCAATGTTGACTGAAGTAGCATGAAGTACATGGAAGTAACATTACATATAAGATGAAGTACATGAAAGTACTATACTTTACATGGGGTACATTTGAAGAAGAGCGTATGAAGAGTTAAAGAACTAGGTGGTGGAAGAAAGCAGAAGATTGGGGTACATTATAAACAAGTAGTTTGCGTACCTTGGAAAGACTCATTTGTTCGAATTGGGAGGAGCAGCAGCGCAATCCGGAAATGCTGGAATGAGTAGTGTCAGCGGTACATAGTTTGAAACGCACAGAAATGTTTGAAGAAATGATAAATCTGAAGTACCTGGCCTAGCAAATATGAAGGAGGATGAAATGTACATCATCTGGAAATAAGTAATAACACGAAGAGTTATGCGCGAAGAACAAAGAAGTGGAGAAGGAAAGAGAAACCGAAGGGACAGACAACATGGAACGTCGACGGAAATCTAACATCGCGAAGAGCTTGGACGAAGGTACATCTCAGAGAAGCGGGTAAAAGACGGAGTAGAAAAACAGAACGATCGAGGAAGAAGCAGGAAGAACAGAACGTGGAACAACAATGGAGGAAAGGAGGAACTAGATACGGAGTTCCGGAGCTATCTCTTCCAGAGGACAAGGAAGAAGAAACAGAACGAAGGAAGAAATATTATCTTAACCCACCATCGGTCTGGCAAGGTCAACGTACAGTACACAGGGCTAGAGAAATAGTGAAATGAACTGTTTGAGCCTACAGAATAGGGGAATTTCCCAAACCATGGGATTGAATGAACGCCAGGATCGGACAGACACAACGGTGGGGCGAGATCGCTCCAGAGCTACCGAGAGGTTTTGCCTCAAACAACTTGCGTTTCTGAACCTTAAATTTTCAGTGGAGGCTACCAGACAGAAAACAACCACCTAATATTTCTTAAACAGGTTCACAAAAGCGACCATGGTCCTTGAGAAATACTATTGCAGTCTATGCTTATTAATGGCAATAAGTCTCGATGTATGGCACCGGCACCAGATATCTACCCAAACAGGTCAAAACCAATCCGAAAACCCACCTGCGATCACAAGGAAATATGCCAAGACAAAACAACTACATGTACAAGAACAACCAAACATTCTTCTAGATCCATGGTAACCAACTACTTTTCCAGTCATCTCTACACCTGACAGAATTCAATGGAAGCCAATTGAGCTTCAAACACCCTGAAACAAAAGTCTGTTACATTCTAGACTGGCCAATGTTCTGTGCAACAAGCAAGGTTGCGCTCCATGTCTCATCCGGTCATCAGCGGCAGCACTGGGAGGACCAGCCTCATGAACAGCAGTAGCCTTCAACTGCTGCACTTCAGATGTTACAACCTGGTGAACCCCAGCAGCCGCTCTGATGGAAACTGAGAGGGACATAGAGAAGGTTTCATCTCTTTCCGCCCTTTGATCTTTGAGCTACCAGACGAACTGCCTGCTTTCCCAGCTCTAAGTTCTCAGAGCTACCATCATCTAACTGAACACAAAGTGTGCCACTGAGGACATTGGATACCACCCCTTGATGCCTGCCAAAAAGATTGATATAGAGTAAGTTAACCCTTTTTGCCACCCAGCAAAAACACAAGGATGCATACTCGACAATACTACAGCACTATGAAAGTTCCTTTAATGAGCAGAAAAGTTACATAGTAAGCAAACTATTTGGGATATATAGTCCTCAGACCAGATCCATTTATCATGGCAAGGGAGGGATGGTTCAGATAGCCTAAGAGTAACTTCAGAAAAATCACAACAGAAAAGAAGACGATATATTTAACCAGTATATACTTCTCAAATCTAAAGGGGAAGAATTTTGCACTCTCTCGGCGCTCCACGATTGTTGCATTCTCACTCCTCTGCCGTTGGTTCATGAGCGCTCAACGCCAGCGATATCGCTAGAGAAGACACGTACATTCGCGGCGTCTGCCGCTTTCTCTAGTAATACAATAAACAGAACAAATAACACGAATTAAGGCTATAGAGAGAGCTCACCATTTGCCATCAGAAGGTAGTTGGATCTCAATCCTCTTCCCAATCGCATCCTTGCCCAACTTGCGCAGTATCCAGGTGGCATCCATTGCTTCATCGCCTGTGCTCTGCTGATGCCTTTTGCCTGGAGTCTTGCCTTCCGAACCATCCATCTTGTCCATCGAAGGTCTTTTCCTCTTTGATCTCTGACCTTTAGCAACATTTAACTCCTCTTGCTGAGAAGCCCAGGTGGCCGTCTCCTCTGGTTGAGCAACCTGGGCACTTGGCTGCTCAAAATGTGGACGCTTAAACTTAAGTTTGAGCAATGATGGCTTTAAGCTGTCAGGGGAGTTGTTGACAGGTAATGAAGCAGTGGCCTGGTTATCTGTCAGCTGATTGGGAATAGATTGTTTATGTCCAAATGATCTGCTTCTTGTACCACTTTCACCTGCATTTTCCATGCCAGAGATTATAGCATTGCTCCTTTTTCCAGTTACATGCTTTTTGGAAGTGCCCAAATCTCCCAAAAGGCTATTTCTTTGTTGTACACCAGTCTCTCTAACTAGCTTCATCACACTCTTTTCTTTTTTCTCACTCTTCGAGCTTTTGAACTGGCTTGTTACATCAATCTTCCCTCCTGAAATAGCGAAAGGACACAGATCTACTTTAATATTTAACACACAAAAGGGAAGAAATCTTAAGTAAACAAATCTTACATTGCGAAGAAAAAAATACTAGCTCAAGTATTATATATTACGAACAAAGGGATTAATAAAGAATCACGACATACTGGCGATCAACAAAAGATGAATCCAGCTATTCAGGCATTAAGATGGAAAACTTATCAGGGGAAACAACAAGATTACAAGAAAGTCAGCAATGCAATTTAACTTACAACAGGTTGTGCAATGGTTGTCTGGGACAGCCATTTCAAGGGTGCACAATCTAGGTATTTGAAATGCCCTAAAGGGAAACGATCTGAACTCTGAAGCAATGGACAACCCCATCGTAACACCAACTAGGCCCTTAGGCTAGAATGAACAGCTAATGAGGTGTCGATAATGAGACACAATAAAGCTTTTTTTGGGAGTCGCAAGGAGTATTAAGACGGATTAAAACATTACCAGACCAGGCATGTGGCAACACAAGTCAACTCAAAGGGCATCAGAAACTATAGAAATGGCAATATTTTGCTATAATCTTACACCTACGCACAGGGGACCTTTGGTAACTGCTTATATATATACTCCCTCCATTTCACAAAGGTTGGCATATTTCGTTTCGTTAAGACAAGCCTTTAACCAAGAATTACTCTATTAATATGTAAGTTATATGATACAAAACCATGATCATTAGCAAGAACTTTTAAAGACGAATCCATTGATATAAATTTCATGTATGAAAAAACACATATCAATAGAGTTTTCATTGGTCAAAACCTTGTCTTAACGAAACAAAATACGCCAACCTTTGTGAAATGGAGGGAGTATATTACTACTTACTAACACATAAATCTGTATGTGCATACCAGATAAATTATAGCCAGTAGCCTAAACTTGTAAATGGCAAAGTACCACAAAATGGTGGGCATACCATGCAGTGAACCAAGCTCTTGCTCTTTATGAGAATTGGTCATTTCAGACTTGGGAGAGCCACTCCCACTTTTGTGACGTGTTCCAAAATGAAAAACCAACTTGGTACCTTTCCCTGCATCACTCTTGGCAGTATTAACCTCGCCCACATCTTTGAAATGCAAACTCGGGGCCTTACTGCCTCTGATTTTGACTTTGGGTATCATATCGGCATTGTTTGCAGCACCTTTCTCTGAACTTCGAGTTGCAGATAAAGTAAACACACTATCATCATTCTTAATTGTACTCTGTCCATGATTACCCTCTATAGTATGACCTCCCAAATTACTATATGATTTGGCTTCATGCCTTTTCTCCAAGAAGATCTCATCTGGATCACCAACTGATATATTTCCTTGATTGCCTTTTTTCTTGGAATGCTTCTTATTCGACCCTGAGGTCTTGGGAACATTCTTCTCTTGCCCAGATTGATCTAATGGAGGCTTACTGCTGTTACTTTTGAAAGAGAATTTTAGTGTGTTTCTACCATCATTTTTTGGTACAAATGCACCGAGTCTTTCATCATCTGAGTTTGGATTTGATGGTGATACATCTTCCAAAGAAGGCAGTGCAGCAGCAGCCCTTAAACTAACCATAAGATCATGGTCAACAATATTTCTCCTCTTCCAAAGCTCCCGAACTGCATCTTCTGCATCCCTGATCTGAAGAAGCAAAACGAGTGTAAGATAACATAGTATAATACAGCAATGAAAAACCACGACAGAAGTACATATCACCTGGGAGCATTCACCACGACATGATGCGCATGTATACTGCAGATTTTCGTCAGCTTGGAATTGCTGGTATTTTTCCTCGCTGCATAAATTATTTATGGAAAGGTAGTAAGGTATGCACCGCAGAACAGCAAAAAATATGAAGTATTGCAGCATCAAGGCACAAAGTGGGTAGACATAGACTTGGAGAAGGCAACAAATATGAGTTTGATTATTTAAACAAAAATGAGAAGTTGGCATTCATACAAACCTGATGCCATCACACTCAATATGTACCCACTTTTCACAAACATCGCAGCAGACCATAGGTATCACTTCAGAATCTCTGTAAACCTGAAAAGACAAACCCAACCAGCAGGAAAAGGTATATCAAGAGAAGTTAACACAGAAAAGCATTGAAAAACATTTTAGTATGTGTAAGCCAAGACTGCTACACACATTTTCCAATGTTAACAACACAAATTGAATCTCAACTAAGAGACTTTAACCTATAGAAAAATACAACCTCACTTTAAGACCTCATACATAGCCACTATATTAGATGAAAAATAGTGGGACAAAACAAGACATATGAACTAATACCATGAAATTGGACGAATCGTGATCAATTCGTTCAGTGTAGAAAGTAAGTATTTATGCCAAGAAAAAGTAATAGTAAGGGGCTACCTTCAAGCAAACTGGGCAGTAGTTTCCTTTCACAAACAGTCGCCCGCAAGCATCACAGCATGTGTATCCCAAAAACCACCTGTGCATGGGAGTTCGTAAAGTTATAGAAAACCACAACTCATCAAAACATGCTAAATAGTCTTAAGTTAAATCCGTATCGATCTCGTTCTATTGAATTAGTAGTACCTTGTGCTATGACCACTCCCAGGTACACCAGACCCACAGCTGTGGCACCTTGTATGTTTTGGACATAAGTATGGTCCATGGCTAACATTCTGCAGTAGCTTAGGGTTCTTTATTCAGTGACAAGCCCCTGATTCAATTTGTAGAAAACAGCAGAAGCAAAAAGGTGCACAATAGTTGTACCTTGTGAGACGGCTGCTGACAATAACAGTGATAAGCACCATCACACCTTTTACAGAACATTAGCTTATTGGGATCACCAGGCCGTCGACACACCTATATATACGACAAGCATTGACTATAAATAGAATCAGGAAAAGAAACTGGGTTTTCTATTTTTACGGTAGTAGCTACTGTATAACAAACGTTGTACACTGTACCAAGATGCTACTTTAGAACTGTAGCATTCGAAAGGAAAAAATATGTATAAAGAAGTAGGGAGAAGAAAACATGGAGAATTAACATGGTCAAAACATAAATATTGCTGGCGTTGAAGAACATGACCACCAGTCCACCACAACAATAATTGACGCATATACAAATAATACACCACCAGAATGTGCAGCATTTGGAGAAATTGCAACAATAACAAACAACAAAAATAAAGAATGGATATGTTTGTTGTAGTTTACAGAAATTGCAACTCAAAAAATGACTTCAACTTCATTTGTGTACCAGAGTGCACATGAAAACAAATTTTAAGAGTACTGAGAATTCATACAATATTTCTGGTGTACAAAACTATAACATCTGGGAAATACACATGCATAAGGACAATAATAATAATAATGTTGATAGAGAGACAACTGACCTCACAGCTGCGGCAAGAGGGGCAGACCCATGAACTCCAGTGGAAAAGATCTAGATGTAATGAATATAAATTTGTAAAAAGTATATGAAGACAATATGTGTCTCAAAGACAGCTAGAGGAATATTTTTCAAATCACCTCTATGTTCACCCCAGTATTTCACACACTTCTTATGATACTTCTTGTTGCAGAGTTTGCATGGAAGCATTTTTGCAGCTTTTGAGCTGCCCTCATTTTCTCCTGAGATGCATAAGCGGCACATAACCTTGATAGCAGCATTTCCTTCTTCTTGGTCCGAGTCATCGTCATCTCCTTCAGCCTCCTGGGAAAAGAACAAGAACTTTCTCATATTAGTAGATAAAAAATTAAGCCCATGGTAAATACTGCTGCTACTTGATAATGAAAAATGCACTGAATTAGATGCAATAATGGAAAGTAGAGCTTTTGACACTCGGATCACAAAATGGCTTCCGGTAAGAAACCCAGATCTGACACTTCAAAGTAATGATGAGATTACACCCATAGCACAGCTACATGCCTAATAAATTCCAAGCATGAAGAGGTCTAAACCAAAAATAACCAAGCTACAAAAAAGGTGCAAGGTGGCATTTTGCCAGCAACTAGGTGGCACTTAAGAGCTACCCCAGGGGGTCACTTTGGTGATGCACAGCCTGAGCATTAGCAGGAGTAGCAAGCCTGAAAGAGAGAAATCAGACCGAAACCAGGCCCCTCAATCCCAACTGCCAGCCATGTGAGCAGTAGGTGGTGCGCCAGAGGTGGCAACCAGGACAACGAGAACAAGCACCAGCGATGGCGATTCTGCAACCATCTCGATGGTTCTCTCCCCTCCGACAAACAAAACATTCCCTACCTCTCCTCCCCTGTTGCCGTCGGCACCAGAGGGCGTCATTTTCATGCTGGACGTGGTTGCTTTTTGCCACAGTACCTCTGACCATTTAAACCTCCACTTAGCGCTGCTAAGACGTCACATTTGGCTGCCGCCAGCACTTACGTGTGCCTAGGAGTTGCTAATATCCTCCCAATATAGAAAATCAATGTACGCATGGCATGCTAGATCTGCATGATTTCATGCTGTTGTAAATATCATCCCAATATAGAAACTCAACGTTATTGTCCAGGTATAGAATAATAGTTGGAAATGGACTTTAGTTGTGAATTTCACAATTCCAGTATTTAACTACCTGCGTAATAATGATAAACTGACAATGAACAACTGCCAAAACTTCATAAACCGGTAAACAGCAAAGTCTTACTTGAGCAGCACTGTGTTGCTGCAGGGGTATGTTCAATGTACAACAGTGTTTGAGGGGGAAAAAGGTTCAATGATTGCAAGACGTGATAGCTCCCTCAATACAGCAAAGAACATGAGCAGATCTGGAACATGATTCTGTTTCTTTTTCCAAGTGTGGGGCACGACCCTGCAAATTAGCTTGCTCATGATAGCTCCCTCAATACAATGCACTTAGGTCAGATTTGAAATTTTGACAATACCAATGAGCTCGCATGCAGCTGCAATTTGATCGAACGTGTTTTTACTCCAAGCCACATGACACGCTGGATCACTTCAGTATCCTATCTCCTCATTAATGCTATGCATGCACGAACGGCTTGGCCTTTCCAGTCTTCTACTACTCGTGTTAGGCTTCGAACGGTTATAGCATGTTGTATTAATCACACACGGAATCGAAACGTCTGCATGCATGAGGTAGGTATTCACAACATATTTTGCGGGACGGGGTACCACTGTATGGCTACACTGTTTCAAGGACCTTCATCCACACTTCCTCTCATGCATGACCACAAAACTTAGAGCAGCGCCAACCACGCAAAAGAACAAAATGACGCTAAGGGACTAGAACCATTAAAGGTTAAGGGTGACAAAACGACAATACATGAACCATCATCTTGCATTTACAAAGCTTAGAAACCATTTAAGACCAGAAGCTCCATAGGCACCAATGGTCGCCAGCGGTTATCATTAAACCCCGGAACCTACCGACTAGACAGTTAAACCCAACACCCCAAAAATCGCATACCTAGATAACACCTCACAGAGTACAACCTCTATATCTGATCCAAACTCTTCCCTCCCCCGCACCCACCCCGTCCAAATATCAAAGCAAGCATCATGATCATTTCCATCTGACATAGCCCTTGTACGTACAGTCACTCAAAATGGTAAACAAGGGCATCCGTATCCTTCTGGAGCCACACGAAATTGATCTATGGGAGCACAAACAACTGTTGACACAGGTATTTTCCTGCAAATCTAAGCCTGGCTCTAAAATCAAAAACTCGCCAGAGTTCCCATATAACACTTGCAGTGGCTACACACTCCTATAAACCTGAAAACCCTAAAAGATGCAAACTTCTGCGCGGGAGCGTGATACCTAGGCATAGGCTCTTCTTCAAATCCAAACTTCCCTACAAATCTGTACCAAAACCTCACAAAATTCACACTAGCAAGGCTAAACAGTCATACACAGAACCCGAAATGCACCAACACGAACATGAACTATCATCACCATGAACATCATAGCGCAAACCCTAGCCCCATCTCCCCTGCCCTGATCCCGCACAAACAACCACCGGGAAACACAAACAAAGAGTCATAGCCGCAACCCGCAAGCAAGCAAGGCCGGTATTCGCCTCACCGGAAACCCGTAGGAGCCCTCGAGCCGCCGGGCGAAGTCCTCCGCGGCGGCCGCCTGGCGCTGCATGGCCGCCCTGTGCGCCTCGTCCTCGGCCTCCTCCGCCAGCGGCAGCGGCGGCACCTCCACCTGCACGGTGCCCACCGCCACGCCATCCCCCGCCTCCGCCGGCCTCAGCAGCCACGGATCCGCGAGGAAGCCCTCGAGCGCCGCCGCCGCGTCCGCCCATACCCCCGCCTTCGCCTCCTTCCCCCTCGCCGCCCCAAACCCTAGCTCGCAGTCGCACAGCCTCCGACTGCACAAGACAGGAGACACAGCCAGAGGAACAGAGAGAGCGCGTCAGCACGAGAGAGCAGAGACGAGGAGGAAAGGGGAGGAGGAGGAAGAGAGAGTGTAAAGGAAAACATACCAAGTGATGGGGCACGCGACGTGAAACGCCATGGGGGGGGGAGCTTAGGGCGAGGGCGAGGCTGGATGCTCGCCAGAAGCCCGGAACCAAGATGGGTTTCGGTTCCGGCCGAATACGGGGGGTGATTTCGCCTCGGTTTCGAATAATTTGGGACGGATTTCAGTTCCCGTGAAATTACTTTGGACTCGGTGGAGACGGGGGCGACGCAGGCAGCGCAGCGGAGGAGGGGTGGGAGAGGGGAGGCGGAGATGGGAGCCTTTGCGGCTTGGCCCCTGGGAGAAGGGGATTTTATACCGGGAGGCTTTATCGATCCGAATACGGGCTGGTTCCTTGTTGGGCCTGAGATGGGCCTTGGCACCCATTAGCTCTGACTTCTGACTTCTGAGTCTAGACTCCAGAGAGAGACTGAGCCGTGGTTTGGTTTCTCCCTGTCTCTTGCGAAGCGATGCTGTCCCGCCGGCTCGCGCACGGCGGCGCTGCCGCGGCGAGGCTGCTGTGCGGGTACGCCGCGGAGGCATCTGGCGGCGGAGGAAGAGGAGGAGGAGGATCAGGCGGTGCGGGGGGCGGAGGAGACACGCTAGGGAAGCGGCTGCTGAAGCTCATGTACCCGAAGCGGAGCGCGGTGGTGGTGCTGCGGCGGTGGACGGAGGAAGGCCGCACGGTGCAGAAGTACCAGCTCAACCGCGTCGTTCGCGAGCTCCGCAAGTATCGCCGCTTCAAGCACGCCCTCGAGGTACGCCGCCACGCCACTGCATTGCTTCCCTCCACGGAACGCCGCCTGCGCCGCGCCCGCCACCTGTTTGTTGTATTGTCTGTCGATCTCGACGCCAGTCCCTTGCCGAATGCAGATTTGCGAGTGGATGAGGACCCAACCGGAGATGAAGCTGCTTCCAGGGGACCATGCCGTGCACCTCGACCTCGTCGCCAAGGTCCGGGGCCTGGCCAGCGCGGAGAAGTTCTTCGAGGACGTCCCCGAGCGGGCCAAAGGGCCGTCCACCTGCAATGCCCTCCTTCACGCCTACGTGCAGAACGGTGTGCGGGACAAGGCGGAAGCCATGCTGCGGGAGATGGCCGATGCCGGGTACCTCACATGCGCGCTCCCGTTCAACCACATGATGTCGATGTACATGTCCAGCGGCGAGCTGGAGAAGGTGCCCGAGATGATCAAGGAGCTAAGGAGGTACACCATCCCGGACCTGGTCACCTACAACATATGGCTGACCTACTGCTCGAGGAAGAACAGCGTCAAAACTGCGGAGAAGGTCTTCGATCTGATGAAAGATGACAAGGTGTTTCCTGACTGGATGACCTTCAGCCTTATGGCTAGCATTTACATCAATGCTGGGCTTCATGTCAAAGGGCGGGACGCTCTGGTGGAGATGGAGAAGAGGGCCTCCAGGAAGGAGCGAACCGCTTACTCATCGCTTCTCACCCTTTATGCAAGCCTGTCAGATAGAGGGAACTTGGACAGGGTGTGGAGCAAGATGAGAGAAATCTTCAGAAAGTTCAGCGACACCGAGTACAAGTGCATGCTCACTTCACTTACAAGGTTTGGTGATATCACAGCAGCGGAGAGTGTTTACAGTGAGTGGGAGTCGGAGTCAGGAACACGCGATTCGAGGATCCCAAACACGATCCTTTCGTTTCATATCAAGAATGGCAAGATGGAGATGGCCGAGAGTTTTCTTCAACACATTATGCAAAAAGGAGTCAAGCCCAGTTATAGCACTTGGGAGTTATTTGTCTGGGGTTATCTAGGCAATGACGAGAGGATTGACAAAATTCTTGAGTGCCTGAAGAAAGCCCTGTCAAGTTTAGACAAATGGGAGCCAAACCCTCAACTCGTCGCAGCACTGTTTTCGCTGATTGAGAAGAGAGGTGACATTGAAGCGGCAGAGGAGCTTCTTGTTGTGCTTCGAGGAGCGGGGTATGTCACAACAGAGATATATAACTCAGTCCTGCGCACCTACTCCAAAGCTGAGATGATGCCTCTGATAATAGATGAGCGAATGGACCAGGATAAGGTCTCAATGGATGAGGAAACTAGGGGGTTGTTGAAATTGACAAGCAAATACCCAATAGGTGAAGTTTCCACAATAATGTAATAAGTTGTGCTTGTGGCTGAAGGGATGTTCCTGTTCCACGATGCCATGTGGTGTTGATATGCGTAGTCATTGCTCTTGTGGATTACAAATTTTAAGTTAAATGGCAGGGTTAAATTGTGAGATGATAATATAGAGCTTGCGCCCGAGCAATTGACTGTTTGACCCAATCTTTTTTGACAAACGAACAAAGCAAAATATGGATCTGGTGTATTTTACAAAAGTTACATTTGTATATAGTTCGACCATTTTTTAAGCACAAGCAGAGATACCAAGTGTAAACAACTTGACTTTGTTCATTTTCTGCGCTTAAATTCTGTGAGTTGTACTTTCTAAATTTTGTATATAGACAAGAAATCTTGTAATACAAAATCAGAGCAGGTTCACAGCTCACAAGGATCTACTACCTCCGTCCCAAAATAAGTGAGATGGATTTGTATAATAGTTTATACAAATCCGCGTCACTTATTTCCGAACGGAGAGAATACTTTGTATTTGATAGTTACGAAAGACTGCTCCACGTTGCACAGCAGGCACAATCAAAGGCTACAAGCACAAGCTCACATACTTCGAGAAAATTCCCCAGAATGGGGTAGTCAGTTATACTCAATTTAGTCGGAGAACAAATTGCTACTTTCAGAAAGCTCACAGATGAGCAAGTACAAGTGATTGATTCTAGACTTCACCGTATCAACTTGACCCCAACAGAGCAAGTTGACCAAAGGATACATCTGAGCTACACTAATAAGCTATAAAACTAAACCAACCGTAGCAAACACCGTAAAGTGTGGCACAAGACGAGCATCTATATGCATCAGGGGAAATGGAGCTTCACAATGCGTCCCTCTTTTCACAGTAGACAGAAAGACATCCAGGCAGCAGTACCAGATGAAGATGCATTTTGCACATCACTCACTTTGCCCACAACTTGGACATGGAAACAACAAATGCCCTAATGATAAGCCAAAATAGGTTGTCCTCTTTCTTCTGTTGTACATTCCCAGTTCTCCTGCAGGTCATCAAAGTAAAACATTAGACTGCAACTAGTATGTCAGCAAAACTAACACTAGTGAATAGTTTGATGCAGAATATGTAGCGCGCCACTTGTTCCCCTGCGTCTATTCTTTATTCAATAAGTATATGTTTAAGAATAATCAAATGAAGATACACTAATAGGTATTTGGTTTGCTTGCCACACATGAGTTAGGCATGCTTCAGATTCTTACACTAGTGTTTGGCCTCACTTTCTTAGCACCTTGTCCAACATGGCATGCACCCAAAAAAAAATCAGATCATGTCACAAGTGTGGCCAACAATTTACCAACCACAATATTTGTGGCTTGCCACATTTTGCACAAGGTATTGGTAGGAACCAATCAAACAGGCACTAAAAACAAGCTATCAAGCATTTGACATGGTTATCTTGTTCATGGGCAAGTACACAAGATTAGACCTCAGGAGACCTGTAGTCATTTACATACACCAGTAGCATTCTTTTACTTTCTTCTTCCTTTTCAACTGGCTGTAACCCCATATCATTTACTAAAAAATATACGGTAGAGCATCCCCGACCATCTGAGTTTTCGGCCTCAAGACAATCACCAGGATTCGAGCAACCAGAAAAAAAATGAGGAAGTGCAACATGACTGCTTTATGTAACAGAATTTAGATAGCAACGATATTAGAATGGTTCTCAGACTCCACCGAAAATCTGAGTTCAGAATTCGTACTAGAGTAAATATAACCATTTAAACCTTTTTTTTAACTTTTTTTTCAAAACCACACTTTTAATAAAACATTTCACAGAACTATACTTGGACAACAACATTTCATAGAACCACCCTTTCAGCATGTAACATTACTCCCTCCGTCCTGTTATAGTGGGCACCCAATACTAATTAGACCAATAATATGTAGTATGTGTGCCAAAAAATATATATAATTGAATTCGTATTCGAATAAAGCTTTCATGGTATAATCTTTATACCACATAACTGTCATTTTATTGGTCTAATTGATAGTCAAAGACTCAGTAAAATTATGGAATGCATGCATGCCTAATATAAAAGGACGGGGGAGTATGTAATATTCTCATGACACTAAAACCTTCCACAGATTAAAAATGTAGTTTCATGAGCTGGTTGATTAACAATGTGAAATACATGATAGCTTTAATAAACGATGTGTGGGTTTGTTGCGCTATTTACTCTTTATATTATGCGGCGCCATAAGACCAAAAATAGGTTTCAAGAGAAGATATGGCGTATCTTAGCACATGAGGTTTTACATGAGTCCATTTCCTAAACTATGCCAGCCAGTTATCAGGGAGCATAAACATAGAGCAAGATAGGGTGTCCTACATAAGACCAATCCAATTACCTATAACTGTTAGCACGTTATTTGATTGTTACTGGTGGCTTTTACAGCTTCATCATGCACTATTCCAACTTCCAAAGATCAAAAATTTCCTCAGTTTGTGCTAAGATGTTGCAGGGTAACCTCACATCAGGACTACAGCACAATTTGGTGCAGATCCTGTGGACTGATTTAACTAATACCTCTACATGGTGTAAATAATGGAACAATATACATACAGAATTAACAGATATGCAGGGGGGCAAAAACATGATGAAACTTTGACTGAACTAATATGTTACAGCCTTTTGGAATGTATGAAGAAAATTATAAAGAGTAAGCATGCAACCCAAAGTGAGAATGCAAAGTGCATGCCTTGCTGTCACTGTTGTCGCGCTTATCGCATGTTCAGTGTTGACATAGCTTGCCTCGCGCTCTTTGTGTGTGACGTCAGATATTGATGTCTGGAATTCGCTTACATCTTTTTCTACTGTGCTGTGTTTGTCTTCCTTTTGCAACAACTTCTACAAAGACAAACAGAATAATATGAATTGGACATATGAAGTAAACAAATTATAAGGAAAACAGGCATAATCAAATTCCGCCTGCAATGCACACCATACAGCAGCGTAGTTCAGTGCCATAGCATAATCAGCAAACACGACAGGTAAAATGAGAGATCATATTATTTGATACTTGAAAGATAAGAAATCCAGTAAGGACTGGCATAATTCTACAATATTAACTACAGATCGCATCTGCACAATTTAGTAAACATGGCCAAATTCTCGCAGAAACCTGCATTGGCTAACCTTTGTATCCAGTGCTGGTTGAGAATCAAGGCCTTCTAAATTATCTTGTTCGTCAGAGCAGGTATTAAGGAGTGGTTGCTCAATCTCGTCACAACTGTCCACAGAGAGAGTGGAGTCTATGGCTTCTGCACTTGTATTCAACACATAGGCATCCCTTTGATTTGCAGATGTTGTAGGTCTAAATTGCCCATCTATAAGCTGAACATCACCAGTCATGATACTTTCAGTTTCTGGTAATTTATCATGCTCCTGTACAAGGGTCTGGTTTGTTTGAAGAACACCATTAGTTTCTGAGTAAAGAATAGCTTCATCAACAGCACTATTAGTTATGTCATCACAAACGTCAGGTAATGTCACATGCTCATGTAGAAGTGCCCCATTTGTTTGAGAAACAGTACTAGGTTCTGACAGAATTGTAACTTCATCAATGATGCTACTGGTTGCTATCTTATGAGCATCCACCAAACTGTCTACCTCAATATCTTTATGCAAATCAGAGACATGAACAAATGAAGGGGCTTGCTTTTCAGAACCAATAGTGTCAACCTCCCTTGGTTCTTCACACAGCGGTTCATCTTCTTCCTGAAGGTTTGTGTCCAAGCATGTTGCACTTTCTACATTCCCATTTTGGACAACACTGTTCAAAATACCAGACTGCAAGAGATTAGATGAGCCCAATAGTTGCTCGGTGCTGATGACATTATTTTGAAGAGAAAATACTCCCTCCTGGTCAGACATTTCCAACACAGAATCTTTGCCACCTTGATTCTCATCAGACAAATCCAATATCTCTATATTGTCTTGGCCCAATTCATGACTAGCAGACAATTCAGAAGAATCAGGAGAATCCTCAAAACTCAATGCCTTAGCATTCAAACCACCAGGGCCAAGAACTCTGTTCTCTTGGATGATATCTCTGACAATTTCACGAACTATATAATATGACCCTCCAACTTCCTTGTGTGTTAGATTGACTGAAGGAAATTTCCCATTGTTTGATACCCGATAGCTGAAATAAGACAACAGCAATGCCAATTGGATTAAACAAGGTAGAAGAAATACTCGACATGCACAAAGTATATAAGATGAAATAGGGAAAATTAAAGCGGCCATAACTTTAACCTATATAGAACCTCAATGCAAAACGAGGCTTAAGAGAAATGACATATTTCCCTGCCACTGGATTACAATCGAATGAATCCAAAAGAAAAAAATTGGAACACTTGATGACCATAATCTAGATCACACGGCAAAAGACAACACTAAATCGTAGAATACGGTGGTTATATCATATAAAACACTGGAGAGAGTAGACTTGAAGTACAAAGTTTCTACAATAGATTGCAAAAAATAAATAGAACTACCAACTATCACAACACCTGTGAGCTAAATCCTAGTGATTCAGACAAACCAATGACATTGTTTTAGCACAATAAGCCTAGGAGATAGAGAAATGCAGTCTCTGGGTAAAACATAACAAGTATGTGCAGTTACTGTTATTGAATTTACAAACACAGACGCAAGGCTTGATTACTAAGAGAGATACTGTGGACTTCGTTTTAGCACCAACAATCAGAATGAGCATGCTAATTAGACGGTACAGGCCTGCATACAGCAGACTGAAACACAGGAGGACCAAAACCACACTATCATTCGCAAACAAAACTAAAAGCGACAGGGAAAAAGAGATCCGGGGACAGTACGTACGTGTTGACGAAGGACTCGACCATCTCCCTCCGCTCCTCTTTGGTCTTCCTCACCCGCGGCTTCTTATCCTGCGCCTGCACGCAGCACCGCACCGCGCCAAGCCCCTGGAACCTACCAGACGAAGCGGACGACGACGAGGACGAAGAAGAAGAAGGGCACGGCACCCCGCCGCTGCATCTCCCTAGGACGGACGCCTGCGCGCCGACGACCCAAGTCACGCTCCCGGTGGCCTGCATCCTCCAGTCCTCCTCACCGTCCCACCACCACCTGCAGCGAAGCAACACATGAGAACCGCATGGACCACCGCCACCAGAAAAGCGGGGAAGAGGAGAGGAGAGGAAGAGACCGAGGAATGCGGGACGGCGGGGAGGTTGAGGGTTTGCACCTGGAAGGGGTTCGACTTCGGGGGGCGACCGGATTGATAAGCCCTAGGCCGTGTGGGCTGGGGAGGGAGATGGGGGGAAGAGGAGGGAGGCGCCGGTGGGGATGGAAATGGGGGCCGGAGGCGCGTAACCCGACAAGATTGGAGGGTTTGGGGGTTTTGGAGAGGGACGGCCGTAGCGGCTGCTCGGCTGTTTTCGAGGGGACGGTCGCGGTCGGGGTTGCTCTCCGCCCTTCCTATCATCATCCTAGGTTTTCTCCGTCGTACATTTCTTTTCTTTTCTTTCTTCGCGATTCAAGAGTGACGATTCTTGCCGTGATTTTTTTTTTTTTGACGAATTAGCAATAAGTGCTCTTTTGCTAGCGAGAAATGCAAAGCCCAACAATATTCGTAAGTGGAGTTTTTTCTAAGTTGAACTTGTCAAAGTAAAAAAAATCTATGTCAAGTTCTTTCGGAATTTAACAAGACCCTAGTGAGGCCACTGATATTAATGCTAGGGCTAAGATTGTATTGGTGCGCAGGTAGAAAGATGAGATGGTCCTAAGGCCACACAAATGTTCCATGTCCACCTTTAGTTCCTAACTCTATCATTTTTAATGTTTTTTTAGAAACACAATACAAACGCAGACGATCACACACGCCCATACACTCAACCCAATGAACACACACACGCTTCACTGTTGACGGGTACGTCACCTATCACTAAAAGAATATCGCCGGTTAAATCCTGAAATAAATCCAGTTAAATGAGCACACACGTCAGGTATAGGACTTGAACCTGGGTGGGTTGGTTCCACCACAGGGAACCACGCCACATGAGCCTTCACATTTTTTTCAATGTTTTTCTAAAACCTCCTTCTCTGCTGACACTTTCCCCCTCTTGTCAAGCCATAGCCCCCTTTGAGGCGGGTGGTGTGGTTGATATGAGGTGACAATCGAGGATGGTTTGATAGAATTCCACTACTAAAAATCACAGTTTTTCCTAGGGCAAAAAACTTTACCTAGAGTTTATTTCAATTTTTCAGGTAAACTAAAGTTGCAAACAGTGTAACTCTAGGTAAAGAAAATTTGCATCAAAAAATAAATGTGAAGTAAACTGTTAATTTAAGCCCTAGGTAAAGAACGCCTCGCTGGCGCTCGATTTTTCTTTTATTTCGCGCGTTCCCTTGCACGGGCCTAGTTGTCAGTGACACACGCATCGACGCACCACGGGAGAGAGCAAAATATCCTCCCCTCCCCTCTCAATAAAAAACAAATCTCGTCTTCTTTCTCCTCTTGTTGCCTCCATGAGTCCACGCCGCCCCGCCGTGCCCACCGTCGCCCTGCTCGTGACGTCCCGCCCTGCCGTGCTCCCCGTCGCCGCTACCTATCCCACGAGGATCGCTGCCGTACCAACCTCCCTTCTCTCCCCGTTTTTTCTCCGTACCACTGCACCTCTCCCTTCTCCCCCCGGCCCTTCTCTTCTTCCTCCTACCGCTCCCCGGCTTGCTCGCGCCGCCGTCATCCCCAGATCAGCGGTACGGGGGATCCAACCCCTTCCTCTCCACCAGACCCCGCCATCCCGGGTCCGGATCTGGCAGACTAGGCGGCGAGGGAGGCCGGCCGAGGCCCCGCCTTCCCCTGCTGCTCGAGGAGGCCGGATGCAGGGCGCCGGTGGATCTGGCCGTTCTCCTGCTCCGAGGCGGTTGGGGTCGTGGTCCAACATACGCTGCTCCGAAGGCCGCCGCCGGCAGTTCACCTCCTTCCGCAAGAGCAGGAGCAGCACCAACAATCACCGGAACCGCCACTGCAATGAGCACGTCGTGCCATCACCCATCCCGGCATTCAACTGTGGTGAGCCCATCTCCCTTCCCCCCCCCCCCCTTCTCCCTGAACAAATTTGATCTTTATTGTTTTACACTAGAAGCCTGTGGCTGTTGATTAGATTTGAAATTGCTTAGCATCCATGTACCTGAATGTGTGTCCGAAATCAGGAATCTCTATATAATCATATTTTTGGAATTATTGATTTCTGCTCAGTAGCCTTTCTTGTCCGTTTGCCTTTTTGTGTGTGTAGGCATTCTTGTTCACCTGCATGCTGGTCAAGTTCTCAGTGTTAATCTAGCAATCATTATTATCTGCCTATGTAATCAAACAAGACTTCTCTGCTGCAGCACCTGAAATAAATCCCCCTTTGTTTTTGTAATCAAACAACACTTCTCTACAATACTTCTCTGCATGCAGCGGATTTATTACTTGATTCTGTTGCATGGTCACCATCTTTAGCATGCAGAGGATGTATTGAGGTGAGGCAGAATCATGTTTATAGCAAACTTCAAATATAACATGGAGAAGGAAGAGAAATTAGCACTCTAGGTGAAATTAATTGGGAGAAATGGATCGAGTGCTTACTGAGTTATGCGTTGTGAGGCCTCTAATTGAGCTTGTGTAAGTGATACATTTATCATCAACTGCCTTCATCATTTTGATTAGATTTTTTATTCCAAGTTCTGAAGTGAAACCATTGGCTACTGCTTGTGCTAATTTTTGGTTCTTCTTTTGTGTATATTCAGATAACTAATATTACCAGTAGCATTATTTGTTGTCTCTAATAGTCTGGTAATCTATTCCATTGTATGTTGACCACCTCACCAATTCTGGACATCCCTATCCATACTCCTAAATGTACATCGATGCAGCCAATTCTTTTAAGATGAACCGACTGCTAGTTTCTCTTTTTATATTTTTTTTGAACTGTCTAGCTTCCATTTTGAAGTCATGCACCATGCCACATGTTTCAACTGTCTAGCTTCATTTTTTATTCCATGGTGTTTCTCCGTATGTTCATTGTAAAATTAGTATAAAGCCACTGGGAGTTTAATATGGTTGTCAGCCAGCCCAATTAAATCATAGAGAGCTAACTGTAATATCATTTCGTGCATTTTGCATATATGAACAGAGGGAGTACATGTAGATTTTCTTTTAGCTTAACGGTATACACTTACTGGTTTGCTGATGAGATATGTTTATTATTACCAATTTATATATATTGACGCTACCACATATATTCATCCAACTCCTAAAATGAGTTTAATCTTATTTTCAGGAACAGAATGTCGGCTCAAATATTTCTGTCCACTGGCCTGCTGCAAATCAAGAATGGGTTGTTTGGAGGTTTCTTCAACCAGTCTAGAATAGAAGCACTTGCTTTCTCATCGTGTCAAGAGTTGACATGTTGAGTCCCGTTTTTTCGCATAGCAAACTCTATCATTCACTGATATGTTATGGATGTACGTCATGAATGCGTTATTTGAATGAAGAGTGAGATTGATTGAAGCAATTTGTGTTTTGTGCAATGTCTATTGGTTATTATTTCTGGCTCCGTTTGAATATATTTGAATATTGTCATTATGAATTCAAATACGGTCCATATGAATTCATACATGGTCAATACAAATTTCAATATGTTTTCCCTAGGGTGCATTTCAGATTCTAGAGGGTAAAGTCCTCTAGGGAAAGATGATGATGTGACACGTGCAGCACCCATGTGATATCTTTTCCTAGAGTTCTAACCCCTAGGTAAAGAAATGTTTCCCTAGAGTTGTCAAAATGCCCATAGATAAAGCCCTCTTTACCCACCATACTATACCTAGAACAATCCCTAGGTAAAGCCTTTACCTAAGGTTTTTATGTTTTCACCTAGAGTATTTGGCACTAGGGGAAACTGTGATTTCTAGTAGTGTTCGTCCACAGTTCGTGATGAAGCCTGCCAACGCCTCTCAGTCGACCGGGGTTTCACGGTAGGGGGAAGAGAGAGAGAGAGAGAGAGAGGACCGAGAAGGATGAAATGGACTTATGGGTGGGGAAGGAGGAGGGTCATGTGGATGTAAGGTTTCATAAACCTAACACCTAGGCCGGGGGGGTATGTAAGAGGGCCAAAGCATAGGTAGTAGCCACGTCATGCAGCCGGAGCTACGCATACACCCGAGGAACCTGGGACGAACCACTTAACAAACAATCAAGACCTAAACATGCGTTTTGAAAGATTAGGAACTGACTTGGCATCTTCGCGAAAGAATAGTGACACGTGATGCATTTTACTCGACAAGAAATTGCCGTCAAAGGGAAACATCTTTCTCTTGTTTGAAGCACATGAAACCTATATGTATTTTTTGTGTTGTGTTCGCCGCGCTGGTGGAGAATGGGTTTGGATCCGATTGTTCTGGTTTTTGCCTGATTTTTCACCGATCAACTTGAGAAGAGCCAAGTTACTCTTAATTCATCGAACGCCTCAGATTCAATTCAATGAGTCGGTTTGATCCGTGGACTCCGAAAGTATCTTGTTACTAGATTCCTCTAGTCTCACATGATTTAATTCCCGATTGCCTTTTATCGATCTAGGAAATTTGGAAACAACGTTTGAGCACGGTCGTTGAGGGATCTAAAAAAAAAGAAAAAAAATACTGGGATTTTGCAGCGAGGGAGTTCAGTTTTGCTGGTTGACCGAAGCAATAATGGAGTTTTGCTCTGTGCATGGCGTCTCTATTGACATTAGTACATTACCATATGCACACATGCACTCCATGCTAAAGACATCACGAATTTAGTTTTAGAGGGGAAAGTGTCACTAGTACGTACCCTCCCAAAGCAAATCTGGCAACACAACACCATTTTTCCTCTACCGTAGACTTCGAGCATGATCCAGAGAAAAGACATGTGAATGATATAATTGCTTGCTGGCCGGAGCAACATTGGAGATGTATCGATATTTTTGAATGCTTATGCATACAATCTTCAATTGGCCTCGATCTTTCCGTGAATGCTTATCGATCCGGCTAACGAACCGGTTGCTTCTAAGACCAGAAAATGATCTCTGTTTCGCTAACCGACCAGAAGCAAGCAAGCATCAAGCAACGAAGAGAAGTCTGGCAATGACGAGTACAGTTTTGTTATACACAAGTCGGCGTAATTAAGGCCATATATGTGTATCTCGATATGGGCCGAAAAACAGATCATGTTTTCATCTCCGTTTTGGGAAATATACATGTGTAATATTGCGTGTCGGCCTATGAGAGTTGTATAAAAGTTGGCTAGATTCGGTTGACCTCGATGCATACACTAATCATTTGGCTTCCTAATTAATATACGACGATCGCATGGTCGATGATTAACCTCGTACGTCACTTCTCGGAGAACAATCACGTACTGCTCTCCGATTTGCCCGAATATGAATATATCTATTCTTAAAAAGCGTCTAGATATATGTCATACTTCGACGACAATTTAGTATCGGAGGGAGTACATACATTCGTCAGCTATATAGATACTCCGAACCGGACGACAGTGGAGTTGCAAGCAAAGGTTCAATCAATCTCAAGCCTACAGCGCAACTTTAAAATCTTACTTATGTGTAGGGATATGCAAATCATGAATCGCGTCCTCTTTGGCTAGTTTTAATTCGAAATTAAGCTGCTGCTGATCCATCTCATACGTACAACGCTTTGGCGGCGAGCTCTGTTCCTTTGGGTGGTTCTCACAAGCAAGCAAGCAAACACGCGGGAATGGATCGAGTGGTGTGGTGGACAGCACGCACGCGCCCGCCCGCTTCGCTTGAATCGATTCTCCTCGCTTCCACACCACCCCTAGCCCCGATCCCATCCATCCATCCATCCATCGATCCCGTCCCATCAAATCCAGACCGTATAAGCATTTGCCACATGCGCACGCGGCACGCGCGCGCACCGTCTTCAATTCCCTTGCCTTCCGGTCCGGACAAACACATCTCCCGCGCCCACGCAACCGAAAACAACCCTCGATCCTTCCCTCATCCATGGCGGACGCACGTATATATACGCCACACTCATCTCCATCGAGCAATATCTTTCACACGTACGAGTAACCAGGCAGTCAGCAACTCAAGAACACACCAAGCTAGTTAATCAAGACTGACCATTGTCCATTGAGTGCGAGAGATCGATCGACAATGGACGGCGGCGGTTTGAGCGCCGACGTGGGGCGGTCGGTGCGGGTGATCATCGAGGGCCAGCCGAGCGCGCAGGGGATGTTCGCGGCGACGCCGTTCGAGCCGCAGCTGTCGGACTCGCCGCCGCGCTCCAGCGTCGAATTGGCCTCCCAGCAAGAGCCCTCCTCCTCCTCGTCGTCTTCCTCGTGCAGCGCGCCGGAGAGCTTCGGGCCGGAGCGGAGGCTGACGCTGCTGGCGCTGCGGCTGGCGATCCTGGAGAAGGCGGCGAGCGGGCTGGGCGCGCTGGGCTTCATCTGGGCCACCGTCGTCCTCCTGGGCGGCTTCGCCATCACGCTGGGCCGCGACGACTTCTGGGCCGTCACCGTCATCCTCCTCATCGAGGGCGCCCGCATCTTCAGCCGCAGCCACGAGCTCGAGTGGCAGCACCAGTCCACCTGGTCCCTCTCCTCCGCCGGCCGCTCCTCCTTCCGCCTCGTCGCCCGCTCCTTCCGCTTCCTCCTCAACCTCCGCTCCTCCAAACTAACGCCGTCCCCATCGTCTTCTTCCTCCGCTAGCACCAAGTCGTCGTGGAGGAGCTGGGGCTTCGTGTCCAGGCACGTCGGCAGGGCCTTCTACTGGCTGCAGCTGGCCTCGGCCACGGCCTGCGTCACGCTCTCGGCGACACGGCTCGTGAAACAGGACTTCGGGGAGGCCATGGACGCGCGCACCAACCGGCGGTCCGCGCTGGACATCTTCTACGGGCTGGCGCTGGCCGAGGCGCTGCTGTTCCTGGCGGAGAAGGCCATGTGGGAGTGGGAGGTGAGCCACGGCCGCCTCCTGGAGCGCGTGGCCGCCGAATGCCGCCTGGCGGGCGCGCCGGGGCTCCTCGCCGTGCGCCGCTTCTTCTACGACGCATACTCCCGCTGCGTCGACGGGAGCATCTTCGACGGCCTCCGGATGGACCTCGTCTCCTTCGCCGAGGAGCTCCTCGTCGAAGGCTCCCACGACGAGCAACGCATCGGCGTCGGCATCCTCGTCAATGTCGCGGGTTCCCCGCGGCTGGGAGATGCCGCTCTGCGCCGGGTCGGCACGTCGGGCGCCGTCATGGAGCGGCTCGTGGAGATGCTCAGCTGGAAGGGCGTCGCCGAGGCCGGCGCGCGCGCGTCGGCCGCGCTCGTGGTGTCCAAGCTGGCCGGGAAGAAGCGGAACGCGCTGCGCGTGGCCGGGATCCCGGGCGCCATCGAGTCCGTGTCGTCGCTGCTCTACGCCGCGGGGGACGAGGAGTGCAACCTCCTGGGCCTCCTCATCATCAAGAAGCTCGCGCGCGACCACGACAACTGCTGCAAGATCGGCAACGCCCGCGGACTCCTCGACAAGATCATCGACTTCTCCGCCATCGAACCATATTCTTCTTCTTCTTGTTCAGCCGGGGGTGCCGTGGTGACGATCACGCCCTCGAGGGCCAAGGCGGTGAAGCGGTCGCTGCAGGTGATCCGGATGCTGGCGGACACGACGGGGGGCACGGGGAAGCAGCTGCGGCGGGAGGTGGCGGAGATCGTCTTCACCGTGAGCAACATCCGCGCCGTGCTCCAGCACGGCCACGGCCACCTCGAGCTCCAGCGGCTCGGCGCTGAGGTGCTCACCAGGCTCGCCATGGACGCCGACGCGCGCGAGAAGATCGGCGGCACGGGGAGCGTCGTCTCCCTCCTCCTCGCCATGTTCTTCCGCCCAGGGATTACCGACGAGGGCGACGCCGCGCGCGTCGAGGCCGGCGAGGCGCTCGCCATGCTGGCCCTCGACAGCACGCGCAACTGCGGCAGGATTCTCAATGCCGGGCCGGGCATCGTGGGCCGGCTCGTGGAAGCCCTGGACGACGAGGTCGTCGGCGTCGGCGCGGCGAGGATCCTCACGAACCTCTGCGCGTACTCCGGAGAGCGGTTTATGCAGGAGGAGCTCCGCGGGGTCGTGGCCACGGTGGTGCTGCGGAACGTGATGGCGAAGAAGACGAAGCCCAGGCTGCTGGAGGTGTCGCTGGGCCTGGCGGCGCAGGCGGTGAAGCTCATGGCTGGCCCGGGCCCGGAAGAAGACGAGCTGGGCCAGCACCTGGCCCGCGCGGGGGTGAGCGGCGAGGACCTGGTCAGCAGGCTGGTGGCCGTGCTGGCGAGGTACGGCAGCCCTTCGATCAAGGTGCCCCGGATCCGACGGTTCGCCGTGGAGCTCGTGATCGCGATGCTGAGCACGGGCGGCTCGTCGTGTTGGGCGGAGACGATGGCGGCGGCGGGGGTGGCGCGGCAGCTTCGGCGCGTGGCGGAGACGACGTCGGAGCTGGAGTGCTTCCACGTGTTCTCCGGCAGCGCCGGGGTCAGCAGGCACGGGGTCAGCCTCTGCGCGCTCGTCGACACGGCGCTCGACCTCATGGCCGCCGCCGGCCAGTAAGGCTTGCATGCAGCAGTATCCGAGCTGGCTGGCTTCAGCTTCACTGCGTGTTGCGTGTTGCGACGTTTGCTGTTGCGTACGGGCGTGCACATCAGCTGCTGAGTTGGGGATCGGGCAAGCTTGTCGTGTGCATCATTGATTCTTTCTTTCGATCATTCCTACGGAGTGCTCATAGCCTCATAGAATATTCACACGGATTTCGATGCGTATATAAAATATGTTGCTTCATTTCTTCGAGTTTTGGAGTCTCAAGAGTATTATCTATTGTATCTCATTTTTCCTTCCTTCTTCTTGCACAATGAATTGCTTTGCTTCTTCTTCAGTAAGTTATCCCTGCAACTGCAAGGATGAACGAATGGTCCTGATGAAACGGTACGGAACTGCAAGACGTGCAAGGAACAGGAAGCGTTCGCTCATCACATGCTCGTTTGCTTTCCTTGTCAGATATGGGGCATTTGGTCGTGTGCATTTGCAGCATTTGCTTTATGAAAACTTATGAAAAACACTTCTTTAAGGAACGCTAGCTTTTAGCAATGCGATTAATGTGCCATGCAATTTACTCTTCCTGGCTAGTCCTACGTGCCTTAAAAGATCTACGAATATCACTACACTAGTATGTTGCAAGACAACAATTTCCTTTTCTTCCAGTGATGATGATGATGCGAGAGAGACAAGTCATTTCTATGAGAGAGAGAGAGAGAGTTCGAAATTGTAAATGGTACAAATATAAGACTCTGACTACCACAAAAGAAAAAGACTTGATCAATTCTACGTAGTACGGAGTAGAATCTAAGAATTGCAATTGGCTTGAGTACATATAGCTTCATGTCAAGACTCTGATCAATTCTAGAGTTTGGAATTCTAGAATCATTTTAGATGACGAAACAAGCATTAACACAGGGAAACCGATTTAGAAAGAAGTGGCAAAATGTTTCCTCGCAAAAAAAAAAGGAGTGACAAAATGTTCATTTCAGATGAAGAAGCATGTCACGCTAGATTGGAAACTTTTTTAAAAAGAACCAACTACTAGGATAAAAAAATGGGTTTAGGAGAGTAAAAATATCCAGGAAAAACACCGGACTGGTGCTGGCTGTGGGGTTCGAACCCACGCGCACTTCTGTGCAGAAGATCTTAAGTCTTCCCCCTTAACCACTCGGGCAAACCAGCTCTTAAATTAAATTTTTTGCTACCACTTATAAGTACTGTAATAATACGTGTGGAAGCTTGCTATTATAAGGTGTATCCTTTTCGTTGACTGCCGAATTTTATAAAGTTTGACTCGTCTTGTAACAAAAAATATCAGCATCTAAGGTCTGAAAAAACCAAGATGTCACGAAAATGACACCTCTTGGTCAAAGTTTAGAAAATTTGACAGTTAACAAAATTTATACATCCTACATTTTGAAACAGAGGGAATATCTTCTCACCACCTACCTTCTTCTCAAATCTTTTCACCGTCTTTCCCGCGCACTTCCTGATTTTCATTGTCTTTGCCGACACCTCAACGACCCTCTCGGCCTATCCCGTACAACAAAATGTCTTACATCCAAGAATCGACAATGTGCAGTGCCACCGTCCCACCTCACTATCCTACTCTAACCCAACCACCACCATCTACGGCAATGTTTGTTGCCCCGGACCACTCTTCTAAACCTGCAGAGGGTGGGTCTTTTCTGGTCTTCTCACTTTCATCGACGTTTTTCGTGTCAAATTTGACCTGTTTTTCACCGCTTCTCCACATTGTCGTCTCCTCCTCGATCTATCTCTCCTCTCCGCAAAAATTGATTGAACCTCCAAGTTTTTCAAACGAATTATAGAATATCACCGCTTATAACTAGAATAGTTGCGTTAGGAGGAGCAAATATGACTGTGTAGATCATTGCTCCTATATAAATCTCAACCGGTGGCGGTGGTCTGAATCCTTCAGATTACTGCACTTGTTGATTTAGCCCAAACCACTGAGCGGATATAGCTATTGAGTTTTAGATAATAAATAATATTCTAACATATCTTTATCTTAACTACTCGTGTATCTTAACTTGCAGTTGGTGGTGATGATGTTTTCAAACTCTTGCTCGTCTTAAGCTCAGTGTTGACATTGGCCCAAGAGCCAATCTTCGTCTTGAGCACCTTACACCGCCCACTTCGCGATGGCCATTATGTCCATCAGCATTCTATATCTCTGAACCTATAGGTCCCAGGCTTCCCTTACCTCGTTATCCCTCTTCTTCTTTATGTATTGGACCGTGGCCACCCGAATCTAAAATAGAATATCATTAAATAATGGAAGCAACAACACCGTTATAAAACCTCACATCAAATTATGTACGACCCTTTTATTTCTGCATGAAGTATTTAGCTAGTTCGAAGAAAATATGTGGTGTATTTTTAGTTCCAGCAACGCACTTGTATTGCCGTGCCCCTAGCGAACCAAAATGCGCAGACCAAGACAAAGAATAAAGACGTAACCTAAGCTGGGAGGCGGATTTGGCAACAGGAAAAAACTGGAAGGCGGATTTCTTTTCGTGTGCCTGTCATCTTCCCCACTGGCCATCCCATCCTAGAAACAACAAACAAGCACCAGGTCCACGGCCACCGAGCGGCCGTTCTCCGGCGAGCCATGTCCGGCGGCGGTTGCAGCGTCCGCGCAATCTGGATCCTCACGCCGCACGACGTGGTCGCCTTCTCCAAGTACGCAACCCCGACCGCCGCCAGCCCACCTGGCGAACCCCCAAGATGAAATCCGGGGCTTCTCGCGCCAGGATTCGGCCCTTCTGGTCTGTGGAACTCACCTTTTGACCTCTCCTTTCAGGCGGTTCGCAGTGGTGGAGAAGCGGTGGCGCGTCGCCTGGGAGAAGGAGGGGCCGGGGAGGGGCGCGAAGATGCCGCTGCCGGCGGACTACGAGGTCGCCGCCGCCTTTGCCGACCGCCGGAGAAGGTTTGGTGTTGCTTTCTTGGCTCCTGGACTAGCTTGCTTTGGAGTTTGTTGTGGTTTTTAAACATCAGACACTAAATTACCCTTGTGTGGAACTGAATTAGGTGTTTCGATATGGTTTAGATGGCAGGATCATGAACGATGCTATATTTGTTTTGAACAGGGAATAAATTTATCCCTATGTAGGTACTCATATTACTACTGTAGTTCATCCACTGAAACTGTAACTCCATCAGCACATGTTGTATGTTCACAGTTTAGAAACATATGTGATAGGCACTTGAATAGTTGAATTTGACATTGTGCAGGGAAGGCACAGCACGTGGTTCTGGTATCCGCACGAGCATATCATCTGTGGGATCGGATTCTTGGGTCGATGATCCAATCACTCGCCATATTATATCCCTTCGTATCGACAAAGAGGAAGAGGACGGGTTTATACTGTGGCCAGTGGTTCTACAGAAACGTGGAGGTTATTATGTCCTTGTGTTGCCTCTGGTGGATCCTCAGTCGTTTAGAGCGTTTGAAAGCCTCTTGAAAAGACCTGATTGTGGGAGTTCGGCTAAGGAGGATGGCAATCTTTCTTCCATTCTTCTTAATCTTCCGTGCATAACAGGGTAATGTAAGTTTGCTTACCTGTTATTGATATGTGTTCTTTGATGTTCCATTTTTCACGCTAGCAACCCCATTGTCAATTCATATATGGCCTTCATATATTTTGTGAGTGCTATACTGCTATCTTCGTCAACCAACTGATGATCATGTTCATTAGATGCACTATACTTCATGTCCTATTGTAGGGCATTTATGGTAGCAAATGTCATTGGCGATATAATTACTGGTGATGTTGCTGAACCGGAGGTGGTCGTTAGTTCTGGCCCCTCTGTTGGTGGACTGTTAGATTCATTGACTGGAAGTATAGGTATTTCTGCCCGGCCAAAACCAATCACTACACCTGTTGCTGCCCCAATTGCATCAGTTTCCTCGCCTGTTGGTGCTTCTCAATCAGAGTCTCTAAAAGGTGGTGTGAGACCTTTTGACAAGGATGTACTACGGAACTTCATCATTGGTGCTATGCCTTTTGGTGAGTAACTAAGAATCAACTCCTGATTTTTTTTTGGCGCAAAATAGACCCTCCTGTTATGGAGTCAACATTTTATGCTGTTCTATTATCTAGCTTCATTGAAATATTTATAGACTAACAAACCAAGGTTAACAACATATTTTTGTAGGTACACCTCAGGATCTTAATTATGGCAATGTTACTTCGATTAGAACAACTGGATTTTCAGCTGATCCGCTTCCGACAGATCAGAAGCAACCTGCCTGGAAGCCTTACCTATACAAAGGGAGGCAAAGGACTCTCTTCTCTAGCCTGGAGACTATAAATGCTGCGCTATATGACCGTGATGATGTGCCCGATTCCCTTTCTGTTTCGGGACAAGTGACCTGTAGGGCTGAACTGGAAGGGTTACCTGATGTTTCTTTGCCACTGACTGGGTTAAAAGCTGCTCGTGTGGAAGTATCATCATTCCATCACTGTGTTCAAGCTTCAGAGCCTACTGGCGATAAGCAATCTCTTATATTTCAACCACCACTAGGAAATTTTGTTTTGATGCACTATCAAGCTCCATGCAACATTGATCCACCTGTTAAAGGCTTCTACCAGTTGTCTATGGTATCTGAGAATGAAGGTGCTTTTCTATTTAAGTTGAGATTGATGGAGGGCTACAAGTCTCCGTTTATTATGGAATTTTGCATGGTAACAATGCCATTTCCTCGGAGAAGAGTTGCATCATATGATGGGAATCCATCAGTTGGGACAGTTTCAATGACAGAACATTCAATTGAGTGGAGAATTGTTTCAAGCGGCAGGGGCCTCAGCGGTAGAAGCATAGAGGCTAACTTCTCTGGCACTGTTAGATTTTATCCTAGAACAGCACAGCGAATGAACTCATCATTTCGGTCAGTTTCAACTGATACGTTAGCTGAAGATAGTGACTGTGAGCAAGATAACACTAACAATGGTGCCAACTTGGATGACTACCTTATGGAAAAAATGAACAGGGACCTTCAAGCAGTTGACTTGGAAGAGCCATTGTCTTGGCAAGGCTATAATTATGCTAAGGTTTGTCTCCACTGAACCATGATGCTGCTGGCAAGTTGAGATCTCTGTCATGACATTTATTTTAATATGAGATCATTGGGAACAATCATATCTGCCTGGTCATTCAGCATAGTAGCTGTAAATTGTTTCATTGGTTCATATAGGACAACAACACTGTTGACTTTTGCATGACATTACTTTATTCATGTAATATTTTATATTTATATTTATATCTGGAACCAGAGTGCATATAATATGGAAACGCCACTGTTTCCTTTATGTTTTTCTTTTTTGCAAGGATTTATGTTCTTTGTTTTTCATACCCAGGAATTCTTTTATATGAATACAACAGCACATATGTTGAACTTGTTTCTTCAATATTATTAATTGATCATGGAATGATTTTCCAGGTTTCTTTTAAAATAGTTGGGGGCACGCTGTCTGGTCTTATAATTGATCCAAGATCTGTAAGTTATTCTTAACCTTTTCTGGTCATCTACGAGGGGTTACGGAGTTTAGCATTGTTATCCAATGGTTGATCCCCAGATGTGGTGCTTGTTTGTTTAGCCAATGTTTTTCTCAGTTTAAAGTCAGCCAGAATATTCACCCATATATTTAGGACGCATTGTGTTCTAGGCTGATGTTAGGCATTTGTTAAGAGATTACTACCATGGGGTCCTGACAGTCATTCTAATGTTTCCCTACTACCATGCTTAAGAGATTACTCAAGAATTGTCCCCTTACATGTCTGACCCCCATTTAATGGTTATTTTGTTACCATTGTTACATTTCTCTAATTCTTTCAGCAAAATGAATCACAATTATAAATCGTGTTTTTCATACTGTAACGGCATTCTGCAGGTAACAATTTACCCTTCTGTCAAAGCCCCAGTTGAATACTCAATGCAGGTGACTTTCTTATCTCACGAGCTCTAACATATGTTCTTTTAAACGGTCAATACACTGAAAACAGGTAGCTGTTCGCACAAATTTCAATAGTCAGTCATAGACAACTGTACAAACAACATATGCAATAGTACATCACCTGCAGCGTTTTGCACTCTGGGAAAACCCAGCGGTATTATTAGGAACCTAAAGTCGCATCAGTGAGGACTTAAACCATGTGGTAAGATTGTACATCCACTCCCCCAACCATAGAAATATATGAACTTGCTACATTCGATGTCGAACAAACAACTACTAAACATTTTAATCTGCTACGAAGCAGCTTCTCGTCCAAACGCAGCTGTTTTTAAAGGGGTCACAGGAGTTACTTAAATTTACTTACAAACTTTGGTTGAAAAGCTGACTCAGAGCAGCTGAAGACAACCTTGTAAAAAGAGCATCTTGCCTTTGTGAAAATTATGTACACACTAAAAACAGAAATATAATCAAATGCCACTTCAACTTGCTCTTGCGTCCCTCCAAAAGGACTTGTCGATGTTTAGTTGTCTATCCTCTAAGGACCCCTTCATCCCTGCTTATAATTGCTTTGTCCAAAGCAACTTGATCCTTTCATCTGCAAAATTCATGATTTCAGGTAAATCTTAATTGATGCTAATGTAACAGCATGAAGAATTTACTCTGCAAACAAACTTTGTTCACTTTATCCAGATATATAAATTTGTACTTGCATTACTCGAAACGGTTTTGAGACCATGGTGCTCAGAAGCGACATTCTATCTATATGATACGATAGTCTTTGATAGCTCGATTGACGTGTGAAATTCTTCTCCTTTGACAGGCCTCTTCTGGAGACTACATACTATGGAATACCTTAGGAAAATGTCCTTCTGTGGCTTTGCCAAAAGAATTATGATCTCCAATGTTCATGACCGGGCCTGGTCCTCAATGGTTTTCTGGTCCTACCAGGGCTGTGATGTAGTAATTATTTTTCTTCTTCTTTGTTCTTCAGGAGGTTTTGTTTCAGCGCGAAAACATCAAACATGTACATCTTTTTGTCAAGACTGTTTGATATGCGGAGTTCAGATTTCATGGCTCTACGCTGTCTCGAGTACAATAATTTCTCTCAATATCTTAGAATCTCTCCATCTTGTCCAAATTTGACATTTGCTGTAATGCTATTTTTTGGACCGTTGCTGAGTGTTGAGAAGCTGAGTTTTTGCCTCGCCAAACATGACCTGAGTTTTTTAATCTCATCAAATACGTTACTATTGGAAAGAGAAACTCAAATCTATTTCTTCCACGAGTTCCATATATTGTGGGGGTACATGCAGCATCTTGTTTCAGGTTCACTGAACGGAGACGCTTTTTTTGCCATGTCATGCATGATGGCATTGAGAATTTGAGATGGGATCGAATATGCGGAACTGTGTTGACAGGCAACATGGTCCTAATCACAAGCTACACAGAAAGCTATATGGTCCTAATCACAAAAGGCGAACATTGAGAGGCTTCAATTTCCCGAACAAAGGCTACATTATCTTCTTTTCTTTTATAGTCTCTTTTAAGTGCACTCTTGTTAAAAAATGGTAACAAGAGCATCTTGCTAGAAACAATTTCTTGTTTTAAACCAGAAATTGGAGTCAGAGAAAGGAATCATAAAAGGTACAATTTTTTCCATTTAATTTTATGTATGTTTCAAAGCAAGATAGTACTCCCTCCGATTCTAAATTGTTGTCGAAATATTACATGTATCTAGACGCCTTTTAAAAATAGATATATTCATATTCGGGCAAATTTGAGTCAAGAATTTAGGATCAGAGATAGCATCATTTATGGTAGAGTAAGAAAGAAAAAAAAAGCAACAACGATAGGAAGAAGATATATTACTCCCTCCGGCAGAATTACTTGTCACTGATTTAGTACAACTTTGTACTAAATCTTGGACAACTAATATGAGTCGGAGGGAGCATGAAACAATTTACAATACAAACTTGTAACATCATTTTTCATGCTGTCTTCCAATATATTTCAGATATATTAGTAATCTAGGTATCGAGAGGTCCATTAGAAAGAACAATTTTATTTTTATGACTCCAGAGTTATTCTAGCGTACTATAATATATCACTACCTCCATCCCTAAATATAAGATATTTATAGGTTCTCCTAAACTTCTTCATGTTTGATAAGTTTATAGAAAAATGTAATAATAAATATATACAATATCAAATAAAAATATACAAATATATATCATGTCATATTTAATAAAAATAATCTAAGCATCGGTAGACTTTTCTATAAACTTGGTCAAATTTAATTAAGTTTGACTTTATCACAAAGCTAGAACATCTTATATTTAGCAACTTGGTTTGCATTCGGCTTGGTCCAAATATCCGCATAATGAACTAATATTGTAAGTGTAAGATTTGAATTGATAAAGAGAAAGTGAAATTTCTCTGCATTTTAATCAACCAAAATTTCTCTGAATTTCAATGTTGGAATGGAGGCTGCCCAAGCAGAGAAAGCGACAGGCGCACAGACTCTTTACAGAGACCAATGCTGACCCTGCTACTTCTGCGCAGCCCCCTCCCTTTTCATAGGAATTCCAATCCCCACCACAGCTATAAAGTTCCAGCTTCCAAACATTATACTCCTAACTGAAAGTGAAGCTGCCAAATATATCCCCTCAAATTACCCAGAAATTCTGCGCGCGCCCCACCACTGCCGGCGATGAGCACCGCCAAGGGAAACCCGCCGTCGCCGGACCCCGCGGCCGTGGAGGAGATGGCGCGGGACGCGACAGCGTGGTGCGCGATGCACGGACTCGTCGTAGGGGACCGAGCTGAGCAGGTAAGGTTCTTGGCTCCTGGTCTGAGTGGTCTCCTCGGTTCAATCAATCTGCTAAGGTCGGGGCACCTGATGCGCAATCTTTGTGCGGGACTTTGATGTGACGAACGGAACTTCGGATGGATCGTAAGCTACTGTCCTGACCAAACATTTTTGATGTCCTCTTGCAGAGATCAGGAACAGTTCCTGGAGTTGGCTTGGTCCATGCTCCAATCTCCCTGCTCCCGGCGCGTCTCCCGGAATCTTTCTGGAGTCAGGCGTGCGAGTTGGCTCCCATTTTCAACGAGCTTGTGGATCGTGTTAGCTTGGATGGAGATTTCCTACAGGATTCCTTGTCCAAGTGAGTTCCGTTGTCGTGTTAGTCTCTCCATGTTTTCGTTTAGAGCTCTCTGCCTGCAAATTCAACAGATGTCTCAGCTTATCAGATCATGGCAACTATCTTTGTAGAGATGTCTTAATTTTTAAGAGGCTGTATGCTCTATGAATCAGATTGTCAATAATATGATAAGAATTTCAAATGGAACTGTTGGACTGATACAGTCATCCCGATTGGCCATGTTGTAATTTCAGAACAAGGCAGGTCGATGATTTCACTTCCAGGCTCTTAGAGATTCACAGGAAGATGATGGATATAAACAAGGAGGAGGTGATTGGCGTAATCTTAACTATCGAGTCAAGTTCTAGATAAGAATATTATTAGATCCATCTAGTCTCTAGGCCCCTTGTTTGGGTAATGTCCTGCTAGTATGGTACTGACAATGCTATTTTTTCCCTAGAATATTCGACTAGGGTTGCATCGATCAGATTATATGCTGGATTCAGAAACCAATTCTCTTCTTCAAATAGAGATGAATACTATCTCAGTATCCTTTCCAGGGCTTTGTTCCTTAGTGACTAAGCTTCACAGGTAAATTTGAACACTGAGTGTCTATAGTATTTACATTGCTATGCTTGAGTGTATTTGTGCTTTACAATTTTTTCCCCAGAAATATGGAAATATATTGTACATATGATTTCTATGTTTAGAAATATGATTCATACACTTTCAAAAACTATGATGAGTTTGAGTTGTGTTGTTAGAAATATGCTTACATATGGATAAGTAGGATTTGTACACATGGCAGAGTACGAGGATTGTTTGCTACTCACTTAATATTTTATCTCTGGTATTCAAAATGAATGTCCTGATTTAATGTATCCCACATAGTAGAAGGAATTATCGACAGACACATTACCGTGATTAATTTGCAAATTGCTCATCTCTAAAACTGATGAACGAATATCAGATTTATAGCATGTACCTTCTGCATTTCTTGGTTTATGTGGTTCACTTCACGGTAACTACCGTGCAGAAGATGGCCTTGGATAAAGGGGACGGACTTTGGGAGAACTATGGGACCATAACAAATAAACTGGCATACTGCTTTGTTTTCTCTTTATTTTCTAGTTTTTGCGCGAAAGCGCTTGAGTAAATCCAAATTCTTAATTAATAGAATCGGCGCTGCCGTTTTTGTTAAAAAAAAGTACTTCAGACGGGAGAATTTATTCTTTCATGCTCAATTTATACCTGATGCATGCCTATCGCTTTGTAGGGACCCTTGAGGAACAATCTCTAACTCTATGGATGCTTATCTCTATTGCATGTAAGATATCTAAGGAAATAACCTAACCAATAAGGAAACTACCTGTTTTTCTAATTTCCAGCTAATGTTGCACTAGTGCCCCTACGCGAACAGTGCATGATAAAGAAGTTTAGCTATAGATTTTCAAGAGTTTCACATAGTACTACTCTAGTACTACAGAAGTACAGGGTTTCAGTTAATGGCTTTATGTTCAGTGATGGTGAAATGAAATTGAGAAACAAAAACATATTTAGTTTCTTACATACAGTAACCTCCATTTCATACCAGTGAATATACTTATGCAGTTTTCTTCTTCTTCTTTTGTCCCTATATGGTCAATTTTGATCACCATATTTTTATCACCATTTTTTGGTCATCATTATGATGAGTATATCAACTGAGCTTTCACGTATTGCTATGCAGAGTCTTGATTAATCAGTATGGAAATTTATTATGTCTAGACTCCAAAAGGATTCCTGAAAATGTGGCAAGCCAGCAATTTGCAGAAGCATTGTCCAGAGCATGGGATGAGTTTAACGTTGACAGGTTCGGTACACCCTAGTCGAATCATGCATATTCGATAGCTAACCAATGAGTATTACTGACACATTTTTTTCATGAAATGCTCAGTGCTGTAGTTATGATGATTGTTCAGCCCGAAGAAAGAAATATGTATGACCAATACTGGATTGTCAAATACTTGAAGGAATCATATCCTTTTGTGATCTGCATTGGCACTTTATTTGTAATGATGCTCATTTCTTTCTCTCGAGTTCTTGCATTCAATTATCATCTCTTGTATAACTTGGCAGTATAACCTAGAGCTCAATCCTGTCATTGTTCTTCTTTTTTGGGTACTATAACTAGCACGTAGTAGATTTGTTTACTTGCTCGTCTCCAATCCAGTGCCCAACATCTTCTTCCGAATTGATATCCTACAATTAGTAAATTGTTTGATAATTTTGTGGTGGCGTTGCATGGGTATTCTAAGTATTGGTTGTTTATTTGGTAACAACATCAAAAGTCACAGCATTAAATTGTGTTCCCTTGACAATTTGTTACACATGGCGTAACCACTATTAGGAAAACTTTGTCAGAGGTGGAGGCTGAAAGCCAGGTCCTCCCAGATGGAACTCTTGTGGTGTATGTACTCAATGGCGGCTTATTATTTGTTTACGGCGTTGTGCTTAGCATTTGAGCAGTGGCTGTAATCTTGCAGTATGTTCATTAAGTTTTTGGCAAAATGCAGAGATGGCAGGACGGTTGCTGTGGTGTATTTTAGAGCTGGCTATACACCAAATGATTATCCTTCAGAAGCAGTATGTGTGCACATTGTTTCCACCTGCCGACGCATCATATTTTTATGATTCTCTCATTGGAAACCAATTGACTTAAAAAGTGTTTCTTTTGAGCTACTATGTTATCATTTTAAAATTCAGTACCCTTAAGCTTGTACATTTCCAAGTATACGTTGATTTTATGTTCTCTCTTGAAATAGGGTCAATACTGAAAGAAAAATGATTGTATGGGGCCTATGGGCTGTGGATGATTAGTAATTGGTTTTGTTACTAATTCTCATGACACGCTTCTTGTATATTCTAGGAATGGAGTGCAAGGCTCTTGATGGAACAATCATCTGCTGTAAAGTGTCCTTCAATATCATACCATTTAGTGGGGACCAAGAAGATTCAACAAGAACTAGCAAAACCTAATGTGCTTGAAAGGTGAATCAATTTTCAGCACCAAAGGTTGACATGCACTCGTATTGTGCAGAATTCATATGACACTGTAGATCTACACGAGTGAATATATTCATAACCAAACACTAGGGTAGTAAGACACATTAGACTGCTGTTGGATTATTGGTGTACTACTGCTACTATCAATATTAAGATCAATTATCACTCTTTATTATAGATTGAAAGCCTCATGTTTTTCCTGACCATCTTGTGTTCCTTCTATAGGTTTCTTGAAAATAAGGAGGAAATAGCGAAGCTTCGTCAATGCTTTGCAGGGCTATGGAGCTTGGATGATGAAGAGATTGTGAAATCTGCAATTGAAACACCTGACTTGTTTGTTTTGAAGCCTCAACGCGAAGGCGGAGGTTGGTTTTTTAACAAGAACATATGTGTATTATTTTTCTCATTGTTAGTTGATATGCTATTCATCTACAGGGAACAACATATACGGTCTTGATGTGCGAGAGACTCTGATCAGACTCCAGAAGGAAGGAGGAGATGCTCTCTCAGCCTACATATTGATGCAAAGAATCTTTCCAAAAGCTTCTCTTGCTAATCTGGTCCGTGGTGGTGTTTCCCATGAGGCCCTCACAATATCTGAACTTGGCATATATGGAGCCTACTTACGGTAAAACCAATGCTTTGAAACCGAAGATTCAGAAACACTAGTACTCCTTATAAGACGTTTTTTTTTACTAAGAGTTAATTACTTGATTTCTGATTCCAGCAACAAAGATAAGGTGGTCATGAATGACCAGTGTGGTTACTTGATGCGGACAAAAGTTTCTTCATCAGACGAAGGTGGTGTTGCTGCAGGATTTGCTGTTTTGGATAGTTTATACCTGACCGACAAGGTGATTCACGACTGATTGAACATGATTCACATTAGTTTTTGCCCTTATGACAGACTACATATTTCCGAACTAGTTGCATCATTATTTGAAGTATGATAGGCTGTAGGTTAGCGGTATTGAAATCTATTATTCCTGTCTGATCACTTGGGAAAACTGAATGATTATTTGCAAACTTACTTGGTCCGAACCAAAGCCCAAAAATACCCAATCTATGTTCCATAGGCTTCTTTAGCCCTTGAGTTTGGTTATTCATAGTTTTTGTTCATTCTCCTGATTGTACATTAAATGCATGATTAGTTTCCTGCAATTGCGTATTCGCATCGCACACTCAAGTTTTCAGTCTGGCTTAAAAGCTAGTGTTCGGCAGTTCTTTTTTTCAATCTGTCCTTTCTGCACAGGGAAAATCATGAATTGAGCTTCATTTGGTTGCTTTCTTGCAGTGAGATAACAAAAGGAACACCAGCTATAAATTCAGCAGGCATTGACCTATTATGGATTTAACATTCTGTTGCATCACCGAGATCAACAAAGTAGCTGCGCAGTTTGCTGACAGCTACCAGTGTCAATTATTACATACACCACAATACAAGGGGCAAACAATAATTATGGTATGTGTAGATTACCTGTGTATGTACAAAGTAGTAATTCTTGAGAAGAAACTGATCACGGAATGTTGACTAGTATTATTTCTTCTGGTTTATGAATCACTATGCCCTGAATTCAAACTCAAAGCCGTTGTGCTGCCAACTGTATATTAGGGAGGAAGTGGTTCTTTCTGAATTTTTGTATTGTGTTCCTCTTCTATTTGTTGTCTCGTCATTATTGTTTCCTCACAGCATTCTTACGGTGCCATGTGTGCAAAACTATGATTGGGATGCCATGTGTGCAAAACCAAGTCACTCCGCTGGCCACTCCCTTTTGAGTGGGGTTGAGTACCAGTTATATTGAAAGTTAGGGTGATCAAACTTACTCGTTTGAAGTTTTGGTACTCCCTCGGTCCAACAAAAGATATCTCAATTGTCAAAATTTGGATGTATCTAAACATGACTCGGTGTATAGATGCATTCAAATTTAGTCAAAGTTGAGACATTCTTTGTTGGATGGAGAAAACAAAGAATTCTTTGTTGGACGGAGAAAACAAAGAAAGTAGCATAATAAACTAAAGCTTCCACACTATGTTTGCAAATTGGATAAGGCTCTCTATGGTCTTAAAGAGTCCCCAACGGCACGGTATTCTTGTTCGAGTCCAAGCTTTACTAGCTCGCCTGGTCGTGTCGTGACCAAAGCAATGTTCGTGCTCCGATTTCCGAGCCTATGGACCGCTAGGTTTCAGTTTATCAAGTGTGCACTGACATGTGGTTTTTCGCATGTCTGAAACGTTATCAAACACGGTAATTGAAGTGAACTGTTTGACATTGACGAAGATCAATTATGCCCCCAAAAATTGTGGTCAGCTGAATTCTCTTTTAAAAAAAATCGTGGTTCCGTGAAACTTCATTCCAATTGCTGTGGTCTTTGTGAAACAGATGAGAGAATCAACCGGGAGGAGGAAGAAACGAATCTCATAACTCACTCGGCCTTGAAGCTGTCTCGGAAGAATTGATTTGATGCACGGCTCCTCCTTGTCTATTCGCATCGCCAGGAGGAGCTGATGGCGCAAGCCTCACCGGTCCTCTCTTCGTTTCCTCTGCGCCATGGAGGGGGTGTATTCATGGCGAGCGCAAAGCTAGCTTATGCATCCGTATATGTAGGTTTTGGCTCAGCTAATTAAATAAGGCAGCTGAACCCATCATGCATATATATCAAAACTTCATTGGCGCCGCATCTATTCTTCCCTCCACTTTAAACCAATTAGCTGAAAGATTAGCGAGCTCACGTGTACCACATTTTCGAGATATTCCTTGCGTGAAGCGTACGTGATGCTCTCGAGAAACTTCAGCCTCATTTTCCAGCGTTCGATCCTTTCCCGCCCCAAGCCCCTTTTTGCAGATATACGAGACGCTGTGTGATTTCAGGCGATGCCCGAGAGGCCTGAGGAGGTCCGGTGCGCGCCGTTGGCCCGCCCTAGATTTTGGCACCCAGAAGGGCAAACGAAGGCCTGGCCCGGCCCGGCCCGGCTAAACAGAGGGTCCAACAGGGCCCAGCCAAACGCTCGACCCTGCAGCACCGCACCGCTCCGCATCGTGGCTGCAGCGTGAATGGACTCGTGTAGCCATGGGCGGATCCACCTTAAGCCCGATGGGGGCTACTGTAGCCCCTATTCAATTATGTCATATCAAAGTAAATCTTATTTTCACCATTGATGTCCCTTCTAAATTTAATTATATCTCTTAAGAGTGTGTAATTGTCCTCTCTTAACTTCTTTCCTGCCTCCACCACTGCGTGTAGCTTGGTCGAGCTTGAATGGCAAGATCTAACAACGTGATCATTCAGGAGTCTCTTCAAGATGCAACTTTGAATTATTGTTTTTATCACTCCTGAGAGGCTGAGACGTTTGCGGCAGTTTCTGACCCGCAACGTAAAAATTCTTCTACCACAACAAAACTACCCCTCCGATCCTAAATTGTTGTCGAAATATTACATGTATCTAGATGCTTTTTAAAAATAAATACATTCATATTTAGGCAAATTTGAATCAAAAATTTAGTATCAAGAGGGTGCCAGAGATGTCTGAAATAAAATAGCAATTCCCGTTGTTCCTTGTGTACTCGTCCAGCAACGTTCTCCGACTAGCTACCTCCCACGGCCAGCACACATTTCTTAGGGTGAACGGGTCATCTTCAATTCCTACGCATTGCGTACCTTCACTCTCACATCACTCACTCCTCCTACTCCAATCCCCAATCTCCTTCTACTAGTCCCCACCTGTTATAAATACGTCCACATCTTCTGTCTACTCGGCATCCAATTCCATCAGCAGAAAAGAGTAAAGAAGATCGTGCAGAGAGGCATTCAATCAAAGGAGCAAAGAGCCATGGCCACGCTTTCTCCCAGCTGCTTGCTTCTCCCCACTGCCATCATGGCCCTACTCCTCTTCTCCCTCCCGACCCCGTCCATCTCCGGCGACCCGGACCTCCTCCAAGACATCTGCGTCGCCGACCTCACATCCTCCGGCGGCCTCAAGCTCAACGGCTTCCCCTGTAAAGCCGCCGTCTCGGCAGACGACTTCTACTTCAAGGGCCTGGCGACCGCCGGCGACACCAACAACACCTTCGGCTCCGCCGTGACCGGCGCCAACGTGGAGAAGCTCCCCGGGCTCAACACGCTGGGCGTCTCCATGGCCCGGATCGACTACGCGCCCGGCGGCGGGCTCAACCCGCCGCACACGCACCCGCGCGCCACCGAGGTCGTCTTCGTCCTCCACGGCGCCCTCGACGTCGGCTTCGTCACCGCCGCCGGGAACAGGCTCTTCTCCAAGACCCTCGTCGCCGGCGACGTCTTCGTCTTCCCCCGTGGCCTGGTTCATTTCCAGAAGAACAATGGCGATGTTCCTGCCTCTGTCATCTCGGCTTTCAACAGCCAGTTCCCCGGCACGCAGTCCCTCGCCATGGCGCTCTTCGGGGCGAACCCCGAGGTGCCGAACGATGTGCTTACCAAGGCGTTCCAGGTTGGGACCAAGGAGGTGGAGAAGATCAAGTCCAGGCTTGCCCCCAAGAAAACAGCTTGAGATCGAAGATGTTGTTCCTGCATTGTTGATTCGATCCTCATTGAGTCATTGTGTAATGCTGCCTGGCCTGCACCAGCTGCAGCAAGTACAAAACTAGCTAGTAGGTGTTGCTTGTAATAAGACAGGAGATCGTTTCTTCATTCCAAATTCAATCATTTGACTATTATCGTGACTTGTGTGCTGTATCATGAGCCATCTCCTCCTACGTTTTGTCCACTCATTTACTTTCTCTCTGTATATGATGACTGCATAGAACAGAAAGGTACTACCCTTATATCTCTGAAAATCTGCCAAAGCAGACGCAAAAAAAATAAAAAAATAACGTGTGTTTCCAAGGATTAAAGCACCGTAAAGTAATCCCTTTGATCCTAAATTCTTAACTCAAATTTGCCCAAATATGGATGTATCTATTCTTAAAATGCATCTAAATACATGTAATATTTCGACAACAATTTAGGATCGGAGGAGGGAGTACATGAAGATATACAGTATCATTCAACAGAATGTAACTAAAGTTAGTTAAACGATAAAGACACAGAAATTCAATCATTTGACTATTATCGTGACTTGTGTGCTGTATCATGAGCCGTCTCCTCCTACGTTTTGTCCACTCATTTACTTTCTCTCTGTATACGATGACTGCATAGAACAGAAAGGTACTACCCTTATATCTCTGAATAAATGTGTTTTTTCCAGGGATTAAAGCAGTGTAAAGTACATGCAGATATACAGTATCATTCAACAGAATGTAGCTCAAGTTAGTTTAACGATAAAGACACAAAATTTTACACTGTGCAAGTTTCAAAGGTGTAAAAGCTCAAGTGGGCAGAGGGTGGCATGCTTTACGGGGAAAGCACGATAGGGGACCCTGGGAATAGAGCACAAGGACCCGTCACTTTCGCATCAAGTAATTCCATGACCCCATACCTATATAGACAGAAAGCATGCTTCAACAGCATGCATACAACTAATGGAGGTTGCTCGATCAGGTTTATTTTTGAGTATCTGGTAAAACTAGTCGGCAGTGCATCTGAACAGGTTAGTGCTTATATCTAGTGGCATTTATTTTTCTAGATACTTGTATTAAAGTTGGCTAAATATATTGAGAGAGACGATAGATGGAACAAAAGTATTGGTGTTTCTAAAAAGACGATAAAAATGAAAACACTCATCCTCATGATCTTTTCATACTCTATCAGGATATAATTTGGAATATAATGTTTACTTCATATTATTACTTCAAATTTGGAATATAATGTTTGGAGGTTATGTGTTAAGAACAGTTCACGCTAGTGTAATGCCCCGCGAGTGGCACCGAGAACTTTTTGTGAATACTAATTAATATGGAATTGCTAAAATGAAGGTATATATCAGAAATTTCTCAAAGTTTTTTTTTGTGGGGGAGGAATTTCTTAAAGTTGCAGTCACTTTTTTCGTTTCAACACTTCTGTGAAGTTTTAGGAAACAATTTAGTCACAAAACGAGGCAGACTCCATATACATCTATCTTATTGGTCTCAGCTTGGCATCTGCATCTCTGGCGCGGTGTGGACGAGTGAGGATAGACATTGCAAAACGGTTTCCAACGCCCAAGAGGCAGGAACCAGGCGCCATAGAAGATGGCCAACTCTCTTCTTCTTCTTCTTCTTCTTCTTCTTCTTCTTTTTTTGAGGTGAGATGGCCAACTCTAGGGAGGGGACAAGCGGCTGCTAGATGATGCAGAAGCCGACATAGGTGGGCGTGCTCCGAGTATACATCTCACTTGATTGCTAAGTACGGTCCACACTTGAGAATCTTCAACAAACTTAATCAATTTACACGGATAGACACTATCTGTGGTGCCATATATTGACAATTCGATTTTTCCACTTCTAGGAGGCTGCCCACGCATACAACCACAGCCACTAGCTCATTTCCTAAAAATTTAAGAAAAAACCTAATTAGGACCCACTTAGGCAGCCGAAATGATGCAGTACACCTTGCCTGGTGTCCGGTTGGAAATGCCACCGCGCATGGCTTGTGTTCTAGCTGAACACTAGACAAAGGTATATTGCTTACATTTCAATTAATTGTCTAAGTGGGTCCTAACAAATTTTCAGGAAATGGGTGGCTGTGGTGGTGGATGGGCAGCCTTTTATGAGTGAGAATGTGTTTTCACGTACATACTAAATGATGCTCTGCACGTTATTGCGAAAAATATTTTAGTTAACATACGGAAGTATTCAAAATTAAAAACATATACTCTTCACTTAACGAGAATAGCTAGATGGCAAGTAACATGCTGCATGCATGTGCAAAAAATATGAGTTTTCAATAAAAAAAATTCCTTTTTCTCAATACCACATGGAGTATTTCTTCAGATCAGCAGCAAAGGATCAACGATGCTATTCCACGGTAGATTTATTCGAGGCGAACACAGACACAAACACACTCGCACACACGCTAAACAACAACAACAACAACAACAACAACAACAACAAACCACCCTCTAAAAGGAGCCTTCCATCTCATCCCTGAACTCCTTAAGATGCTTCTCCTCCACGCACTGCGTCATGACCCGAGTCCCCTTCACCGGCGCCGGCGGAGCACCGAGCACCGCGACCGCCATGTAGTCCGCATAATTGAAAGGTATAACATGGCTAGGCACGCCCCAGCCATAGTCCACCTCCAAGAACCCAAGCCTCGTCCAATCCGACACAAACAACACATTATGCTCAAACCTCAGCTCATAAGGATCATCCTGCACAAACTTCATCTTATCCCCAGCCCCTCCTCCTCCTAAACCTGACGCCCAATCGGCGAACTCCAAAGGCAGCCTGGCCTTCCCGTCCCTGATCATCCGGATAATACCAAGTAAATCCTTGCTGCCGGCAACATCCCCAGCTCTGGCCTTCACGGTGACCGGGAAGAAGCAGTTGCCGTAGAAACCTTCGGGGAGAAGCTCTCCGAGAAGGTGCCTCGTGTTGGCGAAGAAGCAGACCTGCACCTGGGCCTCTGGGCCGTACCTTACGGCCCGGGTTCGGGCCTGCCAGACCTTGGCCACGGCGACGTCGAAGGCCGAGCAGTGGGTGCCCGTGGCCTTGAGGTACTCGGCTTTGGCGTGGGCGATGCGGTCTGGACGGATGTCCGTGGCGAAATGCTGGAAGCCGAAGGATTGGAAGGATGGTGGTGGGCCGGGAGGGAATTTGGGCGGGTTGGGGATTGTGGCTCGGGCCCATATGGGATTCACTGTGGGCCTGTTTAGGCCACGGGCGAATTCGGCGATGGCGTTGATGAATTGGGCCGCGCCGAGCCCGTCTGCGAAGGTGTGGACTGCTACCAGGCCCACCACAAATCCTCCGCAGCTGAATTCGGTCACCTGTTGAATTGCTCCCGGAAATTAAAATAAAAACAGAAGGTACAGAGTTGAAAGCTTCTGAATGATTGAAGAGTATGGACACTTGATTCTAAAAATAAAAAAATTGAAGAAAATTCACACTTGTGAATTAACATAAACCATGGATTTGTATATATCCACGGTTGGAGAGTACGCAGGCACCGGTAAGTAAAGGCTACCTAAACCATTAATCAATACCTTGTGTTAATTAATTAGTGCTTCAGTTGTTGGACATATGTGGTGCTTGCTAGCTATAGGTAGCTAGTTCGTGGTACTTTCTATCTTCCACTATACCGACAATGCATTGTGGTACAGTTCCATCTGGCAGTAGTACTTCATATGTGGCACGGTTCAACCACTTTGGGATGTGATTGTTTAAAGGGCTACTCATTAATCTTACTGTCTTGTGCCAAAGTGTCATTTCACTCATCAACTGATTTTGGATAAAGGAGATTAATTAGACTCACATCAGTCACTTGGCTCGTCTTTCACTCATCTAAATGGAACAAGCTATGCAGAGGCCGGGGCGATTCCTTTATTTCCAAAAATAAAATAAAATGGAACAAGCTAGTCTTGTGTAGACATGAGTCATGAACGCAACAGATTCCTGGCTCAGTGGCGTCGGAGTACGTAGAGTTTGACAGCACAATAATCTTTGCACAGTTTTTTTTTTTCGGGTAAATAATCTTTGGACAGTTGTTGCCAACATTCCTTCTTCTAAGTTCTACATATATTAATTCTTTCTCCAGTCCTTATCATGGACCGCAGCTAGCCCAATATAGTAAATACATGTGGATTAAGTATGGTGATAAGAGGAAAATATATTAATTAGTGCTGATGGTAATGCCCTTTCGAGCTTAAAACCTATAGGTACGTACACAGAACGACAAACACATCTTCGTCAAACATACCCGAACTACGTATAGTTATATGCATGTTGTTAGCTTTAGTTGGTGATACGGCGAATTGGATTTTGCTTACCGCCGTTGATCATTACACAGTAATTAAACAGACATTAATGAATCAGAGCGACGTATTTGGTTTGATTAAGACAAAGTTTTAATCAAGAATTGGTTAATTAACACAGAATTTTTAATACATGGAATTTATAGCAATAGTTGTCTTTAAAATTTCTTACTGATAATTATGCTTTCCTATAATTTAAATTACATTTTATTTAAAATTTATTATCGATAATATTCCGTCTTAGCGAAACTAAATACGCCAAAATTTGTGAAAAGAAGCGGGGACCTTTTAGAACTTTATGATTTTGCTCACTTTTGTTGCCTAAAATACTGAAGATCACTATAAAACCTAATCTCCTATATCCTTTCAAAATTTGTGAATTTTTTACTAAAATGTTAATGCTAATTCTACTATGGAGATGAGGATGATTATTTGGATGTTATCAAACAATTACTACCTCTGTTCCTATCCTAACTTTATCCTAAAGTCAAACGACCAAGTTTATAGAAAAATCAATCAACATTTAGAATGTTAAATAAGTACATCATGACAATATATATATATAATAAAACTAATTTAGAGTTTGTAAATGTTGGTGGGTTCATTTATAAACACGGTTAAAGTTTAAGAAATTTGATTTAGAACATAAACTTCTGACGTTTAGAAAACGTACGGAGGGAGTATTACACGTCCTTGAGAAACACTAGAATTGATGCACATATATCAGGAGTCCTGCATATATACCTGCATCATGACCGGAATGCTTGTAGGATCCAGCTCTCCCTCAGGGGCGGTGGGGAGCAGCTCCTCCTCGCAGACCACGAGAGGGTAGTCCAGCTCGTTCACGTCCTCCAGGTTACAGCCGGCGGCCGCTTCAACGAACCACGCTCCGTCGCCGGTGCACGCCACGCCGCAGTCCGAGCCGGAGCCGCCGACGACGAGCCGCCCGGCGAACGCGGGGTACTCCACGAGCGCGCGGGCCAGCGCGGCGCGGATCACCTCGGCCGGCCTGCTGCAGGCGGCGCCGTCGCCGTGCGGCGGCGGGCGGAAGACGTGGAGAGAGCGCACGGTGTGGCGCAGCCCGGGCACGCGGTCGATGGCCGACAGCTCCAGCAGCGGCGGCGGCGTCTGAGGCGTTGGCGTTGGCGCGGCCGGCTTGACGAAGGACTGGGACTTCCTGTTCACGGTGCAGATTTCTGCCATTGGTAATCGCGCGAGCGTGTCCGAATTGAAGGATGGCTGGCTATGGAGTGAGTGATTCGAGCGAGAGCACGATAGGCGTATTTATACACGAACGGGCACGAAGAGTTGTCATCATGCATGGCGTCACGTTAAGGAGAGAAGCTAGCTATCTAGCTATCCCCTAGCCAGAAGAACAATTAGTTAATGACAATTTTATACACATTATAAAAAACATTTCCATGTATGTTTCTTTAATTTCTCCCCAAAGGTGACAAATCAGGTAAAAACCTCTACTGTATGAAAACTCGTAAACATTATTAGATCTCAAATATACGGGTCTGCAATATATATCGATGCTCATCCATATGAAATTGTAAAAGTATGTACAGTATATTGCCTTATTATTGGTGTTTTTTTCTCTCTGTCTATATTACATCTTCTTGTGGAAACTTATGTATTTCTTAAACAAAAGTTACAATTAGTACTCCCTCCTTTCGTAAATCAAACAGTCTTTCTTCCAAGTCAAATTTCTTAAAAGTTGAACATGTTTATAGAAAAATATTCAACCATATGTAAGTCTAAATTATTTTTATTAAATTTGTGATGATATGATGATATATATATGTTTTCATAGTATACTAATTTGATGTCGTAGATGTTAACATACTTTCTACAAACTTGATCAAACTTGAAGAAATTTAACTTGAGACAAAACTTTTAGAAGACAAAACTTTTAGAAGAGAGATAGTGATATGCATCGATTAGATTGCGTTTTCACTTTGTTTTACAGGGCCGATCGCTTCAGCCTTTTATTGGTTGACTAGTCAGTTGTCATTGTGGGCTGGCCGTTTCAGCCGTTGGGTGAACTGGGTGATCTCAGAATGTATTTTTTTTACGGAAAAAAATAACAGATTTTGGTGTCTAGCTATGCATACTGCACAGGATCGAGGGGCTCTTCGAGCCGGCGAAATTAGATTCCGCTTATTCCCAAAACTGCGCTCCATGGCGAGCTTTCCTTGAAGGAATGTAACAACGAGCAGTTTCTGTGCGAGGGATGGACGAGGGAAAACCGTGGGGGCGTCTTGCAGCTCTTCAGTTTGGATATGGGCTGGACCTGCAGGCCCTTTTGTGCTCAACTGCAAGATGTTCTGCCATTCTAGCAATTTCTTTTGGGGAAACATAGAAGCACTTGCCACTGAAAGTTTATTCTGGTTTCCCGGTACCAACTATTCCGAGTAGCTCTCTCTAAATAGTTGTTGGCCTCTCATGATCTTCCTCTCTTGTTTAAGAAAAAAGTTGCATATTTGTATGTGTAAGATCTGGAGTCTAGGAAGGATTGACATGCTGCTATATATTAGCCAATGTGAAAGCCAGTATGTGTGTGTATATATATACTCTATTATACCCCGGTGTAGAATAACTATTCTGCACCTGGTCAGTCTTACGAGCCGGACTCCACCCGATCAAACCCGTTGTAATTCACCTGAACCACGACGTAACTCCTCTTGTTGTTTTTACAACGACGGTTTTCCCCTGAGGCCTCGTTTGGTTGTGGTGTATTATAGTGTGTTTGAGAGTATTTTCCCCTAGAGTATTTGGTGAAAAAAATTCCAACACCAAATACCCTGAAATACACTTCCCAAAAAATACACTACAATCCCTTTTCTCAAGTGTGTTGTTTGGTAGGCAGGGAATTAATCAAGCAGGTTATGGTTGTATGTCTGATTCACGCAGCATTACAGGAAACTGAAGCTTTCTTTAATGAAATAGTTCGATTACGCATCAGTTCACCACAAAATCTTACACAACAATACATCAACTGAAGCAACAATTTAACTTAGGCTTACACAACAAGTGATGGAACAAAGTTTACATATAGCATCTGTTTCAGATTAATATCATTCGGAAAAAAGTAAAGCGTTGTCCCTTCATGCCGATCTGCACCACGATAAGCCAAAATTGTAGCAGCCTCAACTAATGGACCTGCAACAATCATCAATCGACAACGTTAGGTAGTCAAACATATATATAACCTAGAACTCAATATATAATCAGACATACAAACAATTGTAAAGAAGAATGGTCTGAATGATGTATTTTGGTTGTAGGTAGTGGCCATTGGTCAGGCTACACTGCAGTGCATTACAATCCTAGTGTGCTCAAAAATAAGAGTGCAGAAGGGGGAAAAGAAGCAAAGTAGAGTTGAGGCTACAACTACATACAGCATATGGAGCTACAATCACAACTAAGAAACACATTTCACCAATTACAAGTTGCACACGCGTCACCACCAGTAGCAAATATGACTATATCACAATCCAACAGATTAAGATGGTGGACACATCAGCCACAACCGAATAGAAATAAATCTTCAAGCTGCTCACCAGGACAGAAATGCTACTGCCTGCATTGGCTAAAGACTGATCATACCAAGTAGTTTAAACATGTGCAAAGCATGTAATCTCTCTGCTTTGAGCTTCATTGCCAGTTCTTTTGTAGCAAAAATACAAAAGGCATGGTGTTTTTAATTTAGCTACAATGATCATTTATCTTCGAAATTGACGAGAGAAAAAAAGGGGGAAGCAAACTTGTCAAGCTGCTGCACATGTCTTTTGTATGATCTGATCTGTAACGGCCGGCTCTTCTAGGGATTAGGTACAGAGGCAGAATAAACTCAACTTGCACTAACATACCTAATTCATTTGCCAGTAATTCATTTGCCAGTATCAGGGCTGAGGCACATGATGATGAGAACTCCGAACTGTTGTACTGTAAAAAACACAACTTGCACTAACCTACCAAGATGACCTAAATCTGAAGCATAATTGACTGCTGATTTAACGGATACTTGGCTTATTATGTTACTCGGGCTCTATAATGAACCTGATCCAAATTATGTGGTTTATCAGGGTTCAATAATGTTCTAAATAGTAAATAGCTGACACTGTTTTGGATATTGGGTGCATATGAATAACCTGAGTTTGCTATCCTGAGTTCTGATTCTTTTCTTGTTAGTTGAATCTCTGATACTAAATACTACTCTAATTAATCAATAGTCATGGGGCAGGCCTATGCTTCTGTAATTTCTTAATTAACAATCACATACACAAGCTAGTAGGTTCTGTTACTACATGAGGATATTCAATACAGCGTAGCGTTTCGCTGTAAATGAACAAATTCAGAAGTATATAGGTCGGACAGTGCCATCAGGGCCTTCCAATCAAAACGTTCAAGAAACATAAAAAGGTCACGAGACCAGATGTCTTCCTAACCAGCGAACAATCCCATGGATCTTAGGCCAAGAGCAAAAAATCTTAGAAGAGCAAGAACCCTAGACAAACCTCGGCGAGTCAGGGGAGATGGTGGCAGGACCGGCAGCGGCGGCGGCAGTTGGACTCGTCGGAGTCTCCAGGACTTGCGACTCGTCGGCGTCGCCCGAGAATTCGTCGGCCGCCGCGGAGTGGTCGGCAGGACGGAGCGCCAGCCGGGATCGAGCTTCGCAACTTCGCCTCCGCGAGAGCTCGCTGCGCCGCCGAGGACTCGTTGGGGTTGCCGTAAGACTAGTCGGCGGCCGCGGAGTCCTCGGCAGGACGGAGCGCTTGCGCCGCCGCGTCTCGGGTAAAAAACGCGAACCCCCCTCGCGTCTGGAAAATTGGCCCAAGAGACGTGTATTTAGGGTTTTTTATGGGCTTACACGGGTTGATACCAGACTGCCAAATGAAGTATTGAGTGGATTTGTGGGTAAACTAGCTTCTGGGCCGGTAAAATACAAGGGTTTTCTTCGAATTACCGGCCTGCCAAACGAGGCCTGACTGAGCCCACCTTTCCCTAAAAAAAAAAGCCCAAAATCGTGCGTGTGGTTCGGTTGGAATCGGGGTGGCGTTCCGGCAGCGACTGGCGAGCGGCCGCGGTTGGGGAACGCGGCTGAGAGGGGCGGCGCGCGAGAGCAGACGCTCGCCGCCGCCGCCGCCGGCGGTTGGGGAAGACGCAGTCGGCGGCGGCTGGGAGGAGCAGCCGGCGGCTACCACCACATCACCGGCCACCACCCCAAGGTCCACCGCTGACGGAAACCAGCGTCCTATCGACGATGTCTTCCCAGAACTGCAGCGATGGCATGGAGCTTAGAAGAGCTAGATTAGGGAGGGGTTGTCATGGCTAGCTGCGGCTCTTGTTGGAGGTACCGTTCTCTTCCCCTTTGTGCTCTAAATCACCTCATCTTTCTCTTCTCCACTCCGTCTTCTTGCTCTGTGTTTCTGTAAATTTTCTTCTCAACTCCTTCTTGCTGCCGCCGCCTAGGGTTTCTCGCGCCGTCGCTCCTTGCTGCTACAGCTGCCGGCGCCGCTGGTTGCTGCTAGGTGCCGCTGCCGGCTGCCGCCGTACTCTAATCTTGCCTCCCGTCGCAGCCACCAGAACCTGTGTGTCCTCGTTGCTCGTCCACCAAGGAGGGAAAAAAGGAGATGGCAGGGAGATAGCCAGCACCCCTGTTGCAGGTTTGCTCTGTCCGCACAAGCAGGACCTGGGAAGAGGGATAGAAAGACAGAATTAAAGAATAGGATTTTGGAAACCCAGGTTCACCATGGTCATCTCATCTCTAAATGAAGTTTCTCACAGCAAAGTAGTCCTTAATTAGTCCCTAGATTGGTGTTCGTCCCTTGTTGTCTGTGTTTACATATTAAAAACTGATTTGAGAAACTAATTCGAAAGCTGCTATTAATTGGTTAGTCATATGAGGGTGGTCACAAAAGGAGAATTGAGCTACTCATAACCATCTTTCTAGCGGATCTGACATTGTATAATTATTTCCGTATTCCTTGAAGAAAATCAAATTAAATGGAAGTGCTTCCCCGTAGGAAACAACCAAGTTGGAATATATGTTAAATAATTAGCTTATTCTTGGCTAATGACAGTATGCAGTGCTCTACCAGCTTAGCCTAGATTTTTTTTTTCTTGTAGGCTTGTAGCTCTAGATTAGAATAATGTCAATTAGGCACCTTTACAGGAGGGTTCATCTCATATATACATATTGTTGGTGTAAAGAATTATAGTTGTAAAGAAATTTTCCAAACCAGCAGGTCACCGCCTTGCTGTGCCGTTTGTTTTATCTTACCGGCATTCACATTGCTGATTAAAGAAATCCTTATGCTATACTATTCCTCACGATTCCTTAACTCTTCTCAGGCAGAATCACCTTCACCTTCTCGGCTTAGTCAACCAATTGCAGGTAAACAAAATTTTTGGTGCTTTATGTTTATTCCAGTATGAACTGCTGCCTATCTCATTTTTTCTTTCTATCGCTGTTGAAGGGAATAATAGTCAGGGAAGTTTGCCTAACCGTACGGCTTTTCCTACATTTCAGTGGTGTGCTATCCTCTATATTTTTGGAGTCTTTTTTAACCTAGAGAAAATCCTACTTGGTTCAAAACTGAGTTTCAGATTGCACACTACTTGGTTCTTTTGTCTGACAAATAGTTCGGCAGAAGAACTATCTAAAACACCATACTGAGCTTGCAAGCAAAATAAAGAAGTCTAGGTGTGTTTATCCTTAATTTCCTTAATACTTATAATTTCACTCTGATGGCTTTAAATTCTCCTTATTCAAGTAATTCTCGGTGTATATCAAAGCATAATCATGTGAGGTGTGTGCAAGGAGAAAAAGAAAAATCAGAATTGACTTCTGTGCTGAAAGAGTATATATGTATGGTTGCATGCTTTAATTGGAATAGAGAGATGTTGATTCTAGCTAATGCTTGCTTTATTTGTTATGTACCAGGCATATGACTTGATTTGTATTGTAATATATAGTCAGACTTCATGTAAATTGTCAACTGATCTAAAATAGAAGTGTGAAATCTACAATTTTGAAAGATAATATATGCACTTCTTTTCTCTTCAGGATTCGGTTTCAGCGGGAGCAGGGCGCACTGGAGTTTCTTTTGACGTCGTTATGAAATCAGGAGGCTGGGGTGATATTACCAAGGTGGAAATGGATCCATTGTTGTTGCCGCTGCTACTGGAAAAAAAATTCTTGCTGTTGACGCTTGCAGACTGAAGCTATCGCAGCTGAAATTGTTATCTATTTGGCAAATGATCTCGCTGTCTCTCAAAAAAAGTTGGCAAATGAGCTTGGTGTTTACACGCCTATGAGATTTTCTCTTGCTTTAGCTTGACGGCAACCCATTCATCCATCAGAAGTTCCTTGTGCTCTGCTGTGATTTGAGGTATTGTCTTCCTTCCCTGGTGATACTCTCTTCTCTATCCCCTTGTGCCTAATTGCTCAGATGGAAATGCCCCAGGTTGTGATTCAATCAATGAAGAAAGAAAATGTATGCCATGAAAAGATAAAGGCTTGTTATATGGCTTACTTCCTATATTTGTTGATCTGATAATTGCCCAAGAGGATCTAGATTATATCTTGCTGTATCCAGATGAAGTGTTGGATTACTATACAATTTCAAATACCATGTCATAAAAATAAGTGAACTGACAATAGTGCATTTGGAGTAAAATTCACTAATAACCATCTAAAGAAGGCTCCACTGCACCAATTCAATTGAACTAGAGTAAGAAGCATAATTTTTAAGTACGTTCAGGACTATACATCCTCTGGAAGAGAAAATAAACAGGGAGAGAAAACAGTGCACATCCTCTTTTCTTATTTGTATTCGTCCTACTTTTCTTTAGCCGAGGCTGAAAGTAAGCATCTTGTGGTCATGTCTTAATGTTCTAATTCTCCCACTTTCCTCTCAGCTTTTTCCTTCAATCTTATGATAGCTTTTCACCTAAAAGTCACAGTATTCCTCTATTATTTACACACAAACCAGTTAATCAAAAGCTGAAATGATGTGAGTTAATTAGGTCAATAGCTGAACTGATGTGAGTTCATTAGGTTTTCATGTTAGTTGGCTTGCCCAATGGATATTAGTTGGCTTGCTCAACAGAAACAGAATTGTGATAATTTGGGATTGGGAAGGGGGACATATTTTAAGATTATAATATTTGTCTCAGCACAAATATAAGCAACAAGCTCTTATCTCTTCCACTATTTCATTCCTATAGAATGTTTGTTTTCATAAACTTTTATAACTTACAAGTAGTGTTTAGCCGGCACAATATAAAAATGTTAATAGTACATACACAAGATTGCTTCTGTCTTGCAATGTAGCCCTTCATATTATGACTCTGCATTCCAGGAAGTCTATGTGCTCAAAGAATAACCCTCCGTCATATTAGAACCCATGTTTAAATGGTCAATTCTTGTTCCAAACAAATTGTGGATCTATCCAAACTAATTATGGATCTAGATGAGGAGAGATTGCAAAACCAGACATATTGTTTTATGATTCATGGTTCTCACAATTTTGTCCGGTTTTCTTCAAAGTAATATTTTGCAGGTTGTTGCCTCTTGAAATGAGCAAATTGACCTGGGCACTTCTCATGACTCAGCTTTCAGGCAAATCATTTTCTATGACTGCCAGTGTAGGTCGGTTAGCTTTTTAACGCCTCTGTACCATGTTTTATTCTGAAAATATTGTTTGCATCTGAGGAAAATATGTTCATCTGTTTATCTGTCTCTCATGCTTGCACAAAAACTATGTTATAAGTTCGGTATAAAGTAGATCACCAATGATATCATCACCGTGCCATTTTGCTGTTCATATATCTGACGGGGTAACATATTAGCAGGCAGTAGCTAGCAACCTTACACTCCTTTTTTGGTTAAGATATACTCCTTTTTGCATGCTAAGCAAAAGGTATATAAATGCTTTGTCCGGAAATTAACATAAGCTTTTTATGGTCATCTGCAGATCATGCCATGATTAACGTGGCTTTTTCTTGAGAATATTACCACTCCTTCACTTAGGCATCAGCAGAGAATGTTGCAAATGGAGTATAAACACTGCAATCTCATCAAAAAAGACCTCTCGGAAGATCATTTGCCGAACAAATTGTTCTATATGCAAAGAAATTTCAACATCTATATGAAGTTCAGGAGACGGATCCTAGATAACTCTTGCAATTTGTCACGGCTCTCTTTTTTTTTGGGAAAATTTGTCACGGCTCTCTCAGTGTAATTAGCATTGGAAAGTGAAGTGATCACATTACCTGTTCCTGAAATTAGTTAACTGTGCTGAGTTACTTCTCAGCTCTCGCCCAAAGGAAAAAGTATACTTTGTGCCCGTTTACTTTCACTTAAGTAGAACTTAGGCATCACGTACAGAAGCAAGAGTGACACAAGAAATATACTCCATACAAAATCCCAATATACAGAATCTCAACATAAGAAGGTGCATGTAACATAAACTTACGCAGCATGCAAACATAAACTTACGCAGAATCTCACAAGCTCCCAGCAAGTCGATCGTTGTATGAGTGACAGAGTGAATTACACCCGGTGAATTAATTCTTCTCATACTCGTTAGAGAAAAAAGGATAACTCTCTAAAATAGGAATTGACAATATAAAATAATCACACAAGAGATACAATACAACATATATCGATGCCTGTCCATATCAAATTGTAAAAGTATGTTTATTGCCTTAATTATTGTTGGTGTTTTTCTCTTGGTCCACAATATATCTTCTCCTGGAAACTTATGTAATTCTTAAACAAAAGTTACAATTAGTACTTCCTCCGTTCGTAAATAAAAGTTATTCCAACTTTGTTCGAAGTCAAATTTCTTAAAACTTGACCAGGTTTATAGAAAAATATTCCAACATATATAACTCTAAATTATTTTTCTTAAATTTGTCATTACATATATTTTCACAATATACTAATTTGATGTCGTATATATTAACATACTTTCTACAAACTTGGTGAAAATAGATTTAACTTGAGACAAAACTAGAACATCTTATGTTTAAGAAGAGAGTTTTTTTTAATATGTATCGATTAGATTGCGTTTTCACTTTGTTTCTGAGGGCCGATCGCTTCAGCCATTTATTGGTTGACTACTCAGTTGTCATTGTGGGCTTCCTGGTAGGCTGGCATGTCACGCACCATTTGACATGCTGCTAAAAGGATGTGCACTTAAAATACTGAATACATCTGGATTTGATAAACGTGCTCTGAGCCGGTGAAATTAGATTTCCGCTTCTTTCCAACACCGCGCCCAATGGCGAGCCTCTACGAGCACCCAGCTTCTGTCCTTTGAGCGGCGCACCATGAGACGACGTCGGACAGTTATATATATTGTTGGGTTTGTCCAAGGATGCGGCTGGCTGAGCTGTTGGGTTTGTCCAAGGATCAATTACATGAAGATGCACACGCACACGACGATTACCGGATTATTGCCAAGGGCACGTCTAGTACCCTTTCTCTTTATTTCTTATCTCCTTACAAATCCCACAATCTTACAAGCCATAGCCCCAGGTGTATGTATATACAGAACGCCAATGCCTAAAAGACCTACACCTATTCGCCTCGAGAGACCGTCACTGATGTATGGCTGGGCGGGGACGGGCAGACCCTGCTCTTTCATCAGTAACGGTCGCGGCCGCGACCGAGCCGTTTTGTAGTAGTGTCAGACTACATGTCCAAACTCCAAACTGACATGGACTCGACCAAGTACCACCGAACAATACTAGGACAGAACTAGGACTCACGTTTTGGTAACTACTCTTTCTGATCCTAAATTCTTGACTCAAATTTGCCCAAATATGGATGTATCTATTCTTAAAAAGTGTTTATTCTTAAAAAGTGTCTAGTTACATGTAATATTTCGACAACAATATAGGATTGGAGGGAGTAATCAATATGGAAAAACTTTTCTAATTAATTAATTAAGGATCTACAACTGACTTCAGTATGTTTACGAACAAGAGACCGCGGCTAGCTAACCATATTAATTATATTGAAGTCCATATCCCGTCAGATGTCGCCACGACGCCATCTGCCGTGCACTGCGTTGCGCCGATGTGCCCCTTCGTCGATTGGTTGTCCGTGCGTGTCGATGTGTTCGCGTTGCGTGGGCCGTCGTGGGGACTCCGGAGAAGGCGAAGAAACTTGTACAAAGAAAACCGATTCATTTGCCCGTCACTAATTTCCTGTTACTAATGATGCATCATCAGTAACGGTCGTTCTACCCGTTACTTATGATGCCACCATCAGTGGCGGTTGACACCCCACGACCGACACTAATACATATTTCACGATTTAAAAAAAAAGCCGGCCACAAGCCGGCATATTTTGATCGTGGCCGAATAAAAAATCCCAAATCACATATTAAGCACCCCAAATCACGGATTACAGCAGTAAAAATCGCAAAAAAATAACGAAAACAAATCCGAAGCTCTCCCTCGCCGGATTCAGCCGCATCGCCCTCCATGGCAGCGGCGGCTCCTTGGTCGAGGCCGTGAACGCCGGATCTGCGCGGTCGAGCCGGCCGGAGCCGGAACTTCCTCCTCGCGCGCGGTTCTTCGTCGGTGGCGACGGCGCCTCCCTCCGGCTGCAGAGAGAGAGCATGAGAGAGAGAAAAGAGAGCCTGAGAGAGAGAACGAAGAGGGAGAGAGGGAACTTACCGACGGCTCGGCGACGCCCTCCTTAGCTCTAGCGGAGGCGTCTCGGGGGATCCGATGGCGCCGTTGTAGATGGCGGCGGGCGGTGGGGAGGAGGAGCCGCGGCGAGCTCGCGCAGAGGGCGACGACAGCGGAAGGGCTCGAGGACGGCGGGCGTTGGTGGCGGGGACGACGCGGGAGCGAGCGGCCGGCACGAGGAAGAGGGAGAGGGAGACCAGCGGGCTACGAGGAGAGGGAGATCGAGAGTTGGTGGCGCGCGCGAGCTAGGAGAGATAGAGGGAGAAGAGGGGGCTCGGGGAGAGATAGAGGGGGAGTTGGAGACGGCGCTGAGATAGGGAGAGGGAGGAAGAGTGTAGGTATTTATATCGTCCACACAAATCCTAAAAAATGTTGGACCAGCCCAATTAAGGAGATGGTTATCAGTGGCGGGCCTGGATGAAAGGGCGGCCACTAATGAGTGTTTGAGTGAATTTTCACATTTTTCACATTGAACCATTAGTGACGGGCCCTGCGTGCCCATTACTGATGACCCCTCATCAGTGACGGGTGTGGTACGCCCGTTACTTCGCACGCCATGTTAGACACTGCTGGTTTATCCAAGGCATGGTGGGGGGAGACGCTATTGACTTCGTGTCATGTCCTAAATCGTGTTCCCACAAAAGATAAAGAAGTCATTCCATACGAGCTATGGGAAAAGAAAAGACTCACACTTTCTTACTTACGGACTTGGGTTGTTTGGCGAAAGTCAATGTGCCAATTACCAAGAAATGTAAGTTTGGACCAAAAACCGTTGATTGTGTCTTTCTTGGCTACGCACTTCAGAGTATTGACTATAGATTCTTGGTTGTAAATTCCGGAGTACCTGACATGAGCGTCGGTACAATTATGAAGTCCAGGGATGCTACATTCTTTGAGGACATATTTCCCATGAGAGATATGCATAGCACATCTAGAGAGGATCATGATGTACCTGCTGAACCCGTCAGTTCAGAGGAACATCAGGACCATGGTGTAGCTCCTGAACCCGCCATCCCAATGAAAAATCTTGAACAAACACTTGATGAGATTCCTGAGAAGTATGACAATGAAGCCCCTGTTAGGGGTAAGCGACAAAGGATTGTAAAATCCTTTGGTGATGATTTCATTGTGTACCTTGTGGATGACACCTCTAAAACCATTAATGAGGCCTTTGCATCTCCGGATGCAGACTATTGGAAAGAAGCCATTCGTAGTGAGATGGATTCTATCATGGCTAATGGTACTTGGGAGGTCGTTGACCGTCCATACGGGTGCAAACCTGTAGGATGCAAGTGGATATTCAAGAAAAAGCTTAGGCCTGATGGTACTATTGAGAAGTACAAGCCGCGGCTTGTGGCCAAGGGTTTTACCCAGAAAGAAGGTAAAGATTTCTTTGATACTTACTCACCTGTAGCTCGATTGACCACAATCAGAGTATTACTATCACTGGCTGCCTCATATGGTTTGATCGTCCATCAAATGGACGTTAAGACAGCTTTCCTTAACGGAGAATTGGACGAGGAAATTTATATGAACCAGCCAGATGCATTTGTAATAAAGGGTCATGAAGGCAAAGTGTGTAAGTTATTAAAGTCTCTATATGGCCTGAAACAAGTTCCTAAGCAATGGCATGAGAAATTTGACAAAACTTTAACATCTGCCGGCTTTGTTGTAAACGAAGCTGACAAATGTGTATACTACAGCCATGGTGGGAGTGAGGGAGTTATATTTTGTTTGTATGTCGATGACATACTAATATTTGGGACTAACCTCAAAGTAATTGAAGAGATTAAGACTTTCTTGTCAAAGTGTTTTGACATGAAAGACCTTGGTGTAGCTGATGCTATTTGAACATCAAGCTCGTGAGAGGCGACAATGGTGAGATCACTTTATTGCAATCTCACTATGTGGAGAAGATCTTGAGTGGTTTCGGCTATGCTGACTGTAAACCTTCTCCAACTCCTTATGATCCAAGCGTTCTGCTTCGAAAGAATCACAGAATTGGAAGAGACCAACTGAGATATTCTCAGATTATTGGTTCACTCATGTATTTGGCTAGCGCAACTAGACCTGACATCTCTTTTGCTGTGAGCAAACTGACTCGGTTCAATAAGAATCCGGGAGATGATCATTGGAGTGCACTCGAGAGGGTCATGCGCTATCTAAAGGGCACAATGAGCAATGGTATACACTATACTGGGTACCCCAAGGTACTTGAGGGTTATAGTAATTCAAACTGGATATCTGATGTTGATGAGCTAAAGGCCACGAGTGGATATGTGTTCACACTCGGAGGGGGCGTTGTTTCATGGAAGTCTTGCAAGCAAACGATCTTAACCAGATCAACAATGGAAGCAGAACTTTCAGCATTAGATACATCCACGGTTGAAGCTGACTGGCTTCGTGAGCTCTTGATGGACTTGCCGATTGTTGAAAAACCAATACCTGCGATTTTTATGAACAGTTCTAAAGATAACATGAAATCATCAAGACACGTCAGGAGACGTCTAAAATCTATCAGAGCAATGAGAAATTTCAAAATAATAGCATTTGGGATATATCCTAACGGCTAAAAATCTGGCAGATCTCTTTACAAATGGTCTATCAAGGAATATGATAGAATCTGCATCAAGAGAGATGGGGTTGCGACCCACGTGAGTTACCATGACGGTAAACCAACCTATGTGATCGGAAATCCCGTGAATTAGGATCTGGGAAACAAGTCATTGGATAACTGAGGAGATTGTACATTCTTTATCCCACTCCGTTGACGATGCATTACTCTCGTGTACTGAATGTGTTTTGACGCGTTGTATTAATTTGCAAGGAAGATACTGTCATGTAGAGTAGTTTTTAAATAAGACACCTATATGAATCTGACTGCTGGTCATTAGAGTAGTTTGTCGGTCAATTTATTACTTGTTACCAAGACAAACCTCAGTCAGTCTGTTTCCTCGGTGTTTCTTTCTTTTTAGCATGACCCAGCGGGGGCGGGGACAGACATCTTTTGATCGATCGGTTGGTTGGTCAATGGATGATGGACTGACAAGATTGGAGGGAGCAGCGTCAACAAAAAACAGATCTTTTTGTCTGTACCTCTCTGTTCGCAATCGCACAACAAGGACCGCGCGAGACAGACAGTGGTGATGGCCACTTGATTAGCCGTGCTTCCTTTCGCGGCCCTTTCGGAGACACTAATCCACGCTTTACCTTCCTCTGCATAATCGCCCCCCTTCTTTTCCCCCACATCCACCATCCACCTGCACTGCATAGGAGGAGAGCAAGCGCACAGCAAGTACATTCGCCCTTGCTTGCCGATGAAGAAAGAAACCCATCGAGCGAGCGAGCGGCCTTGGACCCGCCGCGGTTAGTACCAGTATGAACTCTGTTTTCACTTGTCGCAAGTTTGTTTTAACCGAAACTTGACAGCATTGATCTGATCTGATGCACTTTAAGTTGCTTCGCGAAGCTGCTATTCACAACGTCAGAACAAGGCACGGAATGACAGGGGCAGTTGGGATTGGGAACAAACAGTGCAGGGTATGGCAGGGGCGGGGAAAGGAGAGGAGGCTCGCAGAAAGGACTGGAGAAAAAGTAAAAGGAACAGAATCATGTCTGAAACGTACACGTTGCCGAAGCGTACACCTTACCCTACTTTAGTGGAGTATCAAAACATTACCGAAGAAGCGAGACATGGAAAACTTTGGAATATTATTTATAACCGCGAAAAACATGAATCTTATGAGTAGGTTGCGTGACAACAACACTGTCACACTAGAAAATATATATATAGAAAAGATATAACTTTTGTTGACTGTCAAAGTTTTTCAATTTTGTAAAAAAAATATAGAAAATATATCAAGGTTATAAATCAAAATGAGATTTATCATGAAATATATTTTTCATGTTATGTTGATTTGACAGTGAATATGTTGATATTTTTTGCTATAAAAGTTTGACTGTCCGTGGTAGACTGGTAGCGGAAAATGGCCTAGGCATTAACGAAACACGAGGAGATTCAGATAATCGACCCGCTCATAGCTGTTAGTCCTTGAATTAAAAAAGGCTACGAGAGAATGGGCAAGTACCGGTGCAAGTAGAGAATAACACTTTAGAAACTTCGGAGAAGAATTTTAGAACAGTTTACAACTTGAATCGTTTGTTGCCATTTCTAAAACCAAGCGAGTGGCAAGGATAATAAGCAACATAATCAATCCAAGTAATGCAAGCAGAGGATAACACTAACACCTTTAGACCAAAAAACGACCGCAAGTGCCATGACTTGGGCCAAGGTTTTGCTAATAACAATTTAATGCCTTCAGATCGATACAGCCGCAAGCGACAGATCTCACGGAAAGGTTTGCTTCTGTGCTTAATTCTTACCGCGGCGCCGCCTAGGTGCCACAGGAGTAAACCCATCAGCATCAGGGACAGGCTTGGAGGGTTTTGGCTCGTCCACCACCATCTCGTCTGGCCTAACTGCTTCATTGCCCGCCATTGACGGCTCACCATCATCATCTGAGCTATCATCGTCATCATCAGTCACCATCTGCTCATGAGAAAGAGATCAATTAGTAAGAGAACAGGACAATTTTTTCTGGAAACTAACAGGGGGACGTGTTCTAAATATAGCCAAGTCCTAAGTGCCAGCACAAAAAAAAAAGAACTGCTGAACAATCGAAACCAAGTGTTCTCAATAAAAATAGGGTGTATTATGAATTGAAAATGTGAATTCTGTGAAAAAAGTCCGACATGCAGAACATACCTTCTCAGTATCCTTCTTTTTACTATTTTGTATTTTTGTGAACTTTAAGATGGAGTTGCACATGATTCCACGTATTTTCAGTTTTCGCCAGATATGTTGCCAACTAACAGGAGCTTATTGTGGAAGAAATCTAGTAGCAAAATTGACTCCAAGAGGTATATACGCTCGTACATACCAGGACAACTGCTACTAACAATGCTAAGAAAAAAAAGACTAAAATGACTTAATTGGTTTGTGCCTTGATTGATACAAGGTAAAGTCCTCTCTTATGTAGAGAGATGGATAACTTTGTTGTTAAGAAACTAATCCTATCTTTCCTCACAATATGGAACGTAACCAAATCTTATGCCTAGAAAATAGCAAACAATCTCTACTTTCCTAACATAAGATCATTATCTTTAATTTATTGCCTTGTGCTATACATGCACATGACACCAAGAATCCAGTAAAACCAATCCATTTTTTAAACTGTTTCATGCTGAAATTATCAAAACCAATCTTATACCTAGACGTAGGAGTAATGGTTGAAGATCACCTTGGAAAACAAGTGGTTCCCAAAAATAAAAATAAGTCTCAGAGGGTAGCAATCTCCAATTATCCCCGATAAAGAAACAATACAATCATATCACCTTTCCAAGAATTAACAGATCAAATTATCAAAAGCCTTTTGGAAGTGAACTGTGAGAGAACATCTTTGATACTATGTTGCAGCAGAAGTGAGATAAGATGTGAAAAGAGGAGCAGGACAAATTACATAACAGGAAAAATCTTGATCACTTGCTAGAAAATAAATTTGCAACTAGTATGTACCTGCCTACTTAGTGAAACAGCATTTCCTTGAACATGTGTATTCCTTAGCTTCTCAATCGATGAATAGTTGCCTTGTAGGCATCCTTCATGCATAATCAGTATTTGCTCGGCAACCTCTTTGTCACAAAACAACAATGAACTTAATAAAAACATATCGTGCACTATAAGAGCAAACTGAACACAAATTACATAAACAACAGAAACAATACAATATGCCTTGATTATTGTTAAGAAGTTTCAGCTTTCTACTACAGAAGCTACAGATGGAACAAAGAACCTCAGTAGAAACCCCCAAATAGAATGGGTCAACTGGGTAAGAGCCTAATGGTCCTTTGGTCCGAACAGGTCAAACCTTTCAGCCACAAACAAATAGTACAACCTCAGATATTCATTATTCCCTCACATTTTCCATGGTGGATATTCTCATTGATCCAAAAAAATCAAGCCCCTCCTTGTTACCTACCTGACGTTGCTTCCTTCTTCTCACCACCTATGGTGGCCTCTCGGCCACTTCTCCAATCGCACAGGCCCTGCATCTGGCTTTTTCATCATTCCTCCTCCGCCTCAGATGATAGCCTCACCTTCTTCCTCTCCAAAAGTAACCAAGGTCAACCAACCGGATCTGATTTGATTTCTCCGTTTGTGAAGTTGTGGAGGAGCTTGACCTTTGTGGTGAAATTTGTGGGAATGCACATTCATTTGTGAATGGGTCAGCCTGTCACCTCTAGGTCTTGAATCGAATCAGTGTTGTATTGGTGCAGTGCAGGTACTAGAAGAGCCAGATGAAAGATAAAATGGAGTGACCGCTATTGCGCTCATACAATAACCGGTTGCCATGGCTTTTGGATTTAGTTTTTTTTTTGTGTGTGTAGTGTAAATCAGGAGCTTTTATCTTCTTGATTCCCTTCAAGTGGTCTCTCTACTGTATCAAGCTAACAACAGCATTGGTCATGCCATCCCACATGAGCCAAAGGTGCACTGGGGCTGGAGTCAGGGCAAGGACACCAGGTGGGTCGACACATTATCTGAACTTTCCCCATCGATGCCAAGGGCCAGGGTCGCACCAGCCTACCAAACTCCCATCCTTGACATGAGTGTAGAATAAAACTCCGAAGAAAAATTAGCTACTACAAGTAATGTTTCGGATAGAACAGACATACTTCTAGGGATACTTGTCTGGCATGAGTTGTCATGATCAAAGCATGTACAATATGTGCAGACAAGTTGAGGTGTTCAATACATATTTGACATGAGAAAGAAGGTAATAACATAGAAGCTTCTCTATGGTTGTTCCAAGCAGGGTAAGGTCTTCTAGTGCATAACTGGTAAACTTCATGCGGAAACAGCCAGGTACTACGAAGTATGAACTACTGTATCATCTAAAATGAAGACATGAAGTAGAACATGCATCTGCCCATTCTAACTAAATTTTGCTGTCAGCGAAATTACACTCCACCGATGCTAAATCAAGACCGGCCCTTCTTTTTAAGTAAAGTTAAATGTGCAGTTAAACATCGTCAATATGAAAATGCAATAGGGCTACTCCTCGAAAAAAAAATGCAATAGGGAGATCGAGAACTAGTTCAGGGCTACCACAAATCTATCAAATTATAAGCTTGTGGCTGGTGATAAACATGTAGGAGAGAGGCAATAATTACCTCCTCAATACTACCATCCACAAAGTCAGAATTGAAGGTGCCAGATATTGCACCATAAATCATATTATCCAAGTCATCATAATAATATGGACCTGGAAAAGAAACATGAACAATATTTGATGTAAATGCAAACACAAAAAAGAATGACGCAAATAAATTCAAACCCACAAGCATATGGTCAAAACATGTAAACCATGCCAAAATCACTTTTCCAACCTATGGTCTAGATGAAATCACCAGACTACCTAAAATAAACTGATAACGTAGAAGATATTTGATTTTCCTTACAAAAATACTCCCTCCGTCCCATAATTCGTGTCGTTGTTTTAGTTCAAATTTGTACTAAAACAACACAAGAATTATGGGACGGAGGGAGTACATTCTTAATTAAAAAAGTGTACGAATAAATTGAATTATGCATAATATAAGTACTTGAGAACAGAAAGATCAATATTATCGACCACTAAGTAAAGGATGAACAGAATTAGTAAGCTGAGATGCAAATCATTACAAAGGTAGATATTTTTCCTATTGGTAAAACAACTCGGTAGCTCGAACCTAAATTAAATTGTTTCATCGGTCCATACCATGGATATGCCATTTTTTGGATGTTGGTGAGACTAATGGCATAGAATATAATCTATAATCCATAGAACTATAAACTATTCAGTTTGAACCAGAACTACAAATCAAATAGCCCTTTTTTTCTGCCACCGAATCCCTAAATCCCCGACAAGAAGAAACTGTTGCGGAGGCTAAATTAACACCGATAGAAGGGAGATACGCCTTTACTATCGTACCATGGCCGGAATTCCGTTTCTTCTAGAAGAAAATTCTCAGAGGATGCGGAATAGGAGGAGGAGCAAGTACCCTTGGAGTTGCAGAACCAGGAGAGGATGGATTCGGCGAGCTGATCTGCCTTGGCGCGGGAGTCGCGGCCGGCCTGCTGGTGCTCCACTGCAATCTGCAACGCCGTCCACCGCCCGAAGACTAACCTGATGCCCTCCTGGAGGGCCGCCGCCGCCTGGGGCGAGAGCGCCCCGCCGCCGCTAGTGGGTGCCGACATGGTGCTGTGAGCGTTCTAGGAAGACGGGCTTGGTGGTTGCCAGGGTTTTGGTCTTCTGGGAGTTTTCCTTTTTTCTAAGACGGCCTTTTGGGGTTTATAATTTTACTAAAAAAAAAATTCGTGCGATGCTACGGAACAACAGAAAGTGTATCAAGCACGAGCCGGTGGAGGCAAAGTCTGGGCATTGATTTTTCGATTGGATTGATTTCCATACTGAGATTGATACCGAGATTTTTTGTTTGGGTTCGGATTGATTTCCATACTGAGATGGATACGAAGAATTTTGGATTTCATGCTAAGGAGATTGATTTATTTTAGGACTGTTCGTATTATGTTGTGACAAATTTGGACCGTGCGATAACTTTCGGTAAATCTAAACCGTAGAATTTCTGCTACTGAAATCGTGAATAAGGCGGGAGGTAAAGAAAATAAGGGGCAGTGGCATATTGATTATAATTTTAACGAAGTTGACCGACCAACGCCGACCAACGGCGCCCACCCATCACCACCGATTCCAATTTAATATATTGTAATAATAATAGATATGAGAACAAAGAATCGTGTTGTTTTTTACTGGTAAAAAAAAGAATCGTGTTGTTTTTTACTTATTTCTTTTGTTGTTGTTTAGTTTTAACTAGTACAGCCACGGCCTCTTAATTTTTTTCGTTTTTACATACAAACCTAATGCACACGAAAATTCACGCTTATGTTTTGTTAGATGATTATTTTAAGGTTGAGATAAACCAAAATGTTAGGTTTCTATGTCACTACGTGGATAACCTCCTCCATCTGCTCCTGTGGCGTTGGCCCGCCCCTCGTCTGCGGTGTGGCAGGAGTCGCGGGGGCAGCCATGGCGCAGCGAGTGGACGAGGGAGCCGATGAAGGCTGGCGGTCACGGATCTCGTCGGATCCCGGACAGTGGCTCGCAGGGATTAGGGCAACGTTGGCAGCGGCAGCTTGCTTGGATGAGGGAGGCAGGGGCTCGCACGCAGTAGGGAGGCGGCGGCGTCTCAAGTGAAGGAGGGATGCGGCGGTGGCTTGCGCGGAAGAGGGAGGTGGCGCCGATGGCCCAACGTTGAGGAGATGGTACGATGGAGGTGGGGGCGAAAAGGTGCTTGGCGGTGTTCGTGACCCCTTTTTTTTGAGTAAAATGCACCGGAGGTTCCTATTCTTTCGCAAAAGTGTCAAGTACGTCCCTAATCTTTCAAAACGCACGTTTAGATCCTAATTGTTTGATAAGTGGTTCATCCCAGGTCCCTCAGCTATATGCACAGCTCCGGCCGCATGATGTGGCTGCCCCTAGGCTTTGGGCCCACACGTCAGGCGAGGATGTAGCGTTGCAATCTTACAGAACCCCCCCCCCCCCCATCTATTCTCCTTTCATTTCACGGCCCTCTCTCCTTCTCTTCACCTCACTCGCGTTCGAAGAGGCGACGGCTAGACGGAGGAGGGGGCTGGCGGCTCCGGCGCGATTGCTTGGCTGTAAATCATCCAAAACACTTGTTTCACAACATTTTGCTTTTTTCAAAGGCCGGTTATCAAAATCCTGAAAGGTGGTTGTTTCAACGTTGTGGTCCACGTTCGGTAAACACAAGCACAAAAATCAAAGTTTAAGATCCCAACAGAAAATTCTCGTGTCTACAAGAGTTTTCCCCCCTAGGAAACTAGGGTTCTCTCTCCTCTGGCAGCGGCCAGAGTTTTTCCAATCTACAGTCTTCGGCTCGGATTCCACGTCCGTTCCCATCTAGCACTACTCCTCTCGGGTATAAGGAGTGCTGCAGGACTCGGTGGTCTCTCGTACGGTTCAAGATGTCTACGGCAAACTCATCCTCGTCGAAATCGATGTATGCGTTGAAGGCCGGTGTGGCGGCGGGGAAGGCGGCAGCTGTGATGGCGGCGACAGAGTTACCTGGGCCCTCGCTGGTGCTGTCCACGGAGGGGGCGGGTGATATCAGATTGGAAGGGAGCCAGAGGACGGGAGATGGCGGCAAGGCTCGGCTGGCCGATCTGCTCTCGAGTCTTCATCTGCGGGAGGATGAGGAGGAAGAAATTGTCCTGGAGGAGTGTTTGGCTCAAGAAATATTTTCCAGCGAGGGGAAAATAGATCCTGTCGCACCAGGAAAACTAAGAAAAATTGCGGGCGTGCCAGTGTACTGTGTACACAAGAAAAAGGGAAGGAATCGTATATTTTATTAATCTGTTTGAGATTACAAAATACAATTACTCGTGCGCTCCATGGCCTGCTTGCACGGCTTGATTGACAAGGCGATTGTGGTCATCTCCTGGTTCACGGGTCCTCGGAAGGCTCCCGCTTAATTACTCCCGCAGGGTTAAACCCGCGAGAAACCTCCGATTAAGCTGATGTGGTCGTCTTCATGTCTTCGCTTCGCACCACCTATGCATGTACGGGTGGTGATGGTGTGGGTGCCGGCAGAACCCGTGTACAAGATAGTACACGCGCCGTTGAGCATGGCCTTAGCCGTGGCCACGCCCACCCTGTCGCCGAGCCTCATTGGTCTCGACAACCTAAAAGTGGAGTTGGTGTAGACGCATGATGCCGCTTGGCTCGGACATGCTGACGATTCGGCAGCTTCGTCGGGTACGCAGGGAATACATCCCGCGTGAGTGATTAATTGGAGAAGACCTGCAGGCCGGCGGGCGCCTCCCGCCGACATGAATAACATGTTGCTGATGACGATAGCGCTCCAGCAAACGCCTCTCGTGCTGAGGCAACCTGTACGTCGGCTTGATTTGTTCATCAAGGTAGTGCTCCGCCTGGAGCGGGCACTATGTAGACGTCGCCCATGCTCGCACCGTCACACACGATGGTGCTCAGGCGGACGTCGGCGGGTTGTCGATGAAGACGGCGCCCGGCATCGGAGATAACAGAGTATGCAATGTTTCGAAACAATTTAGGATAGGAGTGAGTATGTTTTATGGAATGAAATCGTTGGATACTCTGTTATCCACTGGACATTTAATTGCAATAGCTCTATTACCACTGGATATGCATGTCTTATGGAAAAATCTGATCCCGTTCTGAGATGCATGATCCATGTGACACCACTGATCATTCTTGATCAATTGCTATGTACGTAGATAGTTGCTACCATGATCACTGATCATTCTTGTCAAGTAGTATTTGCTTTTGCCATTTAATTGAATATTTTTGTTACCCAATGGACAATAACAACACATGCTTTTGCACGGATGACAAAGGACTGATCCTTGGCTTTACGCTGCTACCACGGTCCATGTTACTACCCATTGGACATTTAAGTGCATATACTTTTATTATCCAGCGGGTAGAAGGATGGCTCATCCCATTTAAAATACTTGTACATGTATTCATCCCATTAAAAATCCAAAGTACCTATGACCAACGACTCGGTATTCTCGGATCAATAAAATCAGTACTCTCGTTAATATGTGTTCGGTACCTGTATAAAAAACTCTCGGTACAAGAACATTAAAAATCTTAAAATTATCTCAGAGAAAGCAAATCACACCAATGAGGACCAACGACTCGGAACTCCTAGTTCGTATAATCAATACCTCGTGTTAATATGTGTTCGGTACCTGTATAGAAAAGTCTCGGTACGAGAACATTTTAAATCTTAAAATTATCTCAGACCAATGAGGACCAATGACTCGGTACTCCTGGTTCGTATAATCAATACCTTGTGTTAATACGTGCTCGGTACCGATTACATGTTTTCTTAAGGCTCGGTACCGATAATCAGTACCCGAGGTTTATTGAAGCGAAATTAAGCGCACACACGAGCACATTTTGATCCAGCAGCAATGTGATTAACAAACCAAATCATTTGCATAGCACTTCCATACAGACGTTCATCCAAACACGTGATGGCCGTAAACTCCATGAATGAAAAACAGAAATCTAGAGCTAACCTTTTCTAGTTCATAGAGGAAGATGGCTACGACCTGATAAACATAGCACTTGACAATAAAGGTGTAGGAGAACTAGCAATGATATATACTAGTATTAGGTATTGTCACAAAACTCTATTTTGTCAAGCATGGCTCCAACATAGCTTCAAACAAATTCAAATGTTCAGCTGTGCACTGTTATAATCTCAGAAAACTCTCTGTACAATAGAGGAGAAAAAAGAGTACTTTCGGGAGATTTCAGATAGCAGGACAGCATCTTCAACAAAACAAGAAGACCCGATCCTTCTTCCCAGCCAAGAATCAAGCACAGGCTGTTGGCAAAAACAACAGAAGGAAGAACACAACACCTGACACTGTCTGGACATTTCCAGGACGCAGAAGGCACAAAATGCTGAACCCAACAGCTGATTGGCTGTTAATGACCAACAAAAAAAAATACTTCTTGACACTCAACACAAACACCTTCAGAGACTGGACTGAGATTATTATTTTTCTGAGACAAAGATTAGTCTTCTCTCTTTAGCGCATCAAAATTACTCTGTTACAGACTTCCCAAAGCAACCACGAAATTGTTCTAGTCCTTATGCCAGATCTGTACGAAAGAACAAAAATGGATTTAGAAGGATGGATTACACAAAGAGGTGCAGTGTGTGCTTACTTAGATCTGGAGCACGGAAGAGGGGGAGAGCAGATGCTTCGTTGTGATTTTGGTGGCCAGTACAGGGAGCAGAGGCCTTCGTCTTCAACCAGAGAGGAGCTGAGGCCTTCGTCCACATCAGGAGCTCACACCGCCTGGTCTCCTTCTTGTCCATGTATTTCCACAATCTTGTGAATCAAAGAGATGCCGTAACACTTTGGCATGCCTATTCTAAGGCATTATCACAAACACATGTTGGGTGTGCCGAATAAATAAATTCGGTACCTCGGATTCTTCTAGTCATACCTCAATAAATAAGTGGTCGTTATCTAGAATTGAAAAGACTCGGTATTGGATAATAGTGTCCTGCTTGCCTAATAAATAACTTAGGTACCTTGGATTCTTGTAGTGGTACCTCAACAAATAAGTGGTCGGTACCTACGATAAATAAGATAGTGCTAGGATGAATACACATTTGGCAAAAATATCCTTTCGTGTCAAGGAATTTTGTATGTATGCTACGAACATGACACCAATAACCCCAAACCATGAGAACAGCAACAACAGATCATAAACATAGAAGATGTTCTATCGAATAAACGACAGCATGAGCCACCACGAGAAAGGCATAAACCACAACAATGTCATACGGTTTTATGATCAACAAATACCATACCTAATTCTATGGTACGCGGCAACTCATCACCATGCCACCAAAAGAAAACACATCTAGGGGACTGAACCATAAGAACACCCATAATTAGGAACCGGTTTTCTTGTGTTTGATACAAGTATAATCTTGAAAAAAAAAACTTTAGTCCTGAATTCATCGATCGGCGCCTCAACGAAGATGTGCTCGGTACCTCGAGTTCATCGAATGGGCGCCTCAATCAAAATGGCCGGTCTAACGAGCCGGACGGCCCGACCAGAACCAGACCCACGCCCCTCCACCGAGCCGAACGCCCGGACCAAAGCCAAGCGACGTAATTTCTTTAAAAAAAAATTATGGCCGGAGCGTGGCGACGGTTTCTCCCGAGCAGGCGTGCCCACCTCTCCCCTGAAAAAGTGGAAAAATCTTGCGGTTCCAGTGGACTCGGGGTCCCGTTGGCGAGCGGCTTCTGCTGGATTTGCGGCGGCGAGTGGTTTCTGCTGGAATTGTAGCGAGGCCAGGCGGCGGTGGCGGCGGCTGTGCTGCGGCGTTTGACGACGGAAGGGGCGAGGAGCAGCCTACCCCGAGCTCGCTTCTTATTTTGACGGCGCGGCCGTCCACGGAGGAGCAGCCCCGATATCAACCGGCGGCAGCGCCCGCCTCTCTCTCTCTCTCTCTCTCTCTCAGGCCAATAGCTTACAGGAGGTTCTCTTTCCTCCGGCGAAGAAGCTCCTCCCGGCGTTTAGCGAACTTGCCTCTCCATCCACTTCAACCTGGTCGGCGGCGGCTCCGCACGGCTCGACCGTCCAGGGCTATGGGGGACCCTCCCGCACAGGCAGCACGATCCCTGACCTCCCCGGTCCGCAGCCCTGCCGCCGATTAAGGTCAGCTCCATAAATAATTTTTGGAGACGAAATTTACTGCGCTGATGCTAGCTAATTTTGTAACGATTTGCACAGCAACCGGTCCTCATCCGCCCCTCACCGCGTGTTCGACGAGCCGCACGACGGCCTGCCCTCATCTACTGTCACAGTGAGAAACACCTGTACACGTATGATGATAACCTGTTCGACAGAATGCCTGTGAGAGTGATGTGTTTCTCAATCAAGTTTCCTTTTGTTCTTGCGAAGATGAAAATGAAGTTGATTTTATTTACCTTCACGCAAGCAATTCCAAGACGAGGAAGAGGACTTTCCATCTGTTTCACCAGCAGCAGTAGCTGCAGTAGTGGCAGTTCCTGGGAAGCTTCGATGCATTATATCGATAACAAATGGTTTTTTGGTTAAAACCATCTTCCTTTTTGGTAGATTCATGTTTAGCCGTTATTCTGCTTACTATGGTACTCATTGTTAGGATAAATTTGCTGATTTAGAGTTTGTTTACGAAGAGCTGAGAAGCTCGTTTTTCCCATGATCTAATTATCGTCAAACAAGTAGAAACAGCAAATACTGAAATTTATTGCATAGTTGCATTCTGAATCCTGTTATTGCTGGTCAAACTAATGCTCATACTTGATTTAAGTTTACTATCCTTTGGTTAAAACCATATTCATTTTATGGAAATCTCTTCTATTTTTTGCTAGTCTGATGGTAGGAATGGTACGCAAGAGCAATTGTTTTCTGAATTGCTTGAAGATATATAGTCACAAGTGGTTTGTTCTTTTCTTCATTTCACATGCCTTTAGGTCACCCCCTTCTGCTACTAAATTATGATTTGGTTTATGAAAACAACAATTAGATGCATCGATCTGAACTCCAGTTCTGAAACTCATCTATTGTTGTTGGGCTAGTACTTCAAACAGTCCTTGATCTGCCTGCCGTAGAGCCATTATGGAGGAGCAAAACTATTGTGCCATGTTTGCATTCTCTTCTCATCCTTCCTATCCAATAATCTTTTGTTCTTTTCTTAAGCCGGAGAAATTTGTGGTTTGCACTGCTTGACTGTTGTAATTTTCTTTGCCTGCCACATTTGCTTTGAGGTTACCATCATCTCAGATTGTATGTTGTAATGTCTCATTGTCAAGGTTCTATGGTGGTATCTCATTAATGGCTTCATTTGCTGATCTTCTGTCTTGATTTGCTTGGACCAGCTTAATATCTATTTCGTTCTAGTCTTACCGACATTCATATTACTGATAAATGAAATCCATATGCTATACTATTCCTCACGATTCCTTAACTCTCAGGCAGAATCACCTTCCCCTTCTCGGCTTAGTCAACTAATTGCAGGTAAACAACATTTTTGGTGCTTTCTGTTTATTCTAATATCGTCCTCGTTTTCTTTTTTTATTTGTTTCAGCAACTCTCAATCTTTTGCGTTTTGATGCAGTCTGATGTTTGTGGCAAGAAGACCACCACCAATATTAGTAGGCCAAAAGTTTCGAGTCCCTCAAATAAATTATTCATGTCGAAGAATTCCCGGCAGAAGGTTGTCATCGCTGTTTTTTTCATGGACCCAACAACCAAAAACAAGCAGGAGAAATAAACATTTGAGTTTCAAACTGCTTTTTCCTTTCAATTGCCCACCTAACAAAGGAGCCATCTGATTATCTCATCGATAACCGTATTGTTTTTCATAGTCCTATTGCAGTGCTTGTATGTTTTCATGGCTTGAATGTTAGCTTTTGTTAGTGAGATTATTTGATTTTTTTGTCGAGGGGAATCATATGATTAATTAGTAATTATTTCATTTGATTTGAGAGATAGATTGAGACAGCTTTCTTTAGCTGTAGACTGAAACAACTTGGTGTTTTGGTGTATATACAAAGTAGTATTGTCAACTTGGATAGGTTGGTTTAACTTCAGATATTAGTTTCGCAGCTTGCTGACTTCACGGAAAACTAGTGCCTGACCAGAATTGGAATGCAATGCTGGTGATCTGTGCGTTTTATATGTTCACTGTATTTGTGGGATATTATCCGTGCCACTGTCTATTCCTTTTTCTTTAACCTGGTGAAAGTGAAATGATTGTTTCGTGTTGGTTATCTATATGAAGTGAAGCAAACATGAGTTATTTTAGGCATATTGCATATTCAAAAAGCTTGAAGATAGCTTCAGGTCGGCCCTTCTATCATCTGTCCCTACTATAATATTGTTGTAATTATACATATTCAGTTTGTTGTTTGTTTATTTTGTGGTGACCTTTTTCCTTCTTCAACTTACGTCGAGATTCTGAATAAACATATCGCCGAATAATGAATTATGAAGGGACCAATGTGTTTTCTCGAGATATTTTTGTTGTTTCAGCTAAACTGGTTAGGCAGGACAGAGTACACGTGGACCTTAAGAACTGTGATTTGACTTAAGTAAACATTCACTATTTTAGGGCCTAAAGAACTGTGTTTTCACTGAAGTTAATATTCACTATTTTATAGAGATTGTGCCTGTTGCCAGCTGATGCATAAAGCAAAATGCATTAATTTATCTAGCTTAATTTCCATGTTCTTGCTCCATGCACTTAATATTGTACAGACTTCAGGTTGGCACAAGGCTTAGGTTAAAGTTTGGGGTCTCTAGTTTCAAGTGGAGATAATTGTTGGGAATCATGGGTATAATTTAACTAAAGTTTTATGCTGTCGGTAGGGTGCTCCTATGGATAAGTTGCTTATGTTGATTTTTCAAGTGGCAGGGTACAGCGGTCTTCCTGACTGTTTGAGTGGGGAGTAAGATTGTTCAGGCAAATAGTAAGTTATGTCTTCAGCAATACTTGAGGATGAAGGCCTGGTACGAAACAACTAAATGGATGATGTTTGCTTCTGTCCCATATTCTGATTATTGTTCAAGGAACAAGTGTCCTTTCATAAATATTTGAATGTTTTCCTTAGTTACATTTCTGTCTTCCATAAAATATGTTGTGTTTGCATTGATATGTCTACGAGATGCATCATTAGCAAGAGAGAAATGTCTATTACTCAACAAAATTATGTTTCCATATTAACAAAACTTTGTTTCTGTACTAAGCGACACAATGTTGTGAACTTTTTATTTAGTGTGATCTCCTGGGGTATGATTATCACAGGTGGAAATGGATGCATTGCTGCTGTTGGGAAACACCTCTATCTTTTGAATTTTTGATGCCTTGTGAATTGCAACTATTGTGTACCTGGCAAATAACATTATTTTTGTATTCCTGGAAGAAAACCAAATTAAATGGATGTGCTTCCCTGTAGGAAACAGTATGTTGGAATAGATGTATAAATGATTAACTTATTCTTGGCTAATGACAGTATGTAGTGGTCCACCAGCTTAGACTAATTTTTCTCTTGTAGGCTTGTAGCTCTAGATTAGAATAATGTCACTTAGGCACCTTTACAGGAGGGTTCATCTCATATATAAATATTGTTGGTGTAAAGAATTATAGTTGTAAAGAATAGCACTTCTATGGTATATATTATCTGCAATTAGTTTTAAATGTTGTGTTGACGCTCTTCCCTATGTGTGGCAGTGCATTTTTTCCCAGTTCATCTGGCATTGATCACTGTAGAGTGGTTCAGTTTGATCTTTGAGGAGAGGAGGTAATATATTACTGTACATATGGCTAATAATAATATTTCTGTTCTGATTGAGAGAAACAGTAAGTGGCTGGTACTATGCAACTGCAAGTAGCTAACAGGCTTCAAGCAGGTGGCACAGATCTTGATTCCATTACAAGTACCTGTTGTTCCAAAAGGCAAGTGGCTGGTACTGCAATCAGTTGTATTTTTCCGAAGTGTGGTGTGTTTTGCTTGCTTCTATGATTGACGATTGCAATATACCACTGTAGAAATCACAAGTGTGTTGCTGTTGTATGCAGCAATGTAAAATTCAGAAATTTCTACACGTGTATTAATGTTGTATGTAGCACCCAGGAACTAAGAAATTTTCCAAAAAAGTGATGTGTTTTATGCACTCTCCTAATATAAATCTTCTAAAACAAGCACCGCATACCCGTGACTGAGAGCTATCTCAACTTCGACCGTGTCTTCAAATCTTTGCTTCCGTATGTCTTTGGTTAGCTTCAGGCAGCTGCGGACCGAGCTTCAGGAGCGCATGCAACATGCCAACGTAATATTACGGCAGGACGTATGGCCATGATTGTTTTTTTATTACAACCTTTCTCTAACCCCATCTTTCCCTCGGACGAAAATACCTCCCAATGGGCGTGCGGTTCAGGTGCACTCAGGGTGGGCATTTCTTAAACTGCATGGAACATAATATTACGTTGCATGCAAAGTAAAGTTCGGGTGGAGTCTGCACTCTTGCTGCTGGCTCACAACGTAATTTTCTTACGTTACATGCAGAAAGCAACACAGGGCGTGCGCAGCGGGGCAGGGCGGAAGCACGCGGTCAGGCGCGGGTGGTCGTGCAGTTTCTAAAAGCTTGTTAATTCTTCTCATACTCGTTAGAGAAAAAAGGATAACTCTCTAAAATAGGAATTGACAATATAAAATAATCACACAAGAGATACAATACAATATATATCGATGCCTGTCCATATCAAATTGTAAAAGTATGTTTATTGCCTTAATTATTGTTGGTGTTTTTCTCTTGGTCCACAATATATCTTCTCCTGGAAACTTATGTAATTCTTAAACAAAAGTTACAATTAGTACTTCCTCCGTTCGTAAATAAAAATTATTCTAACTTTGTTCGAAGTCAAATTTCTTAAAACTTGATCAGGTTTATAGAAAAATATTCCAACATATATAACTCTGAATTATTTTTCTTAAATTTTTCATTACATATATTTTCACAATATACTAATTTGATGTCGTACATATTAACATACTTTCTACAAACTTGGTGAAACTTGAATAGATTTAACTTGAGACATAACTAGAACATCTTATGTTTAAGAAGAGAGTTTTTTTTTTAATATGTATCGATTAGATTGCGTTTTCACTTTGTTTCTGAGGGCCGATCGCTGCAGCCATTTATTGGTTGACTACTCAGTTGTCATTGTGGGCTTCCTGGTAGGCTGGCATGTCACGCACCATTCGACATGCTGCTAAAAGGATGTGCACTGAAAATACTGAATACATCTGGATTTGATAAACGTGCTCTGAGCCGGTGAAATTAGATTTCCGCTTCTTTCCGACACCGCGCCCAATGGCGAGCCTCTACGAGCACCCAGCTTCTGTCCTTTGAGCGGCGCACCATGAGACGACGTCGGACAGTTATATATATTGTTGGGTTTGTCCAAGGATGCGGCTGGCTGAGCTGTTGGGTTTGTCCAAGGATCAATTACATGAAGACGCACACGCACACGACGATTACCGGATTATTGCCAAGGACACGTCTAGTACCCTTTCTCTTTATTTCTTATCTCCTTACAAATCCCACGATCTTACAAGCCATAGCCCCAGGTGTATGTATATACAGAACGCCAATGCCTAAAAGACCTACACCTATTGGCCTCGAGCGACCGTCACTGATGTATGGCTGGGCGGGGACGGGCAGACCCCGCTCTATTCATCAGTAACGGTCGCGGCCACGACCGACACTGATGTTATTCATCAGTAACGGTCGCGCCGGACCCGTTACTGATGTACCGTGAGATATAGACCGTTTTGTAGTAGTGTCAGACTACATGTCCAAACTCCAAACTCACAAGGACTCGACCAAGTACCACCGAACAATACTAGGACAGAACTAGGACTCACGTTTTGGTAACTACTCTCTCTGATTCTAAATTCTTGACTCAAATTTGTCCAAATATGGATGTATCTATTCTTAAAAAACGTCTAGTTACATGTAATATTTCGACAACAATATAGGATCGGAGGGAGTAATCAATATGGAAAAACTTTTCTAATTAATTAGACACAAACTCAAGATTATCCTAACATGAGCAGCGTGGTACGACGAGCCATGGAGTTGTATCGAGACGCCGTGCTCTAGGCGTGTTCTTGGAGCTACCCACCCGCACACACTAGCTGTAGGCTTCAGCCGAAAGAATCTTTCCTTTAGTGGAAGGCAATGGCGAGCAGCTTCTGTGCGAGGGATACAAGAGAGAAAAGTGTGGGGGCATGCGTTGATTCTTCAGTTTGGATATGGGCCACACGTGCAGGCCCAGATGTTCCTAGCTGCAAGCTGATCTGGGATTCGTGCAATTTCTTTTGGGGAAACATAGAAGCATTTGCCGCCGAAAGTTTACTCTGGTTTCCCGGTACCTCCTATTCCGACTGGTTCTCTCTGAGTAGCTGCTTGGCCTCTCATGATCTTCCTCTCCTGGCTTTTCTCTCTGAGTATCTAGGAAGGATTGGCATGGTCTATATGTTTGCCTGTGTTGGCTGTGTGAAAGCCAACATGTATATACAGGAGTGCTAATTAACTCATGTGCCAACCACTCTCGTTATGTTTTATTTGACGCATATAAAAGCTCGTACGTTTGCTGTCTATACGGAGTGATTGAGTGAATTACACCCAGTGAATTATTTCTTCTAATACTCGTTAGAAGAAAAAAAATGATAACTCTCTAAAAATAGGATTTGACAATATAAAATGGAATTTACAATATTGGCTCCATGACTTCTTTATCTATCTGGCCGCTACCGTGTCAATAGGAACAAATGTATAATTAAAAATGACATTTTGATAGTTAGCAACAATATATGTTGGTCAAGATACGGGGGCGCAAGTGTAAATAATATTTGTCGCTAACTCTATGGAGTGCCCAATTGTTCATGAATTTTTAGTAAAATCTTGTAACCAAGGACGTTCTTTGTCTTTTTCACGGGTTGCAAAAATATGAAATTTTGCATGGAACTGATGCTTTTGCGAGTGTTTGGAAACCAACAGAGGAATCCTTAATTTGACTTTACTTAGACAGAGTGTACGGTGATCCTGACTCCTAATTGTTCGTGAAGTGCTGCAACATCATTCACAGTAACTTTTGTTTGCATTCCTGATGCCTCCCTTTCCAATTTGATCGTACATAATTAGCATATCTATTGTCATGTCTTTTTGACTGAATAATTAGCATATCTATTGTCATGTCCATTTTGCTGTTGTCAGAAATCTATGCATTGGAGGTTTGTTAAGATAGGACGGGCCTTCATTTTTGGCTTATATAGTAGGAAGGGTCATTGCATGAGCAAGGCAGTGGAGATATATAGTATTCCCATCCGATTCTAAATTCTTGTCGTTGTTTTAGTTTAAAACAACGACAAGAATTTAAAATGGGAGGAATAATTTTGTATTCATGTTTAAAGATGCACAAACTCACGTACGGAGTATAAAATTATTAAGGATCTACAACAGCCTTCAGTACGTTTACAAACAAGAGACCGCGGCTAGCTAACCATATTAATTATATTGAACTCCATATCCCGTCAGATGTCGCCGCGACGCCATCTGCCGTGCACTGCGTTGCGCCGCTATGCCCCTTCGTCGATCGGTTGTCCGTGCGTGTCGATGTGTTCGCGTCGCGTGGGCCGTCGTGGGGACTCCGGAGAAGGCGAGGAAACTTCCTCCTCGCGCACGGTTTTTCGTCGGTGGCGACGGCGCCTCCCTACAGCTGCAGAGAGAGAGCATGAGAGAGAGAGAAAAGAGAGCCTGAGAGAGAGAGAACGAAGAGGGAGAGATGGAACTTACCGACGGCTCGGCGATGCCCTCCTTGGCTCCAGCGGAGGCGGCTCGGGGGATCCGATTGCGCCGCTGTAGATGGCGGCGGGCGGTGGGGAGGAGCCGTGGCGAGCTCGCGCAGAGGGCGACGACAGCGGTAGGGCTCGAGGACGGCGGCCGTTGGCGGCGGGGACGGCGCGGGAGCGAGCGGCCAGCACGAGGAAGAGGGAGAGGGAGACCAGCGGGCTACGGGGAGAGGGAGATCGAGAGCTGGTGGCGCGCGCGAGCTAGGAGAGATAGAGGGAGAAGAGGGGGCTCGGGGAGAGATAGAGGGGGAGTTGGAGACGGCGCTGAGATAGGGAGAGGGAGGAAGAGAGTAGGTATTTATACCGCCCACACAAATCCTAGAAAATGTTGGACCGGCCCAATTAAGGAGATGGTTATCAATGGCGGGCCTAGATGAAAGGGCCGCCACTAATGAGTGTTTGAGGGAATTTTCACATTTTTCACATTGAACCATTAGTGACGGGCCCTGCGCGTCCGTTACTGATGACCCCGGTACGCCCGTCACTGTTGAGTCATCGGTGACGGGCGTGAAATACCCGTCACTGATGACTCGTCACATGTACGCTGTTTTGTAGTAGTGATCGATCGATCCTATCCAGAAATCTGTTTTCTGGTGATTGATCTCTCATCATATCTAGTCCAGAAGGTCTGTTTTCTGGTGCCTCTCCTTCCTAGTAGGTCATGCCCGCAAGAACCTAGCTGCGCAGTGTCGTTAGGAACACAAAAGGGGTCATTTTTTTCATTTTTGCTACACGCATATATGTATGAAGATAGCTATACCCTTCTTCGCCCGAGTCTCTTATACCTAGATCATGCAAGCAGGCATTGGAGTAGTCAAACTACAGGGTGGTGCATATTTGTATCGTACACCAAAGTAGGTGTGTCGATGAAAAGAATTATGGGACTGGAATGTGTCTTTGAGATGATCTATCAATGCATTTATTGAGGCAATGTGTCTTGGAATTCCTCATTGTTCCACAGAGAAGTGAAATTATGAGACTTTTTTTTCCTGTTGCTTGGATACCGATTGTTGGACATATATAATAAATACATGTATAAACACGATATAATCTAGTCGGAGCCCATCATCAAAGGATATAAACACACTCTCTTCAATCCATAATAAATGTCACTGATTTAATACAACTCTCTTTGTACATCGGAAGGAGTACAAATTTAATTTTGGATACAAATTCTTTCACGGAGAAATGAAATTGGCTTTGCATCCAAATCAGTTTTCTGTTCAAAGCCCATCATCGGAGAGTATGATCGGCACAAAGTCATAATCTAGTCATGCATCCAACCTGCTTTGAGAGCAAACAACTGGTACTCTTTCCATTTTGTAGTTGACTTCCCAGTGCCTCCTTTCCCAACCGAATCTAGCTACCACTCGCTATGATTCTCAAAACATCGCTTTGACACGACATGAGCATTTGGTTTGAATTGCAATATGACGATGCCTAAGAGTGTGTAATTTATATATGTTCACGCAGGTTAATAACTTACATTTATGCCCTTCAACAACCACACATATAAAATATAAATACATGCATATATGGGGTGAAATTAAAGACCAATACCAGTATAAGGATGCACATATAAATGTGTACGTATTTATTTAAGACTAGTACAGTGCCTAGAGCGCCACATCAGCGACAGAGCGCCCCTAGTGCCCGCAGCACTTTTACAAACCCAAACAGGGAGTCTCCTTCGAGCTATTTCATCAGAAATGAATTAATTAGTCTATTGAAGCAACAGGATCGAGCAACTAAAACTTTGGATGAGACAAGAAACATTTTTGCTCATATGGAAATACTCCCTCCGTTAAGGAAAACATCGTACGCGATTATCAGATCGAGTTACCCATGATTTAGTACTTAGTGTATAACCACCCATGGTCATTTGCTCAAATCTCGTTGACAACTCCGGGTGCATAACCAGGATCGATGGACCAGCAGACGGCCGAAGGTGTGACGCTGCATGAATAGGCACGGCTGTCTAATCTCATTACTATTAGACGATTGGACACGACATCTGCTAGGCATTGGAGTAAATCATTTGACAGCACTGTGTTTACAGATTTAATTTCTGGACACATCTCACCATGCAGAGAATGAACAACCCCCGGCCTGGACTAGCGGAAATCTGTCTCTAGTATAAAATGTTAATTCTTCGCTACCCCCATCCGAACTCCTCCGCTTAGTTTGCTATTTGAAGACGCATTCTGGGAAGAAAAATAAAAACTTGCACGATTATTAAAGCAAATACAGACCCCACCACTACCTCGCGGCAGACACTTAACCGTACTATGCTAGCCACATTTTATTCAACTATAGTCAATTTTGATTTTTAACCGCACTTTTAACATTTCAACTGCAGATTTTGTCAATAAAAATGCGTCAAATGCTTTTGCCAACACGACTATATTCAACACTTTCAAAATGCCACAAATATAAATTTGACGCATTTTGAAGCCAAATTGACGCACTTTGAAATGTGTCCGTTAATCTATCGTGTTGGCTCGTTCCACATACACATCGGAGCATGCAGGCTGGATCTCTAGGTCGAGGGCTTTGTATTCCACGCCATCTTCACCTCTCCTTGCTTCTTCCCAACAGCGCGCCCCATGGCGAGCCTCTACGAGTACCTAGACTTCCGGCCATTGAGCGGCGCACCATGAGGCGAGGTCCGACCGCGGCGGTCAGTGGGGCGGCGAGCACCGGATGCTGTTGGGAGGGCGGCGAGGTCGCCGTTGGGGCTGGCGAGCACTGGATGCTGCAGGCCGGACCTACATGCCCTCTTTTACTTAACAGCGAGATGATTTGGGATTCGTGTGATTTTCTTGCGGAAAGAACCGAAGCACTCGCCATCAAAAGTTTATTTTGATATGATTTCCCGGTGCCTCCAATTCCTGAGCTAGCTAGTAGTTCTCTCTGAGTAGCTGCTGGCCTCTCATGATCTTACTCTGTTCGTTCAAGAACAATCCGTTCCATATTTATTGGCGTGAATTTAGAAAAATTGTATCTGGGAAGGATGAGTGATGTATATTTGCCCATATGAAAGCCAGTACTATGTACTACTCTGTTTGTTAAATGATTTGCCAACTACCCTCATTATGATTGATTTCTCGCATTCTTTTGGCTTGCAGTTTTTAAAAGCTCGTTTGCTGCATATACGGAGTGATTGAGGTCCTGTTTGGTTAGGTTTAAACATGTCTTTTAAGTTTGATTATAAACCACAAAAGCACCTACTTCCTCCGACCACAAATTAGTGTATTTCTAGGTTCTGTTCTAAGTCAAAAAATTATAAGTTTGACCAATTTTCTATACCATCATCTAACAATATCAAATCAAAAGCCAAAACCGAATGTCTCATAAGCCAAAAGTCAAAAGCTATATTTAATCCTAACCAAACATGACCAGAGTGGATTACACCCAGTGAATTATTTCTTCTAATAATTGTTACAGAAAATGACACTGGCTCCATGACTTCTTTATCTATCCCTCCGCCACCATGTCAATAGGAACAAATGTAGTTTAAGATGGCATTTGATAGTTAGGGACAAGTGTAAACCTTGATAATTGTCTGAAGTGCTCTAGTTCATGAATTTCAAGTAAAAACTCGTACCAAAGGACGTTCTTCACTTCTTTGTCTTGTCACAGGTTGTAAAAATATTAAATTTTGCAACTACAGGTACTTCCCAGTGTGCATCATCTCACTGATTTGCACACTGAGGTGGCTAGATCCTTTGCTTTGGAACATCCTTTCATGACACAATTGATGGGTTCAGTAGTAGACCCAAAGGATTCACAGCCTAAGTTATCCTTCAATGAGTTCTTGGACAGCTTGATGAAATCTGATAGTGATAAAAGACATATCTGAGCTGAGGAATATCAGCAATACATTACTCAACCTGAGCAGCCATCTGATAATGATGCATTCTTGATGCCTCCCTTTCCAATTTGATCCTACCTGCGTACGTAATTAGCATGATATTGTCATATCTGTTTTGTTGTTCTCAGAAACCTATGCCGTGAAGGCTTGTTAAAAGAGGACAGGCCTTCGTCTTTGGCTTATATAGTAGGAATGGTCATTACATGAGCAAGGAAGCATGCTATTTATTAATGTAGGTATGTAGTAATTTTGTATTCATTTTTAAAGATGCACAACTCACATATAAAATGATTAATGATCCACGGCTACATGCAGTATGTTTACGAGCCAGTCCAGAGACCGCGGCTAGCTAGCTATATATTGAAGTCCATGGGTCTCCAGTTGTTGCTAAGTATGTCTTTTTTTTTTCTAGTAAGCATCAAGTTGCTCGTCGATACTTCGTGATATGGATTCATTACACTAACGGTCTTCCACTGAATTACATACGGAAGGTAATTCTAAATGACTATAGTAAGTTCATGGTGAAATGTATAACATAATCCCTTCATCCTGACTTATATGGTTTGGAAGTGAACGGTACTCAGTAGCAACCTTAGTGGGTGTCCTAGCTGGATTAATTTTTGGTAGCCAGGTTAGGGTGAACTTCCATTCTATCCATCTTTGATGTTATATATGTAGACAGCATAGTTCTAGTCAACTAAATAAAAAGGTTGCAATCTTTGAGATGATCTATCAATGCATTTATTGAGGCGATATGTCTAGGAATTCCTCATTCTTCCACAGATAAGTGAAATTCTGGGGGGGGGGGGGGGGGGGGGGGGTTCCTTTTGCTTGGATACAAATTGTTGGACATAATAAAAAGCTGGCTTCTTCTAGTCAACTTGGTGCCATTTGCCACTCACAGTCTCCTAAGTATATATTCACTACCATACGGAAATCATGTTTTTTTTTTGCAAGAAATCATGTTATTTGTGCATACGTGCCATGACAAGCACAGGTGCATGATTCTCTTAACATGTGTGGTTAGATGAAAAAACTGAGTCTGTGTAAACAAAACTCAAAAGCTTCTGCGCTCGCATTTGAAATTATTGGATAAAGGGAGATATTAGAAATTATATATTGGTAACTCAACATAAGAAGGAACTATCTAGGAAGCCATTTAAGACACATGACTCGACATAAAAAGGTCTTGTTAACAAAAGATAACCTCGCAAAACAAAATTGGAATGGATGTAAGAAATGTTGATTTTCTGACTCGACAAAACAACTCGACACCTTTTTATCTCATGCCCGTTTGCTTGTATTATTAGGCGGATAGTCTTTGTTACTTTTAACTTACCGTGTCAAACCAATACAGCGAATTTGTTCGGAATTGGTTAAATGGAGTTGATAAAAACTAAGGCGCACATTTGTGTGGGAGTCTATGCTTATATATATGTTGGCAATTTGGATTGCCGAAATGATATTGTTTTTTGGGTTAATTTGATATATGCCATCAAATTAACCCTTGTTTTTAACAACACCGGAATTGCTCATATTTTGTGGGTCAGTCACACGCGCTGGATCCTCATAGCTTGCCAAGTAGACCGTAGAGCATATCACATACCTAAAAAGATGTAGACACAAAGGCTCTACTAGACGTGTTCAATCTGAGAATTCTTGTCAACTCATCAGTTATGCTTTCTGTGTATGATGCATTGGCTTTGCATCCAGATCAGTTCTCTGTTCAGAGCCCATCAGAGTATTACCAACACAAAGTCATAATCTAATCATGCGTCCAGTCTACTTTGGGAGTAGAGCTTTGACATTTTGTAGTGTCCCGAGCAACAACGTGAACAATCGGTGCTCTTTCCATTTTGTAGCCCAAGTTCCCGGTGCCTCCTTTTCCAAATAAATCCAGCTACCACTCGCTATGCTTCCCAAAACATCGATTCAACACGACGTACACAAACAATTTTTTTGAATTATAACTGCATGATGCATGCCTCAGAGTGTGTAATTTATGTATGTGCACACATGTTAATGACTTACATTTATGCGCTTCAACAACCACATATATAAATAGATGTATACGTGGTGAAATTAAAGGCCAAACATATAAATGCGTACGTATTTATTCAAGACTGAAATTTTGGTTGCCCAGTTGGGTGTTGTACTTTCTTCTTTCGAAAAGGGAGAGTTGGTTGTTGTATTATTACTGATCCACTTGGGAAGACACAATATAGTGAGAGAGATCTGATGCACTTTGACGGTCACGATGGTGTGTCCCTTGCATTGCTATACGCGAGGTAGCTAAGCCTAATTTTGTTTTTATACGGAGCGTAGGAAAACAATATACGAGTGCAGTTATATATTTTTTTCATTAACATAGTAAGTTCAGATATCAAGTATACTGTTTGTATTTTATCTTGGTTTTCGAACAATGATTTTTTTTCTTTAGACTACATGCATCGTACTGTTAATCATTTGAGCTTTCTCAAAAAATAAATAAAACCTATAGTTTGCATTCCCGGTGCCTCTGATACCTCATAGAACATCTTAGCCATGTTTCTCACTGACACAAGCTATCGTCGTCTTCAAACCCTGTCGACCCCGCGATTACTTAGACAAATAATCATCCTTCCTCCTTTAACTGCACAGTAGGAAGAAACTAAGTAAGCTTGCTATTTATAAATGAAAAGATAGTAGATGCAACTGGGATTCCTGCTGACAACTGGTGATGATATAAAAGAAATTGCTACCATGAAATCTGTGTCTGGCACTTTCCAACTGAAGAATTCAGTTCATGATGTTAAAATTGTTAATTTCGCACTGCAACAACTGCAATGCAATTTGTGTACCGGAATGTTTAGTGAATTGAGGCTGTTTTATTGCAGGTGGTGAGCAAATATACTGTGCCGCACAGCCAAAATAATTTGTTCTGAAGCACATGTTGTGAAAGCAAGAACCATGATTTAAGTGTACTTTGCTAGTGCAGTTCGTTTTCAGCGATCCGGAGCTTGCCCATGTATGCTTTCTACAGCCTTTCCTTTTTTTTTAAATAAGGTCCATTCTAGTTGTAACATATTGTTTAGTTCATGAAAGGAGAGAGAACATGGGTAAATTTTGTGTTTCTGCAGCAGACAAAGAACGATCGAGAATTTTCTTTGGGCCATGCAGATGCTAGGAGTTGGTTGAGTTGAGAATGACGATGTGGGCATTCTGCATGTAAGGCTCGCAAAACAGTAAATAAATCTTAGTGGGAAGTTGATGATGTGGACGCTCTACATGTTGATCTTGAGCTTGCAAACATTAAATGAATCTTAGGGAATCACCTACATAGATATAATACATTCGAAAAAATGTTAAGAATCCCATATTCTTACATGCAAGGAGAGCACAAAATAACACTGAGGCACAAAATAACACTGAGGCTAGCAATCTCCAATTATCCCCAATAAAGCAACAGTACAATCATATGAGGCATACCTCTTCAAGAATTAATAGATCAAATTATCAAAAGCATTTTGGAAGTGAACTGTGAGAGAACATCTTTGATACGGAGTACTATGTTCCAGCAGAAGTGGGATGAGATGTGAAGAGAGGAACAATACATATTACATGGCAGGAAAAAAACTTAAATCACTTGATAAAAAATAAATTTGCAACCAGTAAGTACCTGTCTACTTTGTCAAGCCGCATTTCCTTGAACATGTGCATTCCTTAGCATCTCAATCGATGAATAGTTGCTCTGTAGGCATTCTTCATGCATAATCAACAATTGCTCAGCAACCTCCTCGTCACAAAACAACAATGAACTTAATAAACATATATCATGCAATGTAAGAGCAAACTGAAGACAATTTACATAAACCAATAGAAACAGTATATTCTTAATTATGGTTAAGAAGTTTTAGCTTTCTGCTACTGAAGGTAGGGACGGAACAAAGGACCAGAGTGGAAAACCACAAGTAGAAACTGGCCACTGGGTAATAACCTAATGGTTCTTTGGTCCGAACAGGTCAACCCTTTCAGCCACAAGAAAATGGCACAACTTCAGATATTCATTACTCCTCCACAAATCAAATTCAGATCTCATAGATCTAGAAAATCAAACTCCTCCTTGCTATCCACCTGAGTCACCCCTTTCTTCTCGCCACCTATTGTGAGCTCCTCAGCCACTTCTCCGACCACCTTGTCCCAGCATTTTGCTTCTCCATCACTGCTCCTCTGCCTCAGATGATAGCCTCGCCTTCTTCCTCTCCAAAAGTAACAGAAGTCAACCCAACTGGATCTGATTTGATTTCTTTGTTTTTTAAGATGTGGGTGAAGGAGCTTGACGCTTTATGGTGAAATTTGTGAGAATGCATATTAATAATTTCTTACCCATGGCTTTCAGCCTGTCACCTCTAGGTCTTGAATTGAATCAGTGTGGTATTGCTGCACTGCAATAGACAAGAGGAATGGGAAAACAGAGTTGCAGTTATTGTGCTCATACAATAACCGGCTGCCATGGCTTTTAGATTAGGTTGGATTTCCTTTTTGCGAGTGACTTCTTAGTGTGAATCGGAAACTTTTATTTTCTTGACTCCCTTCGAGTGGCCTCTCACTGTTTCAAGCTAACAACAACATGGGCAATGCCATCCCACATGACCGACTGGGACTGGAGTCAGGCAAGGATGCCAGGTGGGGTCAACACACTATCTCAACTTTCCCCATGGATACCAAGGGCCAGGGTCACACCACCATACCCAACTCCCATCCTCGACACGAGTCTAGAATACAATTCCGAAGACAAATTAGCTACTACAAGTAATGTTCATATAGAACAACCATACTTCTAAGGCTACCTGTCTAGCATGAATTTTCATGATCAAAGCATGTATATGCGCAGATAAGTTAAGGTGTTCAACACATATTTGACATGAGAAAGAAGGTAATAAACCTATCTAAGATTGTGCCAAGGAGGGTAAGGTCTTCTAGTGCATAATAACTGGTAAAAAATAGGATCAACTTCTTGCGGAAAAAGCCAGGCACTACAAAGTACCCTACTGTATCATCTAAAATGAAGTGAAACATACACCTGCACATTCTAACTAAATTTTGCTGTGAGCCCAATTACACTCAACGAATGCTAAATCAAGACCAGCCCTTCTTTCTAATGAGAGTTATATGTACAGATACACATGTAACCATGAACAGTCAATGAGAAGGTCCAGAACTAGTTCAGGGCTACAACAAATTTATCAAATTAAAAGCTTATGGATGATGCTAAACATGTAGGAGAGAGGAAATAATTATCTCCTCAACACTATCATCCTCAAAGTCAGCACTGAAGGATTCAGATATTGTGTCATGCATCATATTCTCCAAGTCATCAAAATAAAATGGACCTGGAACAGAAACATGACCAATATTAGATGTAATAATAAATTCGAACCGACAAGCGACAAGCACACTGTCGAAACATGTACTTTTCCAACCTATGGTCTAGATGAAATCAACTGACTACCTCATGGGCGGAGCCAGGAGAAAACTTGAGAGGGGGCACTTAAACATTCTCAAGAAGGTATAACTTAAATTAGTGGAGGCATCAATGGTGAAAATCTAAAATTTGTAATGGTATATCAAAATTGAGTGGGGGCATTAGCCCCATAGGATACGTGCTAGATCCGCCCATGGACTACCTAATAAACTGATAATGCAAAAGATATTGGTTTTCCTAATAAAAAAACATTCTTAATTAAGAGAAGTGTATGAATATCAATAAATTGAATGAAGCATAAATACAAGTACATGAGAATAGAAAATTCAATATTATAGACCACTAAAGTAAATGCTGAACAGAATAAAGAAGCTGCGGTGCAAATCATTAGAAAGGTAGATATTTTTCCTATTGGTTAAACAAAGCTCGGTAGTTTTCTAACCTAAATTAAATTGTTTAATCGGTCTATACCATGAATATGCCACATTGCTGGTGAGACTATTGGCATGGAATAGAATCTATACTCCATAGAACTATTCGATTTGAACCAGGACTACAAATCAAATAGTCGTTTCTCTGCCACCGAATCCGGCCCTAATCCCCGACAAGAAGAAACTGTTGCGGAGGCTAACTTAACACCGAATCTGTACCGTACCATGGCCGGAATTCCGTTTCTTGCAGAAGAAAATTCTCTGAGGATGCGGAAGAGCAGGAGGAGTAATTAAGTACCCTTAGAGTTGGAGAACCAGGAGAGGATGGATGCGGCGAACTGGTCTGCCTTGGCGCGGGAGTCGCGGCCGCCCCACTGGTTCTCCACTGCCATCTGCAACGCCGTCCACAGCCCGAAGACTAGCCCGATGCCCTCCTGGAGGGCCGCCGCGTCCTGGGCCGAGAGCGCCCCGCCGCCGCTAGTGGATGCCAACATGGTGCTGCGAGCGTTCTAGGAAGACAGGCTTGTTTTTTTTGTTTTTTTTTAGCGGAAACCACGGCTTTATTCATTAATCAAAATAGCCTTCGAGAGCCGAACATGGCGGCCGTGCCGAAGAGAAAGAACACCCTTCACTGAACTACGAGCATCTAAATTATCGCGAACAAAAATAACATTTACGAACTCTCTACTACGAACTCCATTTTTCGAATGATGACGCTATACTCACACCGGCTCCCACTATTATCTCCTTAATAACCGCCGATGCATCAGAAGCAATATAGAGTTTTTGATCATGCAAATCCTTCGCCACAGCAAGCGCCTCGCAGCAAGCTAAAGCTTCCAATGTTGGCGGACCAGTAATGTTCTCGAATACACGCGCCGAGGAGACTTGGAACCTGCCCTGCTCATCTCTGCAGACCACTGCTGCAGCTCCCTTCTTTTGAGACTTTGGAAGACGGGCTTTGTGGTCGCTAGGGTTTTGGGGTTTTCTTTTTCCCTGAGGGGATTGGCCTTTTGGGGTTTGTAGGTTGTGATTTCTGAGAAGAAAGAATCCGCTCCGAAAAACCCTCCCCCGCCAACCCAGCTCTGCGCCAGCCCACCAACCCAGCATATCACATACGGAGCAACATTTATGCACGTCCCTTATCCCATGAATTCTCAATCTCTCCTTCATGTTCTTTTTCCCCAACAAGAAAACCTCCATGGAAGACCATGATGATCACAAATCCATGAATAGAATTCGACAAAGAAATTGACAAAAGGTATCCTCATAATTAATCGACACCTACTTGTCCAATCTATTCGCGACTAGTTGCCGGATTTTCCACACCTACTAGTCGGTTTTATTGTCCTACATGCCAATTTGACCGACTTGTAAGTTGCCAATCTACTGGCTTATCTGGCCTACTTGTTGATTTACATGAGCCTACTTGTGGACTTATGGACATGTATTTGCAATTTTATCAACATCTACTTACGGCTCATCAACCCCTACTTATCGGGTTACTCGTGCATACTTGTCAGGTTACTTGTGACTACTTAGCAGGTTACCAATTTGCCAGGTTCAAACTTCATGCTTGCCAGATTACCCGTGCCTAAGTGTCAGGTTATTCGTGCATATTTGTCAGGTTACCGGTTCATACTTCATACTTGCCAGGTTATCCATGCCTAATTGGCTTTTTATCCGTGCGTGCTTGCCAGGTTACCCATGTCTAATTGCCATACTTGGGGTTAGATCTGCATGCCAGATTATCCATGCCTACTTGTCAGATTAGGCATTCATACTTGGCAAGTTTAAGCGTACGTGCCTAATTGTTAGGTAGCCATTCCTACTTGCCAAGTTACCCGTGCCTACCTGTCAAGTTACCCGTGTGCCAAGTTAATTGTGTCTAATTGTTAATTATCAATAAGTACATAGCCCACTTGATTCTTTACATTCCTTCCATAATTGATATGGACTTTTTGACATAATGGTACATGTACAAATAGAAATAGTCAAAGAAAACAGCACCCAGTTGCATACATGTACATAGGACGACTCGAAACAACCCTTTTTTTTTCTTGCCACCTTCCATGATGAATCATTTATAGTATGCCGTGCACCACATGTGTCAATTAATGCATGTGTCGCAAGGTCTTGACTATAAGTAAGCATCCCATGCTTTCAATTTTGAGATGCACTAGGCTCATGAGTTATGAAGAATGCACTACACATGCATAGAGCAAAACATACAAGGTGGTATTAACAAAGTCTGCTATAGGAATGGGAGACATCACAAATTCTAGGTAGAGTTCACACACGATAAAAATTACCGAACTACCTAAATCCTGTGGTATTTCACAGAATTATAGTGCATTGATAGGATTCAAAGGTAGGGTTCATAGAAGTTTGAGATAGGAGGAGCAAGAGAAAAGATCGGAGAGATATGTTGCCACTACTTTTTCAGGACATCGATCATTGCCATTGTTGCGGTCACGCTAAGAACGACATTTGTTTAGCACCAGGGTTGAAGGTCAGGCACCCTGCACATGCGAGTATAAAATGTCCCTGCATTTGTTTAGCAAGGCTATCTGATGTTCAAGGAACAATAGCCACAGCTAAACATCTTTCTCTGATGTATGTAATCCTGACGTTTCGTTAGAAGTTATATATCTTGGAGTGGAAGTCTCATCTTTCAACAATGTTTCTAGATTCCATAACTAAGGGGTAATAAGAAGAATCAAAGGTCCTCCCAATTTACTTATATTGGGTATCTTCCGAAAACGTCAGGGATTCGCCGATTCTAATGGCTTCCAGGGATTCCAGGGGATTATGCATTGTTATTTATCACAAGAGTGTGATTCTTTTTGTTTCTTCTTTTTAAGCAAAAGGCAGAAGATCTGCCCATTCATTATAAGAAAGAACTTATGGTTACAGACACTTGCTAAGAGCAAGCACCAAACATCACAACAAAAACAAGCGTGATTCATTCCCCTTGTCTCCTTACTATTCAAAAGGAAATAACTTATCTTAGCAGTAACAGCTGCTAATACATATCCATTTGTCAGGAATGGACCACCTAAAACTTCCGCTCGAACAAGTCGGCAAGAGGATACAGTCTGAACCTGATTCCAAGAAGCAGTTCTGAAGCATGACTTGGGAGGTGGTCCAACAAATTGGATATATTTACATGAGATTTGGACTGCGGTTAGCTACACAGTAATTTCTGAAATAAGGAGATTCAGAAGCCGGTCAGCCTAGCTTGTTTGGCCATGATGATTGGCCCCCGTCGTTGTAGCCATCTGTCAAAATGTGGTCCATGGCATGCATATACATAGCTTGCCAAACCATTTGTCTATCGTCTGTCATACGGAGATTTGCGGGACAATGTGATACTACGTGGCAGAGTTGTGTTTAGTTTCAATCCGGACTCGAACATAACCTTGTATCTGTTGTATGTCTATCTGATCATATGCCAGTTGAAGTACACTAGCATATCTGTCTATTTGAATTCTAGGACAGGATTCTTGTTTTCATGCATGCGTCTTAGGCTCTTAGCTATTGTTTGAAGAAAGGAGATGATCATCGGTTAAAAACAACAGCAGAGAATTTGCCACTAACGTTCTTTTGTTCTGGGTGTTCAGCAGAGAATATTGGACGGAAGGAGACGATAAGAAAAACAGCAGCAGAAGCTGAAAATGATGAATTTGCCACTAACGTTCTTTTGTTCTGGGTGTATGTGTGACATCGGGTAACTGTTAGTAGTATCAGACACAGATATTCACTTGTATTCTTTCAGTTTACCAATTTGGATGGCACGAGAAAATTAGCACATATTAGCAAACCAAAGAAATTTATCATGAATCTTCAAACAGGGGTCATCGTTCAGTTCAATACACAAGCAGCAGATTTCAACACACCAAAATGAAATCCAAGACAATTCGGAGGCTGGAAACGAGTGGGCAGAGAGTTAAGCATCATTAGTGCAAACTCCTGCCTACCACCAGGCAGTATTGCAGACATAATTGAAAGCCTGGCCATCATCATCATCCGTTCTCCCGTCTGTCTCCGAGAGGCAACATGCAACTCAAATCAGATAATGAATCAGATTGACAAAAGAGAATGGTCATATCGCTTGAAATTTACCCTGGCAAAAGGACTTCAGCACAGCTTTCATTTCTCGCGTTAATCTAGCAAAATCAAACAAGGGTCTGTAACCATGACACAATATTAAAGAATAGCACAGCACAAAAAAGAAAAGAAAAGGAAAAGAGCACTGATATCATGGTCACACCATAACAAAAATCAAACAAGAAAACTATTTTAAATACATTCTCTCTCTCCCTGTGTTCTGGGGCGAAAATCATGACATCTTGTTAGCAGTATCACTTTTGATTGCATCAGGGACTATTTGTGTTTGATTTGGACAGTTGAGAGATGGTGCGTATACGGAAAAAAAGTTGAATCACCATTCGCATACTTTTCCATAAGTTGAGGGACGAAAAGTATACCTTTTTGCTGGAAATTTATGTCCAAATATCACAGTTTAACTCTACCACAAACTTGGCATAAGTAGCTAGGCCTAGTTATGTACTCATCCCCAATTGTTTTGACTGTAATATAAGCTATCGATGAAAACTCTCGGTCAGTAAATCATTTATAGCACGACGTGTACCACATGTATAAATGCATGTGTCACAAGGTCTTGACTATAGGTACAAAGCATTCCGTTGCTTTCAGTTTTGAGATTCGGAGTGCTTAGAACAGCGGGAAGTTGGGCTCATGGGTTATGAAAGAATGCACTACACATGCATAGAACAAAAAAAAATACTATGTGGTATTAACAAAGTCTGCTATAGGAATGGGAGACATCACGAATTCTAGGTAGACTTCACACAAGATAAATATTACCGAACTACCTAAATCCTGTGGGATCTAAAAGAATGCTAGTGCATTGATAGGATTCAAAGGTAGGGTTCATAGAAGTTCCTGAGATAGGGAAAGAAAGAGAAGAGATCGGAGAGGACATGCAGATACGAATATGTTGCCACTACTATACTCCATGTCCTAATTGTTTAGCGCAGATATGAACATGTTTACAGATTGGTGGTGGCAGCTGCAGCAGGACAGAAAAATCAGGGCTCATCGTTACAGATATATCCATAAGGTCCTTGGAGCATCTGCGGAGGAACACTGAAGGCAAATTGTTCATAGGAGTGTGGTAGAACTGGCTCGTTTGCTGCAGAATGCAGCAGTTAGGTTGGCCTATCACTTGAACTTTGCAAAGGTCTTGGACACCCTTCAGGAGATAATCTGAATTTGGTGAGGTTTCTCAGATTGAATGGAGAGACAAAACTCTGATTATCATCATGGGTGTCAACAATGATAGTACTACTTGGATGGCATTCATTTCTCACCCACAGATCATCCAATTGCCAATGCTCATTTTTCATTCACATGATTAGTGTCAGTAATCAAGTTTCAGAAAAAACCTGCATTCCGAAATACGAAAAGAAATTCTGAAGTCATTCTAGCAAGATGATACTTTGTCCTGAATTTGTGTGACAATTCTACCCAAAGCACAACGTCGTCGAAGAGAATTAGAACTTGTAAAACCGACAGGCATCCCAATTGACATAGCTCAAGTCATCAGTAGCAGCCTGAACACGCATGCGTACATTCTCCAGATTTCACACCCTGTTCCTGAATGTTAACTACTCCGGGGCAAGCATGGGTTAAACAAGGTCACCAAGCAATTGAATACTGAGTCAAATCTCTTGATGCACACAGAAGGCAAAGAAAATCGTCAGTAAATCAAGATGGTTGAGTTGTCGAACAGTACAGCACAGTACGGAGTAATAATCAGAAAGAAATAACCACATCTGTTTCCAGTTCGAAGTTGAACCCATTACACAGCACAGCTACTACTACACAAACAGGACAGCATAAGCTACCGCAGAACTCCATCGCAACCCTAGATCCTAGCACAACCCAGCAGGCCGCCCTGCCGCTCAGCCTCCGAAGCCGTAGAGGGTGCGTCCCTGGCGCTTGAGCGCGTAGACGACGTCCATGGCGGTGACGGTCTTGCGGCGGGCGTGCTCCGTGTAGGTGACGGCGTCGCGGATGACGTTCTCGAGGAAGATCTTGAGCACGCCGCGGGTCTCCTCGTAGATGAGCCCGGAGATGCGCTTCACGCCGCCACGCCGCGCCAGCCTCCTGATCGCCGGCTTCGTGATGCCCTGGATGTTGTCCCGGAGCACCTTCCGGTGCCGCTTCGCGCCGCCCTTGCCCAGGCCCTTGCCTCCCTTGCCGCGGCCCGACATGGCTGCTGTGCTTTGGGGAGCTGGTTCGAGGGGGGATCTGTTAGCTGCGGGGAAGGGGAATTGCCGATTTGGGGATTTGATGATGGGACGGGGACTGCGGGAGGGGGATTTATATAGGAGGAATGGCGAGGGGGTTGCGAGCCGCTGATTGGTGGAGAGGTTGCGGTGCGGATCGGTGACGTGGCTGGGAGAACTGCTCATTGGTCGATCCGTGGGACTGGGAATGGAGGCTGCTCATTGGTTCAAGAAGAGGGGCGCGGATCGATGACGTGGACATGGTTGTGTGATCGTTTGGGCCTCGGGCGTTTGTCAGCCCACGGGCCCCGAAGAAAACTCAACGTTTCAGAGAAGCTTCAGTCCTCACCTATGGGTTTCAGACTTACCAGCAGAATTGCTTCCGAAACGAAATGTTTTTCAGAGCTCTCATCCATCCGATTCACTACTGTTCATAAAAATTGCTGCACGGATTCATCGGCGGGAAAATTGGAAAAGCACCTTCATTAATCTTGTTGATATGTTGTCGGCTCGACAAGTTGTTCATACTTCATTCTGCTTCACCGGGCATGCACAGGTTAGACCGTCTTTATCACATTTGAGGGGTAATCATATTAGCCATAAGATGGGATGGGAGGTAGGACAAAGATCGAGTTGGAATTTTCTTTAGGATTCGGCATGAAATCTGCATGGTAAGGGTGAAAATAACTAACCATACAGAGAACAATGTTGATTCGAGGGAGATCCAAGAAACTTGCGTTCTCGAACATAGCGCAATGCAAAACTTTGCAGAAGCTCTGAACTACCTAGCCATGATAATACTGTTGTTTGGATAGAAAGGGCATTACAGATATACAGAAAAGGGAGCGGGTGTGGATCGCAGTTCATTGGCACCTTGAATGAAGCTGCCATAAGTGCTTTACAATCTACAATTCATCTTTAGGTGCTGGCAAGCAGTCCGCATCCCAGAAATAGGGGAACTTCAGTTTTGCTGCCGTATGAGGCATGCTCCAATCATCATACGTAAATCTGCAACAATCAACATTTTGAAGAGCTGTTTTTAGTACTCATAGATGCATTGCTCATGTGCAATCAAGATGTAAATGTGTGACAACTGGACACAACATCAGGCAGACTAATTTTCGTACGGGCATGTAGTTTTCAAGATTTGGAAGTTGTCAATATTTTGTTTATACTTTCTGCAGGTAGGATGCCTCCTAGTGACTTCGCCATCAATGTTGACCAAGGAAACTTAAGAGACTAAATAACACGCTTGATACTAGGGACACTTATAAAAAACTAGGGACGCTTACTGTATGCTGCAAGTAATTAACAAAGGCATGATTATTTGTTAATAGCGAACTACTGTAACATGGTTATTTGTCATGACCATGCCTAGCAGTATGCTAGGGATAACAAAGGTATCACTGCCGTTTGCCTTCTGTATTGATTTAGTTTGTTATAACAAACTACTGCTAGGCATGTCTATGAAGCTGTGATAATAACTCCTTTGAGTGCGTGTGTTTGGTTTCATTCTAATAAAATGGAACCGGGGAGAGATCCCTGGTCTTCCAAAAAAAACTCTTTAGTGAAGGTAATGCTTAGATAAACCATAAAAAAAATGCAAAGGTTCACAGTATATATGTACTCAGTACATTCAGTGTTTGAAAAAAGAGAGAAAACCAGTCAGTTTCCAATCAAAACTAGTCTAGACCATTTCTGTAGGCTGATCTCTATATGATGGCCCATGATCCCCATGTTAGCAGTACTACAAGTAGTAGTGCTCCTTAGATTTTTACTATGATTATGACTCTAAATTCTGGGTTTTGAAGGAACTATAATGTCAGAAATTCTAGACCGATTTTTTGTTTTTCTCTTGAAAAGTGAGTTTTTTTCAGAACTGAATATTCAGCCTATCCCAACTTGCTTGGGACAAAAGGCTTAATTGTTGTTGTTGTTGTTTCGAAACTGAATATTCAGCCTATCCCAGCTTGCTTGGGACAAAAGGCTTAGTTGTTGTTGTTGTTTAGAAACTGAATATTCAGCGGTTTTGGGATAAAATGTTTTGAGAACATTGTGTGTATCAAACTTCACAGAAGTTACTCTACTGATGAGCATGAACAAATCAATCCATTTTATGTTGTCAACTACAGGACACAGCATTCAATTGAGGTATACATACATCTTGACAGGTGGGCGTGATATGATCACAAGCACCTGCAAGTCTCCGTGCTCATCAGAGTTCCAAACCTGCAATCAAGAATAACATGGTGTAAACACTACACAAGTCAATTCTCCATCCCACCAAAGTGAAGTGAACATAATCTTGAAATTCTGCCATGGTTACATGACATAAATTTAGCAGGGTCATGCAGATAAGGATCAGGAGACATCACATGCAGTTAAAAACATCATTGCAACCCTCCTCTTTACCTGGTGTGGATCATTTACAGGAACCGTGAACGTGCTATTCTGAAAGACAGGTATCTCTTGAGGTGTCCCTGGGTACTGCAGTGAGGTCGACCCCAGTAAGAGCGTGCCTCTCCCTTTGAGGACAACAAAGACCTCCTCGCACGAGTGCCTGTGGATCGGCGTCCTTTGCCCTGGACCAAATGTCTGCAGCCACACCTCCACCTAGAGGAAAAAATTTCACATATAAGCAGGAAAGAACAGCTCCATTTAGATCAGCACATCGAAGAGTACAAATTGACCATAGAAAACATATCTATACATGAGTGCATCACAGTAACTACATAAATTTATATCACCACAGAATGCGAAAATTCAAGTACAGTTGGGTTCTTGGATTCATTCCTCGCCCACCTCCCTCATTCCGTGAGCTAGTGCGCCGGCGATGGTTATATGCGAGAATCCTTTCCTTCCATAGTCGCTTTGATGCATTTGGTTTATGTCTTTCACCAGTGAATTGTCTGGATGGATGCAACAATAGACGCAGTTAGCACTTGCTTGGCCTGAGATTACTTTGGCTGGATACAGCACATACAGTTATGTACTTGGCTGGATATAGCACATACAGTTTACTCTGTTTGCACTTGCTAGAACTGAGTTGTCTGTCTACTGTACAGTGCTTGCTGGATCTGGTGCGGAATTTACTCAGAACTAGCTCAAACCCCCACTGATATCTAAAATTTACCCCTCCTATCGGCTCTACGGGTCGTAAACATTTGATCTTAGCAAGTAATATGAAGTATTAATCGAGTACGGAAGTTCTAGGAAACTCTAGACGCAAGTAAAAAGGGGAAAGGTACGACAGAACTACACGAGACCTCGCGGGCAGGACGGCTCGGCTAGTGGGAGGAACGCGGCGGCGGCGCCGAGGAGCAGGGCGAGGAGGAGAGAGCCGCGGTGGCCGGAGGCGGCAGGAGCGGTTGGTCCAGTCCCCATCGATATCTCTCTCTAGCACTTTCTCGGTTTCTGTCCGTTTCTCCGGTTCTCCCCTGTGTGTCTATGTTCCTCTTCCGTTTTCCACACCTTGCTGACGAATCTGAAATCGTTTCCGGATAAAAAGCTGCATAAACGTGCACAGCGTGTAAATTTTACGGGATCCGCAAGTACGTCGGTCGATTTCGTAATTCGGCTTGGTTCATCTGATTTTGTCATTTTCATTTTCGGTTTTTGGCTGGAACTTTTACATGTTTTCGTATGTATTTTTTCTAAGCAAATTATCAAATAAGCTCGGTGCAACACAGTTTAGCAACCGGACAACTGATTTTGTACTTCGGACGACAGTTTAGCAACCGGACAACTGATTTTGTACTCCGGACGATAGGACTGCGTTGTTCTAACATCTGAAAAGGATCGTGGCTAGAACTTCATTGCAGAAACTTACTCACTTGGGAATAGTTTTGCACATTTTTTTGGGTATACTTTTTGTCTCTCCACTTTATTAACGTCAAATTCTCACTCTATCAGTTGCGTCAGTCACTAAAAATTGTTGGTACCGTCGAATTTTAAAAATAACAGCAAAATGTGGAAAAATCAGGAAAATAAAAAAAAAATGCAGACAAATAATGAAATTTCAGGAAATGATTAGGATTTAAAAAATTTAAGAATAGGAATTTACAAGGAAAAATAGGGAACCTGGAACTAAGGGGAAATTAGAAACTACCGTGATTTTGAAATAATCTTGAAAATTGTAAAAAAAAATGGCTCAACCATGGGAATTTTGAAAATGAAAACATAGAAAAAGGTGATTTTCAAATTTTATCAAATTCACATTAATCCATAATATTTTTATGGGTAAATAATTTGAAATTTTGAACAGAAGATATTAAGTTTATAATAATTTGATTCCCCTTCAAGTTTTGTTTTGTTTTTGCATCATAATTTTCTCGGTTTTATTTGTCTTCGCTCCTCTCCCCTCCCTCTTTAATTGTAGGATGTTGCGTGGAGTTCACACAGTTCGACGCCAGACGTCTTTAACTTGACATTTGCTTCCTTGTCTCGCTCGTGAAAAATACTTATATCTAGAAAATACAAGACCGTACGAGATTTGTATCTCGCTCGCGTTGTACCATGTGACACGGCCAGTCCTTTGCTGTGCATCACACAAGTATTTCCTGGTTCGATTTTAATGTGGCGCTGCACGGGATAAGCCTACGGGCTACGGCGGATCTCAGCCGTCCGTCCATATTTCCATTTCAAACTCCTCGCCTCCCCAACGGTCACCTCGTAGCACCCAGGCCCCACCGTTACTTTCTCGCCGACACGTGGGGCCAAATAAGAATGACCCACTGGTCAGTGGAACGCTTCCGCTGCTTATATCCGGCCCGAAAGCCGTCGCATTTCAGCCACACGAGAACCCTAGGATAGCCATGGCCAAGAAGAAGTCCTCCCACGCCGCCGCCGCCGCCGCCAACGGCAACGGCAACGGCCACGGCCTCGACCACGCCGCGCCGGCCCCGGGGATGGCGGAGGCGTACGCGACGGAGGAGAAGCGGGACTCGTCGCCGGAGCGGGACCGGAAGGCGGAGCAGCTCAAGACGCTCAACACCATGCTCCTCAGGGAGGCGGTGGAGCGGCGCGGCCAGGTGGCGGCGCTCACGGCGCGCCTCGACGAGCTCTCTGCCGACGGGGACGCGCTCGCCGCCTCCGAGCGCGCCGTCGCGAGGGCCGCGCTCGCCGCGCCACTCCGCGCCGCCGCCGACGAGGCCGCCGCGCTCCGGGCGCGCCTCGACGCCGTCCAGGACTCCCTCAGGCTCGCCGAATCCAAAGCCGCTCTTGAAGCGAGCGCCAAGGACGAGGCCAACGCGCGCCTTGAGGCGGCCGCGGGGGAGAAGGTCCGGTTCCTGGAACTTCTCCGGGTGAAGGAGGCCGAGGTAGCGTCCATATCCAACAAGGTCTCGAGCCTGGCGGCCATGATGGCAGAGTTGGAGGGGAACAATTCCGAGCTGTTCAGTCAGAACGACGAACTCGTGAAGCAATTGGAGGAGACCAAGGAGGCAGTTCGGGCGGTCTCGAGCCAGAAAGCAGAGGTGGAGAGAAGCTTCCAGGAATTCAAGAAAGAGGCAGAGGCGTACCGGGTGGAAATGGAGGGAGTGGTGAAAGCAAAGGTGGAGGAGTTGAAGCTGCTGGGATTCAAGAAGGCGGAGATGGATGCGAGGGTGACCTCTTTGGAAACAGAGCTCGCAGTGGCTGTGACCAAGACAGGGGGTTTAGAGGCTGAGATGATGGCGAAGAAGAGGGAGTTTGATTTGCTGAAGGGCGAAAGCGATAAGCTCCGATCAGAGGTCACCGCAGCAGAGAAGAAACACAGCTTGTCTGCAGCGGAGGTTGAGAGGCTGAGGATTGAATTGGATGCATTAGTGAAGGCAAAGGAGGCTGCTATCAAGTCATTTGATGCTGAGAAGGCTGAGGTCCTGAAGGAATTGGAGAACCTCAAGAGGAAAGTGGGGGAAATCCAGGCTGACAAGGAAGCAGCTGAGGGAGCAACACGTGAGAAGGATGCTCAGGCCATTAAGCTGAGGGCTGAGCTGGAGGAGCTCCACGTTTCCATGTCACAGCTCCAAACATCCTATGATGAAGTTGATGCCAAGCGTTTGTGTCTGCATAGTGAGAAGAATTCAGTTCAGAAAGCACTGGATGCTGAGAAGGCTGAAGCAGGGCAGCTGAGGTCAAAAATTGAGGCACTGGAGAACTGCAATGGTAAAATGGACAGTGAGATTGGGGAGCTGAGGGTGGCACTCAAGGAAAAGAATGGGAAGATCAAAGACCTCACCAATGAGGCTGAGCAGCTGCAGCTCGCAGTGGCTGAAGCGCAAAAGAGGAAGAAGGGTGGAATCTGGGCGTGGGTGTATGCCGCCACCACAACCATGGTGGCTGCCATTTCCTTGATCTATGCCACAAGGGCCCAGTGAAAGAGTTCACTTTCTTATTACTATGTTCCATCCTCTTTTTACATCCATATCAGTATGCAACTCGTAATGCTGAGGTTGCTATCTAGCTGTATGGCTACATGATGAATCAACTGCCACGATGCAATGAAGTGAAAATTTTGCGTATATTCACGTGGTTTATCTGTGTAGTGGTGTGTCTCAGGAATTATTTCATGTTTTGTGGTCAGGGTCTATGAGCATTTCTATCTACACCAGCTTTGGGACACTTTCTTATAAACTTGCTTGAATGATTGATGATCACTAATCAGTATGCGTAAACAGAGTTGTAGTCTCTCATTTTGAATTTGCTACTTTTTGCATTGGCATGTGTACATTTGCATCATGAACAAATAAAATACTGTATCTTCCTGCAAAGTGATGCACTTAATGCCCAATTGATCATCTTAAGCTGATTCTTCTGACAGTACTATCAAGTGTTGCTTTCAAGTTCCCACAGAAACATACGGTTTTAGTTGATCATCTTAAGCTGAGTAGTAAGGAGTAGTATATTTCACATTTGAACAGGTACTTAATTGATTTAGGTGTCCTGCATCTGGTTCCGATGATGGATCAAATTAAAATATGGCTCTTGTGTATTATTGTCCATGCAGGTAAATATTTACAGTATAATTGCTGAAGACAGCTGGTTAATAATTTCATGTAAACAACAACATTTATGTAGTTCACTAGGGCCAAAGGGTTCTTACTTCATCTTCCTGTGTGAAATTAGGAAATGCAATTTATCTCTGAAATGTAACAGAGCATGTGCCTCTTTTCCACGGTCGGTTGACCATCACAGTTCTGCATCTTCCTGGGATATTCTGCAACAAGCTTTGGGTGCATTGCTTGGGTGTTGGTCATTCATGCAGGTAAAGGTAGAAAGTAGAAAGTAGGGTAAGACAAACTCAAGATGATTCAAGCGGAGAGAATGGGTAAAGGTAGAAAGTAGGGTAAGACAAACTCTGTCTTATAGGTTTACCTGTGATGATTTATGGATTGGACCAGATTTGATCAACTACTTTCTGCAGGAATTTACAACCAGAATACTTAGATTAAACAATGAAAACAAATTTTGTTGAAATAAAAGGAAACAAAGAATGGACGAATTCTAAACCTGGAAAGGAAACAGCTTCTAGAGCGAAAATCACATCATTAAATAGTATGCTCTGTGTATTGCTAAAATGATGATGCACTAGATGGGTAACCTTGTATTATGTAGTATTATGCAATGCAGTAATACGCCTTATAGTTGAGGATTCATCTGGCTGCAATTTTACTTGCAAGATACAACGGCATGGCTGCAATATTGTTCACAATTTCTGATAAAGGTGGTGTTGCTGTTGGCATCCTGGATTCCAGAACGATTCTGAAGAGCTAGCATAAGATTGGTGATAGTATGCTTTTTTTTTCTTCTCAGTGCTAATTCACAGAATGAACTTACTGCCACATTGCTGTGAACCTGAGAAAAGTCATGAAGACTCAAAAATTGCCCCCAAAAAAATCGCACTCTGAATCTGTCATGGCCTGCACTTGTGATTTAACTGCATCAAGATGGATTCTGAATCCCAAACAAAAGGGGTCAGGTCATCGAACCAGCAATTAATAAGTTTGGTGAAATCAAATTGTTGAAGTTGTGGAATATTTTGGTTCACCGACACGAAGCAAATTGGGGAGTTCAACAATTCTAACAATCTCGCTCAATGCAAACTGAAAAACTGATCAGTGAGATCACAATCAAATCAAAATGGCAACCTGTTTCATCACAGTGAGAACTTCACATTCACAACAGCAAATGTATCAAGAACCAGATTGATTGTATTCCATTCCAACCATAGCATTCGTCCACAACTCAAAACAACATAAAACGATTCCACAAGAACCTAATCTAACTACATAGAGCACGATATACTACTCCAAACTACAGAGCCATCGAATCTTCTGCGAGGCGGCCTTGCCTCGATCTGGAAGGCTCTAGAACTCCTGGGACTGCGAGACGACGTCGGCCTTGTCCTTGCCAGCCTTCTTGGGGAGCAGCGTCGTGTGGATGTTGGGCAGCACGCCGCCGGCGGCGATGGTGACCGCGCCCAGCAGCCTGCTGAGCTCCTCGTCGTTGCGGACCGCCAACTGGATGTGGCGCGGCACGATCCGGTTCTTCTTGTTGTCGCGCGCCGCGTTGCCGGCGAGCTCCAAGACCTGAAGACCCAAAAAGGCAAATCGAATCCACAGTGAGATTGGGGAACGAAACGGGGCGGGGAGAGGAACGGAGAGGGGATTAGGGGTTTACCTCTGCGGCGAGGTACTCGAGGACAGCGGAGAGGTAGACGGGGGCGCCGGCGCCGACGCGCTGCGCGTACTTGCCGATCTTGAGGTACCTGGCGATGCGGCCGACGGGGAACTGGAGGCCGGCCTTGGACGACCGCGACACGGCCTTGGAACCCTTGACCTTGCCCCGCCCTCCGCCGGCTGAGCCCGTCTTCCCTCCGGTCACCTTCCCGCCGGTAGAACTCATCTTAGGATCTCGGCAAAAAACGGTGGACGCGCGAACTGGTCTGGAGGTTGCCGGAGACTGCGGTGGTGGAGGAGGAAGGCGTGGGATGTTTGAGATGGCAAATGCGGCGGGGGCCGGTGGCGATTTATATAGGATGGGAGACGGCACGGGATTGGTGGAGAGGGCGGGGCCGCGGATCGGTGATGTGGAGGGCGCCGATGCCGTTGGATCGTGCGGGGGCAGAGGGAGCGGAGGGGCCGAATTTTTTTGATTTGGCGCGGGGTGGGCGTTTGGAGGGAGATGGAATTTCGGGAAAGTGATTGCAGGAGGGAAAGAGCGGGCGCGCGCGCGGACTTTCGGTGTTGCTGTTTCGCCGGAAGATGGGCCCAAACTCCTTTCGAGCTCGGGCGGTAGTGATCCTGAATTTCTGATTAATCTTATTTTTTGCCGTTACGAGAAGAAATCAGAAGCAGGCAGACTCTATAGCTTGAAATGCACCAAAGGTCCTAAAGTACATCGTAATATACATTTAGGTCTTTGTCTTTGAAACAATGTATGGTGTGGCGTGGTGCGGCGAATGGAATCCTCGCTCGAAACCTCCGACTCCTTCGCCCTCTGTCTTTCGGTATCGATCCACCATAGATCTGAAGCGTCGGAACAGAGCCGTCTTCGGTTTTTGTCACGACATTGCTTGTGCCTTCTTCCTCTTCATCGCGTGAAATGAAGGATAAGAGAGGCGATAGGCTTCGTGTTGATGATTCCTTCACCATAGGGCGCTAGATGCAAAATTTCAAGTTGTTTGATTATCATGTTGTCGATCAAAGGCCTTGGTGGCATGCTCAAACGAAACAAGGGAAGGTGGTGAATCATTTACTTAGCATCTCATACTACCCTTCTATAATCAAATTTGACAAAATTAATTGTTCCCATGATTCCTTCCGAGAATTTGATGAGCCATACTTTTAATTTTGAACATGTTAGGATCATGGATGCCGTACTTGATCTACCATTGTTTTCCAAACTTTCTTTTGTCATTAATGTATCTATTGATCTGAGTTTGCCCCCACCAACAAACAATTATCTTGAGACTTTATCCGGTAGGGTTTGGATGTTCTCTCGACACGACTTATCATAACCAGGGTGTATCCAAGTACTTAATGGGGAAAATCCTTGGCATGCATCAAAAGATGTTTTACTAGAGGTTATATTTCCTTTAATTACATCCAATAGGAACTAACTAACTCTTAGCCTAATTGATACGCATGCATGTGAATATTGTTCAGAACGGGTCAGAATCCATGTGAGGTTGAGAGCTAGCTCAGTGTTACTGTCTACGAAATCAATGGTGCCATCTATCTAAAAATTGAAGGCAACATTTAATAATCCCATGGGAAGAAAGGTTTGTTAAACATCTTAGAGAAAGTAATTACCACTAAGCTGAAAACAAGGGGGGCAAAGGTCACCTTGTCCAAGTCATTTACTAACGGTAAAGAAATTACCTCATATGTTGTTGAGTCTGACTCCAACTGAAGCACCGTGTGTTGTTTATTGCAACTAGTTAATTTGAATCAAGATCTTATTTTTCCTTTTCAAAGTTAATAACTCGAATTTATTTGTATCAAAAACTTTTTTTGTAGTTGGGCTCAAGAGCTAGGATTTAATCATGTTTTTTAAAGGAAGAATCACCCCGACCGTTGCGTCGATTGATGCATACATCAATTTTATTGCAACGTGCTCCTCCAGTTTGAACCATGATCCTTTTCTATTTTGAAAGTTAATAATTCAATGTTAGTTGTATCAGAAACTACTTTTGCGGTTAGGCTCAAGAACTAGGGTTTAATCATGTTTTTTTTTTCAAAAAGAAGAATCAACCCGACCTTTGCTTCGATTGATGCATCTAACCATTTTATTGTAACGTTCAGAGGTACCAGGTTTAAGGTTTATAGTTCAAGGATCACACAAGGTTGGTACAAAGATGAGCCAACGGAAAAATAAATTAAAAAAGAGACCAACATTGTGTATTATGTTAGCAGGTCGCCATCCACTCTTACTAAGCAAAGCATGTGCAACCGTCTCTAGTCGGTTGCATCCAGAAGGTATAAACTCATGCTAGTCCACAGGAAGCACATGCAACATTTGTGCCTCGTTCTTTTTAAAAACCAAATCATTAGTGGAATTCCAAATATAGCAACATAAAACTGAAGCCCCTTCTTTAATTTGAGCTTTATTGTTTGTTAACCCCAATTTCCAAACTTAACCGTGATATTGATCGGAGGAGGTCAATTATATGCGATGTGAATGGCACACCACGAGGCGTGCAAACAGACAAGACACGAACAAACGGTGAATTGTCTCTTTGCTAAAAAAACCTACTAGGATTTAATCGTGTGAATTGTGCACAACACAAAAAAAAAACTTACGAGGTTCACGTGCAGGGACCATGCTTTGCCTTTTATGTAAATATATTGGTTATTATGAAGTGGAATGTTCACCAAAATAGCTAATTAATCTGGTGGTGAGAAATTTTCCAAAAATAAATAAACTAAAACACAATATAAAAGGCGGATTGGTCTGGTCATTATAGCGTCCTTCTCTTTTAGAATATAAGAGTAGATTTTTTTAACAAAATTAGATTTAATGAAGAGGCCAGGAGGTCTGTGTGCACTATCGGCGTGAGATTCAAAGATAGTTCCACTCATTTTCTCTCCACTAAAATAATATTTTAAATGTAAATTATGCTTCGTAGTATTTTACACTTTCCAAGAGAGCTTTCACGGTACCTTTTTCATATATTTGTGCAAGGCTACTTGGCATTTAAAGATGAGGGAAACCACGGATCAACGTCTAGCCTATTATTTTATTAATTTCGTGGTAAGGTTTTATATATATCTTTGGCGACGGTGTTCTGACAGTGGAAGCAGTGACTCACGAATTAAGAGACTCCCACATCTCCATCTCAATCTAGTGTGACCATCATGGAATTTTGTAATATTGGTCATCTTCTTTGTTGGTTCGGAGATCATCCAATAGTTCGATATCCTGATCTGCGTGAGATGTGTCGGCAGCCATCGCAAGTCCAAATTGTTGTGCAACTCCTGCCGGCTGGCCGGTCCCGAAGTTGCACACCAAAATCGTAGTCGGACACACACAATCACGAAGTACAGTAAAGTAGATGAACACCAGGAAGTAGAGAGGAACAGGAGCTCTTTATTAATTCTGATCTCAACAGTCCGTACAAGGGGTAGCCTCCTTTCCTATATATAGGCCCAATGGATAAGAGCCCACAACAAACTATTAGGTGGAGGAACGAGTCAACGGTAGGGGTTGGTGGGGGCGCATGACTCGGTGGCCACCCTACCCGTCGTTGGTTCCTCAACACTCCCCCTTGGGCACTTATCCGTATGACATATGCCTCAAAAACTCCAAAAAAAACAGTGGGAAAAACACATGGAGAAAGGGCGCATAGGATACGTTGCTATGTTGCACAGATTACCTCGTTAAAAACCTCATGCGAGAAACACAAGAAAACTCGCTGAGGGAAAAAGAGTACAACCTACTCAATCTCTAAGATGAGTACTTGATGGCCATGATCAAGATTTAACGATGACTATGTGAAGTATCTCCCCCTGAACCTTGCATCTCACTAAGTCTCAACATACCGATTGCACGCACACACCTTTCAAAAGTGGATGCCGGTAGTGATTTGGTGAACAAATCAGCAAGATTTTCACATGACTTAGTATGCAAGACCTTTACCTCGTTCATCTTTTGCAACTCATGTGCATAGAAAAACTTAGGATTTATGTGCTTGGTGAGATTACTCTTCACATAACCCGTTTGTACTTGTGCAACACAAGCTGCATTATCTTCATAGATAATGGTGGGGGTTTGGACGGTGTTCAGCCCACAGGTCTGCTGAATGTGGCGAACCATCCATTGAAGCTATACACACTCACATGATGCTTCATATAGTGCTATGATTTCCGAGTGGTTTGTCGAAGTCGATACAAGACTTTGCTTTGAAGATTTCCATGAAACAGCAGTTCCACCACATAGAAAAACATATCCAGTATGAGACTTGGATGTATGCGGGTCCGACAAATACCCAACATTGGCATAGCCTATCAAAGATAGGTCTTGATTCCTTCTATAAAATAGGCCAAGATCTTTGGTCCCTTGCAGGTACCGAAAGACATCTTTAACACATTTCCAATGTCTTTTGGTAGGTTCAGAGCTGTATCTAGCCAGCAAATTGACGGCGAACGCAATGTCCGGTCGTGTACAATTCGTGAGGTACATTAGTGCTCTAATAGCACTCCGGTAAGGAAATTCTGAACCCAAAACTTCCTCCCTCTCTTCTTTCGGCTTGAAAGGGTCATTGTCTTGCTGTAATGACCGCCCAATCATGGGAGTCTTTGAAGGATATGCCTTGTCAAATCCAAATCTTTCCAACACCTTCTGAGTGTAGGTAGACTGGTGCACTAGAATCCCATCATGGGAATGTTTCAGTTGCAAACCAAGACAGAACTTGGTTTTACCCAAATCCTTCATCTCAAATTCCGACTTCAAGTAGGAACTTACTTCCTCAATATCCTCCGGTGTACCGATGATATTCAAATCATCTACGTATACCGAGATTATACAGAATCCATCTTGGGATCGTCATATAAATACACATGGGCAATCTTCATTGCTCGTGTAGCCATTTTCATGTAGAAAATTGCTCAGGCGATTATACCACATTCTACCCGACTGTTTAAGTCCGTACAGTGACTTCCTGAGTTGAACACTGTATAGACCTCTGTTTGCTCTGTCTTGGTTCGGAACCGGGAGACCATCAGGTATCCTCATATAAATGTCCGAATCCATGTTACCATACAGGTAAGCAGTAACAACATTCATCAATTTCATTTTTAAGTCCATGTTCACTGCCATTGAGATCAAAAATCTGAAGGTAATTCCATCCATGACCGGGGAGTAGGTTTCCTCATAATCGACCCCAGGTCGCTGAGTAAACCCCTGAGCAACTAATATTGCTTTGTACCGTACTACCTCATTATTTTCATTTCTCTTGCGGACAAATACCCACTTGTAGCCAACAATGCGTACGTGGGGAGGGGTTCGACACACAGGTCCAAAAACCTCTCTTTTGTGCAGAGATAATAATTCGGTAGCTATTGCCTTCTACCAATCTTTCCAATCCGACCTTTTCTTACAATCAGCGAGCGAGATAGGCTCGGGGTCAAGATCGATGATTGCGGCAATTTTCTTAGCAAAGTTTATGTCAACATTAGCAGTCGCTCGGTTTATTGATTCTCCCGTGTTAATATAATCTATGGCCATTTCGTCATGGGGCGCATCATGCGCATCCTCTGTCTCCACAGGATTTCCCATTCCTAGAGCGAGGTCCTTAGTTTTCCCGTGCCGACGTGTGCGCTCACATCTCCGCTGGGTGCTTCCACTGTTGGAAGGTTAAAGTCCGGAATTCCTTGTGCTAGAGATTCCGTACTTGTGACAGGTCTCAATTGGCTCCCCTCATTCTTTCGGGGCTTTTTAGTAACCGAGTGTGATAAATCCCCTTTGTCCTTTTTCGTCGGGCGTCCCCGAGTACTTGGGATTTGAGGAGCCGGATTTCTCGTCCTTTCAGGCCTTTGGACTCGAGCGGGTAGACCACAGGATCCTTGGGTATCTCTACCCTTTCTGGTACATTGCGCGCAGGCAGATGTGATTCTCACTTGTGCGCGGGTAATTTGCGTGGATCCCCGTGGCTTGCCACGTCAATTCTCGACTTTTCTCATCAAGAGGTTGATTTCCTCCGCCTAAAGTCAGGAAGAGATCCTCGTAAAAAATGCAGTCAGCAAAGCGGGCCGTATGACAGTCTTCTGTCATGGGGTCCAGATACCTGATTATGGACACAGTCTCACAACCAACGTATATCCCCGACTTACGGAGCGGTCCCATTGCTGATCGCTGAGGGGGTGGTATCGGTACATATACCTGGCAACCAAACCTACGAAGGTGGGAAATTTTCGGTGCCGACCCTTGCGCTAGTTGGACAGGTGAATGAATGTTGTAGGCCGTGGGTCTATAGTTGATGAGATTTGCGGCGTGCAACACTGCATGCCCCCAACACGTGGTTGGCAAATTACAACCCCAAAGGAGTGGTCTGGCAATGAATTTAATCCTCTTAATCAATGCCTCCGCTAGTCCATTTTGCGTATGGACATGTGGTACAGAGTGCTCAACCTTAATGCCAAGTGCCAGACAATAATCATCGAACGCTTTTGAAGAAAATTCTCCAAAGTTGTCCATTCGAATATACTTTATACGATGATCCGAGAAATTATTCCTCATTTGTTATGATTTGCGACATCAACTTGGCAAAGGCATGGTTCCGTGTAGACAACAAGTTAACACATGACCATTTAGACGAAGTGTCTATGAGCACCATGAAGTATCGAAACGGCCCCGAAAGGGGCTGAATCGGACCACATATATCCTCTTGGATGCGTTCCAAAAACGCAGGGATTTCATCCCTCACTTTCAATGGTGATGGCCGAATGATTAATTTCCCCGTCGCGCATGCCGAGCACACAAAATCATCATGATTTGGGAAATTTTTAACATTCACCCCATGCCCATTTGAGTTGTTAATTATATTTCTCATCACTCTAATACTCGGGTGGCCTAATCTATCATGCCATAAGCAAAATAGTTCAGAGCTTCTAAATATAGTCTTTAAGGTAGTGTACATGGGCGGCGCTACAATCTTAGTGTAGTAAAGCCAGTGTCAAATGAAGGGAACTTTTCAACAACATGCTTACCGTGGGCATCGCGCTTTGTGATAAGTAGGCACTCTTTGCCATTATCATCATCGGTCTCCACATGGAGACCGTTTGCGCGGATGTCCTTAAAACTCAAGAGAGTTCGAGTCGACTCTGGGTACAATAATGCTTCCTCAATGAACAAAGTTGTTCCCATGGGGAGTATGATAGTGGCTCGTCCAGAGCCTACTATTTTTGACTCACCCCCGGCGATAGTCATTATACTACCTGGAGTCTTTTTAATGGACTCGAAATAACGAGTTTCTTTCAAGATGGTGTTTGTGGTACAACTATCCACAAGGCACGTTTCCTCCATTCGAGCGCCATGTGTTCTAAAATATAGCATCTAATTAATTCATGAAGCGAGGAAGTAGCAACATAATTAAGTAAATGCGACATACATTTCAGAACATAACAAGCCATCAATATTAATAAAGGAATTAATGAATGAATTCAACATCCAATCGCCATAAAACAAATATGTTTTGCTCTCGTAGGGCTTACAATAAACCAACTATTCAAATGTATCAAAAGACACCACCATGCAAATATAAAGGAATAAAGCAAGCTAGGTAGACTCTTCCATGAGACCATTGACCTCAAGCGCAATGTCGTTTGTGGTCATGTCATCCATGGTGAAAAGTGTTGCAGCGTCTCCCAAGTCCAGACCAGATGGAGGATTCCCCGAGGGCTCAACATCCATCGGTGTGGTGGCGTCAGTAGTGGATGCCTGTAACAGCGCCAATGATGGCGGTGTAGGGATCATCTGTGGCGGCGCCACTTGGGGCGCCACAACCCCCTCCGTAGATGGTGAGGTTGGCCTCATGTGCCTTCCTCGCCTTATAAGCATCCGCTACGTGCTGAGGTGCGCGACATTCGCGGGAATAATGAGACTTCCCGCCGCACCTGAAACACACTTGGGGCCCCTTGGGCAGCTTGGCCTCCTTCGTGTCCTTCCTTGCCTTCTTGCCCCTCTTCTTCTTGAGGGGCTTGCAGATTTTGAAAGCGTTGGCCTGCACTTCTAGGCTCGCACTGTTGGGGAACGCGGTATGCTACGCTAGCACAAAATAAAATTTTCTACCGCTTCCGCCCGGATCAATGCTGTAGATAATGGATCACGAGATTACCACTAGACGCGCAGACCCGTAGCGGAAGTAGAGTCGATGTAGCGCGTCGATGCCGAGTAGTCGAACAGCCTGCTCCTCCTCGCCGATCCCACGAACAATTCGTCCAAGCGCCGCAGGTGCAGCGCCTCCGAGGTATCCACACGTACAGGGAGGAACTCCGTGCGGCGGACTGCTAGATCCGATCGCAAGGCTTTGGGCGTGGAGGTGCGACGGCCGAGTCTAACTCGCGTCTCAACTGGGGTTCACCCTAGACGGGTTGGTCTCCTCCACTTATATAGACGTCCCTAGTGGGCTCAACACTTGAGGCCCATTAGGAGTCCAAACCCGATACGAGTTGGATCCGATCCAACTCGGTTCCCGCCCCTTAAGCGTGTGACCCTTCAGGTTCGCGGTCAGTCGGCCACGACTACGAGCTCGGACTGCGGGCCCGAGTAACACCTTACTCGTCCACTGGCACCGACTCAAGTCGATAGTTGGTAGCGGCGCCTAGCAGCACGTGCCAACTCCCGAGTAACCACAAGGTATATTGACGAACCATACAATGTGTCATATGCAACATTTCTTTTGCCTCGCGATATGTGTGTCGAGCTCAAGGCGACTGCGTGTCATCCTTGTGGATAGCTCGAGTCTCTTCTCGTTCCTGTGATACAGATTCCCGAACGGGTTAACACTTAACCCAAGTCGCATGGCCATGCTTTCCGAATCTGATCACTCGAGAGGGCTCAGAGATATCTCTCCGAACAGGAGGGGCAAATCCCATCTTGATCAACCATGACTCGCAGCATGCTTCTCAGCAAACCCGAAAGCTACCTTTATAACCACCCAGTTACGGAGTAGCGTTTGGCAACCCCTAAGTAGGCCGATTCACATCCCAAGCTCATACGATGACCTCAGGTCTAGGACTGGCATAAGTACTTGAGACTAACAAATGACAATCATCTCGTTGTGTCTCAGTGCGGGTCTGTCCGACTCAACAATCTCATTGTCGAGTCCATGCTATCAGTCGGCAACACCTTGCCCTATGACTTGTGAAACATAGTCATCATACTGATTCACATTGCTAGTCTATATTATGTGTCCGCATAACCTCAATGACTAGGGACCATTAGAACAACATCATAGAATACATAGTCTCACAAACAAATCACGTATTTATTGATACATATCAGTGATGATGTTCAAGGACAATAACAATAACTCATGAATACATAGGAAATAACATCATCACATGATTGCCTCTAGGACATATCTCCAACACGCACTAGCCCCCAGTGGTTGCAAGGCAAAGTTCTTTTTGAGAACCTCGTCATGCGCCTCAGCCACTTGGAGGATGTCGATCAGCTCAGAATATTCCTTGTAGTTCGCCTGCCGATAGCTCCGGGAGGATTGCACGGCATCCAAATGAAAGGTTGAGAGAGTCTTCTCAATCTTCTGGCTATCGGTGACTGTAACACCGCATAGCTGAAGACGAGTACAAAATTGGTGTAAAGCCGAGTTGTAGACCGGAAATCCGCAAACCTCAACCGGGCCCATTCCGCCTCTGTCTGGGACTAGGTGGAGTACTTTAGTCTTTCGAACCGGCGTTTGACGGCGGTCCATAAGGCTAAGGCACTCCGCTCAGCCATGTACTCAATCTTGAGCGTGGCGCAGAGGTGGTGGCGTCGGAAGTGAAAAGCCTGGGCATTCTCAGCCGACGTGGCGGCAGGGGCACCTTTGCCACCAAAGCCAATCGGGTTCAAGAGTTGTTTACCCTCGAGCCAGATTTCCACATCAGTTGCCCATGCAAGGTAGTTACCACCATGCTATGCAAGTTCGTCAAACTCGCGTTTGGTGATTGCCGACATCTGCAAATATGCATGATTCCATTTAGATTCCAATGCATAATTGCGATGAAAAATACATTTGTGGTTTAATGTGGTGTTCCAATATTAAAAACATGTGATTCTATGCTTCATAATACGATTAAAAGTGTTTGAACAATTAATCTACAGCATCAAAAAGCAATAAATCAAACCACGTTAATATTAATGGCACGTTAAGCAGGTGCAAAGGGCAACAAAAAAAACGCCCAAAAAGTACATTCCCGAAGCAAATTTGCCCTAATTATGCGATTTTAGATAAAACAGACAGTTCCAGAGACATATGTGCAAAATAACACAACAGGGATAAAATGCATGTAATTTACTGAAACGTCCCGGACTAAAACGCAAAAGTCATGGCCCAAGATGCATTCAGGTTGCCAGCCCATTTCCCTTTTTTTCAGCCCAAAGGGCGGCCCATCCTGCGTGGCCCAGCTGGGCCAGCCGCGCCAGCCCCTAGGGTTTCCCCTGGGCGGCGGCCCATCCTGCGCGGGCGGCCAGCGCACGGGGTAGCCAGCGCCCAAGGCGGCGGCGGCCAGGCCACGAGGCAGCGGTGGCGGCGCGCGCGATGGGAAAAATTGGGCGGCAGGGCTTGCGGCCATTCATGGCGGCGATGGCCGGCGGTGCGACGCTCGACGGCGTGGCGCCGTCTCCCCCAAAAATTGGTCAACAAGTCCCTCTTGCGGCGGGATCGATCGACAATTGTGCTGGCAACTTGGTCAGCAAACGACCTGCGAGGAAAATCCAATCTTGAGGGGAAATACAACGAAAAGAAACTAATCGCAAAAACGGAATCGTAATGCAGAGAGGAATCCATTTTTGCAATAAAATTTCAGATCCAATACCTTCGTGATTTTTGTCGAGAGCCTGCTTGGGGAGGCTCGATGAAGGCTCGGGGTAGAGGCTCGTGCTGATAACGTGTTGTGCAACTACTGCCGCCTGGCTGGTCCCGTGGTTGCACACCAAGATCTTAGTCGGACACACACAATCACGAAGTACAGTAAAGTAGATGAACACCAAAAAGTAGAGAGGAACATGAGCTCTTTATTAATTTTGATCTCAACAGTCCGTACAAGGGGTAGCCTCCTCTCCTATATATATATCAAATGAATAAAAACCCATAACAAACTATTAGGTGAAGAAACGAATCAAAAGGAGAGTTGGTGGGGGCCGCGGGAGTCGGTGGCCACCCCACCCTTCATTGGTTCCTCGAGACAGATATGTCAAAGTTCTCACCCGCTAAGGTCGCTCATGCAGTTAACGTTCGTTTCTTTTTACCAACAGTTAACCTTCGGTTTATCCAAGGAAATTACTGTTCTCTTAGTTTTTTCTATGAACTGTACGGTTCGTCGAAAAACACGAGAGCCATCGAATCGCTTGCGTGGCTTACAGCCATCCATCCCAAGATACGCACAGTAATTCCGTCTTGTTTACGTTTCACATTTTCCGTATTGAAATTTAAAACAGAGCCCATAGCGGCAACCTGACACCAGATTTTCTCGATCAGAGGAGCTGGTCACGTGACACGGGCGCAAGCACCGACGACACGGACACGTCCCGTCCTAGACCGGCCATGTGGAGGCCACCAGCTTGCCATGCACTCAACCAAACCGCGTCTTGCCGCCACGTACACCGCCCCTCCCTTTCCCCTCATCTCCACTCTGCGGCACCGGGCACTCGCGCTGCGTCCAGATCCTTCTTCCACTCCCGCTGCCCTAGTGTTCGGACTTCGGAGAGAGAGAGAGAGAGAGAGGCCACCGCCGTACCGCCGCCGCGCCGCCATGGCCCCCAACCCGGCCGCCATAGCCCTCCTGGCCGCCCTCGACGGGAACCTTCTCCTCCTCAAAAGTAAGCCACCCCCGCCGCGGGCCTTAGCCTATATACATATGTTTCCCCCTGCACTCTCTAGTTTCCGACGGAATGCCGTGTGTTCTCGACACACTCTCGTGATATTTGTGGAACATGGACGAATTTGGAGTCGAGTGGTGTAGCAAATCTGACGTTGTACGTGTCTCGTACGCGGTTAATTTCTAAAAAGAAAATTGGGTGCTAATTCGATCGATTTTGTTCAGTAAGTTCGGCGGAACCGCCCCTGATTTGAGACTGCATGGGTTCGTTTTGCGAAATTGGTCGAGAGCATCTCTGATTTGCATCCTCACTAATGCTCCCACTTATCTTCTGTTCGACGTTCGTTACATACAAGCATGATTGTGTTACCTGACTTTTGTTACCCCACTGCAACTTCAACTTGACAGAAATGGCCACAAAGCTGGATTTAAGGGAAACTAAAGACCCGAAGGGACTAAATGCACTTCATTTCGCTGCAAATAAGGGGTGCCTGGAGATCTGCAAGTTCCTGGTGGAGGAAGTGGGGATGGATGTCAACTTGCCATCAAACCTAGGTGAAAAATCTTTGTGCATCGAAGACAGGTGGTGTTTTCTGTGTTGGTGCTTGGCACCTAAATGCTAAATGACGTGTTCTCCTTGTAGGTGCCACACCGATGTTTTACGCCGCACTCAAGGGGAACGTTCCGGTTATGAGGTATCTTCTTGATCATGGCGGTGATCCAGAAAAAGCCAGCGACAGGGGCTTAACGCCACTGCATAATGCAGCGGAGCACGGTGCGTTCCTCCCTCACTGTTTACTTAACTCAGTCTGTGGAATTTAGGAAAGACTTACATGATAACTTGCTTACAAGTGTTGTCTACGCTCATCTGAAAAAAGAAGTGTTGTCTACACTCGGTAGAAGCTCTGTTACTTCTCATCAATTTGGACTCTATTGTACTCTTTTTATGTCTCCAGGGCATTGTGAGGCTGTACGGCTATTGCTGTCGAAAGGAGTTAATGTGGATGTTATCAATTATCGGGGCACACCGTTGCACATGACTGCTGCGAAGGGCCAGCATCGGGCCATGAAGATTCTGCTCGAGCATGGTGCTGATGTAAGCCGTTGGTTTCATTATATGCATATTTCATTTGGCTTGATGCCGAAATGTTTTATTCTAGGAGATGCAGCAGAATACTTGTTGGAAACATTTTTAATAATTAATGCTGAGATTTAACTAGTTTGTGTCTAATTTCCCTTTCAGCCCAACAGAGTTGTCAATCATGTCTTTTCACCACTAATGATGGCATGCTGTGCGAACGCCTTGAAATGCATGAAACTACTGATTGAGGTCCAGTAACTTGTTGGCCTAACTTGATATATTCTCTTTATGTTTGCCTGGTCGAGTATGTCCTGATTGCTTAGTCAATTTTTTCGAGCAGAAATCAGGCTAACAAAGCAGACATATTACTTCGAAGTTGCATGTGCAGATTGATACCTTACTTTGCATTTTATGTCTTCAATCAATAGGCTGGTGCTGATGTGAATGGTAATACTTGTTCTGGACCAACTCCTTTAACAGGGGCAGTTGATGATTGCTCAACCGAACTTGTCAAGTTCTTGCTAGAGGCTGGAGCTGACCCTAACATTCCTAACCAGGTAATCACAGCTTCAGTTCGGGCTCTTCTATTTATCTATTTTTACGCTTTGCAATTGCGCCCCCTAGCTTATCTATCTATGGCTTGGTGGTAATGAATTACCAAGGTACTTTGAGAGAAGTGCACTGTATGGACTACTTTAGACTGTAACTGTGTCAAGTACTGTGCAACAAGTTTGTGTTCATTCAGACTGCATTCGCCTAGTCATACATTTTAGCATTTGCCGCTGTACCGATAGATTATTGTGCCATGGTTCGGAATTACTTCGTAACACATACAACAGGTTTTAAATATCACAGCTTCGTTCTGCCAGTTCCTTAAAAAATACCGATACCCGTAGTTCCAGAACATACCTTTGGAATTCCATCGTGGGGTGGACTATGCACATTTTCTGTGATTTGTAGTACTGGATCACACTGGCTGGAAGCTAGGAACCTAAGAGTACTTTTGCTACATTTCCTCCAAACTTTGTTCCATTGTTTCACAGTTATATTCCAAATTTGCATCGTTTTCTCATAATGTTCTTTTTCATAATAGTTTTCTTCAGAATGTTGATCTTTTCTTTTATTATGTCTTCTTACTAATTTATTGTAATGTAGCATGGGGAAATTCCAATCAAGAAAGCAGCAGCTCGTGGTAAACGTGAACTCGTCGAACTTCTATTTCCGAAGACAAAACCAATTCCATCTGTGCCAGATTGGAGTGTTGATGGTATAATTGCAACTATGCAATCCCCACTTACCAGGATTGAGGTACATATGTGATTTGTTACTTCGTTCTAGCATAACCTTCATTTTTCTATTTAGACCACAGTTATTCATGATACTCTTATGGATGGTCTATGCTACAATCTTCTTGAGAAGATTCTGCACAGTATACATACTCGTGAGCTTTGTTTACATCCATGGATCTGTCCCCTTAATTGCTGTACCCTTTGTTCTTCAATTGTTTCCACTTTGACAACATATAATTAGAGAATATAATAATGGGTACATATGGTAATATTGCTAATATTGTAGCTTATATGTTCTCGCTGTATGTTCTTGATAAATGAAGGAATTCTAGAAAGATTAAAGTCCTTGCGTATCAATCGGCATTGTGAAGCCATCAAAGTTTAAACCCAGTGTTAGAGATACTCTGCGGGTATCAAAATGGAGGACTTTACCCCTCAATAGAATTAGCTATTCAAACTGGGGTCAGCATTTTGTTTAATTGACAAGATTCTGACAAATTGCACCTGTGCTGGTCATATATAGCACCTCCCCAGCCGAGTCTGCACTAATAGAGGGGGGAAAAGTGGCATGACTATTATTGTAGGAATTTCGGCCAAGGAGCACATTTTCCAACTTTTAACACTTGCATGCTGTCAGAATCTGCCATGCTGTATGCCTAACCGAACATGCCACTCTGTTCAGGATGCAGTTTCTGCCCAAGAAAGAATAGCCGATTCAAAGTCAAAGGGGAAAGAAGCATTTGCAAAGCAGGACTACTTCACAGCAATGTACTACTATGGACTGGTAAGTGCATGATCAGCTATTAATTTATTGATACATACGGTTTATGTGATAGAAATTCATGAATAGTTTTGAATACAGATCTAATGACATCAATTTTATGTCACAGAAATACGTGTTAATAAGGTAGTTGGTCAAAACATTTTTTAACGAATCAAAGTATATTTTGGGATGTGGGGAGTACTTGTTTTGTATCAGTACAAAAGAAATTGCAAACAAATAGTAGTTCTCATCAGGTTCAGGATTGAGATTGATGACTTCAGATTCCCTTGTAGGGGTACAACTTGTTTTCTTTCGGTGTGGCTATTTCTAAGTCGCCTGTTTTTAAGAAATGAGCCTTAAATATCAGTCGACGTTTCAGAGCCGTTCGATTAAGATCTAAGGGCCATCCACATTCTCTCATCTCTCACTTGTTATTGTTGGATTAAGATCCGATGGCTAACATGTCGATTGATTCTAACTAAAAAACAGGCAACTTATCAATAGCAAAACCGTTTTCGTAATGGTGGTTCATAATATGGGCTGCTGAGTCATGGTTTATGTTGAAATGTTTGTAAAGGCATGGCTGCATTCGATCAGGATCAGATGGCGGAGTTATTACGTCATGTTTCATTTGATTGACCAATAGTTATCTCTCTCCTACGTCCTAACGATCTTTATCTGCTTAAGTTAGACGACAGCTTATCTGGGCTTTTGTTGCAATAACAATTGAGCAAATAAAAAGGCAAGCTGAGTGCATGCTTCTTGATTGCAAATTTAGGTGATGGAGATAGACCCACTTGATGCCACCCTGTTCTCCAACCGGAGCCTCTGTTGGCTGCGGATGCGAGAAGGGGACAGAGCCTTGCAAGATGCTCAACGATGCAAAATGCTGCGCCCTGGCTGGGCCAAGGCATGGTACCGTGAGGGCTCAGCTCTCAGTTTCATGGGGGTATAGTACTATCTCTAAACTGATCCTTCTCTCTGATTCAATATCTTAACCTGTTTCTGGCTCCCGCTTGTGGTGTTCCTCCACATGTCCAGGACCACGAAGGAGCAGCCAAAGCGTTCCAGGAGGCGCTGAGACTCGACCCCGCGAGCGATGAGATCAAGGAGAAGTTAAGGTGATGACACTGTTGCTTGAATCCTGTTATCATTAAGCTGTTTAAAAGCCCAGCTCTTTCAGTTGAGCCTTCAGAGTTGAGACGTTCCAATGGTATTCTGACGCCATTCATTCTTGCGACTTGCAGCGAGGCCAGTGCGAAAGCTCCTCGCTATGCGTAAGAGAAGAACCGTTGAGCTGACATATAAGCAAGTGCCTGTTCCGTGATCCTTCCACTGGCTACTAACCTACTGCTAGGCCTGCTCGTATAGCAGTTGTTGCTCTTACAAGCTAGCTACTTCCGAACTGGGCTGAACAGCTTAAAAGGTCTGTGGCTGAGCTTCCGACATAAATTAAGAGGTGTCTGACCTGGTGTACTAAATGTATCAGTCGCGAAGACAAATGAGTTTTCAGATACGCTGAAGATTTCACTGAAGATATTTACACCGTAAAGTTTTTCTTTTTCATGGAGTAGAGGAGGCATTCCTAATATTTGGGCAATTAGAGACAACAAAACATGGCGGACTTCGATCTGAAGCCTCCCTGTACCTAGCCGTCCGATTCCATGCCTCCCCTGCAAGCCGCCCCAGGAAATTGGAAATTGGATTTTGAAACGTGAAAATTGGGCCCCATTCGGTCGATAGAGACGGAATTTCTTGATAAACAGGAGGTAAACGACGTTACATGTCACTCGCACAAAACCTCGACGTTGCAGTCACTCACGTCCACATGTTGCAACCTTAACATTGGATACCCAAAGGATGTTTTTAAACTTCGTCATAAACTAATTGTTTGAAAGTTTTAAAAATTTAACAAAATTGATAAAACCACACTTTTTGCATCAAACTTTCCGCAAAATCACGGTTATGATTGAGGCCTATGATTAATTGTCTCAAGGAAACACAACTTTTGGTGCAGGCTTTTTTCGGATCTGTCGGATTAAGCCATTCGACACACTGTCAGGTGCCACGTGTCTACTTTGATCAGTTTGCCTGCCTGAGCCAGCCATTTGTGTTCTGGGTCGTGTTCTTGTCCGGCCGGGAAATCGTAGTTAAATATGAGCACTATATTTAACCAGTGGATTTAGGATTTGATTTAGAAGTATATAAGAGAGATCTGGTTTGCATCACATGAAACCTCTAAATCACATGAAACCTTCCCTTCAAATCATTCATCTCTCCCTCTAGTTTCACCCCCTCTACAGGAGCGGCACCGCCCCTCCCTTGGTCCTTGACAAAAAACACCGGACAAAGGAGGCGGATGGTGGAGCGGCCGGACTTGAAATTTGCACATGCGCGGCCATGCCCGGGGACGCGCCATTGGAGATCGACCAGAAAAGAATCAAGGGAAGAGAAGTAGAGACCCATACGTAACACATCTTGATTCTTGATACCCCTTCTTTTTTTGCTGAATCCGTGGCCTGCTTAACTGAATTTAATTGCTCGCTCGCTGGGGGCGTGGGTTAGTTGATCAATTCGTCGTGAATCGCTCGAGACCCAGCAGCCGCCGGAGCTCCCGCGTGGCGGAGTCGTCCACGGTGGCCGCCGCCGCCGCCGCCGCCTTGGAGGAGAAGCGCGGCAGCGGCAGCGCCCGCGGGGACGGCGACATGGCCCCGAACGCCGGCCCGGCGTACGCGGCCTCCGCGGCGGCGGCGGCCACCTTGACGCGCGGCAGCACAGGGGACGCCGCCGCCCCCGCCGCCTGTCCGCGCCGCGCGGCTCCGCCGGCATGGTGGCGCCTCGCCGCCGCCGACGGGCGCGGGGACGAGCGCTTCGTGGAGGCGTGGTGGCGGGCCAGGGGGTCGTGCGGGCGGAGCACCTCCGTCCCATGGCAGCAGGCAGGCAGATAAACCGGCCTCTGTTCGATCTACGGCTTGCCTGCGATGGACGGCCCGCCGGCGCAAGCGTGGGGAAGGAGGAGGAGGAGGAGGGGGCTTGGGGCGAAGTGCGCGGCGGCAGCTTCTCAACCCCCCTCTTCCCGGCGTCCCTGCTGGCTGGCTTATGGCTTCTTCTTCTCCGACCCTTCTCTCCTCCGCTTTGCCTTTAAAAGAAGGAGACGCGGAGGCGGGGCGGGCGATTGCAGGCATGCCTGGCCGGAGCGTGCCGCGTGCGTCGAATTAACGGACGAAGGCGCGGGGAGGAAGGAAGGTGCCGGAGCTGGGGAGCCCCGCGAGCACCGCTCGTTTTCTCCCCCTCGTTGCGGACGGCAAGAGAGCACCCGGGGAACGTGGCAACTCCATGGCCGCGGGCAGCTGCTCAAATGTCATCTTGCAAATTGCGATAACTCATGTTTTTTTAAGGAAAACTAAATTAATACGGAGCACTAATCTGAAATTCTGAATTTACGGCATGACCGTCCATCTCAGACGACTGAGCCGTAACAAATCTGAATTAAATAATTCGTATGGGCTGCCCCGATCCGGGACGATTTATCCTGGAATTCTTCTGGTTGTAATCTGTTTTCCTTTGTTTAGGTTGTTTTATCTGGTGGCTAGATCTGACAACGGTGCGACCATCGTGCGGCGGTTTGCGTCTCTAGAAAAGGAAAAGGATGGATGTCATGGTGCTTAATTGGCTGAAGAACGTTCCGTTCGGCAAGAACGGGAGATTAATTATTCGGGATTTATAACGAGGAACGTTAATTATTGGATCCGTATGGTCTTAAATCATTGATGGCGATACATCACCCACTAGGCCACTAGTCCACTACTACCATTCAATTCCGCACCCGGCTCATCCAAGACAAAGGAAAAGTCTCCCTCCTGTCAACATCTGCTGGTACGTGTAAAGTTGATTGCACGAATAATTTGGATAATTCAAAGACACCATGATTCTTATCTCAACATATTGTTATCCCCCCGAGGCAGAACAAGTTCGAAAAAATCGATCAATTCCATAACTCTTTTCTCACATTTATATATACGGGTACAACTGTAATTTCTGTAGCTAGAAATGTAAGCGTGAATGTGTATTACGGGTATTAGCTTAGGCCACCATCTGCTCCAGGTCCGACCAGCGCGCCGCCAGAATGTCGTTGCTGCTGTCATTGAGCCAGGACGCTGTTGCCTGCGGCCTGCTGCTGCCGATGCCAAAAGACGTGGACTTGCGCAGCTCCGCGCCGTGGACGCCCCAGTCCAGCTTCCCGTCCGGCGAGCCCCAGCCGGCGAGCACGGACGCCGCCGCCGGGGGCGCGAAGGAGCGCGCGGCCGGAGCGGGAGCCGGGGCGCGGTGCACGAAGCTCTGGCTCCGGTTGGCGAAGGCGGCGGCGCGGGAGGAGCTGCCCAGCGGCGGCTTGCTGTTACTATTAAGCCTCTGGACGAGCATATCGATGTCGCCGCCGGCCTGCTGCTGCTGCTGCTGCTGCAGGGAGAGTGCTTGGACGTAGGCCCCAATGAGGTCCGAGTAATCCGATTGCGCCGACAAGAGCCTGTGCTTGCCGCTCACGTCGAACTCCAGCTCCCGCGAGCTGAGCGACGCCTTGAGCACCGGCCTCGAGGGAGACGAGCCGGAGGAATTCGAGGACGAGGACGCCATGGATGCGGCGGAGGGGTTGACCTGGCGGAGCTGGCGTTTGCCGTGCGCGAAGAAGCAGATCCGGCGCGGGCAGCCGACCTCGTCCTTGCAGAGCCTGGTCCGGTACTGCGCCGGGTGGAGCCATGACTCGAACACCCCGTGCGCGTACTCGCAGGCGTCGCCCTTGCGGCAGGATGCGGCGGACCGGAACTCCGGGCAAGGGACGCAGCTGTAGGCGTAGCGGCGCGGGTCGCGGCGGCGCGCGTTCTCGCCCGGGTGCGCGAAGGGGCACTCGGTCCAGTCGTGCGTGTAGGCCCTGGAGCACGGGTTCACCTTGAAGCTGTACATCCGGAACTCGTCCGTGCCGAACACGCCCGCGTTGATGTCCTCCGGAGCCGGAGCCGGGGCGCCGCCGTGTCCATGGGCGGTGCTGTAGTCCTTCTTCTTGGTTGATTCCTTGGTGGGCGCTTCGGGGGGGAGGAGGAGGATGGTGTCGGCATCAGGGGAGGCGCCGGCGGCGAGGAGGAGGCGCGTGGCGGCGGGGGCGGAGGGGGCGCGGCCGGCGGCGGCGAGCTGGAGCGGCGTGGCGCCGTCGGAGGCGGAGGCGCGCGCGGCCTCGGAGGGCGCCATGGAGAGCACGTAGGAGAGCACCTGCGTGCTGCCGTAGAGCGCGGCCACCATGGCCGGCGTGCGCAGCTGCAGCGCCAGCCGCCTGCAGGCGCCCTGCTGCTTCTTCGGGGACGACGGGCCGTACCAGGAGGAGGCCGCCACGAAGGAGAGCTTGTCCTCCTGGACGGCGCGGCGGAAGCCCGCGAGGTCGTCTTCCGCGGCGAGCTCCAGGAGGGATGCCGACGGCTGCTGCTGATGGAGCTCGTGCTTGTTGCAGGCCATGGCGTTGCGGGGGCCGGGGCACATGGTCGCTAGCTGCCTGAGCCGGTTGAGCTGGTGATGGATGGATGGAAGTAAGCAAGGAAGAAGGAGAGCGCTGCGAGTGTTTGCTGTGGGTGTTCGCTGCCGCGGCAGGAATTATATAGCGCGCGGAGCGCACTCGCGGCTGTCGGGATCGGGAGGAAGAAGAGGAAGCTTCTTTCCTCCGCGTGCGGGTTCTGTGCGTGTCCCTCGTGTGGTTTCCTTTTGGATGGAGCTGGAGTATTTGTATTTTGTATGGCAGGGGGGCCCTGGGTCGTGGTCGCAGCTGCTTCCTCCTCCCATCCTTTCTTCCTCGCTGACCCTTTGACTCTTGACCGGCTCCTCTTCCTTTGCTTGCTTCCTTCCGTGCGACCTTCCGATGATCTGATCCCGCCGCTGGATTTGCTTGCACTGGAGCTACAAGGACGCGCGCAACGATAACTGACCGGTCAACGGTCAACAGACAGCTCACTGGACTGGATGACTGGATCTCATTTTGCCTTAATCAACAACACCTCTTCTTTTTTTTAGGTAGTGTCACTGGATAAGAGATTTAGTCTGTGGTTGTAATTGTTGTTTGCTGGTAGCTTTGGGAAGTCCGGATTGAAGTCAGAGGCGGCTAACGTGGTTTATATTTTCAAATGGGTGGGTATATACCCTCTGATTTTTAAGAAAAAAAAATTAAATCTCAGCCGATACCATCAGAGTTGTTGGATTACTGTCAGGACGCCATTCCTCCTTTATTACTTGTCTAAAACTTGTCTCTAACTAAAAATCAAGCAAGCTAGATACTCCATCCGGCTCATATTACTTGTCTAAAATTTGTCCAAGTATGGATGTATCTTTGTTAAAAGAGCGTCTAGATATATGTAATATTTTCACAAGTAATTCCGGCCGGAAGGAGTATAACAAAACCGTATTTTCAATGTTGATGCAACAATCTTTTACCGCAGGCAATGAATGGGTCCTCGTCAAATTAGGGTGTCGTCTGTCTTTCATTGGCATCACAACACCTAGAGTTGCAAAAGCCCTGTCTTTTTAAGTTACGTGCCTGGCTGCGTCCATTCCCACCGATAGCAAAGAGTCACTCCACATTTACACAAAGGAGGCCTGGATTGCCATCGGTAGCCGCAACACCAAATGCCTCTGCAAGCTCTAAATTGAGCGGGTGAAAGAACAACCCGCATCGGGCGCCACAGAATCTGCACTTGCACTGTGTCCGAACCGCCTGGTTTAAGTGGGATCTGGACAGGGTGCCATGGCACTGGCGTGGACATTGACTTGTGGGCTCAACTGGTCATGTTTGCTGCCAACCCGCTCGAATCACGCCGTTTTGCCACATGGACATTGACTTGTTAGCACTATTTTGATTTGCCTCAAATAATCACTTTAGGTGGCAGCTTTTGACTAGTGATTGCACTAAAACTGTCACGAAACACCTTTCCCTACCCTAGTAAATCCAGCATTTCAAAACTGTCTCGAAATATTTTTCAGCCGTGTTGTAGTGTAAGCAGATCACAAGTTGGATTGAATTAACTTGGCCGGGCCTGAAGTTGGTAGAGCTAGGCAACGATGCTTATCACTGGCACTGGGGCACTGTGAGCCACTGAATTTACAGGCCCATGGACGCACGATGGAAGAAGGCCATTTTCATTTCTTTTTCTCACGGTAGCCCAGCCCAGACGTCCCTGTCTTACATAAAGATTGTAAAGTGTGGAGACCATCTTTTTAGTTCACTTGCAACGACGCACTGCTCATTCTCACATCCTTCACATTTCCCAGGGCCCAAGCTATCAAAAGTATCTCCAGCAGCCAGAAGAGATTGGACCGACACCTGACCGATTTAATTTGATCGAGTCTGTAATTATGTGTATTGTTTTACAGTTTCAGTGTGGGGGTCTCTGCAATGCTGCTCCCCCGGTCTAATATAATATGAGATGAACCTGATTGTGCTAGTGTGGTGAATTGAATTCGATTCGATGCCCTACGGGTTCTGCACAACCTGAAGAGATAGATAGCTCAATGGACAATGGCACCGTGAGTTTTGCTTCTTCTAGTTCTATGTCAGTGTTTATCTGTAGCAGTATTTCAGCAAGTGTTTATGCCGTTTGATTGAGACCTTGGAGTAGCAAATGCTTGCAGAGTGTTCTGCTTAGTGTGCCCGTTTGGAGTTGCGGCGAAAATGTACCGCGAAGGTAAGGCATAAATTTTACTGCTGATTATTGGAACCGGAGCTGCGTGACCCGTATGTTTCTGCATGACCAACCAGCTCAGATTACAGAACAGTTGATTGTTAAGAAAATTAATTGTTGATGTAATCCTGAATCAACAATTGAATCGCTGTAACATACCTGTCATACAACATACAAGTGTCATCCTGTTGTACCAGATCAACAATCCCTTATCTACCATTAGGCAGAACAACACAATGTTCAACTTATCTCGAAATTATACAACCCAGCTGGAATCAATCCAATTAGCCAGCTTATATTTCTTATTCTGCACAATCCATGTCCACACCACAACACGCCTGAATAAACACAATCAAACTCGATATAATAATTAATTAATTACCACCAAATGACCAGAATATACATAGCCGATCCCCTCCAGATGGATGGACCGGGCTCTACGAGTTGACGACCCTGCAGTTCCTCCTGATCTCCCCTTGGGCGCCGGTGAGCACGCCCACGCGGCCCATCTTGCGGACGGCGCCCTTGAACTCCCGGAGGAAGTAGTCCTCCCTGGTGAGCGCGTGGATCATGCCGGCGGCGCGGGGGTCGGACAGCAGCGCGGCGTCGGAGCTGAACAGGCCGCGGCCCAGCTTGAGGTTCACGTAGTAGTGGGCGTCGAACCGGGCCGGGCTGCCGGGGTCCATGGCCACCGCCGTCGCGTTGTTGGACGGGGACCCGCACGCGGCCCGCAGCTGCGCGGCGTAGGCGGCGTTCAGGGCCGGGTCCGTGGCCGGGGCGGCGGCGCCGGCGCCGGTGGTGGAGGAGGAGCTGAAGAGGCGGCTGCTGAACAGGTTGCAGTGGCCCACGCCGATGGTGTGTGCGCCTGCGAAATGTTTATGTGTTTGTGTATGGTAAGTTTGAAACAGACAAATTGGAGAGAAGTATTTTTTTCGTCCCTCGACTCGTCGGAAAATTCATTTCTCGTCTCTTAAAAACAATTAGTACTTTTTTCATCTCTCAACTTTCAAAACCAGACACTTTTAGTCCTTAAAGCTATACGAAGCGGTTTGTCTAGCCACGTGTCCGGTTTGCACTTAATCCCGTGGTCGCCGAGGCTGTTGAAATTGGCCGCCGTCGTGCTCTGGATCTCGTCTAGGCACTGGTTGTACTTCTCTTCCATCTGCATCATCCATATCTTGATTGAAAAAAAATAAGTGAAAAAACTATGCGAAAACCAGACACGTGGTTAGGAAAACCACTTTGGATGGACCGAGAGACTAAAAATGTCCGGTTTTGAAAATTGAGAGACAAAAAAAGTACGAAATTTTTTGAGGGACGAAAAGCAAACTTTCCGACAAGTTGAGAGACGAAAAAAGTACTTTTCTCTAGAAATTGGGAAAAAGTTTCGCAAAACTATACCAAGTCTTGCATAAGTACGAAATGATGCCACACTTTTCAAATCAAGTTTGAGATAACTACTAGTGGCAAAAATGGATGAAACATAGCGCTATGTATTTGTTTTCATATCTTTTAGCACAAAAGCTGGAAATAAAAAAATATATATTAAACTAAATATAGAGTGAATGTGGAACGTAAAAGACACAAAAGCAAATATTTGTCAAAACACAAAACCCCCAGTTAAACGGCACGCTAGGCTGAGGCGTGGTTAAGTGGAGGTGGTACAAACATGGGATCGGAAATGGGTCGTCTATGGAGAGGCGAGGTCCTGGTGGAGAAATAATTCTAAAAGAACCGGACCCAGTGTTAGACCTTGTTGCACCATTGGATCTCTTGATTCAACACAAATCTCGAGAAACTTGAGAGGATGCAACGATGTGTCGGGCAACTAGCGTTGTGAAGGACGATAGAGACCACGAGAGCTAAGTGGTCATGCACGAAGGGCGGGGGTTTGGAAAACATATGAGAGTTTAGGTTCACAGTGGGTATCCAGAAGGCAAGACAAGCTTGGGTTGGCCTATGGGTTATTCAGTTGGGCTAAGTATAGGCTTGTGTGGGCAGACATATTTATGTATTTGCTGAAATGGAAAATTCCATTTTCGTATTTTCATGGCTGTTTCTTCAGAAATCATTGTTCTTTTTCATTTGCACAATTTTTGTTGGTGTGGTATTTGTATTCTCATCTAGCTTTTTTCTTTGTAATGGTTGAAAGTTTCCACTGCTTTTTCAGTCCTAGAGAAACGACCATATATTCTGTTCCAGATTGATTTAGAAAACATATCATGAGAACCAACAATTGATGATTAAAGTTGTGGCTGAATCCTCGATCATAGATTCGATGTCATGTGTGTTCCATTTGAGACGGATTATCTTTTTAGTGGGAGGTGACGTGTCCGTCATTAGTATGGCATCTCCGGTCATTCTTTTCTTCTGTATGTGTTGTGTGGGTGCGTGCGTCATGTGGTTTGTATGCATGTGAACAATGCAATCAGTTATTTTCAAAAATAATAATAATCACATATACGTTTTTAGTTTTCATAACATTTTTAACTATGTAATGCATACTTAAACCGGAACTAATCCAAGAATGCATTTGATGGATCATGCCATACATAACAAGCGCTACGAGTATATATGAGGCTACTCTCCCACAATCACCCCACTTCTGAGCTATGCAGTGCAGGTGCGCATAAAAATGTGGCCAGGTAGCTAGAGCAAACAAGTCCAAAGAACGATAATGATTAACTCGAACATTCGGCATTGGTCCACTTCACTCAGCCGCTATTTCCAGTCTGCATCTAGCTAGTTAGTTAGCCCATGCCGGTCAGGTGCGGCGGTCCATGCATGTACGGCAGCCAAACAGCTCATAAATTGGCATTTGGCACTTGAGACGACACTAGAGAAATCTAGGACATTGCCCACATCACTTAACCAATGATAGATGTACCAAACAGGATCCAATCTCTTCCACTCGATGCAGCACAGTTGCTTGGATATGCGTAGGGCGTTAGTTAGGAGTGGGGGTGGTTGGCGGTTACCGTAACCACCACACTAAGAGGCACTATCTTAGCTAACAGTACAGCTGAAATAGCTGTATCAGCAGCTGCACTAAGTGATTTAAAACCAGGACCATGCAAGCATCTCCTTCCTTAAATTTGTTGATGGGATAGCAAGCTGTGATAATTCGATCTTTTGACGAGACAGTAGCCACTTGGTTCTGCTGCGCGCCTGATTGAGCAGGGCACAATGCATGCACATGCATGCATTCAGGGAACGGGATTACCACTCATCAGCAATGGCCTTTTTGTGGAAAGGGCGAAACTTATTAGATCGAGTGTCTTTTGACTTAGCCCTAGCCCTAAGAGCATCTCCAAAAGCTTCCCCATATTTGTTTTCCCAAAACCTATATTTAAGAATTCCTTATAAAAGATACCCTCCAAAAATCCTCTTCCTCATATCTCATCCCCTATATCTCATCAAGATTCGGAAAAGTCAAATTAAGGGTTGATTTGGCTCTCCCTCCTACCATTTTCTTTCTCTATCTCACCTCAGATTGATATGGGGCCCCATCCCACTTCTCAATATGAGGAATCCCTAGCTCAATTTGGGGACGTCTTGAGGTGGGGAATGGGATGGGGCATCTGTTGGAGTGCCTTTTTGAAGCAAAATCATTAAATTTGACTATAGGGAATGTGATGAGAACTCTCTAAGAGATGGTCTAACTAATTAACTTATTTCATGCCACTATAACCATTGTCGTTATTGTTTCGTTTGGATTCCTAAGCCTCAAATTAAACTAATATGCTTCTTAATGTAGTCAACTGGCTTTAGTTAATTATTGACGTGTGATATGATCATTTTGAGGCCAGATTTCTCTGTGTAGAGCACGTACGTGTCGATCGATCACGGAAGCTGACATGCATTTCCCTATATTTGTGCCAAACTTATGATGTCACACTGTGCAGTAGTTTAACGTCGAGTAAAATACACCGGCGGTCCTATTATTATTAACGAGGTATCAAGTTAGTCCTAAAATTACTAAACTACATATTTAGGTCCTATTTTTTTTTTGAAAGTGTGTCATGATAGGTTCTAAGCTTGCCCAAGAACGTTTGAGCAGCCTACGTGGCATGCTGACCAAATATACGTCAGCTAAAGGGTCCGCTGGACATGACTAAAACTATAAAATTAGATTAAATACACCCTCGGTCCTAATATTATTGATAAAGTGTCAAGTTAGTTCTAAAATTACTAAACTGCATATTTAAGTCCCAATTTTTTGCGAAGTGTGTCACGACAAGTCCTACGCTCGTGCAGGAGCGTTTGACCGGCCTACGTGGCACGTTGACTGAGTACACGTCAGGCAAAGAGCCCGCTGGACATAACTGACGTGAGGAAAAATACATCCATGATCCTAATATTATTGACGTGAGGAAAAATGCATCCATGGACATAACATGATACGACGGAGCACGTAACGGCCGTAGCTAGCCGATCAGCAACGAGCGGCTATGAATGGCCGGCGGGCTCGATCGACCACGCACTGCAAGCGGCCGACCGATGGGCGCACGCGCCTAGCTACGCGGTGGTTGCTCCATCCTTTTCCAGCGCTAGATAGTAGATACACAGCGCTATATATAGCTTGCTGCCTTGCTTCCATCCATCCATATGCGAACGCCCGTGCATATGCCGCATATGCATGCACTCGCAGCCAAACTAACCGACGGAACGACCGATCGACCGATGCTGGCCGTCCGTCGAGCGTCGATCCCGGCGGCCATGCACGTGCACGTACGTGCACATGCATGCAGTGGACACGCACCGGCCGGCAGCCGCCCGGTCGCCGTCATCCCGGTGCCGGTGGTGTAGCCGCTACTCAGCGTACTGTACTGCGTTCACTAGCTAGCTCCATCAGACGATGTGACTCTAGATCGACCGTGATCCTAATTTAAGTTCCTAATTAACGAAACACATCATTTGATTTAATTAAGACGGGCAATTTTCCAAGAGTCAGTACTGTCTCGATTGTCGAGACGAGAACTTAACAGGTCGACGTGCCAGTGTTACGTGAAACGACAGTGACCCGTCATTAATTACGCGCATGCTTGTCCATAAGTACGTCTAAATTAAATTAATTCTGACGTGATAACGCACGCACGTAACGTACCGGAGAGGATGACGAGGTCCTTGACGTCGAGCCCCTTGCTGGCGAACCCGGCCTCCAGCGCCGTAAAGTTGGCCGACGGCGACGGGATCTCCGCCAGCGCCTCCGCCGCGCGCGACTCCACGCCGTCCCGCCGCCCCAGCTGCACCTCCCACAGCTCCCGCCCAAACTGCAATCAATCAAAGCTCGTTAATTATGAGCATTACTCGACAGATTAACGGTGATGCTAGCTGATTCATATGTGTGACGAACTGACGATAGACTCAGACCTGGAAGGATATGGCGTCCCTGGCGGCGAGCGCGACGACGTCGGCGCAGGAGACGACGCCGGGGCAGACGGCCTCCAGCACCGCCTTGGCCGTGTCCACCACGTCGAACCCGCCCAGCGACTTATTCGGCGCCGCGTCCTTCTCCGCCGCCGCCGCGTTGTCGCCCGCCGCCGAGTCCAGCAGCACCGACGCGTCGCAGCCCCTCACGAAGCAGTCGTGGAAGAAGAGGCGGAGCAGCCTGGCCGGGAGCGCGTTGGCGGGGTCGGCCGCCACGCGGGCCAGCACGATGTCCCGCACCACCGCCTCCGCCGCCGGGCAGCTGTGCCGGTAGAAGTGCGCCTTCAGCACCGCCGCATCCGCCAGAGCGCACGCCGACAGTAGGACGGCCAGTAATGCCAGCCGCCGCGGCGCTCTCACTGATCTCATCGCGCGCGCTAACCGATTAACCAGCTGCCTAGCTAGGATAGGATGTGGCGTACGGATAGCGATTGCCCAGCGAGTGATGGGCGTTGGAAACGACGGGGAGGGATTAAGATAAGCTGCATATATGGGGGTGTTGATATATGCACACGTCTTAAAGGCCAGCCATCACGCACGGTTCGTGTAATGCCGGACGGCCGGCAACGGCATCGATCGTCTCCGTGAAATGAAATCGCCGCTCAGTTTTAGCCGTCCGATTGGGCAACGTCGTCTAACCAAGTTTGCTCTTGCAGGTTTTGGGTTTGGTTTAATCCTAATTACCGGCAGAATGTCCCGGGAAGAACAACTATGCTAATAGGGAAGAACAAGTGTGCTCACGTGATTAGTCTCTTTTTGGGAAATCATTAGTAGGCTTCGATCAAGTTGTTTTGGGCCTTTTGCAATAGTGGGCTTTCATCCTCGTAAGGCCACGTTCGTTTTGACCCATTCCCCACCAATTAATCCAAGGAGAATATGGCAGTCATTGATTCTTCTCAATCCCGAAAATGCAGCCAACGATACGGCCCTGACTGTAATGCCTTCATCTTTTCTTGACACAAGTTTATACCCTTTTTTTTTTCTATTTTCATTCACTCGCACAGGCGAAAAAAGATACTACAACAAATTAAAAGCAACAAACTTTTGTGTGACCGTTAGACCTTATGTGTAGCCCACGCGGATTTCACGTGACCGTATTGTAGTTCATATTTGAATTAGAATCCACGGACTTTCTTTAAAATCCTGAAAAATCGATCTGTACCAGACAAGCCCTACACTGAAATTATTAGTGAAAACCATAAAACAGATTATCAAAAATAACAAAAATAATAGGAACCTACAAAATAGAATGATAATTAGAAAGTTTAACACCATTATTTTGGGTGAGTTGTCTTTATGAACACTTCACATGAACCATCGTCACGCAAAAAAGAAGAAAGAGAAGTGGCAACAAATTGAGACTCCTATTCCACGTATGTTACTTATGCAACTCTGAAAGGTGCTGCTGGCCCGTAAAAAGATAGTTGCAAAATGAGAAATAAAGTATCGATGTTACATAAATTATTTTAAAATACCTTTTGTAAAATCCAACACTAAAAGTGCGTGAAAACGACAACAAAGTTTCAGGACACTGTAGTCTCATTACGCTCATACGTCGTCCGCCGCTCCTCCACGGAGCGAGTTGTCCAGGTCACTCGGACTATGCCTGGGCAAACCTCAGGCTGGGCTTCATTTCAGCCCGAAGCCTAAAGAATGACCATTTAAACATTAAAATAATTGTTTTCGAAATAAATAAATGATTTTTATACCTATTTTCTCTAAAATAATAGTTGAGAACAATAAATGTCTTAATGCGACTATTTTGGGTCGCGAACAACATTTTATCCCAAAAAATGGTGAGTCTGCGCACCAAAATAACAAAGTGGTGGTCTTACACAAAAATGATGAACTTGCGCAACAAAAAAAAGCAAAGTGGTAGGGTTTTCCAACCAAGCCCCGATCGAGAATGGTTGGTTTTATTAGGTAATCTATTATTTCAAAAGTAATCATGCTACACGAATATGAACGCCCATCATATTATTTCAAACTCTTGTACAGTATTAAAACTATATAGTTGACTGTCATAAAAAAAATTAGTGGATTCATTTTTGCAAATTTTCTGATCAATTCAGGTGATAAAGAAAAAAATATTTTTCTTAGAGCCGATGAGAATGAGATGCCTTGAAATCCACCTCTCGTTGATATAGATTAAATGTTAGTGCATTTTTTTTTTGTCTCACCTGCCTGTAATTTTTCCATCACTGGAGTTTAGCCAAAGTTCAGGCAAGCGTACCAAGTATTCCAAAAACGGTAAAACTATTATCGTGTACGTACACAGGGGATTTTCTACATATGGAACCCATGACAGGCACTTTTAGTTCCCAGTAAATATCTACACTAGCCGCAAACAGATACAGATACAGAAAAGACATACGCTGAATATATCACGCATATTATTGAGCGATCCATATATGTACAAATTGTTGTACAAAGACGCATAGATGCGAAACAAAAAAGAGTAAAACCGAAACGAAATCTCCAAATATCTTAGCTACGTGAAAGAGGTGACGAAGGCAGGCGCTCGAGCTCCGGGTTGTACACGTCGCTGGGCTGGGGAACCTGCTTGTGCGGCAGCGGCCTCGCCTCCTCCTCCGCCGCCTTCTTCTTCTTCTCCTCCTCCGGCTTCGCCGCCGCACCGCCGTCCCTAATAACGCCGACGTCGCTCCCTCGTTCTTGGATCGTCTTCCCCGCACTGCCCCCACCATCTGCGCCGTGGGCCGTCGCGTCCGTCGGCCACTGCTCCATGAGTGACTAGCTTAGCTACAGCCTTGGTTGGTGTCTTTGTCTGTGCTGGCCTTCTGCTTCGTACGCCGTCCGTCCTTGCTGTTCCGTGTTTATGTACGCGCGTCAGCGTCACCAAAGCTTAGCCCGGCACCGCCCTGGCACCTGTACTACGTAGCCTGGTTCCTTTTTGCGTGCTCGTGCTACGTGTGATGCAGGCGCCGCTGGCACCGGCCACGTGTCCTGCATACGTGTATAGACCGGGGTGTACGTGCGGTCTGCAGGAATGTTCCTTGTTAAGAAGTCATTGTATCGTAGGTAAGAGCATGTACAATAGTGCACTGTCAGCCGTCTGTAACAGGTGTCAATTAGGATTTAGGCTGACGAGAGGGAAAAAAATGAAGAGAGAGAAGGAGCCTATCGGTAGAAGCATAGACGATCTATGGCCTAAAAAATAGGTCGCTGCAGACGGTGCTTTGTCTGTTGTACTGGGAGCGTCTGCAACCTCTAGTGCCTTTTCCTACTTCCTTGACTCGATGGAACATGGTCAAATTCCTACAGTTTCGGAACTTGTAGATGATTAAAAAGATAGACTACTGTAGAAGCTAACTTTACTACCGTCTATAGATGACCTGGATGAGTAGTATGGACGGTAGCTGTCTGGACTATTATACATGCCCTGATGAATGAGCACGGACGGTTGCCTGCATGCAAACCGCGTGCAAACCGCCGGACGTCCACATGTGCAATTTTCCCGAAGCAGACGCGGCCGTTGCTCACGTCTGTCCGGGAAGAGATACCTCTTTTTCGGGAAGAGATACCTCTTTTACCTTTTATATAGGGCTGTCAATCATCGAATAGATCATCCCTTGATTCAATCTCGTTTTATTCTAACACGTTATCAGCACAGACTCTACCGAGAGCATAGAAAGAACAGAAAGAACTGAAGGAGGAGAAGAAAGGTGAGAATCGAGATGGCGAGAATATGCATTAGCGTTTGGGTCTCTGGAAGCTGTCACCGCCGTTTTGGGCGCCGCCACTTCGGGCGTCGCCGTTTTGGCCGCCGCCGCTTCGGCCTCCGCCGTTTCTGCCGCCGCTACTTCAACTGCCGCCGCCTTGGACGCCGTCCTCGAATCCACGCACGGGGACTTGCTCCTGCAGGGGCTATGGCCCCCAATGTGGCGGCGCCATACCCGGACGGCATCATGTGCGACGAACTTACGGCACCCCCGCCACCACCATATTGGTACCCGATGGATGTCGATGAAGATGTGGAGCTGTGCGAGATGCCGATGCCGACTCCAGTCGACGATCTGCCGCTTGCTGATTTTGAAGCGGTGAACGCTTGGCTGGACTCCATCCACGCCGAGGGAGACGGCGAACCGGCGGCCGACATGCTCTTGGAGGCAGCGCCTCCGTCCGGCGTGCTGACCGCAGCGCCTCCGGCGCCGACACCTCCGTCCGGCGCTGAAAGATCGGTATGGTCGACTAGAGGGGGGGGGGGGTGAATAGGAGACTAACAAATTTTAAATTTTCTTTTTCTTGAAAGATACAAACACTTAATCCTAGGGCTTTCTGGATTCTCTAAAGTGAATACAACCCTAGTATGAAATGCAATAGCCGAAGCAAAGTATAGACAATGAAGTAAAACAAGTAAGTAAAAGGACAAGTATGATACCACACGGGAAGACGAAGATTTCACCGGAGTTCCACCTATTGGGATCGGTGTACATCTCCGTTTGGAAGAGTGCTCGAACACAAAGGAAGAGACGCCACGAAGGCTCACTCTATTCTCCAACTCACCACACCACAAAGGTGGGATGAGCTCTCACAACACCATAAAGGCGAGGTGAGTTCCACTAATGGCTTTCTTGAAGGCAAATGGCGAACCTTTACAAACAAGGAGAAGGGCACGAATCCACAACTAAATTGGAGGCTCCTTCCCAGATCCTCAAACACCTCCTCACAAGATTGGAGTGCTTGAAGAAACACCTTCCGGCTAGGGATCCCAAAATCCAAAGAGTAACAAAATCCACCAAGGAAAACGAGGGGAATCAACTTTTGATTTGGTGAAACCCTAGATCGAGCTCTTCTCAACCCTTGCTCAAAGTATTGGCTTGGGGGATGCACTAGGAAAGAGAGATCTCGAGATTTGAAACTCTTGGTGTTCTTGAGTGAGAGAATGGGGACGAACTGGGTGTGCTTGGGCAAGGAAACCCGTTGGGGACGAAGCCCCTTTTATACCCCATCGAAATCCAGCCGTTAAGACACATTTTAGTAACCCCGGTACCAAGCCGGTTAGGGGACCGGAAGTTCTGGGGGTAGAACTTCCGCCCTGCTACTGGCCTCCCACTGCTTTACGCAGTAGGATTCCAGTAGCGTTTCAGTACCAGACCGGCACCAGGGCGGAACTTCCGCCCGCCGGAACCTCCGGCTAATTAGGCGGTAGTACCGGCTATCACCGAAAAAGTCTGACAGCCAAAGCAGGATAATGACAACTCTCAACTCAAAACTGGGTTTATGCTTTATGTGGGTGCAATCTAGTAGATTTGTGTACGTGAAGCAACTTCACCCAAAACTTTTCCAAATGGACTCCATCTTTATAGTACGGATTTTTCTACAACTCAATAAAATAAAAAGGCGTAAATTTTTATGCGTTTCTTTTCTTTTTGTGGGCGATGAATCATGTCACAACACTAGTTATCACATCTGAAAACATTTGAGACACGATTAGTCCACAAGTTATGTCGTCGTTAAAACGAAAATTCATCGGGGTCGAAATGCCCTTTCAGGCGCGCGCACGGCCGGGCCGACCACCGCGCCTCCAGCGCCCACGCCCGCCCCTGGTCCGGCCACCCCGCCGCCTGTATCGATGGGGAATCGCCCGCCGCCTGTATCGATGGGGAATCGCCCCCGCCGCTCAATCTCCCCGATCCAGTGGCCTTAGAGCAGTGGATAAGGTTCTACAACCTTCCTTCGATGGGCTGCATGGGCCAGAACAGGCCAAAAGGCCTAAGTACCTTACTGACGGGCTGCATGGGAAGAATAGAATAAATAAATAAATTAAATGGCATCGCTGAACTGGAGTCTCTGGTGTTGGCCTAGATCCATTGTTCCTAGTATTTCTCTTCTGTTCTAAATTATTTCTAGTTTCCAGATCAAATGTACATGTATATATGTGTGTTGCAGTATGTACAAATGTGGTACCTTATGTATTACAAGATGTGTTGATGTAATCCCTCATTATTACAATAATATTATGGTTTGATTTAGACTTTGCTCAAATCTGCCATTTTATTTACACAGAGCAAATTTTACTCTCAAGTAAAATAATAAGCATGATTTTCCATGCAGGATATGGCTGACTTAACAAAGAATTTTTTTGCTGAACTCGCCATTGATGGCAGCAATTACATAACCTGGGCCATGACGTTAAGATCAATTTATCGGCCCGGAATATTGGTGCAACAATCACAACACCGGTTCAGGGAGCTCCAACAATCCCCGAGGTTGCAAAGTATGTCACGTTTCATTTCATCCGACATCACATTCACCCTGATCTGAAAACAGAATATTTAATGGAGGAGAATCCTCTAAATCTCTGGTACTCCCTAAAGGAGTGTTATGATCAACAGAGGGCGGTGATTTTACCTGAAGCACAACGCGAATGGCAGCACATTCGTTTTCAGGATTTCAAGTCGGTTGTAGCGTACAATTCTGCTGTGCATCAGATAAACTCGAAGTTGAGATTTTGCAATAGTGCAAACTTCGATGCTATTCTCATTGAGAAGACTCTATCCACATTCCATCCCTCTATGAGAATTTTGGCTGAACAATATCGCCAACAGAAGTACCAAAAGTACTTAGAGTTGATATATTCACTCCTTTAGGAGGAAAAGCATCGTGAGCTACTTCAAAAGAATCACATTTCTCGTCCGACAGGGACACTGCCAGTTCCTGAAGCTCACTTCAACTCTCGTGGTACTCATAAATTCCATAGTTCTAAAAATCATGTGAAATTTAAAGGAAAGTGGAGAGGACATAGGAAGCAGAATGGACCTCAAAAGAACAAGAGTCAGAATGGACCTCAAAAGAACAAGAGTCAGTTCAAGAAATATGACAAAAGTGGTGGCTCTCAAGCATGCCAGCGTTGTGGTGGTTTCTCTCACCCTACCAAAAAGTGTAGAACCCCAAAGCACTTGGTGGACCTGTACCTGCAATCAATTGGCAAAGGGAAGAAGATCCAGGGAAACCAATATGAAGCTCACTTCACTGGACATCAAGATATTTCCCCAATGGTTGAAGCATATCGGGATGTTCCTCAGAACATGGATGAATCAGACCAAGCTCAGCCGAAGGATGATCCACCTGTTTTCACTAATGAAGAATTATTGGCAGATTTTCCTCCCATTGATGACGATATGTTAGTGGAGTTCACTTCCAATGACATCTATGGGGATCAGATCTAGTCTCAACATTGATATGTCATCATGAAAACCATACAACTACAATAGTATATTGCCATAAAGTATTGTAATTATGTCCTTGGAACATAATATGTGTTGTAAAATAATTAATGTCCTCAGACATACGGTATTTGTAATATTTATGTCATCAGACATAGTGTTTGTAATATGTCCTCAGACATGAAGTGTTGTAATATATGTATTATTACTACATGAGTTGAAATAAATTACTCCGTACTAAATTTATTCTTTTACTCTGTATAGAATCTTCTGGAAAATCCAATGGAGGAGGAAAATTTTCTAGTAGATAGTGCTTTTACTAATACAATATTACGGGAGATTAAATATTTCCAAACTCTAAAAAAGAGCAAAGGAAGTGTAATGACAATTGCTTGTTGTGACACATTAATTGTTGGTTCTGGTCAGGCCACAATTACTCTTCCTATGGGTACAAAACTTGTGATCCAGGATGCATTATTATTCCCGGACTCTACTCGTACCCTATTAAGTTTTAAAGATATCCGTAAGAACGGATTTCATGTTGAGACTCAAGAACAAAATGAGGTCGAGAGCCTCCTTATAACTCAACAAAAAGGATGTGAAAAACAAATCCTTGAGAAACTACCTTCTCTATCATCTGGATTGTATTATACATACATAAAACCAGAGCCACATAGCATTTCAAATAATTTTTCAAAATCTTGACAAATTCAAGGTATGACATGAACGCCTTGGTCATCCAGGAATTGGAATGATGAGAAAAATTATTGATGGATCCGTCAGACACAATTTATCACTTACAAAATTTCCGAAATCCTCAGATTTTGTATGCACGGCTTGTGCTACTGGAAAATTAATCACAAGGTCTTCTTACCTAAAGATAAAGAACAAGCCACTTAATTTTCTTGAACCCATTCAAGGAGATATATGTGGAACTATACAACCATTATCTGGACCGTTCAGATATTTCATGGTACTTATTGATGCGTCTACAAGATGGTCAAATGTGTGTCTCATATCTACACGGAACCATGCCTTCGCTAAATTTATTGCTCAAATAATCAAATTAAAAGCAAATTATCTTGAGCATAAGATAAAGTCCATAAGAATGGATAATGCCGCTGAATTTAGTTCACGAGCATTCAATGATTATTGTCTATCTTTGGGCATAACTGTGGAGCACTCTGTACCTTATGTACATATTCAAAATGGTCTTGCAGAATATCTTATAAAAAGAATTAAATTGATAGCAAGGCCACTTCTACAGCATTGTAATCTTCCAACATCTTGTTGGGGACATGCGGTTTTACATACCGCGGAATTAATACAAATTCGTCCAACTGCATACCATACGGCCTCCCCGTTGCAGTTAGTACGTGGAAATCAACCAAATATTTCCCATCTGCGACAATTCGGCTGCGCTGTATACGTACCGGTATCACCACCCCAGCGTACATCAATGGCCCCCCATAGAAAACTAGGGATATATGTAGGGTACAATTCACCGTCAATTATAAAGTACCTAGAGCCTCTAACAGGAGACTTATTCACGGCCCGATATGCTGATAGTATTTTTGATGAGGGCAATCTTCCGGCATTAGGGGGAGATAAGAACCACAATGAATGCCGGGAAATAGATTGGAATGTCAAAGTCATTCAATCCCTTGATCCACGTACAAATGAATCTGAATCTGAAGTTCAGAGAATTATCAATTTGCAGCTTATTGCAAATAATCTGCCTGATGCATTTACTGACTATAAAGGTGTCACTAAATCATATGTTCCCGCGATGAATGTACCGGAAAGAGTGGAGATAATTAATAAAACCACTCAACCACCCAAGAAGGGTAGGACTCTGGACACAAAAGACAAAACTTCACAGAAGCGTTCGCGGAAAACAAGGAATTCTCCAATAGTAAATGCAATTCAACCACGAGTTGATGCTCAACCTACTATTGAGAGACACCAAATGGATGTTCAACATTCAGAGCCCAGCACATATGTGCACGGAAAAATAAACGCTGGGACACCGGAACACATTGACTCAATTAGTATGGGAAATCATAATGAGTCAGAAGATGTTAATGAAATTTCCACGAATTATATTGATTCAGGAGAATCATACAATAGAAAGACTACAGTTGTCGACATTTATTTTTCATCCAAGTTGCGAAAAGCCTTGAATTGGATCCAGAACCTAAGTCCATGGTAAAGTGCCTTAAACGCTCCGACTGGTCCAAATGGAAGGCTGCAATTGATGATGAATTGCGGTCGCTCACAAAAAGAGGTGTATTTACTTCAGCAATACCTACTGCTCAAAATGTTTTCCCAGTGGGATCAAAATGGGTTTTTGTTCGCAAAAGAAATGAAAGCAATGAGGTGGTGAGATACAAACCGAGGCTTGTAGCACAAGGTTTTACGCAGAGACGTGGCATAGATTATGATGAAACCTACTCTCCTGTTATGAGTGGAATTACGTTCCGATATTTAATATCATTGACAGTAAATATGAATTTGTCTATCCAATTAATGGATGTAGTGACGGCATACTTATATGGGTCACTAGATTCGGATATCTACATGAAAGTCCCAGAAGGACTAAATGTTCCAAATCCGAAAGCAAATCGCAGCATGTAATGCGTGAAGCTTCAAAAGTCTCTTTATGGCTTAAAACAGTCGGGAAGAATGTGGTATAACCGACTAAGTGAGTTCCTTTTTCTAAAGGGTTACTCTAATAATGATGATTGCCCATGTGTATTTATAAAGAAATCATCAAATGGTTTTCGTATCATTTCTGTGTATGTAGATGATCTCAATATCATTGGAACGACAGAAGACATACATGAGGCAAGTACTCATCTTAAGACGGAATTTGAAATGAAAGATTTGGACAAGACCAAATTTTGCTTAGCTTTGCAACTTGAGCATATTCCCTCTGGGATAGTAGTACACCAGTCATCTTATATCCAAAAGTTACTTGAAAAATTCAATATGAATAAATCATATCCTTCAAAAACACCTATGGTCGTTCGATCTCTTGATAGACAAAAAGACCCATTTAGACCTAAAGGCGATGATGAAGAGATATTGTGACCTGAATTTCCATATCTCAGCACTATTGGTGCACTCATGTACTTAGCAAATTGCACTAAACCCGATATATCATTTGCGGTCAATCTACTAGCTAGACATAGTGCATCGTCAACTAAAAGACATTGGGTTGGTGTCAGAAATGTTCTTCGAGATATATAAGATTTAGGGGGAGTAAACTCCTGATAATATATATAACCTGATTATGATCATTAGATCCTTTACATTGTACTCTTTCCTCCTATGAGTTTTTTCATATATGGTTTCTCATAAAAGGTCTTTAATGAGACAATGCTAATACAAGAATGCTTCTCCTCTTTTTCCTGATGGTTTTAAAGGAGTTTTTCACGGCATGTTACATAACACAATTTTATTCAGATTTTTCCCACAGGGTTTTTCTGAAGAAACTTTTTCAAAGATGATGAACAACTCACAAGGACAAGACAAGACATGATTAGGGGGAGTGTTAAGAAATTAGTTAGTTTAATCATTATCTCGTAATTAGCACCGGACGGTTTCCTGCGTCCAAACCGCCGGGCGTCCGCGTGCGCAATTCTCCCGAACAGACGTGGCCGTTGCTCGCGTCTGCCCAGGAAGAGACACCTCTTGTACCATTTATATAGGTCTGTCAATCATCGAATAGATCATCCTGATTCAATCTTGTTTTATTCTAACAGTGCTGTTGCTGCTTCAGCCCCACAACCTGCCTAGCTAGCTACGTGTACCATCCACGTATAGTACGTGGAGATTTTTCAGATTTTGGGAAAACTTCAAGTATGACGCATAGGGAGAACTGGAGCTAGAAATTAATACACGCGGTTCTCATAATGGATTTATTATCGTTTAATTAAGCTCAACCGACAATGTAGACTAGTACTTCTTTTTGCATTATCATTCCAGCAAACACCCAAGTGAACATTGCTTACAGGATTGCAAGTTCACGCGAAATATACTTCACTGCAACATTGCGAGTTCTTTGTTTTTTTCGAGAAAACGCAAAACTTGCGTCTCAAGAACAGGCCGACATAACCGAGCATTCAAAACAAAAACACGACCAACGACTGCTAGACTAACATTACAACCAACGCCACCAAACAACCTCAGGCCTAAATGCCAAATACACAAAAGTACAGGATAGCGAAGGCGCCGTGGCCCACTGGCCTCGCAGAACTCGAAGACAAGCCCGTGAGGCGTCTCGTCAACTACAGAAGCCTCGGGCCGACGATCACCGCGCTCATCCCGAACAATACGCCACCATATCCCACCGCTCCACTGTTGGTCACAACAAACGCCCAATTTCGTCGGTCGATACCCGTCGAGTGCACCCATGCGACCAAGATGCAGCAGCACGGCCTCCGCTAACCACTATCCTTATCATCCAAGGTGACGCGCTTTGCACGATGCCGGTGTGCCCAAAATCTGCTCGCTAAAGCCAAGGCGCGTGTCACCGGAACACACCCCAGCCAAGGGTTATCCTCCAAGAACAATGCCTCCAACAAGGGAGCGGCGTCACCAACGTCGCCGTCATCCGATCCGGCAAGCCAAATCTGGGTTTGCACCCGAAGATTGGACCACAGGGCATGGAGGTTAGCTAGGGCTCCTCGACGACGCCACCAAGGAGGGAACGGCACCCGAGAGCGTTGTCGTCGGCGGCACCGACAGAGGTTAGTCAAGGCTTTCACCCGGAGCGCCACGAGCAAACTAGATGCAATCAAGGCAACGCAAAGGAACAGCGGCAAAGTCTAAGCAATGCCGACAACCGCACTAGTGCAAGAACCTGGATGGCCCACCGTCCCGCCTTCAGAGGCCACCACACGCCGTGCAACTTGGCGCACGCACCGTCCACAATACCAACCCCGAAAGGCGTTGGCACATGGCTCAAACGGCCTGTGCACAGACTAACCCAGACCCGCAACGAATCTGAAGTTAACAGGCAGTGCACACAACACACCCCGAGCTAGAGCCCGGTGAAGCGCCCGCTGCAAGCCCCGAGGTATTGCCGGATGGGTGCAAAGGCGCACGTCACACAACCTGCGACGCGACACCAGCGACCACATCAGGCCACACACCAATGCCCGCCTCCCTCCGGGCACCGGCCAACCACGTGTGGCCAGCCAAGCCGGCCAACACGCACCAAGCATGCCTCATGAGCCATCTCCTGAACCACCCGCAACCTCCAACCACACCCTCGCAGGCGCGGACTGCCAGCAGCGAGTAACATCGCAGCAGTGCCCTGCCTCACGCCGGGCGCACTGTCCAACCAACAGTGCAGCACCAACAGCAGGGGCACTCGCCGTCCAGTACCGCCACAACGCCCAAGCACGCGCCTTTTGGCCACAACACGATTTGCCGCTGCCTGCACAAGCAACCACCACCAGAGCAGCGCGAGGCGCTGCAAGCCAACCACACGACGCTGCTGCACGTGAGCCACCGTCTGCCTGCGTCGCTGCGGATCAGGCCACTGTCGCCGGAACCGTGCTACCGCGGATCTGCGAGCCACCGCGCGCGAGACCACGCACCTGCGCAGCAACGGGTCGATCCACCGTTGCTGGAATCGCACCGCCTGGGTCGTGCCTCTGCAGTCGGAATCACGCCACCGTGCGAGCTCGAGGGAGAGCGAGGGAAGAGGACGGGCGGAGAGGAGGAGATGGTGGGGCGGCTGGAAGGCCCTGCCGCCGCCGCGGGCCGGCCAACGGCCACCGGCGGCAATGGCAGGGGGAGAAAGAACGGTGGAGAGAGGAAGGTTGGGGTGGCGGTGGGGGGTCGCCCCGTGAGTCGCAGGAGCGGCTCGCGGGGCGCTAGGGTTCACAACCACACGTACGAGACACTCACGTACTATGCAGATTTTCATTCAATAAAAGAACTGAAAATGATTTTGATCATCCCTCAAACAAACAAAAAAAAAGATTTTGATCCGTAATCTGGGCCTACCTTTTTGAAACCCATATTCATTGAATGGAACAAAATTGTGTGAAACACAGTTACTTCCTACGTCCCATATTAAGTGCTGAAATATTACATGTATCTAGACGTATTTTAGTATATAGATATGTCCGTATTTAGGCAATTTTTGAATCACTTAATATGGGACGGAGGGAGTATTATTTTTTGAAAGAAACATTTCCATTTCGTAAAATATTTTACACAGCAACTCCGGAAATAATGTTTCTGCCGTAAGTCTTTATGTTGCATATGTACTATGTATAAACATAATGTCGTGATACTGTGGCAATTATGTTTCTTCGGTATTGCAAAACTATGCTAGGATCCCTCTCTAGTTCTTCCCGTGAGAAACTAAAGCATAGTTTCCAACTACTGACTGATAAGAAATTAACAAGTCAGAATCCTGATTCTGCAGTCCAGCCAAAAAACCACCACACAAGTTACTAATTTCTACTACATACCCAGAAAAACCAGACAGGATTCTGCCACGATTTCAGAGAACTGAAAGTAAAAATATCAAACAAGTCGCATCACAACTTTATACCTCCGAATAGAAATGATTAAGACACCGAACAGAACATGCAACTGCTAATTACTAGTAGAACTCAGCGAGAATTGACGCCATGCTTTTGCATAAATAGAGACGGAAGGTGAATGGGATCAAACGAGATGCATCCAATCGCCAAACTGAACATAGCATCCCATGAGACCTAAGTCCTCCCTTCTGCATCATACAACAAATATGTTGGGAAATTAAAATCTGGGAACAGAAATATGGTACTACCGCTAGTCCTAAATGTAAGATGTTCTAGATTTACCCCAAGTCAAACTTTTTCAAGTTTGACCAAGTTTAAGAAAAATATACAAATATCTACAATATGAAATAACCATACTACAAAGATCCATGGCTGATTTAATAAAATTAATTAGATGTACAAATGTTGTTAGATTTTTCTATGAAGTTTGTCGAACTTTAGGAAGTTTGATTTAAGACGAAGGTAGAACATCTTATATTTAGGAATAGACGGAGTAAACAGAAGGCATTGGACACATGTATATTTTAAGCATTGCTGACTATAGTAAAGAACACTGCTTACGTAGACTGATGGAAGTTTTACTTACAGAGATGCACCATGGAAGATGGTCGCTGTAGTCCACCTGTAGACATAGCATGTCATATTAGCCACAGAATCAGATAGGACATGGCCAAATATATGATAAATCAAACTGAATTTAAGATCTAAAAAAAGAAATAGCACAGCATGTGCAGTAATGAACTGACGGTACGAGTAATTACCAGGGAATACTACTAGCCCATTTGCTAGTAGGTAGTTTCTGGAACTCTGTAGCAAGATCGAACGTGGCAATTTTCTATTAAAGTGAACCACTTTGCGAAGACTTATCAATGTTCAGTTTTGTTCTCTACATGTTGATACAGAGTTCGTGTGATCTATCTGTTCGATAAAGTTAAGAGTTGTACAAATAAGTAAATAACGTCGCATCGTATTGTCAGACTGACTTACATGTATGTGAAAAATGCTACTTATGAGTATCATGCCATCGCATAATCTTAATGACAAGTTTTATATTAATCATTGGACACTGAACACAAATATTGTTCATACCTTCGTTACGCCTAATACCACAAATGTAGAGTTTCCTAACTTTGATCATTTCAAACAAGATTCAGCAGGCGTAACAGAGAAGATTGAATATTTACATGATCATACTAAAACAAGAACTGGCAAATGCTCACCACTGCTGTTTACAGACTATAGTAGACACTACATAACAATGTTACAGTGGTTAATAAAAATATAAAATTAAATGAGATCCATTTGCTTGGAGAAATGCCAGCCATAAAACTTGACGATGAGTAGCCCAACTCGTCGAGGATTGATTTCTTCGAACAAAAGTAAGTCCTGTAAGGACAATATAAGTACTGAAAAATGCAGGAGATCACCTACCACATATTAGGATGGCCCAAGCGGGCAGACTAAACTTTCATCACAGATAAAAGCGCAGAATGTGTAGTCATGATCTACAAGCCCACACTGTAGATGGTCTCCAATGCCGCCATCTTGGGGTCATAGTAGCCTAGTGACAAACCAGTGTTAAGCAAAACCCGGCCGTCCTTTGGATCAACGACTAATGGTGTAGTATTCTCCGATAAATAATGTGGCAAGAAGTCTTTAAGCTCTATATGATATCTCATTAACCAGGTGTCAATGTCCATCATCATCCATATGTCAAGCACATTCTGGCTCTTATCTGAACAAGCAATGCAAAGTGCTCCTTGAAGCTGGAGGATGGAAATACGGCCATTGTCATGGCTGCATGGAGGACCTTGCAGAACCTCAAATTCTTCTGTCTCAACATTGAACGCCACGATTTCACATGTCAGAAAAAATGTTCCAAGATTAGGCTCTACTATCCAGTAGATTTTTCCATTGACATAGGTCGGTGGTGTATCAGCTATTGGTCTAGGAGGAGGATCTACTGAACGCCATTGTTGCTCTTTCACGTACCTCAGTTTACACTGCAGTTCATAATCTCGAGTGTTCAGGTTCTTCTCTTTGTAGCCTCTTCGGAGGCACCTTTCCTTCTTTCACAGGTTCTTCTCTTTGTAGGTAATATGCACCACCACATGCTTGTTGATCTCTGAGTGGTAACCCAAACCGATACGGCCCGCAAAGAAAGGCTCATCGTCATCGACTGACCCTATGTGCTCACAATAACCCATGACTGGATTGTATATAAAGTCCGATGGACCGGAGCTCCCTACGTTAAGGCCGTGACAAGGCTGGGGTGCACATACTAGTTCCCGATGCAAGGCCGGTGCACCCGCATCAAAGAAGTCCTTCAGATTCATGTAGTGTCCGTATACGGCATCAATAACAACCATAACTCGAGGGCTCTTATTCAAATTTGCATGGACAACATGTGATTGAATGAAACGGTCAGTCATGATCATTGCACACTATTCCCTGCAGACCAAGCTCAACTCAGAGACTGAGCGTGCAGGCATCCACTTAAGAATTTCTGACCAAGCTTTAGTTGTCGGTGATGAGAAAGCCATTTCCTCAATTGTGCGTCCCGCTGAACTGAGGTACTCCTCAAACAGACAAAGCGGCAGTGTAGAGTCGTCCTCGCAGCTACCTATGATGGTTCCATCTGGCGTGAATAAAATCTCCGGGATGTTGCTGTCAAGGCCCACCGCAAATACTTTACAAGCTCCTGTCCCGAACATGATCCTCCTCTGTCCATCATCTGAATGATACATAACTAGTGGGGCAATGTGGAGAGATCGCAGCAGCATGCGCTCAGATTCTGGCCAAGCAATTCGATCAATACAACAGAGCTTCTCCCACCGGCCTTCAGTGTAATCTCTTAGCAGGAAGATGCGGTAAGGATCATCACTATCAGGCTCTCCATAGCAGAAACATAAGCAGTCATCGAGCTCCGTCAGCAATGGCGATGCATCCTCAAAACCTGTTGGCGGCAGCAAAGAACCAAAGGTTTCACTGCTAGTGTTGAAAGTGGCAATGTCACCATCACGGCAGAGGAAATGAAGTTGTCCCCTTAAGAAAACAGCTGGCTTCTCCTCGGTGACATAGGACAACGGGGGATTTTGTGCAGTAGGTCTCCAGTAAGCAGGTGTATCAAGGACTAAGACCTCACAGCTTGACACCTCATTGCCCCAAAACAACCGCACTACTTTATGCTGCTTGGTCACCGAGCAGTAACCGAGTCCATAAGCTACCCCATAGAAGGATGGTGCTTCAGGTTGCCCACGTATTGAAGGCCGGGAAATCGTCTTCAGTGGAACCTCGCTGTCAGGGAGAGGTAAGACCTCATCACCTGTAGAAGGGTTGCAAACGAAGTACCCGTCATGGTCAGTACACCTGATCAGGATGAGGCCGTGGCAGGGCTTGGTGACAGGAGCAAGCAACCCTGTCACTGCGAAATCGTCCGACATGAGCTTCTCAACCTGACCACCGGGCTGCCATGAATAGACGCAATCATCGTACGAGGAAACCACCGGAGCAAGCAGCAGCCTAGGGCGGTCCGGCCTGTTGGCTCGCCGGGCGTGGAGGTCGACGAAGTGCTCCGACGAGAGCATCGCGGACCACTCGCGCGACACGCAGCGGAAGCGGCCGACACACTTTTTTTTTGCAACGTAAATGCTATATATTAATCATTAAGAGTGTTCATTACATTTACAAGGTCTCCGGGGTAATCACCCAACCAACAATTTGTAATACCCGATAACCTCCCCAATTTTGCCAAAAGGTCAGTAGCCCCGTTCTTGAAACGGGAGATCTTTTGAATGGTCACTGTCCGTCCGCTTCCCAGGAGATCCTTTATCGTCTGCACGCTGTTTCGATAGCTGAAGCAGGAGATGTCTTCCGCTCCGATCACCTTCACAGCTTCTGCACAGTATGCGGCCGACAGACTTGGCCGGGAGCCGGGCGAGAATCTCCATGAGCATCTCCTTGGGCAGCGACTCGACAGCCTGGTTCTCCATGCTGTAATCAGCTGTTGGAGAGGAGGAACGCTGGCGCCTGCGGGGCAGACACGAGGAGGACGACGGCGGCGGCGGCGGCGCAGTTGAGGGCTGGAGGCGGCGCGGCAGGGAAATTGGGGGCGGAGTAAGGCGGCGGTTTGGGTTACGGACTTACGGCAGGATTGGACGAGCCCGTGAGGGCACAATTTATACCAATATCTTTGCTACTACTTAATTTGCAGTTTGGTATGTTGGTCCGTCGTCCGTGGGGCTCTCTCCACCCCCCATCTCGCCCCGCTCGCTCGATCCCCGCAGGCCGCAACACACGAAAACCATCCCAATCTGAACCCTCGAAAAAACATCCCTCCCGCACCGCGCCTGCCCCCTCTCTTCCACCCTCCCGCTCCGCCTCGACCCCTGCGAGCCGGCCACCAACGAGGCGAGCCGGCCAGCTACATCTCCACCTCCACCGTCGCCGCCGCCGCACCCGTATCACCTCCACCCGCACGCCGAACCACCGCCTCTCTCTCGGACTTTTTTCTCCCGAGATCTGGATCGAGCTGTCCCCTCTCCTTTTTCCCTGCCGTCGCAGGTTGCCGCCTCCTCTCCCTGGCGCCCACGTTCGGATCTTAGGCCGCGAGTGGGAGGCCCAGAGGCGGAGCCGCGTGTGGACGAGCGGGAGTCGGCATCCTACCCTGGCGATCTCCCCTCTAGGTATGTGCTGCACGCGGTGGACGCCGAGGTGGTCGAGGGCGAGGGACACGAGGGCGGCGGCGCGGCCATCGCCGTTAAGCGCCACTACTGGACATGGATCGAGGAGGAGGACCACAGGGATGTCGCGATGGCCGCTGCCGAGGCTGCGTGCACGCAGTAGGATACTAGCTTTTCATAAATTTGTTCTACTTGATGGGTCGTGAAGGGATTGAGAGGATTATCTGTGCTCGCAGGAACAATTTGGTGTCGTTTCGGTATGGTCTTCTCTGGTTTTTGTTCTTGTGTACGTTCTACATGACTCAAGACATGGTTTTAATTGTCAAGACCGTGCAGTGGCTGCGGCTACGGGGCTCTGCAGTCGGCACTCCAGGTGGCCGCACGGAAGCAGCCATGGCGAGGCGGCTGCGTGGTCGTGGCAGCGTGGGCCCGCAGTAGCGGCGGCCAGTTGAGGCGAGACGGTGGCTGTTATGGGCCGCATCTGGGCCCCCCGGCATCTCGATTCCTTGCGCCGCTGGTGCCTCAACGGCTCAGCCTTGCCGTCGCCCGCTGCCTGCACCACTGTTCGTCGCCACTGTCTGCACCGCGTTCCGCTCTTGTTGCCGTGCCAGACGTCCACCTGCCATCACAGGCTACCCCTTGGAACCACGGGCCTCGCCGACCATCGCTATCCTGTGCATATAAGATGGTCACCTAGCTCTACCTCTACTGGCCGCTGGGGAATATCCACCAGCATGCCCCCTGATGCCCCCCGACTCTGCAATGTGAAGAAAGGTAGAAGAAGGGAGGATCAGGCATGCAGCCCTAACGAGCAGGGAAAAGAGAGGGGTCAGAGATAGAGGATAAAGGGAGAAGCCAGAAGGATGAAGTAGAAGTGCTGCTGCTATGGTGATGCGTCGGCTGGGTTAGTTTCCAATCCTTTTTGCAATTTCCATTTGTTGTGACCTTTAGGGTTGATTGGTATGTTCACCTGAGACATTAATAGTTCAGAAACTAGGATGGATCTGTCCATCGTATGAAATAGGTCACAATGTCAGAATTTAAGTATCAGTAAATATCTTTCCAAAGACCCTAAGTTTGCTCAATATGACGAATAATGTGAAAACTGGAGCAAAAATAAGGTGCTACGGTTCTGCATTTTCTACTTTGCATCTCTTTTTTGTTATTCGTACTTCTAATTAAGATAAATTTATATTTTGTCTCTGCTCGCCAATAGTAGATAAGTAATAGATGCTTACTTAAAGGGCATGAACAACACGGTATATATTAGGGTCGATAGAGAATATTCTTGTCTAAAATATGATTCACAACACATTATATATTTACAATTTCATTTTATCATGTTTAGGGTACTCGTAGTTTCAGCGGCTGTTGAATATTGAGCTAGAGATGAGGAATCCCATATTAGAGGAGATGAGAATAGAACCAGTGATTTGAAATATTTGCACTCTTTTAAGGTCATGTTCAATGCAAAAGTTTGCTTCAGAACGATGGACAGGGGCTTCAGTGAATAGCATTCAGTATCTCAGGTACAAACATAAATCTTGATGTATAGTTCACTACTTCAGTGATATGTTAGGATAGACAAGGATATTGCAGTAGGATGCAGTATTCACAAATAATATAGTTCAGGACTATACTTGGGACATCTGTTTATGATGATCTAAACTGCACTGTTTGTTGAGCAGAAGTGGTGCCCTAAAAGCTGGTGTTTTAGTTACACATCTAATTCATTGCTGGTCTTGGTCTTCAGTCCATGATCCAAACTTCACTGTTTGTTCAACAGAAGTGCTAAACACACATATATTCTTTGTTGGTGAATGCGTACAGGTAAATTGAATGGTCAAGTAGTCGGATTCTTTAGAACTGTTAGAATTATCTCTTATAATTTAGCAATCAAATTGAAACCTAAGAAATATGTTAACATTGTCTTGGGTCGGCAATAAGATGATCTTATTGGTGTCATTGAGTGCTTTAGAAATTAATATATTAAAACCACAGTTGCCATGAAATATGTTAACATTGTCTTGCCAAGATGATCTTATTGGTGTCATTGAGTGATTTAGAAATTAACATTATCTTCATGTATTCATCCTGCAAGACAAGATCTTGAATATGTGATTATAAGCAATGGCTATCTTACATATTTTTTAATTTACAGCCTGCAGTGCTGCTTGGGAAGAGGTAGCGGGAAAGAAGTGGCTATATATACTGTGTTGGTTGTATAAAAGGAAGGCAAGGGTCAGTTATGGAAATCTATTTTTGTTTCCTAATTCGATGGATAAATGTTTATTGCGTATTCAGAATAGCTTATGCTCCTTCTTAACGACATGAAGTACGAAGTTGTTTTCTTGATTGTTGACCGCTTTGAATTAAGTTGGAAATGCGCAGGTATTTGGTACACGTTGAAGCGAGTGAAGCTTTTTTTTTTCTCCATTGATTTTTTCACAGTTAGAGCTGAGATCTGATCGAACATACAATGTATTTTATTTTAGCTGCCCGTTATAATTAGTTACTCTTTCTGATCCAGATAGTACAACTTTGATTACTAAATTAGTACAAAATCTAAGACACTTATTATGGATCGAAAAAAGTATAAAATCTAAGTTGATTGTATTTTCACCTCCATTCCAATGTGTATGAGTGTTGTCATTGCCACATGTCTTTAGTTTAGTGCTTAATGAGTTGTCATCCATCATCAAATGTGCACTGACATGTCAAACCAAATAAGATTGAAAGGGAGAAAAGAAAAAGATATTTTTATGAGATTGATTTTATCTTTTGCATTCATTTTTTCTCCGTAGCAACGCACAGGCTCTTAACTAGTATTAAATAGTAAGATACCCATGCGTTGCAACGGGCCACCACAGTGCCACACACCGCGCTCAATTCTAAGTTTTGATTGTATCATTTTAACCGAAAGCAACATGTTTAATACTCCCTCCGTCCAACAAAGGATGTCTCAACTTTGACTAAATTTGAATGCATCTATACACCAAGTCATGTCTAGATACATTCAAATTTTGACAAACTCAAGACATCTTTTGTTGGACGGAGGTAGTAGCTATTTTTACTGCACATGACTGATTTTTCAACGAATTTGACATTTTATAGTGCGTAGTACATTTTTTTATAGTGTTTAAATATATGACAAAAAAATATCCTAGAGTACTCTTCCTTAGGCTTGCAAACAAGATACTGGAAGGTTGGAAAAAAAATATACAGCCAACAAATTCCTTGGTAAATAAGGGGAAAGACATCTTATGTACGGAAACAACAAATCACCAGTACGCTTTTGTATGCGTCCGAAGAAGGAAAATGCAAGCAAAATCTTTACAGTTTTTTGCTGCAACTTGCAAAAGCAAGATCCAAACGGCTGGGCACCGGTGATTAGCTAGAGGTTGGACATATAGGGAAGGCGAGAACTCCACCAGCGTTGCTCATCTTGGCGTTCGAGGAGCAGATCGGGTGGCGGCGCAGCTCCATGGTCTCCAGGGCACGAGCTCAGTGGAGGGGGCCGGTACAGGAGCTCGCTGAAGGGAGCATTAGGCGCTCTCTGGAGGGGTCGGACAGGAGCTTGCTGCAGCTCAACATGGGGGCAGCGGTTCCTCAGGGGAGCTTTGGGAGTTGGAGCAGATCAGCGTTGGGGCAGCAGGACAGGAGGGCAGCGCGGTCGGAGAAGTAAGTCACGAATCAGGGGTGACCAGACCTATGGACCATGGGAGGCGGTCTAGGGAAGAAAGGTGGAGGTGCCAGGGGAGAAAAGAGAAGAGGAGAAATCAACGGAGGTGGAAGAGAAAGAAGAAAATTAAAAACTCTCCGTCCGCCATCCACCCCGCTGCGAGTCAAGGCCAGGGCGTGGCGATGGGCAGCGCGGCTTCGCGGCTTTGGGCGCCGAGGCCTGAGGCGACGGACAGCGTGGGATTGGGGGGTGGAGGCGCCTGCGTTAGATCGAGGGAGGGCAGAGAGAGAAGGGGGAATCATGGGACGGCAAGAAGAAATGATGGGGAGCGGTGGCACACATGTAATATTTGTGAGTTTGACGTACGGCACCCATGGCAATCACCACCAGCTTCAATTTAATAGATAGTAATAGAAGTTGGTGGTGATGGTACGGACGCCGCGGTACGTCATTTCATCGAAATTACGTCTAATATGCCATCAAATACATCACTTCATCGAAATTACGTTCAATATGCCATCAAATACCTCAGATCCTAAAGCCATCCGTCTCCGTCCGTCCTCGGCACAAGCCCCCTCGTCTCGATCTCCCGCACGACACGAGTGCAAAGTGCAAGCTCCGGTCATCCTCAGTCCCCCACACGAAACGGATCTCCCGCACGAGAAAAATTATTCCGTAGCAACGCACGGACACTCTGCTAGTTCTTATAAGGCCCAGCCTTGCAGGGTTGGCCTACGACTACAACACCTTTTTTTTGAGATGCACGACTACAACACCTTTTTTTTACAGCATGTACGACTACATTTTTTCTTGACAGCATGTACGACTACAACACTTTTTTTTACAACAATTAATTTTTGTTACGACTACAACACTTTGTACAATAGCAATGGCTCAATTGAGTGAATTGTTTCCAACCGTTAAACACATGTCGCATGTGGGGCCCATTCAGCTCTCCCTTATCCCTTTTGTCCTCTCCTCCTTATCCCTTTCTCTCCAGATCTCTCTCGTTCTCGCCCCTCTTTCTATCCCGATCTCTCTTTGTCGCCCCTTTTTTCCTCCCTTCCAGATTCTCTCTCTCTCGCTGTGGCGTAGGCAAGGTCGGGGTGAGACGGCACGGCAGCGACGGTGCAGCCGAGATGCAGACCGAGCCAGAGCAGCGGCAGCGACGATAGAAGTGAGGCAGAAATCAAGCCAGAGTGGCAGCGGCGGCGAAGGCGAGGAGGAGACAAGCCGACAAGGTTAGCTCCCTACACTCAAAGTAAGGGTTACAAGGATGGTTGGATGGCAACGGATCAGCGGCGGTGCCGATTGGATTACGGCGGGGTGGGGCAGTGCGGCGTGGTAGCAACAGATCTGCCAACTAAAAGACTGGACTAATGATCCAACAAATTCCGATCTGCAGGTTAGAAGCATCAATACACAACTTTTGGTTGTTATATTCACCTTAGTACCATGGTTTTTGAGTCAACGACTACTCCACTGCGGGGGTAGTGATGGCCGCTTCCTGTCACGACTCGACTGGTAGCAAGTCGCCCCACTCGTCGACTTAGAACTATGACTTTCTCTGACTAGTCGGGTGATTAGGAAAGCCGATACTCGGGACTAGACTTAGTGATATTAATTTTTGGGGTGATTCCCTTTCTCCAGCAAGGAATCGGCAGTTGATCTGCACCACCATCGGTTTGTTGGGAAAGATAAGAAAGCGAGTGGATAGAGTGAACAGAGCTGCAGCGGCGGCGCACACCATTGTTGAGGAGAAAGAGAAGAAGACGTGTGGATGAAGAGAGCTGAGAAGAGATTACTTTACAACCATTCAATCTTCATGGGCGGTATGCATGGCTTAATGAAAGCTAGGGTTTTTAAATGGGCCTTCATGGGCCAGGGATGCCCTTAGTCCCTTAGCCTTAATACTCACCTCAGTATCTCCCTCCTATCCCTCTCAAGGCGTCAGCTCCACTGAAAACACACTGGCGCCATGCTCCTGCCAAGGCCTTCCTTCTCCCGCCCTGACCTCTCATGACCTCTCCTTCAAGCTCCAGCACCACATGAACCATGCAGTCGAGTTGTCCCTCTACCACAACATCTCCCTTTCCTCTCACACTCTCCACTAAATTCCCCTAGTTACTAAGATAGCCAATCTCCTAGTATGTCGAGGGCTGACTCGACTCGACTTCTCAACTCAAAAACCATGCTTAGTACAAATAGCCGATATACCCATGCAAAATACACAGAGAGACGAACAATGGACTCACGATAGAGTGCCAATAGTTATTTATCATCCCCTTTCATCTTTGACAAAAGCAGGTCCCTTCCCAAATCCCTAGCACTTGCCGCCACAACTGTCCCTATCCCGAAAACCACATGGGAGAAGCCAAGCAATTCCTCCAGGCTACCCTAGACATCCTTGGCCTTATTGGCTTTCAAATCATGCCGAGCTTTGCCTCCGCCTCTTGTCTCGTATCAGCTCCGTGCTCTTGGATTCCTCCTTGTCAAACACCAAATCCTAGCTTTGATGCCTTCCTATTTGATCCCCACGCACACTGAAGTGGCACAACTCCCCCCTAAATCTTCCAATTCTTGATTGCCTCTTGGTCGGGGTCGTGTGAGAAATTAATGACTAGGGAAAACTTCCACATCCTCATCGGTGCATGTCTGAAATTTGTGCTCTCTGTTGCTGTCATTTGAATTCAAGATTAGAACTTAGGTCTCCCTTTCGGCAACCAAGTTCGGAGGCCTTGCTCAAGTTCAGCCCCCGTTCCCCGACCATACCACTACCGCTTGAAATCAACAACTCCTATGATGGTTTTTTTTATAGGAAACCATATGACCCAATCTTCACCTCAACCGCAACAAGCCAACCCACTTTACTTCAGCAGACCTCCAAGCCAAGGGCTCCATCGGGCATTGAATGCCCAGAAAAGGGAGGTGGTCTAGGTCTTCAAGACTCGGGAGCAATGCGGTGTCTAAATGAAGTCTTGGCTCTTCTTCGGGGTCATCTCTAGAAGTGGTGGATGGGGTCGCAACCGCTCTTCCCAACTATCCGCTCCAATTCTGGCCTCAACTGAGGTGCTGCAACTCAAGTTAGCCGTTCTCGTTGAGACTGCATGTTTCCATACTGGTACTCCAATTAATTATGTTCTTCCCTATCCGGTATTCCACCAGAACACCCTCCAACTCCCTTCCAGATTACTTCCTCAATCCTCATCCATTGGTGCTAGCCCAAATGAGAATGTAATTGCTAGTGCTCTAGACCACCAATTTACACAATATGATTATTTTATCAATGCAATGGGTTCATGATCGTTTTTCAGTTTTAGACTCTTCCCGCTAGTATCCGAGCTGAGCTCTTGACCTTAATCCCGGGGGAACCTTTATGTCTAAGCATGGACCTTCATGCAGATGCGGGGGTCAGAAATTTTGCTGATTTAACTAAATTTTATTCGACAAAGTAAAAAACTCTTTCAATGCCGTCGAATGTTTTTAGTGGAAACCAGTCGGGTTTCTCACCTTCGAATCTGCATCAATGTCCATGCACTAATTTTTTTTATTCTTTTCCTCGATTTGAATAAGTTTTTCAAGATGTCTGGGGCAATGAATGTCAGAGCAAGAATCTCCATGCAGATCAAATAGATCAAGAATTGTGTTTGTCATACTAAATTTCACTCAACCTATTAAGAAACTTCTAAATTTTATCATTGCATATTTTTTATGAAAAATCTATCAAACATTTTTACTAAAAAAACCTTCATTGTTTGCCTCGATCTAAATGTTTTGTTCTTGAAGATCACAATGTTCATCTTGTCAGAACATTGAACCCTCATGTCTAAACAGAAAGCTCATGTAGATCCGAAGGTCAGGAATTCTATTGAGTTCACTACATTTCACTCGACAAACTAGCAAACATCTTAGACATTGTCGAATGTTTTTGGTGGAACATCAGTTGAATTTCTCACCTTGAATAAACACCATGACTCGTGCAACACTTGTCATTCGTCTCAATCTAACCAAGTTTTCCAACATGTAGGGGGGAAGAACACTCTTACCGGAACACAATTCACCATGCACATTCGATGTATTAATAAACTACTAGGTTCCATTTAAAAGCTTTTAGTGGAAAATAATGGATTAATAATATAGTCCATTCGACACATTTAATGAATTTTGTGATCTTGAAGGGCAATGTGGTTGGATGGTGCATGAAGCGTAAGATGGTGAGGAATTTTATTGATTTTCCTTTGAAATATTTGAATGGCAAAATTCAAATATTGGTGTTTGCACCATGCATCCAACCATATTGTCCTTCAAGATCACATAATTCTAAGAGAAACACCTATTAGTGTGATGGTGGAGGTGTGAGTGCATGATTCCACCCACCATGGTTCAAATCTTGGTGCTCACAATTATGCTGTAGAGGTCTCACCATGCCAGGGCTACATACCCTCATGTCTAAGAACGAATCTTCATGCAAATTCGGAGGTCAGGGATTCTACTGATTTAACTAAATTTCATCCGGCAAAGTGAAAAACTTGTACGTCGGATGTTTTTAGTGGGAAATCAGTCGGATTTCTCACCTTCGAATCTGCATCACGATTCGTGCACTATTTTTGTTCTTTTTGTCGATCTATCCAAGTTTTTAAGGATGTCTAGTACAATGAATCCTCATGCCAGATCAAGAATCTCCAAGTAGATCTAGAGATCAAGCATTATGTTCGCTATAGTAAAATTCATTTAACATATTGCTCCGTAATAAACTATGATTTTTTTTACGAACTAAACTACTCCATATATGGCGCAAATTTTTCAAAATATGGATGTGTCTAGATACATCCATATTTTGAAAAGTTTGAGAAATCCTTTTTAGGACGGAGGGAGTATGAAATTTTTGTCAATTGCTTTTAGTGCAAAAAAACAAATTCAACTTTCTCATTATCAAATCTACAATACAATTCATGCACCACAACCTCCATCCTTTCTATCAATCTGATTGTATTGTTCTTGAAGATCGTAACGTTCAGCATGTAAAACTTTGAACCTTCATATCTGATCACGAAACTTCATGTGGATCTGGAAGTCAGGAATTCTACCGAGTTCGGTAAATTTCATTCGTATAGTAAAAAACTCATATCTAAGCATGAATCTTCATGCAGATACGGAGGTCAGGAATTCTACTGGTTTAACTAAATTTCATTCGACAAGACAAAGTAAAAAAACTCTTTCAATTATGTCGAATGTTTTTAGTGGAAAATCAGTCGGATTTCTCACCTTCAAATCTGCATCACGGTTTGGGCACTATTTCCCCCCCTTTTTGTCAATCTAACTAAGTTTATAAGGATGTCTGGGATATCCATCCAGATCCAGAGATCAAGCATTATGTTCATCATAGTAATTTCATTTAACATATTAACAAACTTTGAAATGTTGTCGATATCAAATCTACATTACAATTCATGCACCACAACCTCCCTCCTTTGTCTCAATCTGATTGTATTGTTCTTGAAGATAGCTGCATGTCCGAGCTTTGAACCCTCATATCTGAGAACGAACCATCATGTAGATCAGGAATTCTGCTGAGTTCAGTAAATTTCATTTGACATACTAACAAACATCTTTAATTTTGTCAAATATTTTTAGTGGAACTTCTGCCCAATTTCTCAACTTTGAATATACATCATGATTCATGCACCACTTGTTCTTAGTCTCAATACCAAGTTTTCCGAGATGCAGGGGCAAGAACCCTCTTGCTGGAGCACAAATCACCACGCACATTCAATGTATTAATAAACTACTAAATTTCGTTCAAATGTTAGTGAATCAATGTATTAATAAAATACTAAATTTCATTCAAATCCCTTTGGTGGAAATCCAATGAATTAATAAACTAATAAATTTCATTCAAATGCTTTTAATGGGAAATTGGTAGAATATCTCACCATTGAATCTACATTGCGGTCCATGCACCATACCTTCATTCTTTGTCCTGATCCAACCATATTGCAAATTTTGTTTTGTTAGAGCATTTAGCCCTCATGTCTGAGAAGGAACCTTCATGCAGATCCAGAGGTTAGGATATTTTTCCTTCTGATTTTACTAAATTTCATTTCACAAACTAGTGAACATCTTCAATTTTGTCGAATGTTTTCAGTGCAAAATCAGTCGAATTTGTCACCTTCAAATCTACATCACAATTCATGCACCATTCTTTTATTATCACAATCTGACTATCTGACCAAGTTTCAAGATGTCAGGGGCAACGGTCCCTTTTGTTGAAGCGCTAATCTCCATGCAGATCCAGAGGTAGGGATAATGTCCATCACACTAAATTCATTCACCAATTTAACAACCTTCAAGCCTGTTTACAAACTAATGTGAACTATCACAAAACCTGGGAAATTATGTTCTTTTGAAAATTTGGAAATTGATTGGCGACACTTGATATAAATGGATTTTTTCTATTCATCCTATAAAATATGTTCGGACAAAATCAGCCACATGTTCTCTGCAAGCATGCATGAATCCAAGAAGAAAATATTTGTTATACATGTGTGGAGACAGATTCATGGGAGTATTCCTTAGTTAATGACTCCATGAGATGTATCCTTTTGTCGTGGGCGTCCTCAAGAGTCATGAGAGCATCTTCAATGAAAAGTGCTTAAGGTAGTGCTACAAAATTAAACCGGTTTATTATCAAGCACCGGTGCTTATTTCTATACTAGAGGTGTCTAATTAAGCACCTGTCCTATAAAACACAAGCACCAGTGCTTAGACAAAAGCCGGTTTATTTTGTGCAAACACCTCCCTAAATCACCTTGCATTTAACATGCTCTGAGCTGAAGGCTAGAGCTCGCAAATACTTGTCCTGACAATGAATGACGTGGGGGTGGTTTCACACAGGTGGCAGCCTCAGTCAGGACTCAGGACAAATAATTTGAAGAACTACTCAAACAGACACTAAACAAACAACTGCTGTAAAAAAAAAGACACTAAACAAACAGCTGTATGGTAACTTTTAAGAAACGTACAAGATAATTTCAGTACAAGAATTTTACATAGCCGCAAAATAATAAGGTTATAAATTCAAAGTAAGCACCAGTTCCTGGCAACCAGACGTGCCCCAGCTATGCTAACAAGTGATTGCAGGTTGCAGACATTCAAAACGTTTCCTCTGCACATATTTTCGATGGCCTGGCAAAATTTTGTGAAAATGAGGCTTTATTTCCAAGGAGAAATATTAGATGAACCGTAAATGTCATCCAAAATCATAAAAGAAAATTACACAGCACTACTAACAAGTTTGCCTGGATAAATAATGGGTTGCAACACACAACCCTTGCAACCTCCCCCAGAAATAAAAATCTTAGGGAACTTCACAGCATCATTTCAAGTTGAATGAAATGAAATGAAATCCACTAAGTTCACAAAACTGAATCTGGTGATTTATGATGCTTCATTAGGTGGAACTGTTAGTCTTCCAGTGTGGTACATAGTACTGAGAGACCATGATCTCCCTTAGCACAAGGAAACCACATCAACATCTGCAGTTCTGCTCTGCTGGTTACAGGACAGAAATCTCACAACCAGAAGAATAAAAGGTTAATTCTGCTCCCTCACTTCTTTTGTTTCTTCCCTGGCTTCAGCTTGATGACTTCGTCAATGTACAATATGCCCTTCCCCTTGTACACCTCCGGAGGTTTACAGCTCCGGACAGCGCCGGCAAAGTGGTGCACTCTGTCCTTGTCTAGGCCCGTGCAGCACAAAATATTGGGTTTAAAGCAGAAGACCCGAACAGCGGGTGGGGCGGTGAACTGCACCTCATGGCTGTAGCCCAGTTTCAGGAACAGCTCACGGCCTTCACGCTCTGTCCTTGCTTTGAAGCCGACTCCGACGAGCTTCAGGAACCGGAAAAATTTCGCTTCCATTTGCAGCGTAGAAGAAACGTTCATCCAACAGTAAAATAGCTGTTCCTTAGTTACCTTTTACACAAGAAAAATGAGAGTACAGGTTTTTCATCAAAACACTGGAAAATCAACTGGATGCACACAAAGACTTCCATTATCGAGGTGTAGGCTGAAGCAAAATGTTCGCCAGACAATTTTTGAATCAACTGTTTCCAGAAAAACATAAAATTTGACAAGCAAGTCAGTAAGACAATCCCATGGTCTCATCTTAATATTTCGCATGAACAATACACATTCCATAACTACTAGTACTTGAATAATGAAGAATGAGTACCGTATTCTGAAGTACTAAATTATTCTGTCAAAACATCCAAGGTGCAAGCAGAATTCGAAAGGCATACTGTAGGATACTGTGAACAGAATAACACTGAAAAGATTATAAATCAGAATGAGAAAAGCACATGGCATACCGCATGCATAATTGGCAGGGTTGCATATTTAGAAATTTAGGGGTGGGTGTTAGCTACAGCCAAAAAATCCCACGACAAAATGGCGCACAGGACATACTGCATACATAATTGGCAATACACTGCTTTTGGACAGGTACAATACGGTCATGGCCGCAAAGAACCTTAACCCACACTTCTGTACACAAAAATGCAATGGTACGGTACTACGGAAAGTTATGTACAAAAGAACATTTTCCCTAGCATACTATATGCAGTTCAATGATGTAATTAGATTGGCAAAGTCAAACACCACTCCTATTGAAGGTCCAGTGGAGCATTTATAAAAGCAACAGAACACTGGCCTGAAGCAGAGATCAGAGAATCATCTAGATCATTTGAACTGTCAGATTAAACTCAGACTTCCATTTGTATCGGCTATGGTTGTGCGCCTGTGCTCTAAATGCCACGGGGATCAGGCCCATGACCATAACATTACACCCTTCACGGCAAGACTCGAGCTGTCAGGTAGGGTCACAGAAGAAGACCCACATGCCGCTATGAGGCACCTGTACACCTCAGTGTCAGTTCATGTCTGTTAACTAGTATAGTTCATAATTTCATATTGTGCCAGACCCAATGTGACACTTCCAAAGGAAAACAAGATGGTTCCAAAAAAATGTCAGCAAATCCCAACCTAACATGATTCACAGTTTCAATAGGTTTAGATGATTTACATATTCAATAGGTTAACATGATTTCGTGTTGGAGAAAAATAAATAGGTCAACATAATTTAATGTTTCAACAGGTTTGCTGGTTTAGCTGAAAATAATTATCTTTTGGATGATGGTGGTTGAGAGGCACAATGGAAGTTTGTGAAGTTAAAGTGTGAATTATCATTACGCGGCACCAGATACAAGTATCTGTATCTGGTCGATACGGATATGGGGACACAACATTTTCAAAAAACCCGATACGAGGATACATTTGACTATTTAATTTGTTTTAAATGTCTTAGTAGCAACAATAGATTACCTTTTTGCATACATAGATTCCAGCAGCCCCAGATGGATTTTGTTTTCAGAAAATGACATTCTAGAGTACTCCCTCCGTTCCATAATTCTTGTCGAAATATTACATGTATCTAGACACTTTTTAGGAATAGATACATCCATTTTGGGAAAAATTTGAGACGAGAATTATGGAACGGAGGGAGTAGCTACTAAAGCAAACATGATTACAGTAGTTGCATTTCAATTTAGTGTTTCCCCTGCCCGCTGTTTTTTTCGAGAACGGTAACATGGCTGGACAGTGAAGTCTTGAGGTTCGTTGAGTAGATCACTAGACATCTTATAGACTACACAAGGAAGGAGCAGGTTTTTTGTTAGGGACCTTCAGTACAGGGAGGGACCATCCATTAGAGGGATGGGTGCAGGTCGCAGGAGAGAGAGGGAGGAAGAGAAGAAGGTACCTTGCTGTCTTGCTGCAGCCTGGGAGGGAGAGGACTGGAGGAGCTAGACACCATCTGCTGCCTCCATTAGAGGGATGGGTGCAGGTCGCAAGAGAGAGGTATGGTAGATGAGATCGGGAATTTGGGAGTAAGGTTGAGAGAGGCAGGGGCAGGGTGGATCACGGTACGGTAGGTCTTTACTGGGTCTTCCTCGACTGGGCCGTATCCTTCACGTATCAGGGAGGTCAGTGACACACTGTAGAAGAAAATAGCAAGCAAATGGAGATCACATGTTCATGGCAAATGGAGGAGGAAGCCATAAACCATAGTTGGGTGGGAGAAGGGTATTCATATGTTATGATAGAGTATTCGCATGAGTGTTATTTCCTGATTGTTTGCCCTTTGTGTCATTTTGAACTCAAGTATGTTTGCTATGTTCATCCACCAAAAATCTGCTTCTTACTAATGTTAATACCTGTTTTCTCTAAAATTATTTCCTCAAACCATCAGTGCAAAACAAATGCAGCAAGCAGAATCATAAAGCATGCTTGTAGGATATTGCCCCAAATATGGAGCAACAAAGAATCCAAGGATAGATAGCCAGGTAGCAATTTGTGAACAGAATAGCTCTGACAATATCCTCAGAGTGAGCTGCTAAGCACCGCATGAGTTCTTTCAATGGTACAATACAATCATGGGCATGGCGATGCACCCTTTGGACAGATATAACAAAAAAAGACACTCTTTTGACAGTTCATTATATGCAACCTCAACAATGTAATTAGATTGGGAAAATCAACACGAACGAATCATATATGAAGGATCAGTGGATCCTTCTTGAAAACAAGAAACACCCGCCCGAAACAGAAGTATAGGACTATCTAGTCCATTTTCTTTGCCTGATATTTCTCTAGACACAACGAAAAGGAGAGCCTAGAATCCTGAAGAGAAACCCATGCTGCTAAAATCCTAAAATCCCAAGGTAAAATGATCCAATGTTTCAATAGGCTTGGTTATTAGTACACACCTAGTCGACTCTCAAAATAGTGTAGCCATGGTCATCCTAAGCAGGCCGTCACTAAACTCATCAGTTACAGCATGGCCAAATGCAAGTTCATACAAGTCTTAGTGCAAGGTTGGATCTGGCATGGGGAGTCATCTTTTGGATACTAGTACGAGTAATCCACCACTGGCAAAACAAAATCCAAGCCGGAGAGGTGAGGGAGAGGCGGTGAGCCGCCGAGGTTTACCAGCTGGAGGCCGGAGGGGATTCGGCGCCGCAACTTCAGGGGCGAAGCGGCGACGAACGGCTTGTGCAGGCGGAGGCGGCGACGTTGGCGGCGCGGTCGCAGGAGCCTGCTGTGAGAAGGTTAGGGGTTCGTTCTGGGCCTATTGGGCCTACTGGACAGCCGATGCAGCGGTCCAGTAGAGCGAAGGAGGAGGAGGAGGAGTGTGGAAGAAGAATGATGGGCTGAAATCATAAGTACTCCGTAAGACGGAGTGTTAAGCTACTACGTGGGCATCTATCGAGCTGGACATGCTCGGCCCATCTTTGTTCTTTCAAATTCCGACATGTTACATGTGAGTATCGCTTCCTCTCAAAAAAAGAAAAACATGCGAGTATCGCTGATTCTAAAAAAAAAAAAACATGTGAGTATCGCTATACTAGAAATCGGAAAATGTGCTCTCTCGACGAGAAAAACAAAATGATTCCCAAGTGTCAAAAGAATTCAAAAAAAAATTACACTTGTACTCGTGCTCGTTCGCGTCTCTGTGTCTAAACAAAGTTTTGCTCTGTTGACAGGTTTACTGCTCAAAATATTGTTTTTGAAGCATCGGATTTTTTTTTGAACGTAAATGTTTTTTTTCCTCAAAATGTGGATGAAGCTGCCGGTGTGAAATGGTCCAGAGTACCCCACGGGAGTGGCCCACCTCTGGCCAAACCTCCTGGTACCACCCACACTATCTACACCCATCGTATTAACCAACCACGTGTACATTTTTTTTCTTAATCCTCTGCCCATCTAATTAGTACTCCGTAGATGGATGCTTGGTTCCAGGTTCCTCTCTCTCTCCTCCGCTTCTTTTCAGTCTCACGCGAATCCACTACCTTAGCGCCGTCGCCGGCATGGCAGCTTGCCGTCGGCATGGCTGCTGCACTTTGCCGGTCCGACCGCCTGCTGCCTTGCCCCTGCTGGCCGCTGTTTCCTCACCCCGCCCCTGCGTGCCTCGGAGCGCTCCGCTGCTCTGCTTCCTCGCGGACGCCGAACAGAAGAAGCAGGAGCGCGCTGGGAGGCCGAATCCCTCAAGGGTGGCGCCGCCTGCAGTTTCTCTTCGAATTGAGAGGTGCTTGTACTTTGATTGATTCATGAGGTACTTTGATTAATGAGATGATTGATGAGGTACTTAGCTATGACTAACAGAAAAAAAAAGTAGATCAAATATGCGGTTAGGAAGGGGGTGTAGGCAGTGGGGGTTGCACCACCTCCGCGTTGCACTCTCTGCCCACGGGCGAGCGGCCATGCCTCCACGGGGGTAGCAAAAGCTGGCTCGTTATCGTACGGTGGATATCCGATCAGGCGATGGATAAGGCTCACCATCTGACCATCAGTTCCCGGCTCTCCGTACCACCGTTGACCCGCAAACCAAAGCACTCGATGTTTTTTTTTTCTGGTGTGTTTTTTAAGCAAACGAAAATTCTCCCCTGCTATTAAATGTGACGTGGAAAAGGCGGAAGGCCGCTTTTCAGTTCCCTGCCCTGGCTGCTGCTGCGGCCGAAAAAGGCATCCTTCGGTCGGGTCGTCAGAGTTTGAATCCGGCTGATGCCTCCTTTTGCGTTTCGCCCCCTCTGAGTTCAAAACTATTTGCGTTTCTGCCCTCTGCGGTCCTCCTCCCCCTTCATTAATGCTTCTCTCTCCCCCTGAGCCCAGCCGACCGCCACAAGTTTTAAGAGAGAGAGGGGGAGAGAAAATAGGGGATTTTGCGCAGTTCCAACTTCCAAGAAGAAGTCGAGAGAGAGAGGCTTGAGCTTCGATCCGTGTGGTTGGAGTCGCGATTTCCAAGTGTAGACGAGGAAGGGAGCCGGCAAGGAGCTGGTGCAAGGAAGGGTGTTGTAGGATTTTAGAGGGTGGAGCCGTGGAGCTGGGTGGGGGGCGACGCCCATGTGCGCGAGCTCGGCTGCTGCGTGAGGAGGGGAGAGGTGGTGCTGGTGGTGGGAGCGGCCCAGGGGGAAAGGGGATGACGGGGGTGGTGGTGGTCTCGACGGGGTGCAAGGGCGGACGCGTGGGGAAGAAGAGGAGCGGCGGCGGGGAGGAGGAGGCGGAGGAGCAGGAGCGGCAGCAGCTCTCGGTGCTGGCGCTGCTGCTCGCGGCCGTGCGGCGGTCGGTGGTGGCGTGCCGGGTGGAGCGGGAGCCGGACCGCGTCACCGGCGGCGGCGGGTGGGGCGAGCACGACGAGGACGCGGCGGGGCTGGGGGAGATGGAGATTGGGTGGCCCACCGACGTGCGCCACGTCGCGCACGTCACCTTCGACCGCTTCCATGGCTTCCTCGGCCTCCCCGTCGAGTTCGAGGTGGAGATGCCTCCCCGCGTCCCCAGCGCCAGGTACCCTTCTTCTCTGTCCCGAATTAGGTCCCAACATTCTGGCGAAGAAGAAGAAAAAATTCCATGGAGCTTGCTGATTTGGGGCACTGTCTGTCTTCAGCAGCGCTGAGTTGTTGGCTGCTTGCTTCAAGTGGGATCTGCAGATGCTGTCAATTTTTTTTGTTACTGATTCCTCGCCTATTGAAGCAAACTTCACTTCCTGATAGATAGATCTAGAAAAGAGACAGGAGTTTCAGTTGGTTTTAATTCGACAGTTTGAACAACAGTAGATGCCTTTAATAGATTCCCTTATAAAACCCCAAGGATTTAACTGAGGTAAAATGTATTTTGGTCCTAGTAACGTAGGATTCACTCATGGGATGATAGAGCAACATTTTTGGAAATGTAGTTAGGATCTTTGATTTTTAGACAGCTATACTTTTTTCCGTTTCAGAATGTTTGTTGTCATAAATTCGCCCTCTGCTTGCTGCAAGTTCAGTATGCACATAGAATAATTTGGAAGTCTAAAACTTATATTTAAACGTGATTCTGTACAAGATTCTGTATGCAGATGGAATTAACTGAAGGACAAAAACTGATATTTTAAAGTCACTTTGTGGAATTAACTAAAAGACTAAAACTGGCATTTTTAAAGGTGACTTTGTCGAAGATTCAGTACGCAAATGTAATTTACTGACTTTGTACAAGATTTCTACATATGAACTGAATCACCGACAATGTTTGATCAAAGATGCTTATTATTTACTGCAGTGCGAGTGTTTTTGGCGTCTCAGCTGAATCGATGCAGTGCACCTACGATGGCAAGGGAAACTCGGTCCCCACGATACTGCTGCATATGCAGGAGAGGCTGTATGCTCAGGGAGGGTTAAAGGTGAGACAGTATGAGCTGGTGCATTTGTATTCCTGTAAGGCCCAAGGCACCATGAATTTACTCTCTTGGAGTTCTGCATTTTCAGGCTGAAGGGATCTTTCGCATAAACCCAGAGAATGACCAGGAAGAGCTTGTGAGGGACCAGCTGAACAAAGGAATTGTTCCTGAGGACATTGATGTTCACTGCTTGGCAAGCCTGATTAAGGTACATTTTGTCCACAACTCCTATCAAAATATGACACAATCATGGAACTGTGTTGAATGTGTGCTATCACGTCCCTGTTATCATAACCATTCACAAACAAATGTTAAATAAAGATTGTCGGTTTTACAAAGAACAGGATTATAACTTATATGCATTGGCCAGGCATGGTTCAGGGAACTTCCTGAAGGTGTGCTCGATAGCCTCTCCCCCGAGCAGGTGCTGCAATGCAATTCTGAAGAGGAATTCCTCGAGCTTGTGACGCTGCTACGCCCCACTCCGGCAGCTCTCCTCAATTGGGCTGTTGAGCTAATGTCTGATGTGGTGGAAGAGGAGGAGCTGAACAAGATGAATGCTAGAAACATAGCCATGGTGTTTGCCCCCAACATGACTCAGGTAATCTCCATTTCAGTATTCCTGCAGGGTGGCAGATGTCTGTACTTCCCTGACCTATGGCAAATTGTCAATCACGTCAGCCAATATTTACCCTTTTATTCTATGGTAGATGTCAGATCCTTTGACAGCCCTAATGCATGCTGTCCAAGTCATGAACTTCCTGAAGACATTGATCTTGAGGACGCTTCGAGAGCGTGAGGATGCAGCTACTGGAGATTACACTCCGTACTCGTCTCCAGCATCTTCTGGTCGGCATTCTGATGCTGATTACTATGGCAGCGAGAGAGAGATGATGGACAGAAGCTGTGAATTGAGTGATATGCATAGCCAAATTAGCAAGTCCGGGGGACAGGCAGATTATCTTGTGCGGTACAATACCTGTTTTGACAGCGAACAGGAAGCCGATCATGACATCACCGAAGCTGAAGAAGGGTTCCTGAATATGCTGGAAAGCCAACTTGAAGATGACAGACCAGAGGTAAGCACAAGCAAACAGTGTGAAATAAGCTCGGAGATTATGGCCATGGAGGATGTCCATCCTGAGCTGAAATCTGAAACTAAGGCAATGGAGGTCCTGGAGGATATACAAGAGGAAGAAGGCGCAGAGTTGAAATGATCAGAAGTCTGTATTTCTAGCAAGTTGATCCTGTGATTTACTCTCTAATGCATTGTTTTGTCAACATCTAGTTGAATGTACTGCTTGCTTGTAGTGTATGAAGTAAACATTGCTGATCCTTGGATATGGCCATGTGGGTCATTCATATCTGCCCTAGGACACCACCGAGATTCAATGATGTATGGTCAGTACTGTATGGAAATATCTCATTAGTGTGCAGTCAATGTTACTATGCCCGTGTCTAGTTTTGTACCTGCTGATACTTCCTTCGTTCAGAAATATAAATCGGATCGTGTAACGAAAAGATAAATTATTTAGTTTAATTAATACTCCTTTGTACGTCGGCCAAGCCTGCCTCCCTTCACCCGTTCCCTGATTTCTCATCTTCACAGACCACAGCCGTCCCTACTCGCTTCCCCCGTTCCCCGATTTCTCGTCTCCACAGACCACAGCCATCGTGCGCCTGCCCCCTCCCGACACCACCGCCCTCGCGGCCCTGTCTGCAATCCTCACGCCGCCCCATCCCTCCAGCGCAGAGACCAACTCTCTCGCCTGCTGCCGCCGTCACGGCTTTCCTCGTTACTCGGTGGCCGCCCCTCCTGTCCAGGAGCCAGCGCGTCGAGCGGCCCCTCCACCGCTGTCTCCTCCTCCGGCAAGTTCCTCGCGAGACAAATTAGCCCCTAGGACGTTCCATAGCCTGACTCCAGCCGCAATTTCTCCCAAACCGGATGGCACGCGGAGGCCCAGGCAGACACGGCGCAGGGCGGTCCGCTGCGGACGACGCGCGGCAGCCCCTGGCAGGAGCGGTGGCGGACGAAGGCGACGACGGGCGGGTCGAGCTTCCCAGTAGCTGGAGCGTCACATAGGGGTTTGGCGTCCTCGTACGCCTGGACGAGCCGCACCAGTGCATGGCCTTGGCATGTACAGCACACGCCTAAATCCGGGTACACACGAAACACATCGTCCCGAGTCCTTGCCTGCATGGCGGCACGGACGGTGACGAGGGAGATCAGATGGAGCGCGGCCACGAGATTGCGGAGCTCCGAGTTCTGGTGCACCTAGAGGCTGCCAAGCGGGGTCGCAGAGCAGAGGAAGCAGCAGCGAAGAGGGAGGAGCGCCGATGGGAGGAGGCGGTGGCACTGCACCAGCCATGGATTGTCGACGGCGCGAGGCGGTAGAGAGCGCCAGGAGATCGCGCAGGCAGAGCTGGGCGGAGATCTGGGCCAGCACGTCGTCCGGGAGCAACAGCATCAGTTTGCCACCGTCGTAGCCGGCTATGGACATCGAGGCATCTCGTTCGTGGGTTGGGGTGGCCGTTTGCTTCCTTTCTCCTTTTCTTTTCTTTTCTCAACCTCCAAAAAGCTTCAAGCTTAAATCCTACGGAGTATAAGGAGAAGAGCGAAAAGTGACGAGCTCAGCTGCTTTTTTTTCCATATCTCGAGCAACTGCGCGAACCCCTTTGGATACATCCTCCTTTGAATGTATCAGCTTGATACAACAAGTATTTATAATAGAGCTTGGTGTGTTAACGGATCAATGATGAATATTGTTTCGTTTATTTCAATTGAACGTCAAATTATGTTGTTGTTTTTATAAACATGAATTTTTGTGTGCATATGTTAAGAGTCCGTGGCAAAGCACGGGCATTGTACTATTAATACTAAAACATGTAGTACTCTCTTTCTCTACATTCACGCATCTCGAGATTAACTTACCATCCGTTTAGGTTGCATGGCATAAAAACTAAATCATTTGAAAACTTTTTTTAATACCAATTCCATGGCATAATTTTTGTGGCAGAATATTACTGATCTAATTAACGATCAAGCTTGAAGCCCGAAATATGTGCATATCCACAAAAAATCGACAAGGGAGTAATCTCTTATGGCTGTGATTTTACAGCTTTGACTAAAATATTGTCAATTTGTCATAGCAAGGTCAACGCCTGAACTTAAAGAGTAAAAATACGTCTTGTATTTCTGATGGAGTCGTGATGACTGCCAAAGGTGATGGTAACCAGACAATTAGTACTACAATATTTAGAAATAAAGATTGTACCAGTAACAGTCACAAGAAGATGGATTTGCATCTGCTTGTAACTTTTCATGAGATTGAATTCCGAACACCAGCAAGACTCAGTATCACAGTTGCAATGTCAAGACTCAGCTCTAAATACGTTGCTGAACAAAGAACACATTTTTGTTGTTAATGGGATCAAAGAAGCATGGAACTCGTATGCACGACTGCAATAACTCCCTGGTGCTTTTGATAGTAGCATAAACATCCAACTAACTGGATACAGACATCACTTTAGCATGGTAGACCTCAAAGCACAGAAGTACAAAATTAACTAAGCATACATTTATCAGCATTTAAAATTGGTATTACAAAGAAGTGGACAGTTAATTTCAATGTAAGAATATTATACTAGCAATTTCGGGTTTTCCAAGCCAGATTAGTGCCATCGCTTGAAACAAGTGTTACTTTTCCCCCTAGTAAGAATTGAGTACTATATTGGTGGTTTTGGTTTTCACCTATCTGGATTAATGCCATAGCTTAGTGCAGAAACCAGTTCTTGGCTTTTTACCGGCAACAACTTCTTCAAAGGAATCCAGGAGCTGCCCTGCCAAACTACTAGGGTCATCAAGGAGGGTGTGGATAAAGGTGAACACAACCCTCCGCTCCTGTTCCGTCGATCTCAGGCTAAACCAGGTTAGAAATTTCATTCTGAAACCCTTCTCGATGTGGCCAGAACATTCCAACCTTCGAATCATCTTCACACAGTACTCATAATTACCATCTAGTTGACCTAACCTATGGGAGAAGTGCCTCTGTGTGCCAATGACCAAATTGACATCCCCTGCACAGGTTTCCTGCTCCAAGTCTGATGTCTGCTTCCGACTTTGTGATCGGGATTCCATGGCAGGTGCTTCCCTGACATGCCCCTCGGTGCAGGTCACAAAATCACTACAACCAGTTGACTTTCTCATTCCATTCTTTCCTGAACTACACCCATTGTCATTCTGGAGGCACTCTGTTGGCATGATTACCTCGGCGTTTAGATCTGGAACTGAGGTTTCGTTAAGATCGAGTTTGCATGAAACGGCATGTTCAACTTGATCCTTGTCTGGCATCATTGAATCACTCTGATCACAAGAATCTTCAATCTCGTCTTTACAAAACTCGTTGAGGCAACCATCCTCCTCGGCACATGCTTTCTGCAGTACTCTACCCAGCTGGCGCACCTTGAAGCCTGACGGCATGCCAGTCTGACTCTTGACATCTCTCTTGGCAGTAGATGAGCAACCTTCTGTACCGTGCTCTATGTTCTTGTGAATAATCTCCACACTCCTGGTAAAGCACTTAGACTCGGAGTGGCCAAGTTCACCATCCTCAGTAAAAGAAATGATCCGAAAGGCATACTCTGTGCAGGGCTGCAGGTTGGAAATCAGTATCCTTCTTTGATCTTTGGGGAAAATGGCAGGCTCCCTAGTGGAAGGTGGTTCTCTGCTGTTCCAGTACCAGAGTTTGTAGCCTTTGATAGTATGATACAGTGAGGAAGCAGTTTCTTTCAGAACAACCACTAATGATGAAGCTTTTATATCTTCAAATCTAAACCTGCAGGCAGTAGGAAGTGTATCTGCACCATGACATGAAATTCGCAAGATTTGTGAAATTCGTAATCCCATATACACCACTAGAAAGAAGTAAAATTTACAAGATTGAAATCAATTACCAATTTGTTTAGTTTCTTCTTGAGAATTCGACCTCAGCCACTCATCTGCCTTCTCGATTGCTAGATTGCAAAGCTTCTGCACATCGGCACCAACAGGCAGACGGCCCACAATGCTACGGCCCATCTTAGAAGACATACCATCAAGCGGACCAACTTCAGTCTCCAGCTTTGCTTTTGCATCCACTACAATCTGATGCAGCTCTTTAAAACGAGTTGTGCCATCCAAAAGTCTATGACTCAGGTTTATGCGATAACAAAGAATATCAACCCGGCGAGCATCTTTAGCAACCACCAGCTGCCTTTTCCAGCACCTGCTCAAAATAACCCAAAGGTACCAAAAAACCGATCATCACTCTAACTCAGCTCTTGGTACAATGTTATGACTTATGAGGAATAACAACTTGATATATTCCATGGACTCAAAGACAATATATACACGTGTATGGGAAAGGAGAAAAGGTAGGAAACCTAACACAAAAACAAGCGAGAGTCATACTATGAGTAAATTATCAAAACTACAGAGCAAATTACAAAGGGAGAAGACGAGAAAAAGGTTCGCTATCAGCTCATGTACAGCAAGGTGACAAATGGGGTGACATCATGATAATCTAAGTACACAGTCATATTTCTGATGTATGTTTCAGGCAATATTTAAAAACAGGTTAACCGATGTTGGCGAACATCCATAATTAAATATTTAAAATCCAACAAGACCCAATAAAATGTTCCCAGGCTAACTGCGGGGAAAAGGAGAAAAATCGGCATCTCAACATTTCAAGCATTAGCTCATAAAACAAGGGAAATGCAACATACAAGAAAATATAATGTTAAAAAAAGTGCCAATGTACCAGTTAGATGCAAAATTACTCACCCAAGTATTCTAATAACCTTCCCGCATGCAGCACAGCAGTAGCTACCATCTAGGTGCATAGACTGCCCAAGATCAACGCACCCTGCCTTTCGGCACCGGAGTGCACACTCAATGTGGGAGGACGATTCACAGCAATCCCTATCGCCAGTCTCTGATGAGCAGACCAGCCAAAGGCTAGGATCTTTATCGTCATCGAAAAGATGACAAATACAACATGAACACCTCTTACAGAATGTATTATCTGAGGTGAGCACAGCTCTGCAAGCTGAATTATTGCATATCCAAGTGGAAGGAGGCCCTCTGGCTTCACTCTTGTTTAGTTGAAGACCGTGTGCCCCCTTTCTTGGCGGCTTTGTTAGACCCTGGATACCAATCAGGCTTGAAACATTGTTGTTATTCGAGGAGACCTTCCTGGAATCAATGTTCTTACATCTCTTTACAGTTGCTACTCTTGGAATTTCTTCCACCGACTTGCATTTCAATATGGTATACTGTTTCTTTTCTGTACTAACACTAGCATCGTTCGATTCTTGTCCAGGGAGAAAATTCAATGGTTCCTGGGCATTTTCTGAAACTGTGTTGCTGTCATCAGCATGTCTGATTTCTTCAGGTGTGCTCACATCACTAGAAGCATGTAAAGCTAGCATTGCAAAAAGACAAAACACATAAAAGCCATCAGTATGAACAGAAAACAACAAAAATGGACAACTAAACATCACCTACCTATGTACCAAGAATTAAATAATAATTGTAGATAACATGGTTACACTTGCTGAATACTTGAATATAAGCAAAGCTTAGCCTAACTCCCAGCAATTGAATAGCACGTATCAAGTTATCATGTGACGTGGTGATTAATTAAACCATTAAAGATGGAAAGTAACAACTACTAACTAGATACGCTACCACTTGGAAGAAATTCATGAGAAGAAAGCAAGCAAGGGATAAGAAGTATCCACTATCCATCCATGCTTGACCAAGTGTATGGTTTACCCCCAACACCCGCCCACTGAGATCGAGCTTGCGCACAAGGCGGCGGGAGAAGAAGGATCGGATCGAACCATTTACGGGTAGATGGACGGATTGACGGATTGGAGGGAATCAAAAAATGATTGGGGGTTTGATTGCTCGCTACAGAGAAGAAAGAAGGAAAGAAAATACCCAACGGAGCAAGGCAGGGGCGGCTCACCAGCAGCTGGGAATTCGGACGGATCTCCTCCGGTCGACGCCATCGCGGTGGAGGCCTGCCGCCGCCGCCTCGGGCGAACAGGAGGGGAGAGCGGATGGTTTACTTGGAAGCTCTCCGGCCGGCGTGCTCCGCTTTCTTGGGTGGGAGGAGAGGGTTTTGTTCCTCTTCCCAACTTGCACGAGAGCGACCAGAGGGGTTGGGCCGAGGCTTGGCCCAGGTAACTTCAGGGTTTTATTTTACAGCTTTTTTTAGCGTCAGCGCAAAAATGCTCTTTCTTATAGTTTTTGAATCCCTCGAAAAGAAGCTTCTCAAAAAAATATATGGACTCCTCTAAAATATATATATATATATATATATATATATATATATATATATATATATAACTATAAAGTGGCCTTGCCGGTTGGCCACCAGTTGGATTCGAGGGTGTCCGGTAAAAGATTATTACTCCGGTCCATAATTCTCGTTTCAAATTTGTCTAAAAATAGACGTGTGTATTTTTAAAAAGCGTCTAAATACATGTAATATTTCGACCAGAATTATGGACAGAGGGAGTATTTATTTGTCCGATTTGCCGCCATTAGCTCGTAGGATGCTAGTGGGTATTACGTATTTGCCCAGCAGGGCGCAGTTGGCTTGTAGGGTGATCGATGCGAACTGTGTCTTTTGTCGGTTTGAGTTTAGCGGGCTGGTTAGTCAACTTCTCATCTTTGTTTTCTCTCTTTCTTCTTCCTTTTCCGCTCTCACCCGTGATATCTTTTAGATCAAATAACATGGTTCTTTCTAGCTGAGACAAAAGAACGAATATTTAGAATGTGGGTTTTTCGTTAGCTATTAATGTAGTAAGATACAAATTAAACGTCAAAAGAAGAAGTTTCAAGTCCTCGCAAAAAGAAAAGAAGAAGAAGTTTCAAGAGTAAAAATTCAAAGATCCATTTCCTCGACAAAAAAAAAAAATCCAAGGAACCATAATCACTGAGGCCCTAGTAACAAAATCTTAATTTTTGAAAATCTTAGTAAATGACCATAACTTTTTGGACAAGATGTCACACAACTCAAATGTTCTTTCCCATAAAAAAAACTAGCATAGTCCGTATGGCAGTTCCGTCTGGCATTGGCATGTCACCCAACTCAAAATCGACGATGTCCCAAAGATTGGAATTCCTTTTGCACTCCGTATTTACTCAAGTTTTGATATGCTACATTTGTGCAAGGGCAAAGGCAAGCTAGCATAAAAATGGGATTTTGGAGAATATGTTTTGACCGAAATTTTGGAGAATACTTTTACGTTTAAAAACCTTAGATGTTGACCATGTTGCACATTACTACTCCCTCCGTCTCATAATTGGACTAAAACCATGAAACTAAAACCATGACAAGAATTATGGGACGGAATAAGTAGCAAAGAAGACAATGTGATCGACCATTGCTTGGTAGAGATAGAGTGGCTTATTAGTTGGTCAATGAATAGCATTTGCCGCCTTGGACGTACGTACTACGGCCCATGAATCTTTCCAACCAAGATTTTTCACCGTGTTTACGCGTTTCCATGTGTTCATCGATCGGCCAATTCGCGTGTTGTCTCTAGAATCAATGCGCTTCCTTTCCTTAGCCTCCAAGAATATTTCCAACATTGGAAATCCAGCTCCATTTCTCCATGCGTCGTAACCAGAAAAGAGAGATTAGATAAGAGTGACAAGACGACCGTTCTTAATCTCGTTTCATTAATTCACCGGCGGCCGGCCTTTGTCCGTTAATTGCCGTACGGGGTTGTTGGAAGTCTGGCCTGTCATGTCATGATCCATTTTAATTTATCGTGTTGAGCGAGTAGGCTACCTGCAGCTGAACTTTAATTAATCAACAATGTGGCGGCGAACGGGAGTACTGCTAGTTTGGAGCAAAACCTTTTTTTTAGGGATAGTTTGAAGCAAAACCTGGTCAAGTGTTCTTCATGTTTGACGAGATGCCTGGCTGGCTTTGCCTTTGTGCAAGAGACCTTTTCTTGTTGCTGTAAAAAAAGAACTTTTCTAGTTCAATCTGGACTCGTGATTTTCGCTTTTGTTACGTGTTTTTCTTCGTCACCTAAAATCACACATTGGTATAACACTAATTAATTAATTTTGCACTCTTTGAAAACATGCCGCTTTAGTACGTTGTTAGTGTAATTTCACATGTGGAGTGACGTGATAATCAATACTCCCTCCGTTTCATAATTCTTGTCGAAATATTATATGTATCTAAACGTTTTTTAAAATAGATTCGTTCATTTTGGGACAAATTTGAGACAAGAATTATGGAACAGAGAAAGTATTAGACAACGATTCAAAAACTTAGTTAGAACAATGACCACATTAAACAAACTTCGGGCAACTTACAAATACCTTTGGATTTTACTACTCCCTTCATTCCAAAATAAGTCATACGTTGGATATGGTGATTCCAAACAGAAAACTAAAAATTCATCTACTCCCTCCATCCAAAGATAACTGATGTTCTTTCTCCTCCAACGGCAGTTAAAAACCGGCCAGATCCATCTCTGTCACCAACCCAAAAGAAAACAAAACAAACTGAAAAAGAACATGAAAGCTAATCCATTTGGCACACGTACACTGATTCAACGAAACGCAACATCCATTGGTCACCCAAATGGTGTTTCGTGTTGTGCGGAGCCACAGCGGATGGCACAAAGTCTTTCTTCTCCTTCCAAGTTCCAATTCGACGCCAATAAACCCGTAATCAAACCCCCGACCAGTTCTCTGCTCGCCCGATTGTTTCTTCCCCTTCCCGGCGCGAACTTTCCTTCCTTCCTTCCGACCACCAAAATTTCCAGTTAAAAGTCCGCAGTTTCCCGATCCGCTCCCGCCCGCCAAAGAACCCGCGCATCCGCCTCCCTGACAAGGAAAAGCTTCTGGATTTTTCTTCCGCGGCGCGCTTCTCGCCGGCTGCCAGGATGCGCAACCTTCTGTCGGTATGATCACTCTGCCTGTCGTTATTCTGCGTGTTAAATCGGTGGTTTGGTGGGTAAAGACTAAAAGTTGAAGAGTTCTTGGTCTTGCGGTTGTGGTTTTCTTTATCCAACTTCGAGTCCTTGGAGGGTTTTGTCGAATTTGTTACGGCAGGACTTCGACTCTTTTTTCTTGTGAGCTTGTGGATTTGTTCGTGCTTGGATCGCTTCTGATAAACTCTGTCCCAATCAGATGTACTGCGGATTTCTGTTTATTTAGTTTTTTTTTTTAGATTTTTATTTTCTTGATAGTTAGTTGCTGTACTTTTTATGTTGAGATATGTATGATCTTCCGAAAAATGATTATCTTGCTGACACTTGGCACAATAAATTTCAAGCAAATTGTTCATGACTTCTTGCGTAAATTTTGGCACAAAAGCTTTTAATATCTCTGACTTAAGGAAAATGATTTCATATCTATATTCTCCAATTTCAACAGGATTCGTTTGAGATCAGCAAAGGGGAGCAAGCCCCCGGAAATGTGGATATTGAACTAGGTTTGCAGGGCGATACGGCGAGTTCCGCGCAGCCTGGTTTTAAAGGTTTCTTCGAACAGGTGCCTCTTTCCCCCCTTCTGTATTTCAAGTCTCTCTCCGTGATAACATAGCGCATATAATTTCTTGAAGTAGGCATTCCTGTAACATAATTTGCTTCAAAAATACTCTGGTGAGTAAATTTGTGTTATCATGACTTCCAGGTCAGGGAAATCGAGAAGCTGCTCGAAACATTGACAAAGCTACTGAAGGATCTTCAGGTGATCACCAATACCGAATTGGAGTTGCTGTTGTTGTTGAATTTACCCACGTGCACGTATTATGGCCTTTTCTAGGAATTAGGACGACAACAAACCTTTTAACAGTACTTCCGAATCTGCAGTTATTTATACTTCCAAGTGTTACATACCGTCATATGCCAATAATATAATATAATATAATATGTATAGAGTGCTGTTTTTTTTTACATTAGAGGGTGTATCTGGCTTCCATTGCATAAATGGAAATTAGATGATATTTAAATAATGTTATTTCCCCCTGTATCTGTTTTATTAAATCATTGTTTGTAGAATTATGGCCTTCATCTCTAACATTATTGGATCTTTATGTAGAACTCAAATGAGGAATCAAAAGTTGTAACTAAGCCTGCAACTATGAAAGGTACCATATGGAATTTTGGTTGTTCTCTTCAAACATGACAGGGCAAACATTTTTTTCCTTGCTACAGTTTGTCGCCATCATGGATACATTTTCTTTTCTGAATTACAGAGATCAAAAAGCGCATGGAGAAGGATGTTAACGAAGTGACAAAGGTTGCACGGCTAGCAAAATCAAAACTAGAGCAATTGAATAAAGAAGTGAGTTAATTTGCACTCTGCCTGGGATTTTTACCAAACATACACCAGAAGTGCGCATAGTAATCAAATTAGTATTGATTTGATGTGTGCTTTTTCACTATAAATAATCACATGCTCCTCAAATTTCCTTTTACCAGAATCTTGCAAACAGAGAAAAGCCAGGCTTTGGCAAGGGATCAGGTGTGGACCGATCGCGGACCACAACGACTGTGTATGTTCCTCCCATTATTATCTTGCTAGTTTTTCTCGTTCTTCTGTTCTAGTTTTCACATGACCAATTTCCGCTTGATAATCTCATTGCAGTGCATTGACTAAGAGATTGAGGGAGCGCATATCGGAGTTTCAGGTACAAATTTCATCAATCTGTGTACACACTCGACCTGCTAAACATGTTATCTTCTTGCTTATTAGTCATAAATGTTGATAAAAATATACAGTAGTTTGATAATGCTTATATTGGAAACTAAACAGAAGTATTGAATATTTGGTCTGATAAAACCTTGAAAAGAGCTTCAAAATGGCAGTTTGTACTACTTCCATAAGACCATGAATGCCTGTTTGTAAATGAACATTTGATTTTACAATGAAATATATTTTCAGGCGCTGAGAGAAGTAATCCAGACGGAGTACAAGGAAGTTGTGGAGCGGCGTGTTTTCACCGGTCGGTTGTCTTAAACTCTCAACATAGAATTATATATTCTGCTTATCAGTCTCACCTTATTTTGATCATTCATTCTGCAAATTCTTGATGGGCAGTAACTGGCGAGCGTGCTGATGAAGAGGTAAAAAGATCCATGTATCCTTTACTTCAAGCCACGGCGCTAAATGAATCCACATATTCTACGTTACTAACTTCATTTTGATATTTTCAGACAATTGACAGGCTGATAGAAACAGGCGACAGTGAGCAAATCTTCCAACGAGCTATTCAGGAGCAAGGCCGTGGAAGGGTGATAACTCTTCTCCCTCTGTCTTGTTCTAAACACTCAAAAGCCTAAGACTAGCAACAACACATGGTTTAACCTGAACTCCCCGGATTCGCAGGTGCTCGACACACTCCAAGAGATCCAGGAGCGGCACGACATAGTGAAAGAGATTGAGAAGAAGCTCCTTGAGCTGCAGCAGGTAATGGCTAATGGACGACGAACACTCTTCCAGAACTGAAAATTTCGAGGTTTGGCTTTAGCTCACCTGGTACTCCCTGAACGCAGGTTTTCCTTGACTTGTCTGTGCTGATCGAGGCTCAAGGCGATACCCTGAACAACATCGAGGCGCAGGTATACGGAAGACCGGCGCAGAATTTCTTCACATCCTCTTTGCAGTAGTGCTTGTTTCCGAGATTCCTTAATTAGATTCCTGACTTTGTGATCTTTGTCTCTGCTACTGCACAGGTTACCAATGCAGCCGACCATCTTCAGACGGGAACGAACCACCTCCAGAAGGCGAAGGTCCTGCTGAAGAGCAAGCGGAAATGGACATGCATCGCGATCATCCTCCTCCTGATCGTCGTCCTCATCGTCGTCCTCTCGTTGAAACCGTGGTCGTGGGGGAACAAAAATGCATGATGTCATCCTGGTCAGGTTGGCTTTGGTTGGTGATGTTTATTGTATATATAGTTCCAGCCGTGTATATGCCATGTGAATTTTTGGGGTGTGGACTCTGTTCCATTTTTGTGATTCCAATAATAACCATCACGCAGCTTGTGAGACAACTCCCACAATGTGTTTTTGTGAATTTACTCTGATTAAAAAAGAGCTTGGATTGGAATTAAAAAAGAACAACAGTTTCGAACTTCCTAGCTGCCCCTCACGCGCTGTGTGTGCTTGGGAACATGGCCCGCCCACGACGGCGACCCAGCTAGTTAGTGTGCTCTCCACTGCGCTCGAAGAACAGCAGTTCTGAAATAGCCGCCCCTCACGCGAGCTGTGTGCTTGGAATCTTAGCCCCACGCGACTGGGGCCAGGCTATCTCGACTGCACTCTGGCCACTGAGCTCTTGTAGCTAAGCGCAGGCGTCCATCTTTTTAAATCGGTAAAAACCATTGTAAACTGGCGGTGTGGTACTATTCTTCCTTAACCCCCTCTCCTCCTCCCCGTCTGCTGTCTTCATCCCCCTTTCGCTTTCCCTTCTCCGGCCCGAAGATCCGGCCAACGCCAACGCGGCAGCCATGCGCCCGCTTATCCGAACCGCCTGCCTCCGCGCTCGTGTCCGCGCCATGGCCACGCTTCCCACGCCCGCCGCCGCCGCCGCCTTCTCGTCCACCCGCACCCCTTCTTCCCCTTGCGCCTCTCAGAGCGCTCGTCGCCTCCTCCTTGCCGCTCGCTTCCTCCACTCCGGGCCGCCGCCGGCCGGGGCGAGGGCCCTCCGGACGTCCGCCGCGGCGGCGGCAGCGGCCCCTGTACAAGTGGGCGGCGTCAAGATCGCGCGGGAAGGTGAGTTCTCGGCTCCCATGGGGTTATCTGAGGAGGGTTTAGGATTTAGCAGCGGAGAGAGAGGTTCTTGGGAATGGTTGTTGTGGGCGCTTGCATTGCTGGCAGTCTCTGGCTTTTTTTTTTAACTTCAACAGGGGGTGAAACTAGTTTGATAGTTGGATTTTGCAGTTCTCATTGGCGTTGCATGGGGCGCAATCAGTATATGTGATGTGTGTGGGTCAGTGGGTGAAAGAAAAGTTTGGAGCCTTGGGTTCAAATCTACAAATTATCGCTTTTTTTGGTAGCTTCTCGGCAGTGTAATTGCTGCGTGCTTTAACTGGAAATGTTGCATCCCGAGATCGATTTGTGATTGATTGAGGTGCGCTAGGAATCGGTCCGAATTGGATCGCAGTGTGTCACATTCTGTGTTTAGTTAGTAGCCACTGATTTTTTTTCCATGTCCTTCCTAGATGTTGTGAAGGATGATGACCCGACGAACAATGTGCCGGACACGATTTTTTCCAAGATTGGTCTCCAGCTGCACAGGAGGGACAACCATCCTCTAGGAATTCTGAAGAATAGTATATATGATTACTTCGACAAAAGTTTCCCTGGGCAGTTTGTCAAATTCGATGACCTTTGCCCTCTTGTTTCTGTCAAGCAGGTATGGGTTGCCAATTAGTTTACTGCTTCTATTAGCTTGAATATATGTTTATAAGCTTAATGCTTGCCAAGAAGACCCTATGCAGCTATGGTAATACAGTAAGTATGGTAAATACAGGTCAACACTTGTGACTAAGTAAAAACAATTCTAATCATATGGTTCTGGCACTTGGGTTGGAAAAGAGTGGAAGGAAATGCTAAACATTGTCAAAGAGTTAAATTGCTGTTCCTTTTCCTCTTCTGGCATCCTCCCTTTCTAGTGAATGGTCACTTGTAATTGCCGTGTGCTTGCTCTCCAGATTCATACATCCTCGATTATTGTTGACTTCTTGCTGACCTTGAGTTGATGCTTGCTGCAGAATTTTGATGATGTTTTGGTCCCAGCTGACCATGTAAGCCGGAGTTACAATGACACATATTATGTTGATGCTGAAACAGTCTTGAGGTGTCATACTAGCGCTCATCAAGCAGAGCTGCTAAGAGAAGGACATACACACTTTCTTGTGATTGGAGATGTTTATCGTAGGGATTCTATTGATTCAACTCACTACCCTGTCTTCCATCAGGTAACTGTGTTTTGCCAGATTCACTTAAATGTATCTAAAGAAAGGTTTGTTATTAATTCTGATGATCTTTCACTCATACAGATGGAAGGCTTTCGTGTCTTCTCTCCAGCCGACTGGTCAGATTCCGGCATGGACGGGACAGCGTATGCAGCTACAGATCTGAAGAAAACACTGGAAGGCTTGGCAAGGCACTTATTTGGTAAAACACTCAAGGCCTGTTCCTTGTTATCAATGGAAATGATAAAATAGCTTCACATGCTAGCTAAAGAATAGGGAAATATGTTGTCTGCAGGTGCGGTGGAGATGCGATGGGTTGATACTTACTTCCCATTCACTAACCCATCCTTTGAACTCGAAATATATTTTCAGGTAGTTGTGGGTGAATTGAATTACATGTTACACAACTTATGTTGACATGATACCTGGTTTGAAGAATCTTTTCATGTATGCAGGGTGACTGGTTGGAAGTTTTGGGATGTGGAGTCACCGAGCAGGAAATTTTGAAAAGCAATGGTAGGACAGATCATGTTGCATGGGCATTTGGACTAGGCTTGGAGCGCCTAGCAATGGTTCTCTTTGAAATTCCAGATATTCGACTTTTCTGGTCAGATGATCAGCGGTTCACATCCCAGGTATTGCTACTATTGTTGGATTATTGGTTATCTCACTATTCGCATAATTCTATTTTATGTTTGCACATTTAACAAATAATGCAGAATCATAAATTGTATGGAAAGTAGTTGTTCATGTTGACTTGTTGAGGTTATATGGCCTTCTCACTCTCTCTGCAACCACCTTTTGATTCTTTTTGTTGTTGAGAGAGCCACTATTAATTCCTAGGATTACTAATTTACTACATTTATAAATTTTAACGGACCATTATTATTTAATAAACTTGAAGTTCTGATATAAGCAACTTATGCTTTCTATTGTTAAATAGAGTTTAACAACAACTTCTGTTTCCTGCTGTAGTTTATAAGTAATACGAGTAACTTGTTTCTAGGTTCTAACATAAGCTCACAATCCATGATACTTTTTTGGCTTACTTAGTATACCCTCGCTTTAGTGCTATTGCAGTATTTCTAAAGGATCTAGTTAGTTAACAAAACAAAATCTAGTTCATAGCTTTATTCTGACCTAACTTCTTCATATGTACTCTTATAAACTTTATAGCTAAGATGTGCATATTCTTGTTATTCAGTTCTCTAAAGGCAAACTTGGAATCAAGTTCAAGCCATTCTCGAAGGTATGTAAATTCAGTTACCATGTATATCTAATTATCTATGCATTCATCTGTTGATAGGGTAAATTGCTCCAGTATTGCCAGTGGTTATGCATCTTACTAAAGGCTAGAAATCACTATGATGCTGGATATATTTGCCGTCATCTGCTTTAGATCCTTTGTCGATGCAGGCATGCCTAGTGGAACATATTAAACCAAATCTCTGTACATGAATCACTTTAGTTTGGATCATCTAGCATTAGAAACTGCAGCTTACATTCTTTGTGCCATCCATCTATCGGGGAAATGTGGTCCAAATAAATTGCATCTGTTCATCCTATATGATTTGATTGATTGCCACAACTCATGTATATAAATTTGCAATAAGGTCAAGCATATCCACCCTGTTACTGATGTGAGTTTGTCTATTGATTTCTAGCTGACTCGTTTTCTCCTGCTGTACAGTTTCCACCTTGTTACAAGGATGTGAGTTTCTGGATAAATGATGAATTTACAGAAAACAATCTATGTGAGGTTGTCAGGGGAATTGCTGGAGATCTTGTAGAGGAGGTACTGGCTCGGTTATTTCAATGCATAGCTGTATATCAAATTTTTGTTAAGCACTTTGCCTTGGTTTCCTATATGTCTCTGTAAGCTTAGTGCCTGTCTACTGTGTTAGTGCCAGGTTTCTCTTGCATTATTATAGCTCCTTCTGCTAGTTATGGTATGTTATGCTTAGTTTATTTCCATGGGTCACAACTCGTTTCATTGTCCACAACTCCACATAACATGCATGCGGATTAGGCAAGCTCTTTCACTGTGACGTGATTATGTGGTTTAATCTCCTTATATTGGACTACTGGTATATATTGGTGATATTTTGGAGCCTAACCTTCTGTATCTAACATTATTAACTTGTGATATCGTGGAATTCGGTAGGTCCATAGCTCAAGCTAAACTGTTGTTCTTTTGCAGGTAAAACTAATCGATAATTTCACAAATAAGAAAGGCATGACTAGTCATTGCTACAGGATAGCCTATAGGTCAATGGAACGTTCGCTTACAGACGAGGAGATTAACGACATGCAGGTACGTGCAGCGACTTCCATGATATTACTTTAGATGCTATATTGGTTTGGTTGGGTTCTGATGATAACTTCAATTTGATTGCAGTGGAACGTCAGAGAAGAGGTTAAAAATAAATTGAAAGTTGAGCTGAGATAAAACAGAGCTAGCCCACATGTTCAACCAGGAACTAATTTTTGCCTGTCTTTGTATGTGTAAATTCATTGGTAAATGGTAAACATATTGATCTATGGAAAAAGTGGGGTCATTTTGTTCTTGTGTTGACCCACGTCTTCTTTGATAATCTGACAGATTGTTCATTGCCCCCCAGTATGGAGTCAAAATATTTTCTACCAGGACTTGCTTTTCTTACTTCGTTTGTACATAACGAGAACAAAAATATTTATATATGGGCATGCCCAGGTTGAGAACATATATTCATATACCATTTGTTATGTTTTTAAGTTGCAGTGGATTGTTCAATCGTCTGCACTCTGTACAAAGAGGAAATGTGCGTAGTCAAGAGGTATAAAGCTTTACAGTGCGGAGACTATACAAATGGATATATCTTGACTGAAACTATACGATTGAGTATTTGGGTCAAAGCCATACATTAATAATATTGTGATCTTTCATAAATGAAAAATCATGATATGGGTGCAACTGTCAACCTCAGAAGAAAAACAATCTGACGGACTGTAAGTCAGAAATAAGCTCATGCACAAGTGCAACGCAAACTCATCTATGCATAGAGAAACAATTTGTAACACTGAAATCTGTTTTCTCTTCACTGAACTTTGTTTGTGTAACAATGGGTGAGCTGACAAGAAAATATGAACTTGGAGCAAGTACAAGCAAACCATTTAGGCTGACAAATCTGGAAGGAGCTCTCAGTTCTGATGATCCCCATGAATTTTTCTTCGATGAGTTGATACTTTTGGTGTGCCTGGGTTGTCAGCAGACTCCGAGGTTCTGTCTTGTTTCTCGCCAACCCTTGCCTATCAAAGGAATGACCCTTGCTGCCATAGGAGCAGGATTTACTGAATGTGCAAAAAATGTCGATAATGGGTGGAGTAAAATATGCCCTCCAATCCAACTAACATATACTTGAACTGCACTTTGTCAATGTCAGGTGGTACTAAATAGCGGTCATTCCAGCAAGTCCGCGCAGCTTCTCACAGACGACGAAGGTGATTGCTGTTTGAGGACCTAATCTTGCGAAGGTGGCAAACCCACTGAAAAAATTGGAAGAGGCTGTTAGAAAATCACAGTGGAAGGGCTCAAGCAGAACCTCATGCAAATGGGTGAATTCAACAAGAATCAGCAGTAGCTGTAAAGCCCATAATAACAGTTAACAAGTTTCACCTAGATCCTGCAACTAAGTACTTCTGCAATACATCTGGATGCACAACCAAAACTTTAAATTTTATAACTTCCTATACTAATTTTTTTTGAAATTTGACAGGGATGCATAAAACTAGATAAATGATGCTTCCATGTAAAAAATATGATAAATAAAGCTTTCGACAGTTCCGAACAAAGAAAAAAAATGTAGCTGATATTCTTCAATACATACATTTCAACTGACATTTGACTAGCCACAATTTTCCATAAGTAGCATGGTAAAGTGTTATTTGTACGTTTTCGTGTCTGAAGACGTGCAAGTTAAAAAGAGAAGCAGATTCAAATACAATGTGGAAATTGTATATGTTACAAATGGAGCCCTCACCCTTTATAAAGTGATTTTACACCCTCTGTCCGCACAACCTGTGAATCAAGAGAGGAGTGTATATAAGATACATCAGCAACCAGGACAAAATTCAGATTAATCAACGTAAGTTTAAAAATATTTAGGTATTCAAAGCTCCAAATAAAAGAAATAGACATGGCATGGGGTCCTAGAAACTGAGCTTCATCTAGTGATTTGTGGGGATCACTTTTTATATTGCTGTTTTACATTTCTTGCCGCTTTATATTGATGTATTTCTCCTCTTCCAATATGCTCCTTTTTTTATCTTGTACCACTACTATCTAGTAACTGGAGAACTGTGTGATACCCAGTGGTGGGAGCGCAGTAGCGTCACTTGCGACCTAGGTTCGACTCCTGTGGGATGAATGAATTACTATCTCATTGTTTTGTGAATAACCTCGGTCTTGTTATTTTACTATCAAGTAACTGCACAACTTTTTTAGGTAAGTAATTGCACAATTTGGTTGTGCATGAAGCAGGAAATTTTTAGTTTTTCCCAGAACTAACTGATTCATACATGCAGGCACACAGCAAAACATAAGTTCACAGCTTAGGATTAAGGAAGAAGATAAATACCTGGTAAGCACAGTGGAAACCATTCCTGTATACTCTAGCACCTTTGGCCTCCCGTTGAAGCATTAATCTTGTTTTGATCATGTCAATCGGCGCTGTCACAAGTGTACCAGCTGTTCCAGCGATGCAACTCGACCTTTCAGGCACACAGGAAAATAGCTGTCAACTCATTTCATCGAAGTATAGACATGAAAATGTAGGAAGAGAATTCACAGTACATGAGATGTAATTGAAAACCTTCTTCAAGTCGTGTCCACTTCAGCAAGGCCTACAGTAAATAAAGAAGAAAAATAATAATCCAGAAGTGATGCACTGAAATATGCAGCAACTTCATTCCTTTCAAGCAGAAGATAGATAAAAAAAATGGTGCGTACGTGCCTGCTTGGTCTCGTCATAAGTTGCCATCTGTGATGCCGTGAGGCAGCCTGCTCTCGCCATTGCTGGGCCAACTCCCTTCCAAAGCGCTTTGAGCCCTTCTTCTGCTACAATTATCCTCATCACGCCGATTGTAGTAATTCTGCTTGTACTCATCTGTGACCTCACCTGTAGGATGTGCCCAGTCCAGATCAAGTCAAGAAACCTAGTCATACTTTGAATTCAGTAAACGTCACAATAGTATACCTTTAAAACCTCCATCGGATTCGTCAATGCAGTTGCTAGGGCACCAGCAACTATTCCGGATGCAGATTTGAAAGCAAAGTTTGTTGAACCAAATGCATAACTGCAGACATGTTTGCAGGGCTCATACAATCCTAATCGAAGGCCACCATAGATGAGTGATCTGGTCAATGCTGGTGAAATTCCCAGGTAGAGTGATCGAGGCCCTTCCCTTTCTATCATTTGCGTAAATATTGTCCCCTAACAAGTTTCGCAATAACAGGAGAAATAAAGCTAGCATCAAAATAGGTGATAGATGAGAAAACATAAAGCTAGCATCAAAAGAGGTGATAGATGAGAAAACATAAAGCTAGCATCAAAAGAGGTGATAGATGAGAAAACATTAGATGATGCAAGACAATGGGTACCATTCCAACTAAGTTTCCTTTTTGCCCAGCAAGCTGCATTTGGAGCCTAACTTTCATAACATCTGCAGGATGAAAATGACGGTACCTATATAAAAAGTCACTTATTGACCAGAGAAACAAAATACTCATAAAAGGAAGAACATTCTTTTGCCACACTAGCAGTATAGCTGAACATTTCAATGTTACACAAGTTAATCCGGTGAGGTTGTGACCTCAATTTTCAGTCCAGGTACTAGTTGTCAAATATCTCCAAAAATTTGCCGGTGCCACCTTGTAAGTCTCAGTCAAACATTTTACGTTTGTCGTAGATGACGGTTATCCATTACCGTCCAGATAAAAAGGATCATTTGTCGCATTCGTTTTTAAAAAAGAGGCACCAAACCACACTAAAATCAGAACGTCGAGAAAATGCGTTAATCTCTTAACTCCTTTCCCAGAATAAGCATAAATATGTTAAGAAAGACACACCAATAATCCTTCACCGCATCACCATACAGACCATCATCCATGAGCATACTCATTCCCATGGATGATATGCTGCTGTGGTCAGGAAATTATAACTGAAATACAAAACTCGTTTTTCCTGACATTTTTATTTTCTGCATGAAAAAAAACTCTAAGCTTCGGCCAGATTGCTGACTCATTACAAGGCCGTGCCGCCGCGGCACTTGGATTTCGCGTGCCAAATTCCATGGTACTACATGGGAGGGACAGGCGGATTTCAGACTCCCCGCGAGTTGCCAACCAAATCCAACGACCCAACCAGACCAAGTTCCTTGCAGGAAGCAGTTTAACTGACCGAGCGGGTGGGTGACGGCGGTGGCGACGGCGACGGCGGCGCCGCTGGTGCCGAACTGGTACAGCGCGTAAGGCGTCCCCTCCCGCGGCGCTGGCCGTGCGTCTCCGGACCTCGGCTGCGCCATCGCTCCCAGCCCCGCCCCGGGCCCGGGATCCCCCTCGCAGAGTGCGCGAAGGAAACGATGGAGGCGAAGCGGACGATGAGCTCGGCAAGATGGGACTTTGGGGACGAGGAAACGTGGGGATGGGATCAATATGAGGAACCGATGACGGAAAGTATTGATTTCACGGTGGCAAGAAGATTTGGCGGGGGCACAGCAAACGGAGAAGGATTTGGATCTCTGTTTTCCAGCGATTCCTGTTGCAGTTCCCAGGTGAACTGAAGAACTACAGCGGATTCAGAACACAGGACCATAATTCGTGCACTCGCAATCGCCACGTATCGTCGAATCAACTTGGGTGGTTGCATCGTGCATTAAAGACATATATTGAATATTTTAAGTTTAGATAGTTTGCATCGAAGGGCATTTGGTCTAGTGGTATGATTCTCGCTTAGGGTGCGAGAGGTCCCGAGTTCAATTCTCGGAATGCCCCTGTTTTTATTACTCCCTCCGTCCGGGTTTGTTAGGCCGATTTCCTCCGAAATTGAATTCGCATTTGTAAGGCCGTTCTCCACAGTCCCCGATCCGAGCAAAGCTCGTTAATTGAAGCGCTCCACGCGGCAACTGCTCGCGATTAATGCGGTCGCAAAACTCTCGTCCCGAAGCGTTTCTCTCCTCGCGGCTTCTGCCCGCTCTTTCTTCCTCGCCTCTCCCCCACGCGGCTCGCTGCTTCTTCTTCCTGTTTATCTCCGCCGCCTCTCTTCTCTTCTCTCTGCTTGAAGACAGACTCGGCTCGCTGCTTCTTCTTCTTCCTGCCTCGCTCTCCGCCGCCTCTCTCCCCTTCTCTTCCCCGGCTCGCAATCTCCCCGCTGCTGCTTCTTCCCACGGCTCGGCATCTCCCGCGTAGGTCGCCGGCGGCAGCCATGTCGTCATCTTCAAGTTCTCTCCCTGGATTAGAAGAGTGGACGGAGTCGGAGGCAGGATCGGACGCGAGCGGCGGGGTAGACGAGATTGACTATGATGCAGAGACAATAGACATGAACTCCACCGTGAATTCTGCTGCTCACACCGTCGACGGGGCCGGGGTAGACGATGAGGCAGAATCAGCGCCTCCGGTGGCTGCACACGCCGGCGACGGTAGGGTAGACGAGGCTGTTCCGGTTGCTGTGCTTGCTGTCAGCCAGGAGGCAGACGAGGCTGCTCCGGTTGCTGTGCTCACAGTCGTCCAGGAGGTAGACGAGGCTGCTCTGGATGCTGTGCTCGCCGTCGGCCAGGGGGTAGACGAAGAGGCTCGGGATGCTGTGCTCCCTTGCATAGTGGGGGCAGACGACAGGGCTCTAGTGGCTACTGATGTCGGCGGCGTGGTGTCCATGGCTGCCCGTGCAACGGAGAAGGCGGGCTGCTGTGGCCAAGATGTTGATTCAGCATCAGCATTGCAGGCTGCCGAGAATCAGCTTGCTTCCAGGTAAAAAGAAATTAGGAATGTGAACTCTATTGCTATGAAACTATCTTGATTGAGCATCAACATGGCCAAGAATCAGCTTGCTTTCAGATTTTATGTTTGAATTATGCTGTCAAACTTTGTTCTGTGAAGTTGGATTACTTGTGGCAAATTGTTGATTTCTAGAGCACTTTGGAGTTTGAGTGGATTTATTAGAAAAACTGCGAACAAACGTAACTGAACAAAGAGTACAATGATGTTGAAAACAAAAGATAACTGCCCCATGGACAATGAGGTTTTCATGATTCCATTACAACTCACGCACCCGTGCGAAGATATGCTATGGCAGCATCAACAAACTCACGCTCACATGAATATACTACTGGGAGTGCACCTCTACGTTGCATTGCCTTTTTCTTCAAATGAGGCACGCTGTAGTGTATTGTTCCTTTCTGTCGTATGATCTCTCGCATGCATGATTGATGAGTAAGAAATATTCTGTTTGAGCGCTCGGCAGGATACTCAGCGAATGCTTCCTCGACTTTGGAAATCATTTCATCTACGGTAGTCGGCATCTTCTTTTGGAACAATGCTTGAATAGCTGCAAAATAGCCAAGATCAAGAACATTTGTATCCGGTGAATTCGGTGGCTGAAAAACTATCCTAATGTCCCAGCCACCTGATGTTGCAGCCTCATTGACCTCTTGGTCATCGATCCGAACATGCGTCTTCGCATTATCTTGCTGGATAAAAATGGTGCCATGACGATCTTCTTGCGGCCACTTCTCCTTGATAGCCAGAATTACTTTAGTTATAAGGAACTCGCGGCTTTTAGACTGATCCACTGGGCATGACTTGATCTCGAGTGTACCTTTCCCCCTTCTCTTGCTACTTCTCTGAGCAGGAACTAACTCAACAAAAGGCCAAACGCCAACCTTTCCATCAAAAATCATTTCACCCGCACTGTTGAATCTAGGTCTTGAGACAGCAGTGAGAAACATGAACTTCTCTATCCATCCCTTGTTCTTGCAATGCCGAATGGGAATGGGTTCATTAGGTCCCAAGTAGCATTTCAGTCTAGTCTTCGTACGATAGTACCACTTCTCATCGATGTGCACTACATTGAACGCTGGTTTGAATGTTGGATCATGTGGCAAACTAGCTGGCTCCAAGTTACTCAATGCGTAAGCCACACGTGCCTTCAAGTTGTCTTCCGTAAGTGTGGGCTTCATGTCGCTGGAGTGGCGCCGAAATTCACCCTCTTTCAGTCTCTTCCAAACAGTGGTCTTCGTCATGAACAATTTATCGGCCAGATCTCTCAACGTTGTCCGATCTTTAATCGGAATAGCCTCCATAGCTGCTGTATCGATGTGGATCTTCTTTCTACCGCATCTTTTCTTTCTCTTGTTAACCACAGCATGAATTCCTCCTCCCTTTCTGGCATTGTCCCATATGCGCGTAAGGCACCTAGGCGCCACACCTGTGTTACGCGATACAGTTTTGGTGACTCCATGTTTCAGGTTGCGACGTCCTCCATTCAAGGCTAGCATCATGCCATACAAGGCACGTTTCTCATCGTCATCATAATGTTCTCTTATCCTACCAATTTGATCTGTTAAAAGAATTAAGCAGTGTGTTAGTGGAGTAAAAAAATTGAATATGTACATTCAAATGAACTCAAGTTTACTGATTTGATGGCTGAGAATTAATGAAATAAACATGAATGTGTGCACATATAGTATTGAGAGTCATAATCCAACGAGTAGCACATTATAGCTAAAATACTGATGTGTATACGATCAAATTTAGCTAAAATTTGCATGGATGCAGTAACATACTTAGATCCAGTCCGGTTGGCCCGGTTGCCCCCAAATCTCCTGCATGAAAAATCACGCATGTAACTCGAATAATCATGTAGTCAATCTACTGAAACAAATCACCAATTCATCTACTCGAAATATACTAATGGGAGAATTGGGTAAACTCACTCTGATCCGACGACGGGGCGCCGCCAGCTGCTGTGGACGACGGGGCGCGGCTTAAGCTTGCTGCTCTCGACGACGTGGAGCCGCCGGCTGTGCCGTGGCCGTGGCCACGTCCACGTCCAACGCTGACCCCTCCAGCTAGGCCGAGCCGTCGCTGCTGAGACTCTAAGGAGCCGTCGCGACCGCGACCGCGACCTCGACCGCCCTCGACGTCTATGCCCCGACCTCCACCATGTTGCCGGCGCTGAGCAGGCGCTCGAGACACGCCGCGACCGCGACCTTGACCGCCCTCGACGTCGATCCCCCGACCTCCACCGTGTTGCCGGCGCTGACCAGGCGTTCGAGACACGGTGCGACCGCGGCCAGCGCCGGGGTCGGCATTGCCCCTACCCATACCGCCCTCACGGTGACTGCGGCCTGCAAGACCGAGATGGCCGCGTCCCATAGCTGCACCAAGGATGACGCCACTGCCCTCCTCAACGTCGCCATGGCCAGCACCTCTCACTACAGAGAGTTCATCTGATTCCGATGGAAGATTTAAATCGAATGGTCTCATCGAGCAGAATTGGCAGGAGAGGAAGAATAGAGAAAGCTTGCAAGATTACAGGGATTGCCGGACTGCTTTTATAGGCAATTTGAATTGTTTCTAAACTGGCACGGACAGCGCGCGAAGCAAATTGCCGAAAATATGGTGCCCATATCACTTGCCGAAAATATGGCGCGATCAAATCGAATTTCCTTCAAAATTTCGCGTCCAAATCTGCTCGGCTTCGGCCACGATCCGCGTGACATATCAATCTACGGCCAAGATATGTTGCATGCGCGAAAACATGGAAACAACGGCAGTGATTAGCAATCGGTGGAGTAGTTGCCTAAAACAACGCCGAGTAGTCAAGGAAAAAGATCCGGAGCAGTTACTGAAGCGAGAAACGAGGAGGAGGCATTCCTTTCTCTCCCGATCGCCCCCTTGATCTCCGCACTACCTTGGTTAACGGGAATTTGCAAATCGGCCTAACAAACCCGGACGGAGGGAGTATGTTATTTCTTACTCTCCGTCCCATAAATAAAAAAGTGGTTTTTCTAGACATGTGTCCCAAATGTCAGTGGTTAATTTTTGCTTAAAATACGTTTAGATACATGTAATAAAAAGTCACTTAATATAAGACCAAGAGAATATATTTTTTTTTATTTTTCTCTTTCAGACCCGTCCACTCGCAAGTCTTAGTTTATTATTTATAAGACCGAAAAAGATCTTTGTTGAATCAGTTCTTATAATCTTTTGATATTTTTGCTTGATTTCATCCTGTTGACCTTGAAATAGTCGGCCATCCTCCTGTGCTTATGATATGCTTTGTTTTTCATCTTCACGGGCTTAGATTTCACTACTAGCATCCCATGTACTCCTTCCGATCCATAAAAACTTATTGATCATCATTCTCTGACTTTAGAGCAAGATAAATACTCTCTCCGTTCAACAAAAGATGTCTCAAATTTGTCAAAAGTTTGATGTATTTAGACATGATTTTAATGTATAGATGCATCCAAATTTAATCAAAGTTGAGACATCCTTTGTTGGACGGAGGAAGTATATGAATTTGTTGATCGAATTAGCACGTCAAAAGATCATGGTACTTTTTTTTGCCATCTAACATTTTTTGATTGCGTGAGTTGTGTCAACGTTTAATCATCAGTCTCTGACTTTGAGCAAGATAAATTCTTTACACAAACATACGTTGATCGAGTTAGCACGTCAAAAGATCACGATACATACATCCACTGTGAAGAATGTATGACGGTGACGGTAACTTTTTAGCAAGTCAAAACGTAAACTAAGTGAAAGTGATCCGAAAGCCACCACCTTAGATCTTTATAGGACTAAAAGATATAGAACATTCTTGTCATTGCTGCATACCTTATTTAATATCTATACTCGGTGAAATTTAGTGTTCCCAAAAGCCGCTAGTCTCATGGTATTGCTCATCTATGACTCATCAGCATCTTATTCGAGTCGTAACCAAGAAAAACATTCATCACATTTAGGTGCCAACTTTGAGTAGTCTCGTTTACTAAGTATATTACCACTCCAAAATATTCGGATAAGAAAAACAGGCAATATGGTAAGTTGCAGAAAGGAACAAAAAAAAGTATCTGGAAAAGAAAACCCAAAGAAAATGGAACCATAGAAGGCAGGACAACTATTCCCTTTAGAACTTTGCAAAACTACACCATAACTTGACTTGTGGGGTAGAGTTTTGGGAGATTATAAATATACTCTAAATACTCGAAAAATAAAAATGGAAAACTGGCCGATCTTTCGAAAAGACCAAAAGAAAAAAATCCCAAAGAAGGTGGAGCCGCAGATGTTTTGAAGGTCTTTTTGAGAGGCAAATGTTTCCCTTAACCTTTTGCCAAAAAGAGGCCAATGATGATTTTTACGTCAATTTTGTAATCAATTGTCATAAAATAATATTTGATATATGCATATAAAATTTACATCAACAAAAATATCCTCAATAGAATCCAATGTAACAAATTTCATCACAATAACTCATAATACTAGTTAATAGTTGATCAAAAATTGATGTACAGTTTCAAATTGGCAATGTATACCTGGAAAGACAGAGTACTCCATCCGTCTCATCTTATGTGCCGAAATATTACATGTATCTAGATGTATTTTAATATATACATACGTCTATTTTCAGACAAATTAGGGTCACTTAATATGGAACACAAGCAATATATTTTTCTTGGTTGGACAACACAGTTTAGAGTAAAAAATTGTGCTCAACAAAGAACAATGGGAACAAAAAGCTGATCGGAAGGTAAGATAAGAATTAAGAAGGCCCCAAGTTAAAACCCTACCCAACATGGCCTAAAAAAAAACTACCCAGCACAACAGACACCCCCGCTCCGGTTGGCAGCCGCTTCCCTGAGACGGCGAGCAGGGTTTGAGCCCTCCACTGCCGCCGTCTTCGTCTCCGTCCAGCTGAAGTCGTCGCCGTTTCTTGATTCTACCCCGAGGAAACACCTCTAGGTTATATCCCCTATCCTTCTTCAGCATTTTTTTTGTCCTGGGGTTTTCCCCTTCCTTTCCTTTCGATTTGTATCCTTGATTTAGATGAAACGAGTATCCTGATCAAGTTGGTTACTTCTGTGAATAAAGTGAACCTCTATCTTGTAGAAAACGTTGAGCGAATAGACAGATATGGCTTTCTATTCCGCTTGATTGTCCGTGAGATTAGATTGGTGCCTCCAAACGTTTCAGTTCAGCCGACGGGAGTTAACAGTATCTACAGAGTTTTATTTTGTTTTACAGACTTGCACCAGTTCCAGATATTTTGTTCCTACATTCGTTCTTTCTTCAATTTCCCATGATTCCAGGTGCCCTAGTGACCAGGGTTTTATTTTGTTTTCTTGTTGCTCGTGCGTTTCTTGGCTGTTAGCTCTGTGATTAAGAGGTATGACTTCTTGGCTTGTTAGTACTAAAATCTGATTGGCTTCATGTGCTTCAGGAATTGGATACATTTACTTCTCTGTCAATGTAGAAAAGTAAACCTTTTAATTTCAGAGTATCTTTTGTTAAACCAAATAGTTTTGGTTCTATTCATGCAATTTACCCAGAAGTAACAAGGGTGAAATTTTATGGTTTGTTTGTGATCAGTCAGATACCCATATCTGTGTTACCTTGTAGCTCTTATTTCTAATTTGTTTGTTTGTGGATCTCTTCTTTCTTAATTGTTCAAGCAGTTTCAGAATTTTATGATGATAGTTCAGTTACATCTGCTTTTTGCCTTTACCTTCATAAGTTTGATACTAATATCGTTAATTTCAGCTCAGCGCTATTTGTACCTGTTGAACTCTGAGATTACCCAACTAGCCTAGCTGCATTTCTCGATGGAAGATCTCCCAGAGGCACTGTTGGTAGAGATCATCAATAGGATTACCCGGACAAGCGATCTGAATTCTCTTTCCCTTGTGTCAAAGCAGTTCTACACCATTGAGGCATGTCAAAGGAGTGCTATCCATGTCGGTTGCGGCCTTTGCCCTGCCAGAGAAGCATTGACATCACTCTGCTCCCGTTTCCCTAATTTATGGAAAGTAGATATTGATTACTCTGGTTGGAAGAATTTTCATGGGGATCAGTTGGACAACAACGGGCTCAGCATGATTTCATCTTGCTGCTTGTCACTGACTGAACTAACATTAAGATTCTGTTCACACATAATGATTCTGGTCTTGGTTGTGTAGCTTATTGCAAGAAATTGGTATCCCTCAGACTTAACTCTGTACCAGAAATAACGTCAAGTGGGCTTCTGTCTGTGGCAGTTGGTTGCAAGAGTCTATCTGGTCTCTTCCTTAATAACTGTGAGAAAATAGGAAGTGTGGAGTGGCTGGAGCACCTTGGCCAGAATGGGTCGTTGGTAGACCTTGTAGTAAACAATTGCAATGGAATTAGCCAGTATGACTTCCTAAAGTTTGGTCCAGGATGGCTGAAGCTCCGGAAGTTTGATTTTGAGGTCAAGGGTGGATTCTGGGCAGTTTATAAGTGTTTTGTGGATCCCGGATTTGATCCCCTGTACAATGCTCACAACCCGAGTAGATATGATTTCTTCTGTGAGAGCTTGAAGGATTTGAGGTTGGCCTGTTTTGAAACTGGGACAGAAGTAGGACTTCGTTTTCTCTTTGGGAAGTGCAAGGCATTGGAGAAGTTGCGCATTCAGTATGTTCATGGTCTAAATGACAACGACCTGATTGTGTTATCTGTGAGCTGCCGTAACCTTAAAAGCATCTCACTTTTGCTCACACCTATGTTCTATCACCATCAATTCAGGACAGCATTTACTGACAACGGCCTTAAGGCTCTAGCAGTCAATTGTCCTATGCTTGAGTCTGTTGAACTCACATTTGCAGGTTGCGAGGCAAGTTATCCAACAGAAATAGGCTTCACACAGAAGGGCCTTGTGGTGCTCGTTCAGTCTTGCCCGATTCGTGTTCTCATCCTAAATGGTGCCAACTTCTTCAATGACGACGGGATGACAGCCCTCTCATCTGCGCCATTCCTGGAGACATTTGAGCTTGTGGATTGCATGGCAGTAACTGATGCTGGTTTGTGTTTCATTGCACGTACCCCATTTCTGGTTAATCTCATGATTCGGATCTGCGAAGGTGTGACTGGGATCTCTCATTGAAGGCTATGATCATGAATCCCTAGACTGCGAAGGTGGCCGAGCTTGCACGTGCAAAGAAGTTCGAGTCTATGATCATTGAAGGCTACGGGATCTCTCAGCAGGCTATGCAGGGGGCTGCCAGGTCAGTTCAATACTCCGTTGAGTCTGCACGCCCGGGCGAACTAAAAAGAATGTGCTAATGCTGTGGATGAAATGGCCCTACAAAGAAGATACGCGCATCCTCGCTCTTGCTTGGACTTTTGGGAAAGCATTATATAGGCTAGAGAAACCACTAGCGTGTTGTAGCTGCTTCTTTGTGTAATAACTACAACTTGTAAGTCTGAAGAGTTTTGCGCTTTCTCAGCGATCCATGTCCGCCTTTTGCTCAAATTCAAATTGTCCGAGTAGGTTGGATGGTTTTGCTTCCCAAATGGAGTTCTGGCTGTCTATGCAATCTTGTGTAATATACTGCTGGACATTTCGAAACTTATAATGCGTATTTTGTTGCATGGAAATTAATATGACGATATCTCTAGTGTTGATCAAATTATTCACGTGAGCCCATATTGTTTATGATTGAAGTTGAAAAATAGTTTTCATGCTTGTCAAACTAAACTTGAAATGACGCCTTGTATATCAGTAGGACAGTATAAAATGCATATAATGATGATTAATAAAGCAGAACAAAAATCAAATCAGTTTACGTTCAATATATTAGTTCTAATCATATGACATGCTCTGCAAGCATGCAATCATTAAGCCGTGTCTTATTTCTTATACGGAGTACTATATATGTTTCAAGTATGCTTAAAAGTTTTGCTTTTGTTCCTTGACATCATGCTATGCAGGGTGATTTATCCAATTCCATCTCTGTCCGAAAGTACCTGTTTTGATCGAATTTGAATATGCTTGGTCGCTAGTTTGTGATTGCCTTTGTTCCCCCCACTTATTTTGTCAACTGATGATTTAATTGTGGACAAACAAACCTTTTCATATATGAACATGTGCTCCTTTTCGAAAGGAAAAAAAAAACACTTGTGATTCTGTCCGGATAGAAGTGTGGATTGAAATTCGATACAGTTTACTGAGAAAAACCTTTTTTTGGAAAGGTGTTCGAGAACAGAGGTTGAGACTTCAGGAGACTCCGCATCCTCCGCCGCCGCCTCGCCAATGTCCGGCCTCCGCATCCTCCGCCGCTCCTCCTCCTCCTCCTCCGCCGCCGCCTCCCCAACGTCCGGCCTCCGCATCCTCCGCCGCCGCCGCTCCTCCACGTCGACCACGCCAACGTCCGGCCTCCGCCGCTCCTCCTCCACCACGCCAATGTCCTGCCTTCAGCTCCTCCCCCTCTCCTCTTCCACCAAAGTCTCCCCCTCGTCCTCCACTTCGCCGCCCGCACGCTGCTGGGATCCCAAGGTTGCGTTTTCCGCGGCCATAGCGCGCGTCCGCGCGGGGACGTTCAGCCCGGACGACGCACACCGCCTGTTCGACGAATTGCTGCGGCAGGACACTCCGGTCCAGGGTCGCCCCTTCAACGGCTTCCTCGCTGCCCTTGCCCGTGCGCCGGATCCAGGCCCCGCCCTCGCTATCGCCTTCTTCAACCGCATATGCCGAGCAGAAGCCGGCCCACGGCTCGCGCCTCTCACGGTCCACACCTACGGCGTCCTCATGGACTGCTGCTGCTGCCGCGCGTCGCCCGGACCTAGGGCCTGCCTTCTTCGCCCGCCTCCTCAGGGCAGGCCTGCAAGCGGAGGGGACAGTGATGGCCAACACCTTCCTCAAGTGCCTCTGCTGCGCGAAACGGACAGATGAGGCTCTCAGCATTCTGCTTCTTCGGATGTCCGATCTGGGCTGTGTGCCGAATGCCATCTCTTACAACACAGTTATTAAGAGCTTATGTGATGATAGCAGGAGCCAGCAGGCACTCGACCTACTCCCGAGGATGGCATACAGCTCGATCATTGATGGGCTGTGCAGGGCCAGAGCAATGGACAAGGTAGAGTTGGTCCTCCGGCAGATGGTTGATAACGGTATTCAACCGAATAAAAAGACATAATACCATCATCCATGGATATTCCCGTTTGGGCCGGTGGAAAGAGGCAGGTAAAATGTTCAGAAAAATGACAGGCGAGGGTGTCATACCAGATATTGTAACTTTCAACTCGTTGATGGACTCCCTTTGCAAGCATGGAAAAAGCAAAGAAGCTGCAGAAATTTTTCATTCAATGATCACCAAGGGCCACAAGCCAGATGTCATCTCATACTCTGTTCTGCTACACGGGTATGCTACCGAAGGAAGATTTGTTGATATGACCACTCTCTTTAATTCAATGGCAAGCAATGGGATTGTAGCCGACCGCCATTGTTTCAACATATTAATTGATGCACGTGCTAAATGTGGAATGATGGATGAAGCTCTTCTCATATTTACTGAAATGAGGGGACAAGGAGTGAGTCCAAATGTATTCACCTATGCAACTGTAATAGCTGCACTTTGTAGAATGGGTAGGCTGGCTGATGCGATGGAAAAATTCAGTCAGATGATTTCTATCGGAGTAGAACCAAACACAGTTGTTTATAACTCCCTAATTCAGGGTTTTTGTACACAAGGTGATTTGGTAAAAGTGAAGGAATTGGTTTCTGAAATGATGAACAAAGGTATTTCTCGTCCTAACATTATGTTCTTCAGTTCAATAATACAAAAACTATGCAGCGAAGGAAGGGTTAAGGATGCACAGGATATCTTCAACTTGGTGATACACATAGGTGAAAGGCCTGATATTTTTACATTCACTTCACTGATTGACAGATATTGCTTAGTCGGCAAAACGGAAAAGGCATTCGGAGTACTAGATGTCATGGTATCAGCTGGCATTGAGCCTGATGTTGTTACATATAGTACACTTGTTAATGGCTATTGTAAAAATGGAAGGATCGATGATGGGTTGATGCTATTCAGAGAAATGTTGCCGAAGGGAGTCAAACCTACAACTGTGACATATAACCTCGTACTGGATGGGTTATTTCATGCTGGGAGAAGTGCTGCTGCGAAGAAAATGTTCCATGAGATGATCGAAAGTGGAACAACCGTGGGCATTGACACATACAGGATACTTCTTCAAGGACTTTGTAGAAACGATTGCATCAACGAAGCAATCACCCTGTTTCAGAAATTGGGTGCAACGAATCTGAAATTTGATATTGCAATACTCAATACCATGATTAATGCATTGTTCAAGGTCAAAAGAAGAGAAGAAGCTAAAGATTTGTTTGCTGCAATATCAACCAGTGGGTTGGTACCAAATGCTTCTACTTACGGAGCAATGATAAGAAATCTTATAGAAGAAGGATCAATGGAAGAAGCTGACACTATCTTTTCATCAATGGAGAAGAGTGGTTGCGCTCCCAGCTCTCGTCTTCTAAATGATATCATCAGGAGGTTATTACAAAAAGGTGAGATAGTCAAGGCCGGATATTACTTGTCTAAAGTCGATGGCACTATCATCTCACTTGAAGCATCAACTACTTCGTTGTTGTTGTCTCTCTTTTCAAGTAAAAGGAAAAGTCGGGAACAAATAAAATTTCTCCCTGCAAAGTACCAATTTTTTGATGGGGTCAGCTGATGCACTAGACCCAGCTGTTAAGACTAGGCACGGTTCGGAGCTCCCTCTCAACGTTGTGATCATGTGTCTCTTGAGTGCACTCTCCTAGATCGAGCTTGCTGATGGTTCCACCACGGTGTTTTGCTCCAATGCGTGACTGCTGGGGATACATCTTATTACATCGCTCCTAATCAGTATGCCGTGTACGTTACACAAGGAAAATCCGGTGCACGTAGCGTTTATTAACGGCAAATAGATTGCAGATGTTTGGGAGCATATCACGGCGGATATCGTCCCTGAGTTTATTGAGCTCTTCCTTTGGGTGGAGTGGTGGACTCCGTCTCGCTAGGCCTTGATGTGCCGATGGTATAGTTTGGAACCCAAGTTTACATGTTTGCTCTTTGGCTAAATTGGCATATGATGCACAGTTCTACAGTGACGTCGAGATACCATTTGTGTTCATCATTTGCAACTGCGGGGCTTCGGAGGAAATTAAGTTCTTTGCTTGGTTTTCACTCAACACAAGGTGCTTAACGCGTAAAAATTTGGTGTGTCAGGGGATGAAAGTAATTTCTAGTTCCCCCTTTGCAAGCGGCAAGAGGGAAACCCGATTTGCTAAGGTTATCTTGGAGTGTAACGTGCCTAAGCTCAAGGGATTCCGCACGAATCCTGTTAAAGTATAAGTGGATTGCCTGGTCCTTTCCATCAGATCAGTCTTTTGGTTGCGTTGGCTAGTGCATGAAGCTCTTCATGGTATCAAGAGCCAAGAGGTCTTGAGTTCGAGACCCAGTTGCCGCAATTAAATTGCGACGCACTTTCGATCCACGTTTAGGCCTGCGAGAACCACACGTGAGAGGGAGTGTTAAAGTATAAGTGGATTGCCTGGTCCTTTCCATCAGATTTGTCTTTTGGTTGCGTTGGCTAGCGCATGAAGCTCTTCAAACCCCATCCACATGATCTACATGGCGTATGTTCCCACACACCAAACTGCTGACTCTCGCTGTCCAGATAATTGAGTAGCTATTTCGCTACCATGCATCAGCCAGTCTGCGCACCTCAGGCAATGAAATCATCAAGGGCCTCCTCCCACTCCATGTTGCGATCAAGAACACTTGCTTGCATAAGTATCTGGAGGACAATCTATTAACGGACAAAAAGTTCAGTCATGACAATGTTGACCTCATCTACAAGCTTAACGGACAAGAAGTTCAGTCATGACAATGTTGACCTCATCTACAAGCTCATCTATCTTCTTTGCGGTCCTCAGATGGTTTGTAAATTCCTCGCAACTCCAATTTCCACTTTGGTTATATAGAAAGAATAAAAAGAATATTTTATCTCATTAGATATCTCAATCTACTGCTATAATAATTTTTGAGACCTGCATTTCAGAATTGTTTCCCTGTGTTAGTTTGTACTCCCTCTGATCCTAAATTGTTGACTCAAATTTACCCAAATATGGATGTATCTATTTTTAAAAAGCGTCTGGATACATGTAATATTTCGACAACAATTTAGGATCGGAGGGAGTATTTTTATGTATGTGCAATACTCAGGGGACAAGTTTTTATTTTTAATTAAGAGGAAACAAGTTGTGAGTTTCTAGCTTTCTATGTGGTTACAATTTTTTTTATTAGTTTTTTATTTGATTATCTTTTGTTGCTTATTTGAAATCAACCAGTACCATGTTAATTGTGTTCTACTTCGGTGGATTTGGCAGGTTGTCATCTTAGACATGGCTAGAATGTTCTCAAATTACACAGATAATGTAGTTGATGAGCTTTGGAATTATATCAAGGATGGGGAGATTGTCCGCACAGGTATTTTGCTCCTTGCAGCTCAACAGGAATTACAAAAGTTTTAGGCTACTTATGATCTTTGAGACTGACATGTGGTTTCTTTGGTCACTAGCGCCACATATTGATAGATAGGTAGCCTGAACTCTGAATCTTACATATCCCATATGTGGTGTTGAAGGAATTTGTACATTTCCCTAAGAGATTGTGTTGTTGCTTCGACAGGAAACAGAGGGTGGTATTGAGTGAAGAAGTGGATACGCTTTTCTGAACAGTCAAATGCAGTAGAAGAAAGGACACCAAAGTCTTTTTTTCTAGGGATCAACACTCCCAGGTCTTTAGTGCTTCTGCCTGGTCACTATCCTTGACACGGCGCATAAGGTTAGTCTAGAAACACAAAATGAAAACTTCTCGCTTCATATAATGTTCCGCGTTATTTGTGATTTGTAAAAAAAAGGGCCAGCTTTGGCCGCAGGTTTGAAGAAAGAAAAGTTTTGGCTTATATTCAAATCTTCCTTCTCCTCTGTAAGATTGACTCTGCATCTCTTGTGTAGCCATGGCGCCCAAACACCACATCAAACCAAGCATTGGTCTTCATATCTGTTCTACCAAGTTTCGGACTTACGTCGTGTAATAAGCTGATGCACAGCGTGTTCGGTTTAATGTCCAAATTGACCCCACTTGTGGTAAACTGTAGTTGTGCTTGATGACATTATGATGTGGATGTCTGTGTAATTGGTTTCAATTTGGCATCTTACCTCATACAGAAATATTAGATAGGGTAGACATTGTGCATCTAGCTGTGGTGTAGACAAGGTAGCAGAGTGAAGAAACTGCATCCAAATATCCAATATATGTACCTTGTGATGAGATATTTGAGCTGACACAGGGGCCAAATCCCATTGCTTTTTTTTATATAAAACAGCCATGGTGTGCTATTTATTGCCAAAAAATAGTCAAGAGAATCGACCGACAAGTACAGAGTAAAACACAGAAAAGATTTAGATGCAATGCTGGTAGTTTTGAGACTCTAGTTGTAAGGATGAACTAGTCATTGTGGTTGGGTAAAATATCAAATATGCGTTTGTGGTTTCATGAGCTTCATATGTTGCTACATCTGCTACAAGTATTTTTGGATATCTCTGTTCTTAGGTTTGAAGATGAGAATTGGGTGGTCAATTTGTATTGTGAAGGTGTTGATCCAGTGCAAAGAACAATAGCAAGGTCTGATATGCGTTATCTCAGATTTGTGTAATTGATTGTCGTGTACTATGTGAAAGAAGAAGGAATAGGTTTATCCGGAATGGAATCATTGGAGAGCGACGAGAAAATACCTGTAATGTTGATTAAGTATGACAATGCAAAAATTGTCAACATGGCCATAATAAGGAGATTCTTGCCAAGTACTTGTTCAATGTCCCCTCAAGTTGTTCCAATACAAGAGAAGGAGAAAAAAAAGAAGCAACCGATTTTTTCAGATTTGCTAACTTAACATAGTGTGCATGTTGGCAACATGGTTCGTAAGGACAAGGGAAAAACCATTGCAAGTGATAATGTTGAAGGAGTTCCGGTGGTGTGTCTTGCAAGTGAAACAGAATCTGACGAGGGAAGCATTGAGGAAATTGTAGACACTGATGGCTTTCAGGGAGATGCTCCGATTGGGCATTATGAGGGGGGCATGGAGGTTCCTGGCATCTTTGAACTTGTAGAAGAGCCCGTTCAAGTTGTTTGTTCACTTCGTTGCACACTTGCACCTTCCAAAAAGCCATGGCAGCTAGGAGATTAAAGCCAGAAAAGGAGCTAGTTTACTCTTATGTTTGCACTTAACTAAATTCACGTAAATCAGCCCAAGATTCAGCATTTCAGGCCGTGTTCAACTACTTATTTGGCTGCTGGGTTTTGCTGTTATCCGTTCACAAACTATAATATCATGGAGTAGTTTTGGAGACAGCTGTGAACTGCTGTTCCTCCTGAAATTTTTATGCTGCCGAATATATACCAATCATCCATGTTTTGAATATTTGACCTGTTCATACGGAGAACCAACAATAGCAGGTCATTTGTGATTTGTCTGTTTTGCTTTTTGATTGAAAACCAATTGACATGGCATACATTTTGTAGTATGACATCCCTCTGACGAGGTAGAGAATCTTTCTTTACAAACTTGAATGTGACAAGGGTTATTTTCTTAATTTTGTACTGCGCTTTTGCATCTGTGTCTACTGAATTTTGGTTACAAAGTTGAATGTGAACAAGGGTTATTTTCTCTCTTTCCCTTTCTCTTTGATTGCACATCATCGTCTAGCCTCAAGGTCGAAAATGCATAATGAGTACGATATAACTTCGGATGCTGTCTTTTGTTTTCTTTTTTTGAAGCTATAGCTGCAATCTCTTCCCATTTGGGAATAATCTATATTCACATAAATGACATGAGAAAATCTTACAATAAGCTGTAGCATGACAAAAGGGAAGCATATCTGCTAGGACAATGGAACATGGCAAAGTGGTATTATTAATCTGCTTGGCAAAGTGGAACATGGCAAATCGGATCTGCTGTAACATGCTTGATACCAACAGCTGCATATTATCAATATATTATTATCAACTTCTCATGCAGAGTGGTGTAGGGTCTTGATCCAATATATATTCTACAAGCTCACGCAATCTGGCAAGCAAGCCTCCTTGCTGTTCTTTGACGCACTCATTTGGGCAAACAAACACTTGAGGCAATATGGCTATACAATGCAAAGTTTCAACCGAGGCCATCTCATAATCTACATAAACTGACCGCTTAATCCAAATCCAAAAAATACACGAAAAACTGCAGATATGGATGCATCTCTCACAAACGAGGCTTCGGTACTGCGCCCTGGGTTCTCTTTGCGGTGCAAGGATTCTCCAAAGAATTTGCCAGTGCTCGGAATTCATTATCAACCACTGAAAATAAGGGAAGAGTTATTTCAATATTTTCCTTTATACTCTGGAGAACTAAAACTATGGCCAAGCAAGTCTAGGTCCCAAAAGATATCTAGCCAGAACTGAAAGGTAGGGTCTTGCACCCATTCTGGTATCTAACTGGAAATCTAGGAAAGATGCAAAAAGATAATGGCACTGGACTAATTTTTTAAAACTTATGATGGAAAAGGAAGGTTGCATTTTGAACAAACCTTATCATGTCTTTGTCAGAACAATATCACGCATCAAGCTATCTGGAGCTGTATGACGGGTCATAGGAGAAATGATGTAAGACGTACTACTAGGCGAATTCTTGGGTAATGCAGGAAAAAGAGAGCAGGAAAAAGAGGGCAGAAAGAGGTACCTGGCGTGCCCGTGAAATGCTCAAATTGACCCATTGCTTGCCTTATGAACATCTCCAAACCACTAACAACTGTGGCTCCGCATTCCGCAGCTTCCCTGAGAAGTCTAGTCTCTTTCGGTGTGTAAACCGCATCGAAGACAACAGCATACGACTTCAGTGCTTGCTGCAAAATTATATCGCTGTTACATGAAACTAGAAAAGGCGGGAGATATTGATTACGGTTAAGACCGAGCAAAACAGGCAAGTTTAAGACCTTGGATAAAGGAGTGTCATTAACATTTGGATGCATTCCAATGGCTGTCGTGTTTGCAAGAACCATCCCTTCCTCCGGATGGTAATTTTCCAACTCCGACAGAGTCAAAGCAGGCCCGCCAATTAAGTTGGCAAGTTCTTGAGCACGTGCTGGTAAGTACAAAAATCATTGAACTCACAAGATAATGTTTTTATCTCAAGGAAGCAATTACCAAGAGAAGTTTCAGAACAAAAACATGGTACCTAACTTAAATAGAACATGATGAAGTGAAATTTTGAATTAACTTGCATTAGTCTTCAAGCTAGGGTGGCCAATAATTCTGGACATGGAAAGGTCAAAGGTTTTGAGGTTTGGGCTGCATGCCTTCTTTTTGTCGTGTAAGGGTTTCCAAAGTGAATGCTTACTTTTGACTCTTTTGAGAAACAATGCGGCTAGAACAATAAAAATGTAATTACACATTTGTATGGTTGCCTAAAAGATGACGTGTTGCAAGGACTAAACATGAAAAGCGATGTGATTAAATTATTTTATTCAGTAGCACAAGAGGCTCCAGAAGAAGTGCGTACCAAAAGTACGGTTTGCTATTACCACTCTTGCTCCCTTCTCTTTTGCACCATAAGCAAGTGCTTTCCCTGCACCACCAGCCCCTATAACAACGAAAAGCCTTCCAGCCAGCGGTGAGGCAGTGGAGTGCGTTGATTGTGATGCTGCAAATTGGTTCAACATGCACTTACAATTTAATACTAATCGCCAATATACATTCATATAAAGTAGTGGCAAATAGAAACCTCTTATTCCATCCTCAATAGCAGAAATTGCACCAACATAGTCAGTATTGTAGCCTACAAGTTTTCCATCAGATCTTCTAACGATTGTGTTAACAGCTCCAATGTCCTGCAAATAGTGCCATACTTCCAAATGTTACTATGGGTATTTTTAAGGGCTAAAACTATCTAATAAATGGAGTAGCAGAGGATATGAAGGGTGGAATTACCCTGGCAATAGGATCAACCTCGTCACAGCACCTAACTGCTGCTTCCTTATGGGGAATTGTGCAACTAAAATCCAATTAATTGGATGCAAATAATTAAGAGTTAATGTCTGATAGCATGGAGGAATAGAGTATTTGATTGCATAAGTGTATAAAAAATATAACAGATTGCCTCTCACTGAGAGTAGATACTAAGATCGGGTACCTGAAGCCAGCAAAGTCTGGTGAAGAGTAGGTAGTAAGAAATCTAGCCAAGTCATCCACCAAAAATGGAACATACACAGCATCCATACCCACCGATCTGAAAGCTTCATTATGCAAAATTGGGCTTTTACTGTGGCCGACGGGCTTTCCAATAATACCGAACACCCTAGTATCTGGGCCTATCTGCCTAATGTTGTACACATTAATCAAGTCTGCGGCAGTTGGTTGTGCAGGTGCAGATTCTTTTCCTTTTGCAAGAGAACCAAAAGTAAGGTATCCGCCAAATTTTGGGCAAAGAACCCGAGAAATAAAACCTCTGTCATTCATCACCAGTCCTATGATTGGCACCTGCTTTTCCTAATTCATTATTCAAATACAAGATAATGTGAACTAGGAATCATGCTAAAGCACCTGAGCAAGAAAATGTGGAGTCATGGACATCACCAAATAGCATGATATCTTTCTCAAGTGTGAGAGAGCCCCTGAATCGATATATGGGCATAGAAGGTGCATTCCTAGTCTATCTTGTGTTAATGTTGCTACACCACAGTGCACTATCACTAACAAAATATACTAACAGTAGCAATATTCAGACAGGATGATCTAAATTTGTTGCGTATGAGAAATCATCGCACCCATACTCTATGTAAAATTGAGAGAGCCTTACGAGTGTAAAGAATCTTCAACAGATCTACTAAAGCAGATTTTGCATCGCCAACATTATCCTTTTTAAGCTTATTCCAAGGGATTATCACTAGATTGCATGCCAAATGAGGTATATACAGAACTGTATGGACTAATACTATTAAACAAAAAAAGTAGCAAGAGGTAACACTAGTGGACACAGAGCTTGCATAGAATCAGACATAAAACTCACTTGGCAGTGTACAAGTATTTGAAACATCCTTGACACATCAACAATTTCAGTAGCAGTGGTTGCAATTTTCACTATATCAGCTCCTGTTGCTTGTATCTGAGCCAACAAACTTCCAAGCTCTTCTGCTGATGGAGTATTATCATAGTTATGGGATGAAACGATGAGCTTACATTTTTCAGGTTTCTTTCCGGACATGAATTTCATAAATTTGTCAGCGACCTGCACAATAACAAGATTATGCTAAGAAGCTGCAAACTGCTTCATAGCCTCCTAGGTTCAAAAGACAGTATTATAACATTCATGATAAACAAGGGTTCATCTTACCCCAAGTCTCTAAAGTTAGGAACTTGGTAGCGGAATTTTAAACTGGTACATGCATACTACCTCCGTTCCCAAATATAAGACGTTCTAGCTTTGTCCTAATCTAAACTTCTTAAAGTTTGACAATGTTTACAGGAAAGTACATTAATATTTACGATATCGAGTAAGTATTATATGAAGATATATATCATAAAGGATTTAATAAAACTACTTTGGAGTTGTAGATTTTTTATAAAGTTGGTCAAACTTTGACTTAGCAGAAATCTAGAACATCTTACAAAAAGGAACGGAGGAAGCACCTTATGGTGAAGTCTTAAATGTATAATTAACCATCATAGCAACAATAGGCACAATAGCCTGAAGTAAATATGCTAATTGCAGTAGAATAAAGAAGATCTACTTGCGTACTACTAGTGAAGGATAGTGTTGTGATTCAATTATCCAAGAGAAAGAGAAAAAAAAAAGGTTTTCACAGCACTAACCTTAAGCTCAATATCGACATACTCAGCTCCCAGTTCCATTGCTAATTGTAGTGCCTCGAATCGCGGTTCATCATCACCATCGTACTCGCCTCCTTCCCACTTGGGCCTATCAAATCAATAGTAAACAACATACATTTAGCTTTGAACGACGCAAAAGATCAAATTGTTACTGCATTTTCCTGTGACGATACAAGGCCGAGTTAAAATCCCCCCAAAAGAAAGATTATTCAGTTAAACCCCGGCAATCCGGCATAACACGAGGCCACAATTCCCAACCCAATCCCGATAGGAATCCACAGAGAAGCTCTGTGCCATCTCAGGCCTCTCCTCGAACCCCGAGGGGGGCGGCCGCGAAAGCCCACCTGTAGGTGACGAGGGCGGGGAGCGCGCGGGGCTTGGCGAGGAGCGCGGGCAGGTCCCTGCGCGGCGCGAACCCGGAGAGCCGGTCGAGCCGGAGCTCCGCCACGTCGGCGCCGAGCGCGGCGGCGGCGGCCACCTCCGCCGCCATCTCCCGCGGCGCCCGCGCCGTCGCCGGCACGCAGAGCAGCGTCCGCGCCCGCGCCACCGCCGCCGCCGGAGGGACCACCGCCGACACCGACATCGCCGCCGCCATCGTCGTCGGAGGAGGAGGAAGAGGAGACCGGCGGCTTTTCCGGTGGTTGGTGAGAAGAAGGGAAGGGGATGTGTGCTCAGCGTGATGTTGGACGCCTTCGTTCTTGGAGCTGGGCCGGCGGCTGGTGGTGACTTGGGTGGTTGGTGGACATTGATCTGACGTGGCGTGCCACGCCACGTCGGAGCAGGCCGTGTCCTACGTGGAGGGGATGCCATGTACACGCTGGATGAAGAACGGTCCACGTGGGTCCCACACTGAATGGCATAGCTCGCAGTGAAGACGAGAGAGACTTGTTGCACAAAAATGAATCCATGCAACATCTGGTTTCTGAGTGTGGTGCATGGCGTGCACTACAGAGTTTATAGATGCGAAGTTTTACCACAGGCCGCTTGTGCGGTTGTGCCTACATGGCTCATGGAAATAGTCATGATATATAAAGTTTACTTCTGTGAAGAGAGAAAAATATTTTTTTCCAGCGCATCCACAATTTGTTGCAAAGATTGTCCACAAACAATAAAGGAAGCGGCTCTTGTGGGCTGTTCATATGCGTTGTGAGAGGTTACCACTTACCATGAGCCTAAAAGCTCAAGGATAGCCCACGAGGAATTTAAAACTTTACTTTCTTTTTTGTAAAAGTTATACACAAAGTAGTTAAGGATGAATTAGTTTTTGCTTATATGTGTACGTTCGCTTATGGACTACACAGAGCATAGATTCGGATATACTGGTTCGCTTATGGTCTACTTGGTGAGAAGCATTTTATGGACAAATCTGGCCTTAAACATTGGAGAAGCCCTGATTGCTTATGGGTTGTTCTACAAATGTTTATGATTCCTTAAGGTTTTGCTACATGGGACTCACGAACAACCCTTTTACATGCCATAGCTTCTATCACAAGCAGGGACACACATCTAAATAGTCACAATGTTCTGGGAAATATTAATATATAAAGTTGCTTTTGCTATAAGTTGGGACCTCCTACATGTCTAGTTGGTATAGCTATATATCTAGAGGATGATTATGCCAAGAAAATACCTTGTGTTAGGAATAGGGCCTTTTTTAGGAAATGCCAGGTGTTCTGCCGTTCATTGTTCATATTGGACGGAAAGGAGCTAGGTCAAAAATATATACGGAAAGGAAAACAATAGCCAAAATGAAAAACCAACAAGGAGAAACACCGTGATATTTCCAGGTTGTTTTCACTTCTCAGTGTCATCAGGATAAGCACTCTGTGGCTTGGATTCAGGTTGGTATACACTACTGCTTAGCATTCAGTTTCACAAACAGACAACGTCAGGTAATTAACAAACTCATTTTGGGTCAGTTTGTCCTTGGCAGGTATACTTACAATATCAGAATTACACCATTCCATTTCACAAAGCAAGCAGATTGCGCACCCATGAACGTACGTCGGATCAACCTCGGTCCACTAAGCACGATGATGTGTATGCTAGGGCCAATCAGATCCGAACCTCGGTCCACTAAGCACGATGATGTGTATGCTAGGGCCAATCAGATCCGAGCACCCGCATCCCAATTGACTAAAACAAGCTTCGGTTCAGAGCATTGCATTGTCTTTCAGTGATCACTCACCAGATGATGAATCCATCCTCTGTGTTATCAACCGAACCGCAGCATTGGCAGCCGAGAACGCCCCGTGGAAGCTCTCCTGGTACGACAGTTCCTGCAAATCTCCGACCATCTTCAGCAGGATCTCCCCCAGATCAGACTGTTTCGTCGTCAGGGACTCATGGTACGATCTCGCGGCGGTGTTGCTGATGTCCACATTGGCTGGCTCGGGGCAGTACTCGTCGTCGAGCCACTTGTGCAGTGTCACTCTAAGCCATTCGGATTCCTGGCAAGGGGTAGAAATTGGAGGTGTCCTCTTCAGTCAGTGATTGTACAAGTGCCATATATATATCAATCAACAAGCATAGCGATCCATATAAACAGACGCAAGGGAAAGATAATATAGTTGTATACTGTACTACGACACAACATATTTGGAGCTGCACAATAAATAGTTTTCTCTTTCTGCAGTTCAAAAAACAAATACACGATCTACCTATACAACAAAGCATTCGAGATACGGAGTAGTAATCTTCACTTGTGTGCCTATCGCAAAATTTCAGGAACAAGCTCATGACCACCGTGTTAAGTGCTGATTTCTTCGAACCCGACAGTGCGATACTCGAGCTTCTACTTAAGTTGTGAATTCAGAGACCTCAAGCTACAGATAAGTGTACATCACTCAAACAGAGGATAAAATAGGAGCACTATATGCTTAGCATTCTACTAAGTACAAGACTACAAAGTAATGCAACTACTCTGACATACTGTACCATGGACTGATGGACATCTCTCCAAAACGCATCAAATTTGAACCTGAGATTAGCCTGTTCAACCCTAGGTTGGTGTGCAAGAACTGGAGCACGACCACATACTCAATCAGCACACAGCTGCTGCTACAGGACTACAGGGGCGAAGAGAGGTGAAATATTGGGACCAGACCTGCGCTGCTCCTGCAGGCGTGAGCCAGGAATCGGGCACCCTCAGCTCCTGCACATGGTTGTCCTGCTCCCCTCGGCTGGCGGCGGCACGAGCAGCCTGGGGAAGGGGCAGCTGTGGCGAGGAGGCGCAGATGGAGGTGGAAGCCGAGAACGGGGAAGGGGTGACGGGGAGAGCGAAGAAAGCTTGCGCCTTCGAGGGAGAGGAGGAAGCGAGGCCATGGAGCAGGAGAGGGGCAGAGGATGAGGTAGAAGATGCCATTTTCCCCTTTCTTTTTCGTTTTTCTTTATTCTCCTTTTTAGAGAGGTCGTTGTGTTGTGCTCTTTCGAGGACGATTTTCCAATTTTTCCATCCCAAATTCTTTTGTCTCAAAAATAAAGTTGATTTTCCTTTTGAGGGAATAAAAAAAAAGTTGATGTGTGTTTTCAGTGTGTTAGAGCATCACCGGTAGACTAACTAAATGTGAGCCCATAAATCTTCACATGAGGACTCACTACTCCCTAGTATAGATTCCCTCCTCAAATTTGTCATCTCCCTAGCAGACTACCCAAATCTCACCTCCTATAATTCATTCATCCATATTTTATTCATATAAAAACTCTATATTTCAAACGACTTGACTTGAAATTATATATTTGGAATGTTTATAATTTAAATCAAATAGTTTTATTTTAATATTCATTTAAGTAAATAAACTATAGTATTATAATTTAATTATCAAACGGCTATATTTCCGACGGCTATATTTCCAAACGGCTATATTCTCAACGGCTATATTTTCAAACGGCTATATTTCCAATGGATATATTTCTTGGTCTACATATATGTGGAGCTCTGAAGCCATTGTCCGTTCACTCTCTACCACATCTCTCAGTCTCATCTCACAAAAATGAGTCGTAGCTTACTTTGGTAATACGTGAGTTCGTTGGATGAGAAGGAGGAGGAGCAGGAGCAGGAGCATGAAGACGACGGCCATGAACTAATGGTTGCTACGGCGGCCATAGTTCTCGACGCGAACACGCGGTTCAATGCTCGACGCCATCGCGGTTCAGTGCCGTGTCATCAGGTAATTAACCGTGATACGTCAGCTGGGCATGCTAGATTATTCGAAGACTACTTCGCGCAGCATCCTGTCTATGGCCCCTCATATTTTCGCCGAAGGTAAGCAATGCGTACATATGGTTTTTACTTGCATTTATATTGTTCCTCTAGTGTTCAACTAATTACCTTTGTTTTCGTAGGTTTCAAATGTCTCGACCGTTGTTTTTTTGCATAGTGAAAGCTGTGCAGGAACACAATACCTATTTTGTGCAGAAAAGAAATGCTGCCAGAAAACTTGGGTTATCATCTCTTCAGAAGGCTACCGCAGTGTTCCGAATGTTGACTTATGTTGTAACAGCGGATGCTACAGATGAGTACGTTCGGATTGGAGGAAGTACCGCTTTGAAAAGTATGAAAGCATTTGTTAGAGCTATTGTTGAAGTTTTCGGAGATGAGTATCTTAGATCTCCAAATGAAGCCGATACCGCTAGATTGCTTGCAATTGGAGAGAGCAGAGGGTTCCCTGAAATGCTAGGGAGCATCGACTGCATGCATTAGGGGTGGAAAAATTTCCCTTCATCATGGCAAGGTATGCATATTGGCCATGTGCATGAGCCCACAATCATTCTAGAAGTTGTTGCTTCACAAGATCTTTGGATTTGGTATGCCTTCTTTGGTTTACCTGGATCTCTTAATGACATCAATGTTCTTCACCGTTCCCCGATCTTCGCAAGGCTAGCAAAAGGGCAAGCTCCAGAAGTTAATTTTACAGTAAATGGTAACAATTATACAATAGGGTACTGCCTTGCCGATGGCATATACCGGCAATGGGCAACATTGGTGAAGACAATACCCTCTCCACTAGGGCAGAAGAATAAATATTTTGCAAAGTGTAAAGAAGCGCATAGAAAGGATAGCCACCGGCGTGCACGAGCTGGTGGAGGCGGCAGTCAGGGCGCGCGACGGAGACGCGGGTCCGCAGCCGCCTTCCGCACACGGATGTCCCTGACGCGCACGAGTTGGTGGAGGCGACCAAGAGCGGCGGCGGGCGTGGGCGAGATCCGAAGGGCGGCGGCAAGATCCGGATCAGGCAAGGGGTGGGGGTGAGATTCACAGGAGAGTAGGAGGAGCGAGGAGGGCTCTTTTTTTTATGCGGTACGTGTTTTTTCTGCGCTTGAGGACTGCAGAAGCCGGGACTAAAAGACGCGTGGGTACCGTGGTGGCAGATTCGTAATTTTGGTGAAGTGACGTACCGCGACGGCCGTACCATCACCACCAACTCCAATTTAATATATTGGTATAGATATGAATATATGTATTTATTAAATTACATCTAGATAAATGTATTATTTAGACACTTAATACGAGACGAAGAAACTATTAAATATCACACAAAAATACAAAATATTCCTAATAAGTGCCGTAGCTTACATCTAAGTATCTAACGGCCAACCTGCACCAAGAGCCCCACGCGTCCTCCTATGCAAAGGCTCCGCGATTCGTGTTCTTCTCTCAAGTTCGCAACGCCGCCGCCGGTTTTCCCTTTCTCCTTCTCGCATGACGCACACCGGCCCCAGCTTCTTCCTTCTCGACTCCATGGCTAGCCGGCGGACGGCCGTTCCCAGAGCCGCTAGGGGATCTCCTGCTCGGTCGTCCGTGCTGCCGCCGCCCGACATGCCCTAGCGCCAGGTAACCAACCCATCTCGGTCACGTACTCAACTCGCGTGCCGTTGCCCTCCTCTAGCGCTTCTTCTCCTGAACGCCCCTGTACCTTACCGCAGCTAGCCATATCCTGACGTCAATGGCTGGGGCTCCTTGTGGTGATCTTCCATTGCAAGCCTTCCATGTTCCCTCAATCAAGGGACTAATTACTGTTTGTGTGGATGCACTGCTGATGTGCTGCAGTATCATCAGAGGAGAGAAGCCTGCAAGTGTTTCATCAGAAAATTCTTTGACGATATAACTTTTTTTCTACGATAATACAATTGTTAATTCCTTGCATTGTTTGATCAAAAGCATGGTATAATAAGTTCTCCTTAGCAAACATGGGCGTTTCCTTCTATTGAACATTGGCACAAAGGACAATCTTGCCATGTAAATTAACTAAAGCAGCAAACGTTCGTTGCGAAAAATTCAGGTTCTGGGGCCAAATGCATTATAATTACATTTTTACCATAGCAGTATAGCATCATGGGATTGTAAATGATATATGTATCACATTCATTTAGGTGCTCTCCAGATAAGGCTCAACCACTGCTTGCTGTGTGGATTAGAGTTAGCCTTTTCATCAATTCTCATCCAATGGATAAAATATACATATCCATATAGGCAGAATTGGGTCAGATGGCATGAAACCATTGACTAGAGCGAGAATAAACTGCAGCATCGATCCGATGGACTGAATCACACTTGCAGTGGTGATGTGTGTAGATTAATTACATGAGAAGTAAAACAAAACAGGTCCTAAGAACTGAAGTGCTGTTGGCTACTATACCATGACTTGAATATATATTTTTCCTCTATTATTGCAGCACATTGGCTTTCACACACACCATTATGAATATAAATCACTTTGGACATGTCTATTTCCGAAAGGATATGCCATATATACAAATGTGGTGCTGGACATTTTGTTCTATCCCTTATGTCAACCGGCCTTTAATTAAGTATCTTAACCCACATGTTTCAGTCCATTATGCTGATAGACTTTATTTCTCTCTTCTGAGCGTTGCTAAAACAGGTGGTGCTTGGATTTGTACTTTAATTATGCTTACCGAAATGATATCATACACAATCAACACATAAAATTATAAATTTGTATATGTCTTAATGTCAAACATTACAATCATTAGTGCATAAATGATAAGATGTTATTCAATTTCCATCCTTAAACAAGACATTTCCTGTGCTTGTGATATTTTATATGATAATATTTGCAACTTATTTCTGATTATAATATGTAAATATCTATGAAATCATAAATTAATATGGTAACATTTGCAACTTATTTCTGATTACACTATAAATATTTTTGAAACCATAAATTTATTTCCAAACACTTTCAACACATTAAAAATGACGCCCTCGCATTTGTGAGGCCATTATGCTAGTTGTATTAATTTGAGCCAATACAAGATATAAAATTTATTATTTATACATCTCTTTCTTATTACTGCTCCTCTCTATTCTTCCCTTGTCACATAAGCATGCGTGCAAGAGTTGTGTGTTAAGCAATTAATTATCTCTCTTATATTTCCATCTCTTCTCCTCCACATCGCATTAGATTTTGCTCGGCTGCCATGAGCTATACATAACGATGACATGGTCTTATTGGTTTATTTATCCACTCTTGTGTCCTAATAAACTAAAAACACAGACAAATCCACCCACCCACCCAGCCGTCCTGATTTTTGATGCACATTCCTCGCAAAAATCCAGCCTACCTGCTACTTGTATTTTACTTCAAGTGGGTGATTTTTTAATTGCAAAGGCATTCTAATCAGTTGAGATTTCTCCGGACACTTTTATAATTTTTTTATTACAGTATATGGTACTACTAATATAATTTTGCAAGGTTTTGGATACCGGACTGAACATTTTTACCGTGGAGGGCGGTAAACGCGGTTACCACGGTAATCAAAAGTTTACAGATGAGTTGATTTGCAGGGTCTTAGATGAGTTTTCTCATTTTTGTACCGTGCTACGCCTCCATCTACGCCTGATGCTGCTTGTGCATCGCTCGTCAGCCTCCTGCACTTGTTCACCACCAGTCCACCACCCTGCGCTTTCCTCTGCCTCGCTGCAGGTAAGGCTTGCGGAGGATAAAGAAAATTTCCATTTCCGCGTTGCCCTTGCTCTCTCCCGATTCGACCCCAAAGTTGGAAAATACTGCTCCCTCCGTTTCATAAAGATTGACACGGTTTTGAACTATCTTTATGAAACGGAGGGAGTACAAGCATTTTTCCGTAGTAAGACCATTCAGTGGTATAGATGAATCTGATCCTTTGATCGATAAATATGGACGGTCCGTTTATTAGATGTACCGTGAAAGTTTTTTTTCTCCTGTATGTTAGATGCTGTGAGTAACCGTAATTGGCCGAGTTTGTGATCGGCCCCTGGTGTTTCTTTTTAGATGGAAATGATTGCATTAGCATTACTTGACCGTGCCGAGCTGAATCGCAGGCCTTGCACAACCTGGCCATACGGTTTGTGGTTCGTGAACCATCTTTGCACGGCTACCGCGAGGGCATCCGCAACCTTATTACAGGGATGATTACAAAGACTAAAGGAACATTAAGTAAATTTAAGGCTTCGATCTCTCAGAACAGGACACCACACAGTGCAAGATCATGAGAATCTTCATCGACAGCTTTAACGAGCAGCAGGGCATCAGACTCCACCTGAATTGTTGAGCTGCCGTCAGAGCATGCAAACCTGCCTCAGCTTCGTCCTGAATACCCCCGATCTCGAAGGTCCGTCGAAACAACCATCAGTATTGATTCTGAGCACTTGAGGGTGAAGCCTTATCGTCTCTTTTTTTTTTCTTGCGGGGAAACTGATCGTTTTTTTACTTCCTAAAAAATCCTGAAACTCCCCCACATGACGCATTATGCAATAGATAATCTCATTGGTGTCAGGCCCTTTTGCCCTCAGCGTTACATTTGTTCCTCACATCCCACCACACCCAAAGCAAAATGATACAGGTCATTTTCTCCTTACTGTCCAGCCCAAGCACCTGACCAAGCAATATCTCTTGCGCATCGTTGCACTGCATGAGGTTCGGCCGAACTCCCTCTAGCTTCATGGCACGCCACACTTGCCGTACTTCCTTGCATCTGAAGAACTGCAGACTGCATCTGAGTCTCACAATCGACACCCCTTTTCTCCAGACAAACTGATGCAGGGCAGGGCAACTTCCAGATATTATTCCAGTCGAACTGGAGAGCAGCAGCAGTACCAGAATCTCCTGCTTCACCTCCCCGAGACAGATCTCGACTCAGTTTGTAGGCCGATTTAACTGAAAATTGTCCTTTAGTATCATAGTGCCACGCCCAAATATCTTCCATGTCTTCACGGATCGGCAAAGCGGGAATAAGCTCGGCATCTTCTGCCCAGAACAAATCGCGCACCAACTGCTCGTCCCACATGCCAGTCACCGGATCGATGAGATCGGACACTTCTGTCAAGCACAATGTTAACGCCTCGGCGTGATTGGTTGCTGCGTCCACTGCCACGGCACCCAGGGTTCAGCCAAATCAGGATAGATGAACCGTCGCTCCATTCTTGAGCTGTTCAATTCCCTTCAGGCGTACATCAAATATTTCCTCTGTCTAAGAAAGGATGTCTCAACTTTGACTTAAATTTGAATACATCCATACACTAAGTCATGTCTAGATACATTCAAATTTTGACAAACTTGAGATATCTTTTGTTGGACGGAGGAAGTACTTTGTGGATCAGTACAGGGTGATAGAGAGCACAATTAGCAGACATAAATCAACTACATCAACCACTCTCCTACGTGAAGGAGTAGGCGTACATAAAGTACTTTATCGATCAACCACTCCCCATAAAGCAGTGTGATACCCGCTGTCCTGGAATCTGACGCATTATAAATTTAGTAACACGTATGATTGCCTCCGCGTGAGAACTAAAATATGTTACGATGGACATTTGAACCTTTTTCATGTCGCCGGCCATTGGGGAATGGTGATAAACAAAACTCACCAATCAAAATCCCTCAGACGGTCAACACGCTCCCATCCATCTCTTCTCAAGCTCTTTCCCATCGGAGCTGTGCTTCACCACTGTGTTCTCCGTGTGCTCTGTTGCGAAAGCAACCATGGCTGAGTTTGTGATCGGGCCACTGATCTCCTTGCTGAAGGGGAAGGCCTCCAGCTACCTTCTAAACCAGTATAAGGTGATGAAAGGCATGGAGGAGCAGCGTGGGAAGCTAGAGCGCCAGCTGCAAGCCATCCTTGGCATCATCAAAGATGCTGAGATGGGATCTTCCAGACAAGAAGTAAGCGTATGGCTCAAAGCTCTCAAGAAGGTTTCCCATGAGGCGATTGACGTCTTCGATGAGTTCAAGTACGAGGCTCTCCGGCGTGAGGCCAAGAAGAAGGGGCAGTACACCACTCTCGGGTTTGATACTGTAAAGCTCTTCCCTTCTCATAACCCAATTGTGTTCCGTCACAGGATGGGCAAGAAGCTGCAGAGGATTGTGCGGACAGTTGGGGAGCTTGTCGCAGAAATGAACGCCTTTGGGTTCAAACAACTGCAGCAAGCACCGCCGTCCAAACTGTGGCGGATCACAGATTCCATCATGAAGGACTCCGAAAAGGATATTGTTATCAGATCTAGAGATGATGAGAAGAAGAAGATTGTGAGGATATTGATAGATCGAGCTAGCGATGAGGATCTTATGGTCCTTCCCGTTGTTGGAATGGGAGGGCTGGGCAAGACCACCTTTGCGCAGCTTATCTACGATGACCCTGAAATCAAGAAGTATTTCCAATTCCGGAGGTGGTGCTGTGTTTCAGATGATTTTGACGTTGCTAGGATTGCAAGCGACCTCTGTCAGACCAAGGAGGAAAATCGTGAAAAGGCATTACAGGACCTTCAGAAAATTGTAGCTGGAAAGAGGTACCTCATTGTGTTGGATGATGTATGGGATCAGGATGCTGATAAATGGGAAAAGCTGAAGACATGCCTTAAGCAAGGTGGCAAGGGCAGTGTAGTACTCACAACAACTCGTAAACCAGAAGTAGCTCGAGTTATGGCTGCAGGTGAGGCTGTCCATCATCTGGAGAAGCTGGAGCACAAGTATATAAAGGAAATGATCCAGAGTAGAGCATTCAGTTCGAAAAATCCCAACACTGACGAGCTTGGTGATATTGTTAATATGGTTGTGGACAGATGTCATGGCTATCCTTTAGCTGCCAAAGCATTTGGCTCTATGCTGAGTACCAAGACTAGCATGCAAGAATGGAAGGATGTATTAACCAAAAGCAACATTTGCAATGAGAAGACTGAAATTTTACCTATACTCAAGCTCAGCTATGACGACTTACCATCACACATGAAGCAGTGCTTTGCCTTTTGTGCTCTGTTCCCCAAAAATCATGAGATTGATGTGGAAGATTTAATCCGGTTATGGATGGCAAATGACTTCATATCCCCGCAGGATGAGGACCGTCTTGAGAGGGAGTATGTAGAAATTTTTGAGGAGCTAGCATGGCGGTCGTTCTTTCAAGATGTGAACCAAACCTCTCCAATAGGGACTCATGGTAAGAGAGAGCAGCTCCGTCACAGGACAACATGCAAGATACATGATCTTATGCATGACATTGCTCTATCTGTTATGGGAGAAGAATGTGTCACTATAGTTGCTGGTTATGATCGCAAAAGGTTGTTTTCAGGCTCTTCTCGCCACATATTCGCAGAATACTATAAAATTGGCAGTGATTTCGATACTTTTTTGAAGAAACAATCTCCAACTCTCCAGACACTGCTGTATGTTGATTCTAATAGACCGATGCCATGTTTATCAAAGTTCAGTTCTCTGCGAGCATTACAACCTTTGATATTGAAAGAACTTCCGTTCAGGCCTAGGCACGTGCAACACCTGAGGTATTTGAACTTCTCAAGAAACATGGAGATTGAAGAACTTCCTGAGGAAATAAGCATATTATATAATCTACAGACTCTAAATCTTTCTCATTGCAACGATCTTCGTCGACTTCCAAAGGGTATGAAGTATATGGCAAGTCTCCGGCACCTCTATACTAATGGATGCCAATCACTGGAATGCATGCCCCCGGACCTTGGGCAGCTGGCTTCTCTACAGACTATGACATATTTTGTGGTGGGTGCTAAACCTGGTTGCAGTACTGTCAAAGAACTGCAGAACTTAAACCTTCATGGTGAATTAGAGTTATGCGGTCTACAATACGTATCTGAAGAGGATGCAGAAGCAGCGACACTTGGAATGAAAGAGAAACTTACACATTTATCTCTTGAATGGAGTGGTGACCACCATGAGGAACCATTTCCAGATTGTCATAAGAAGGTGTTAGATGCTCTTAAGCCTCATGATGGACTGTTGATGCTTAGGATTGTTTCCTACAAAGGCACTGGATTACCAAGATGGGCGACAAATCTTACCGTTCTAAAGAATTTGGTCGAGCTCCATTTGGTTTGCTGTACAATGTGTGAAGAATTTCCTTTATTTTGTCATTTGAGGGCACTTCAAGTTCTTCATTTGAGAAGGCTGGATAAATTGCAATACTTATGCAAGGACACAGTATCTGCAAGGTTCCCAGAATTAAGAGAACTCCAGTTACACGATTTGGAGAGGTTGGAGAGATGGGTGCTTGCGGAAGGAACAGAAGAGGAAGAGCTAACGTTTCCTCTGCTGCGGCACCTTGAAATTAAGAACTGCCCAAAACTGACAACTCTGCCTGAAGCACCCAAACTCCAGGTTTTAAAGGTAGCAGAAGTCAAAGAACACCTATCATTATTAATTGTGAAATCAGGATACATGTTTTCTTTGTCCGAGTTAGAAATGTCTGTCAGTGACACGAAAGCAGTACCAGCATCGCAGGATTTGCAGCTCTGTCAGGATGTTGAAGCAACCCTTTCAGAAATGATTTTGTCTGGTTGTGACTTTTTCTTCCCGTCAAGTCCACCTCAACCACCAATTGGGATTTGGAATTGCTTTGGACAACTTATAATTTTGGCAATCAAATCATGCGATACGCTTATCTACTGGCCTGATCAAGTGTTTGGAAGTTTGGTATCGTTGAAGCAGCTTCGCGTTGCTAGTTGCAGTAAGTTAATTGGCCCAACACCGCTGAAACAAGACCCAACTCAACTGAGATATCAGCTCCTGCCACATCTGAGAAATCTAAGCATATTTGACTGTGGAAGGTTAAGAGAGCTCTTCATTCTCCCCCCATCTCTCACATACATTGCTATTCTGAACTGCAGTAACCTTGAGTTCATATTGGCAAAGGAGGATGCAGAGTTGGAACACCTTGATAGATTCACACCGTCTGAACACTGCAACGACCTCGTATCCACAAGCATGCCAAAGCAGTTTCCCTTACCAAGGCTGGAATGTCTAGCCATCTGCTCTTGTCATAAAATGGAAGCACTCCTGTATCTACCACCGTCACTCGAGCACTTGCAAATTCAATCATGTCATAACCTTCATACCGTGTCAGGGCAGCTGGATGGACTCATGGGTTTATACGTTGCGAACTGCAATAAGCTTGAGTCACTGGATTCTGCTGGAGACTCGCCATTACTGGAAGACCTCAACGTTAAGCATTGCAAACGGCTGGCGTCCTTATCAATTGGTCTCTATCGTTACTCACAATTTCGTACCTTTGCAATTGAATATTGTCCAGCTATGAATATGAAGCCCATTTATGAACGCCAACAGCAGGTTGGTAGCCTTGAACACCGGTGGAATATGTCACGTGCTCATTCAAGCGATCCAGCTGAAGGTACCTTCCGATTTCCACTCCTGTTTTTCTATCAGCACGTCATGTATTTTAGTCTTACAGAAATGTGTTTCAATGGTTGATTACGTAAAATACGATGTAAGTCCTAAGTTTTTGAGCCATTCTACAGTACCTTGTAATTAATATGAACCGTCAGTTTTTTTAATCTAAGGGCTCAAATCAACTATTACTCCCTAACACTCCACGTTTGATGAACGGAGTATCAACGCAAAACTAGATGGAGTATCAAGGTACAAGGGTACAAACGTAATTAGTCCGATACTGAGAAAAAGAAAAGACGTCACAGGGATCGGTGGGAGAGCGGCGGCGGCGGCCGCTGCGAAGACGGCGCCGGCGAGCAGCGACGGCCGCTGTAGGAGGACGTCGGCAGATGCTGCGACGAGGGCGGGAGCACGCTGGAGGAGGGCAGAGAGGAGGGCGGCGGCAGCGAGGGCGGCGCCGGCGCTGGAGGAGGGAGGCGGAGGAAGACTGCGCCGGCGAGGGCCGTGCCGGCGCTGGAGGAAGGCGCCGGCGGCCGGGCGGCGCTGGCGCTGGAGGAGGGAGGCCGCGTCAAGGGCGGCGCCAGCGCGGGAGGAGGGCAGCCGCGGCCGGCGGCGCCGGTGCTGGAGGATGGTGCCCGCGGCGTGGGCGGCAGCACGAGGGGGCGCGAGCGGGATCGATCAGGAAACAAGGAAAGGAGTAATTGATTCTTTTAACGTGAAAAGACTATAACACCATTGAAGTATTGGGTACCGTAAAAAATGTCTTTTTTTAACGGATTCTTTTTATGTATCTGAGACCACAAATGCATTTTTTTTTTCGTCCCCTAGCTTGTTAAGGACAGGGATGAGACAATTTTGGTCGTATAGAAATAATTCTCTTGTATACACGGTTCACGCTCATATGTGTAACCCAGTCTTGTTAATTTCTCAGGTTCTGTAGATTTGACTTTGGTGTACTCCAGCTAATTTACATATGGATATTCTGATATGGTTTTCCATCTGCAGGGCCCAAGTGGAGGGATCCAAAATCTTGGAAGTATGCTATTCCTGGACATCGTTACCAACGTTATTGATTTCCTAAGTGAGATTTGGATACCATGAAGGTCACAAAGATAATTCTCACATCTTGAATTATCACGCAAATGCATTGATCTTGGTTTGTGCTTCTTTGTTGCGCTGATTACTTCGGGGATAGTTGATCATCAATTTTCCTTATCCTCTTCAAGTTAAACATCTTCCTTAGTTTTTATGGATTGCATGTTGGCATGAGTAAGGGTTGAAGACTTCAAGTTTCGTCAATATGAATTCCAAGCTGCAATACTGGAGGTCTTGTTAAGGTCCATTATTTTGAACATGCGTGTCCTGGAATAATTTACTTTATCAGTTGCACAGCTGCTCTTGTAGTTTGCAGAGTTGTAATCACGTGATTCAGTTCAGCATATACTGTTTGTTATACTACTATTATCTCTTTCTTTGGTTTTTTTTTTTGGAACGGGTAGGCGCACTGCGTTTTTATTAAGAAGAGAGCAATAAATATTTACAGAGAGGTGACGTTACTACTATACAAGGGGAAAACGCACAAAACCCCGTGACAACGCAAAAACAACGCCTAGTCTGGTTCAAGGGCAAGGCTAGCGGCCGGGAGGCCGAAAGCCAAACGACGTTGTGTAATGTCCTCAAAGGCGAGGTGGGCGACCTCGACGTAAGTGAGGCGCGCGAGGTTGAAAATGCGGCGATTGCGCTCCTTCCAGGCATTCCACCAGATATAAATTGGGTGGCCACTCATCCTCCTCTTAGCAGCCTTGTCGTCGTGGGGAAGGGAGGCGTCCCACCACTCGTCAATGGAGCCAAAAGGCGTCGTTGGGGCAGTACCCTCACCCGTCCAGGCCCTAAGTAGGCGCCCCACACCTTTGGTAAACGGGCATTTCATGCATAAATGAAGGGCGGTCTCCGGGGCGCCCAAGCAAAGCTGGCATGTTGGATCATGAAGCCAGCCCCGGATGGCGAGTCTATCGGCTGTGAGGATACGGTTCTGAAGCAGGAGCCAGGCGAAGACACAACATTTGGGCTCAGTGTCAGCCTCCCAAATCTTGGAGGATGTAAAACGCAGGAAGGAGCCATGGAATTGCGCCCGGTAGGCGGAGCGGCAGGAGTACGCGCCATCCATGGTCCAGGTCCAGGTGACGGAGTCCGGTCTTTGGGGGTCAAGGAGGGTGGAACCAACAATCCTGGCCAGATCCAGGAACTCCCTGAGATGCTCTAGCGAGGAGAGGCGACTTAACCCACGGATCCAGTTATCATTGAGCATTTCCTTAGACACCGATCTGTTCTTGCGGGTCGCAATCTTGAAGAGCTCCGGAGCGCGGGAGCAGAAGGCCCCATAGCCCGACCAATCGTCAAGCCAGAATTGGGCCGTGTTGCCGTCGCCCACCGTGATGCGAGTGGAGGCCTGGAACAGGGCCATGTCCGAGCTGTCGCAGGGTAGAGGGGATCCCACCCACGGTCTGTCAGGGTCGTTCCATCGAAGCCACAGCCATCGGAGCCTGATAGCCCGCCCAAAACGCTCAATGTCAGCAATACCCAGCCCGCCCAAGCACTTCGGCCTACACACTGTTTTCCAGTTGACAAGCGAGTGGCCACCGCCCGCTGTCTCGCTGTCATCACCTTTCCAGATGAACCCCCTGGAGATTCTGTCCAGCTTGCCGCGAACCCATTTCGGAAGGTTGATCATAGAAAGATGGTAGGTCACCGTGGATGACAGGACCGCCTTAGCGAGAGTGACGCGGCCGGCACGGGAGAGGTTTTTGCCCTTCCAACCCTTGAGGCGACCTCCAACCTTATCGATGAGGGGTTGGAAGTCAATCTTGCGAAGCTTGCGGAAGTGGAGGGGAATACCGAGGTACTTGCCTGAGAAGTTGGCGATCCTCACAGGGAAGTCGGCCAAAACATTTGCTAGGTCGATTCCTTCGCATCTAATCGGGAAGGCTTCAGACTTGGACACGTTCGTGATGAGGCCGCTAGCCTCGCCAAAGAGTTGCAAGAGTGCTGAAATGGTGACGATCTCTTCCTTCTGGGGGTTGGCGAAAATGCCAATGTCGTCAGCGCACAAGGAGATTCTACAACGGACCGAGCGAGCACCCACGGGCAGAAGAAGACCACACTCCTCGGCTCGGCGCAAGATGACTTGGAGAGGGTCAATGGCCAAGATGAAGAGCAGCGGGGAAAGGGGGTCCCCTTGACGCAGGCCGCGTCGGTGAAGAAAAGGGGTCCCCGAAGAGACGTTGAGGAGCACGCGCGATGAGGCCGAGGCAAACGAGAGACAGATCCAATCCCTCCATCTCTGCCCAAACCCAAGTCGCTCGAGCACCTGAAGGAGGAAAGCCCAGTCCACGGAGTCGAACGCCTCGGAAATGTCTAATTTAAGGAAGAGACTTGGCGTATGAGAGCGGTGCAGGGCCTTGATGGAGTTTTGGACCCAAAAAAAGTTGTCGTGGATGCAGCGTTTTTTAATGAAGGCGCTCTGACAGTTGGAGGCAAGGGATCCCAACTCCAGGGCCAGCCGCAGGGCAAGGATCTTCGAGAAAATCTTGGACATGCTGTGGATCAGGCTGATGGGTCTGTAGTCGCCGACCCGCGCAGCATCAGGCTTCTTGGCGAGCAGAACAATGTTGGCAGAGTTGAGGAGGTGCATGCAGTCTCCCCGCAGGTCGGCCATCCTCGTAATGGCCACTACCACATCGCCCTTGATGGTCTCCCAGCAGGATTTGAAGAAGGCGTCAATGAAACCGTCAGGGCCGGGAGCCTTGACCGAGGGGATGGAAAACACGGCCTCCCCGATCTCCGTCTCCGTGAAATCAGCGTCAAGGGAGGACAAGTCGGCGGGGAGATACCCCAGCGAATCCCAGTCTAGCGACACTGTTCTCGCGGAGGCTTCCCCGAGGTGGCCCCGGAAGTGAGAGTGCAAGTCAATTTCCTTGTCGGCCTGTTCTTTGGTCTTCCCTAGCAACTGTCAGTAGAGTCGACCAGATCTTCTTAAGACAGACAAACTATCCACTATATACTCCATGCTAAATTAGTCCATATTCTAGATTAAGAATTTGCTTGTGTATACAATTTATGTTTTGAATATTCAAGCATTGGGTTTAAAGCAAGAATGATACTTAGGGTTCTGTGGAAAAACTAATGCTATCACATTGTGATTAGCGTTTGCATGGCTATAAGCAGTACTCTTTAATGCCTTCCTATTTTGTCTTAGAAATTCTATAACGTAGATTAATTTAGCATGGAGGATGTACATCCGAACTTCTGGTTGACATCTTATGGTGTTTTCGTTCTGCATAAAAACAGATGTAAACTCATTTCCTTTTTAAAAGGGAGAACAATTGTTGTGAAATATTGCAATGGCTAGGCGCACACTGTAAAACGGAGAGGATGGGGCACAATCAGGCCCGCGAGACGGATTACAAGCTATCAGTTTAAACTAGGGTTTATAACTACCTACTCCCTGATACTAGGGTTTATAACTAGTCTAACAGATCACGGCTAGGATGTGATTTACATATTTCAATAGCCGCCCTCATTCTCAGCCGCAGGGAGGGACGAGGTTGAGATTGCGCGAAAAACGAACAAGCGACGGCAGGGAAGACGAAGCAGCGCAGGCTAGAGGTATCGGGATCGAGACAGACTGCTCGTGGGCTTCATACTTGGCCCAACTATGAGCGGGCTGCTCGTAGGCTGCGAACTCGCCAACTCGGACGGGATCGAGACAGACTGCTCCTGGGCTTCAAATTTGGCCAAACTACGGGCGGACTGCTCGTAGACTGCAAACTCGGACATATTCAGGGGATTAATTTGTTGAATGGTCTAATTTCAAGCTGAAACTCGGCTTCTGCCAATTATTCTAAACAAAACCTGATTTAGACATCATGTAACAGCTGTATAATTTCTCAGAAATCTGAAAACCCAGAAGCGACTCACTGTAGGTTCATTATTTTCTCTATAGTACTCGTCACATATAAATTCGAGGTCCAAGACATGGTCCTAACTTGCTCCATGAAGCCTCTGGACAATTAATCTTAGCAACAGAAACAACAACACAAAATCATGGGAGGATGAAGAAAGAACAAATGGGTAAATGAACATACAACATGGCCTGAATGCAATCTTGGACACAGAATGTTTTTTCGCCCCAGATGCATTGAAAAATCACAAGTCCGCAGATCCAGGAAGCATCTTTTCCTTTCTAAAGGGGCCATCGAATCAAGGTGCCTACGCAGTTTTCTCTGCCACGAGCTTCTCGATGAGGTTCGCTGCATCCTGCACGGTCGCAATGTCCTGCGCGCTTGTTTCGTCGACGGTGATGTTGAATTCTTCCTCAAGGCCCATCACAATCTCAACCTGCAAGAGACAATCAGCGTTATTGCTCCATGAAGCCTCCATGAAGACATGGTCCAACTTGCTCCATGAATGGTGTTGCTTTGAGACTACCGTATCGAGTGAGTCAGCACCGAGCTCAGAGAATTTTGAGTCTGCTGTCACAGCAGTGCCATCAGGGACTGCCAGCTGCTTCTTGACTATCGCACAAACCTTGTCGACTGTCTCTTTCTTGGCCTGCGTCTCTTGCTTAGCCTGCTCAAGAAACAAATGTACATCATTGACCTTGTCTAAGGAACTTTTTTTTGCTTCATTTACAGTATCTAGCCAGACATTTGAGAAATGCATTTAATGTTGATGAGTGTACATCAGAGAAGGCACTGCAGAAGTTATTAGCCATGTTGAATGAACTAGTTGCTTGGCCCTCAAACCACAAGAGAACCATGTGGAGACTTGCCCATCTTTGGTCCTTTGAAAAAAAATGTTTGATGCTTTAATTACTGCTAATGCACACAATCCACTCACCTATTTAGTCTCAACTTGTTTTATATCTTAATAAATTAATATGTTAAGATACAATTAACACAGGATTTCTTTTGGGTATCTACAGAGGTTCAGAAAAATGATACATATACCAGAAATACATGGGACTAACTTGTAGTATTTACAGAACCACTGTGAATGACAGAGATCAAATGTGCATACCGAGCAGCAAATCTTAAACCGAAGCGGACTTGGAACTGAACGAATCGACACAAAGCTCATCCTCTGGCTGCTGAAGGAAACCAAGCTCTGACACGAAATTACATTAATCACCTGAAATGGATCAATAAATTGTCTGCATAACTGAATTGTTCACATGCACAGATCACAGAACAAGATAGTGCTACAGTACTGCAGCAAGAAAGTATGAATGGCAATCAAATTAATAATGCTCAGTTGATCACGCAAACACAAGTTTGTGTGAATGCCTTGAAACAAGATTGATATAGGGGATGTACTGCACTAACTTTTTCTTCGGACTCATAGGCCATAGGCTCATACCGTTGATGAATCAAACATCGGATTTGGCAGGTAAACTCATTTTTTAATAATGCTAAGCGCATTTACGTTCTAAATCTGAAAAGGAAAATTGACCCATTGAAAGATAAAGCAGCCAATGTGACACAATGACACAATGAAGCTGATTAAGCTCACAGATTTTAAATTTCTCCACAAGAACTCTTATTTTCTTATTTTCTGTAAAGCATGTTCCTGGCGAGAACAAAGTATCCATAACGGCGGTAGCAACTGGAACATGGGAGCCACCCATCACCAAGTATGGGGTCTCAAATATTTAAGTTTTTTTACACTTGCTTACATTGTACACTGATATATACAAGTGACTTGAACAAATTAGAGGCAAGCTGTAGACCAAAAAGGAACGCAATACTACCGCCTTTCAGATATCAAGTGTACTGCCTCCTGGCTGCCAACTAGAACTGGAAACTTTCAAGAATTAACTTGGTCCAGGATTTTGAATTCAAGCAGGACACTACAATACACAGGGACCACAGTGCAACCATATGTCAACCAAATTTCTCAAACTCTTGGCCTAACGTCAAATCAGTCATGTTGAACCCAAAAATACATCTGGAAGTGAAATCCGTTGATGCTGAACACTCCAGGTCAGGCTGGACGAACATGGCAGTATACACTTGTAACAAGAAAGGTCGGCATTTTCTATTCAGTTAACGCATCAACATCAATGTGGAGAGCAAAACATTGGTAAAGAATTGTTAATTTACTTCGGCAAGATCTGAAGCATGCGAGGCACTTGGGTAGCTCCAAGAGGTTTGCATCTTCTCAACCAGGGTACACTAGAATATTAAATTCTAAATCCTAAAATAAGCCCTGCTGAGCCATCGCGATCCAGTTGAGACACCGGTTACGTTAATCGCAGCGGCTTTGGAATCTTTGCAGTTTGTACTAAAATAAACAAAATTGTCAACATCTGTTCATCAATATAGTACTGACAAGTTTCGATATGCACATACACAAGTTTCCACACCAACCCAATGTTAATTTAGGTCATAGGTTATGGATCCAACCTTTTGCACCAATTCTAAGCATACTTATACCAGTTTAAATGAACCTAATTATCTGAATATATGAATATGCTGACTGGACGCATGGACTCATCTTATGCTGTGTTCAACACGTACTAACTATAGACATTTTTTCAAAAATTAATATGACAAACTGCAGACATAAGATGTCCTCCATCAAGCAGAGGAGGAACCTCGCCAAGGAATTAAGAAAAAAGGCAGCATATGCTACTGGGCGAACTATTGAATTGAACCAATAAAGCATCCACCCATCCAGCTGAATGGACCAAAAACACAGAAGAACCGCCTAAGACCTCACAAATCGCAAACTAAAAGCAAGCAAATGACCAAATCTGTGACAAGACAGTCCAAGAACGGCACCTGGCTGGAGAGCCGCCGGCGCACGGCGGACGGCGAGAAGGAGGAGACGGCGGCGAGGGAGTGCGCCATGGGTTGGCTTTGGCTGGCCGAGCTGCTCGCTGGAATTGGGGGGCGGTGGGAAGAGGCTGTGGCTGGTAGGTGAGAGTGGTAACGCTGCTTGGGAGGTCTGTTCTTGGCTCAGCTTAGCTACCAACCAATGGTGGCAATTATAGTGTCGAAAGGAGATAAAATAGATAAGCTTGGGATATGTGTCCAAAACACCCGTTGATGCACTTTGCTCAAAGAGAAAACATGGAAGGAAGAAAAATCAAGGGCATTATTAAGGATTTCTCAATTCGTAAAGATGGGACATAAATATGACATTTCATTTGACATCAAAAAAAAAGTGAGAAAAGCAAGTTTGGCTACAATTAATTACCCATTAACTTAACTATAAACAACAACGAAATCTGTCCCACAATTAGTATACTCCACAACGCTGCCGGACTCATCCGTCGTCCATCGTTTGTAGCTATCGGATCGGCGTTAGTTCTTTCTGTTGTCTGTCTAGCAAACTGAAATCGGACTTGGTACTTGCCACAAAAGTGCAACTGACCCCCGCGTCGCCCTCCTCCGGCGACACGGGGAACCCCACCTCCCCGACCTAGCTAGGGCCGCCTCCTTCTCTCCTCCGCCTCGCCGCCACCAGAGGGAGCGTCGGCGAAGCCGCGCGCGTCCGGGGATGGTGGCGGCGGGGCGCTATCTCCTCTCACATGGCGCGAGGTGGCGGCGCGGGTTGGCGGTGTAATGTGCAGACGGGTGGCGCGGGATCCGGCGCGGTCTGCAGCGGGCGGCGCCGGCGGCATGGTGGGTCACCGGATCCATGGAGGGGGCGGCAAGATCCGGTGTGGGCCCCTCTCCTGCGGCGGGGCATCAGGGCCGGGGCGCCCGATTTGCGCTCTCCGGTGGCGGAGGCGCTGGTTCCTTCGCCTGTTTGGCCGGATCCGTCCATGGCGGCGCTCTCTGCGGTCTGCGTGGACGGATCTGGCGCGGGAGCGTCCTGGCGAGGTGGTTCGTTGCGGACCCGATCTGGGCCTGACGGGCCTGGCCATGCTGCCCTGTTCCACTGATTGTGTGGCCAGGATGGCGTGGTCTGATCCGGTGCGTGCGACAGTTGCGGCGCCCTGGCCGGTGTCCGGTGGTGGTTTGGCGCGTGGCGTTCGGCGAGGTTCGCCGGCGCTCGCGGTAGTGAGGTGGCCTCTGGTCAGACTCGGCTATTCGCTCCTGTCCATGGTGGTTTTGGCGGCTGCGGGGGAAAACCCTGCATCGACGTGGTCGGTGCCGACGACGACGGCGTCCTCGGACGTCGCTTCCTTCTTGAAGGCGTCGTTGCGCAGCTCCGCCACTTACCACCCTTCGCAAACGAGGTGACTTCGAGCGAAAGCTCTGATCCGGTTTCCGGGTCGGGTAACGGCGACGTCCTCGGACGCCGCGCCCTTCTTGGAGGCATTGCCTTTGGAGACCTTGTTTGGCGGCGGAGTTTGCTTGCTCTGGTCCTGGCCAGGGAGGACAACTCCGTGCTACACGGGCTTGCCGATGCGCGAGCCGTTCCCGTCGGGGCAACCTCTTCTGGCTCCAGTCGTCGAAGAAGACCCACTCTGCCTACCTTCTTCTGGCGCAAGGAGCCGTTCCCTGTTCGGCGTCGTTGGAGCGAAGGAGGTCTTCGTCTTTGCGGTAGCGGCTTGTTTTTTCGGTTCCTGTGTATGCTCTTTGTTAGGGTTTTCCGCACGGCTTTCCTTGAATAAGCCGTGCATTTGTATCGGTTTTTGGGCCCGGTTTCCCTCATAAACTGGGCCAACTCTATTCTTCTAATCGAATCGCGGGGATCGACCGTTGCGTCCTCAAAAAAAAATCAGACTCTTGGTAAAAAAAAAGTGAAATCAGACTCTACTATCGCCATGAGATCCAGGCGTCGCACAAGTGGGTCCATAGGACTCACGGATTACAGCCCGAGTCACAGAAGGACTCAAATAAATGGAAAACTTACATCCGAGTCCGAGAACATGCATCTTGCTCCCAGGCAAAGCAACTAACACGCGTCCAACACTAACAATCGGGCTAACACATGTCCTAGTTTTCTTCGTCCTTTCACAGACCAAGACTTGCACCTCTGAAGAGCAGGGCATGCCGTCGGTCGCCACCAGCGAGCAGGAGAACCATTGGAACGAACGGCCTCCGAAGAACTCGAAGGAAGGAGGGGCAGGCAAAGCCAATGATCTTGGATGAGCTCTTGCTTCGTCCACCGCTAAGGGCCCGAGACAGGGCAAGAAACAACGCCCCTAGAATGGGCAACAACCTCCGGCCGAAGAACAATGCAAGGCCATCTTTTCCACACAACAAGAGCCTTCTCCCGGAACCGCCTGGCGGGCCTCTGAAGGGGAGGTTGAGGGGAGCAAGTGCCAACCAAGGAATGGATCTGATGGCCAAGGCTGGTCCTGCTCCGATCCATATGAGGTGAATAGGAAGAACATCACCGGAGCACAGAAGAGAAGGGACCATGGGATTCAGAAAGATTTCATGCCCCGCACTCCAACCAGCCCGCATGAACTCCAAGGAGATGATGTCGGTAAGATCACCTCAAGATCTTCGGGGAGGAAGATTTTTATGGAAAGTATCCAGCAGATCAAACATGCAGGGAACAAAGAAGAAAATAGAGGCAACTGCAGATCTGACGCCGGAGATTATGGCAAGCAAAACAAGGACAGCCAGATCTGAGTGGAGGCTTTTATTTAGGGGGGGGGGGGGGGGGGTCATAGGATGAAACCGAATTCCAGCAACCCAAGCCGAGAAATCCGGCCAAGGCTGCGGCAACTCGAAAGTTTCTTCTGAGATTCCGCCGAGGCCTCTTCTCCCTTCTCCACCAGAATCGGTCCACAACGACAAGTCCCTAAGACTACAAGGATAATATACATAACAAGCACAAGGGCCGACCCAACCTCCACTCCCCTCCCTCTCCGGCTGGCCAGGCCGCCGGTGAGGAGGAGGAGAGGAGGCAGCAAAGGGGGAGCTCGGTGCTGTAGCAGTAGGGAGGGGGGGGGGGGATGAGCTCCCGAGGCCACTCCTGGCCTGAATATATGTTTATATGTTGTGAGATCTATTAAAACGTATCTAGATCCCTCTCTCGTGCCTAATCGTGCCAGGCGGTTGATTTTTCACGCGAAAAATCTGGTGTGGGCCCCACTCCTTCCTTATTCTCTCTCTTTCTTTAACCCTTCATTCTTTCCTCCTCCTAACGCTTCTCCTTCCCTCACACTCCCGAGTGGCAGGTGCAACGAACCGAAGCCGGTGGCGCCACGGCGATGGCACGGGTGAATCAAGACCAAGCTAGAGATGGCGACGCTGCTGCGCGGCGACGATGGTGGAGGCGAGGAGGTGATGGAAGAAAGAGGTAAGCCCCAAGAATTTGACTTAGGGTTAGGGGGAAGGGGGCTGGCCGGCGTCGGAGAAGATGACGACGTTCCCAGGCTTAGATGGATGGCCGGTGTGGTGGCGGACCGGCGGCAAGGGCGGCTGGAGCATGGCGGGGCGGTGAGGCGTCACGGGAGCGTACCGGCCGCAGGTGGCGGGAGACCCCTGTTTGAGCCAGCCCTGGCCGGCGGGTCAACGGTGGCGGCTTAGCTCCTTCACTGGTAATTTGACCGCCCGGGGCACATGACCGCCAGATAGCTCTGCCCAAAACATATGGAGTATATGTCCTAGATCTTCCAACGCATCAAAGATATCCAAGCGATGACCCCCTTGATCCGGTGCCGCAAATGCAAGATTTAGGTTGTGTTTCTCATGATCCAAAAGGGCACCAATAATATCCAAGTCTCCTTGTGTTTGATCTAACATGCAAAGATCTAGGTCACAAATAATACAAGATTTCCCTAACATCGCAGGAGCAAATCGATGCAGCAGCCAAGCTGCGGTGGCGGGCGTGACAAGCCCATCACGGATGAAGGTCATCACTGATGAAGGTCATCACTGATGAACCATCATGAGTAACGGGCCTCTCGCCCCCGTCACTGATGAACCCTCATCAGTAACTGGCACGGAAAGCCCGCCACTAACGGTCACATATGAAAAATTGTAAAAATCACAAAAACGCACATCAGTGGCGGGCTTTACATCTGTGCCCGCCACTGATGACCACTTGCGCGGCTTGGGCCCAACCCATTTGCGGCCCAAACTGTCCATTCTATATAAGCAACTCCCCCAAACACTAGACTTCATTCCCCTCCTCCTCTCAGCCGCCTCTCTCTCTCTCTCTCTCTGCTCCGAGCGCCCCTCCTCCCCCTTCTCTTCTCCACTGGCCCGAGCGCCTCCCCCCTTCTCTTCTTCTCCACTGGCCGCGAGCGCCCTAATCCCCACCCAATTCTCCCCCTGGCGCCTCCCTTCTCTATCCTTCCTTTCTCTCCCGAACTCCCTCGTGGCCTCCCCACTCACCCAAACAGCGAACTCCCTCCTCTCCCTCGTCTCTCCTCCCCTGCCATCCTACATCACGCTGACCATGGATCCGAGGAGGGCATCACCGGATCCGCCTCCGTGCGCCATGGATCCGAGGAGGCACCACCAGATCCGCCTCCCTGCGCCATGGATCCGAGGAGGGCACCATCGGCCGCCACACCACCTACACTAGCGGATCCGGCAGCCACCTCTCGCGGTAAGTTCTCTCTTCCTCTCTCCTTCTCTCTAACTTTCCCTCTCTAACTCTCTCCCTCGCAGGTGACGTGGTGGCCATCTCCGCCGGATCCGGTTCCCCCAACCACGCGAGCCACCGGTTCCCCCTCTCCCTCTCTCGGTTAATCTGTCCCTCTCTCAGATTTCTCTCTCCCTCTCTCGGATTTCTCCCTCTAACTCGCTTTCTATTTGGTTTTCTCTGAGAGGAGGAGCTCGTCGGAGAGCAGAGGAGAGGAGAGGAGGAGGAGCTCGTCGTCGTTGGAGAGGAGAGGAGGAGGAGCTCGTCGTGGTCGGATCGGTTTTAGTTTTAGGTTCATTTTCATTAGTTTGGATCTGTAATGCTTCTGTGATTTTTTTGATCGTATGAATTCTCATTCTGGCGACGGGAACGGTTACTTTTTTCATTCTATGAATTCTCGTTCCGGCTGGCGATTGGAACGGGTGGGGTGCCTGCGAAAGTGGGTGCTTTTTTTTAAAAATCGTGAAAAAGTTTTTAGTGTCGGTTGTGGTGTTGTTGCCCGTTACTGATGTATAACGGTTGCCCGCCAGTGATGCTACCCACATCACTGGCAAGAAGTTACTGACGGGCGACCCGCCCGTTAGTGATGGACTTTTTCGACCGACACTAATAAGCGTTTCTGTAGTAGTGGAGCCGCATAGGCCTTAATCTATTGACGCACCATGAGATCTAATGCACGGAGTGTTCGATCTGGGGCACGTCAGCAACATATGAGTTTCAATAAGAGATGCATCTATGAGATTAAAGTCATGATGTCCTTGTGATTCGGTCACACAAGACACAACTCAGCCATTACCAACCGAAATGACGTGGACCTCATCATAGGTTGTGTCCTAAGACGAGAACGATGAACATTCTAAATACACGGGCATGCTGATAGACGGATCTATGTGTGTGTTGTTGTCAGGAGTTATCTCTCTCGCTAGCTCCGACCAGGACTCTAATGAAGCCACGGAAGAACGATCAAATCCACTTAAGAAATTTTTGTTTTTGGCATACTCTCCTGTTTTTTTAGGAAATATCCTCTCCTGTTAGTTGAAAGTGGATCGGAGTATACTTTTTTTTAACATAATAAAACCCCCTAATAAATATATTCCTAATTAAGTTACATGGGCTGGAACAAGAAAAATAAAGAGGCAGCATAAAACGGGGCCAGTCGAGTTCTTAGGTTCCGCAAAGCCCAACAACAGAGAGGAGAGCTTCCTTTTCGTCTTCCCATCTCGTTCTCGACGGTTGTCTACCATCGAACCCTCTCCGCCGCCACACCCGTTCTTCGTTTCGTCGAAGCTCCAAGGTGACCCAGATCTTTCTCCCCCTCCAATCCATCCACTTTTCTACCCTCTGGAGTTCTCACATCAGTTGATTTACCATCAATTTTCTGGATTTGTTCGTGCAGGGGTTGTTGAGCGAGGAGGAGGAGCGACCTCGGCGAGATGCCGGATCCCAACCTGGACGATCTGGTTACCAAGACGGGCTCACCGACCATGCGTAGGGCTGGAAGCCCCCCGAGCGATGGTAGCAATGATGGAGACAACAGGGGGAGGATGAATGACCATGGGGGCATTGCTGATGATGCCCGGGAGGATGAGTTTGATGAATCGCCGAGTAGGCTTGTCCCTCTCAAGTTCGACGACATCAAGAGTATAACCCTTCGGAGGACAAAGCTGGTGAGATGGTTCATGGAGCCCTTCTTTGAGGACCTGGTATCTGGGTGCTTTGTGCGGATTGGCATTGGGAAGACAAAATCAGGCCCCAAGTACAGGCTATGCACAGTTAGGAACGTGGACGCCAGCGACCCAGATCGGCAATACAAGCTGGGCAGCTACACAACATGCAAGTATCTCAATGCTGTGTGGGATAATGAAGCTAATGCTGCTCGGTGGCAGATGACCCAGGTGTCTGACTCCCCTGTTCTTGAAGAAGAGTTCAAGGAGTGGCTGCAAGACGCTGAAAAGAATGGTGTGCGCATACCAACCCGGCAGCAAGTGCTTGAGAAGAAAGAAGCCATTGAAAAGCAGATGCTGCGTGAGAAGAAATCGGCTGTCAGACGTCCAATGAATGTTGCTGCTGAGAAGACAGGTTATGCGAGGTTGGAGGCTGGAGAGGCTGGTTATGATCCTTGGCAGGAGCTCTATGTCTCCACGAATGGGAAGAAGCGGGAAGCCAGCAGCATCGACCTTGAGGCATCTGGCCACAGCGAGGCAGCATCACGTGCGGTCCGGCCGAGGGAAAGGACCAACTCCAAGGGTGATGCCCAGCGTGACGACTCCAACCTCGCATTCAAAGACACGATCAAGAAGATTCTGGCCTACGAGGAGGCGAGGAGGGAGAAGTTCCAACAAAAGGAGGAACAAATGAACAACTACCTCGCCATCGAGGAGGCCAATGCGGCGGCAAGGATCAAGGAAGCCGAGGCCGCTATGCTCGTCGAGGAGACAAGGATCATGACCGCCGACTTGAGCCTCCTAGACCCAGAGAGGCGATCTTGGTTCGACGCCAGGAGGAAGATGATACAAGACCGAGATGCGCCCTCGCAGGATCGAGATGCAGCCTCGCCATCTAGTTGATCGCCCTCATTTCGTGCCAAATCCGGGATTTTTTTGTTTTAACGAACTATGTTTGTCTGCCGGTTAGGTCTAAACATTCAAATGTTGATTTGCTTGCTAATTTGGCCATGGATTGGCCGCAATTGTTGCCGGTGGGAAAATAATAGGGATCAGCTGCGCACAGGGGTGGCATTTGAATTCGGGTGCCAATTATGGGTCGCCCGAAATGAATAGCAGCGTTGGGGAGGTGGGCGACCCAGACGGACCAAGGCCCGGCACGAACGCGATTTGCGTCCGGCCCGCGACCCAAACGGACCACTTTGGTTTATATTACCTGTTACAATGGACATAAGGGTTCACAAAACGAGAAAATGAAACCCTATTGCCAAATCAATCATGTACACCATCCGATCCATAATAAGTGTCTTAGATTTATTACAAAGTTAGTACAAAGTTGTACTAAGTCTCAGGCAATTGTTACGGATCCGAGGGAGTATTAACTATTGTTTTCAATTTTTAAATCTAGTAAACCAATGCTTAATGACACATGTTGATTTCACACATAAATATCTCTGACTATATTTTATTTATATAACAATAAAAACACGAATAAGGTTTTCATACAAACGATCTTATGAATCGTATAAATATTGATATTTATATTTATCTTTTGTATTTAGTTAGATCTAATGACTCAAACATGAATAGACAACATCAACCCCAAATTATTCAAGCATTAACTACATTTAGCTATTTCCTGTTTTTAAGTATAGCCAACCAATGATTTTAAATAGCCCGTGAAATGCTTGATGACACATTGATTTCTTGGGCAATGCTCGACGACACATTGATTTGATTTCATGAATTAACAAGCTAAGTCACGTGTAGAATTATGAATTCACCCCCCTCATCTTCCACAACCCTATGACGCAATCACTTCGCAGTGTCTCACTTGATATGACATGCTAAGGATATCTCCAATAGCTTATTGGTTAAAATGTCCATGTCATCCACTAACAATAGATGATACTGATAATTCATTGGATTCTATCTTAGGCCCCCCTTCTTTTGGGCTTCTAGGCACCAGGTAGCTGAAGGCCAAAAGAAGGCAAAACTTCTACCCGGCTCTTTCTAGAAGCCTCTCCAAAACGTAGTGCAAATTAGGCCGTGGGGAGAAACTGGTCAGTTTCCTGGACTTCTCTGTGAGCACAAATCCATTTTACCCCCATGGCGAACTGATATTAGACTGAAAATGCCACTGCCGAGTTCCGCCGGAAAAAAAACCTGACCCCCTAGCGCTCGTCCTCCTCTTCCGTGATGCCGCCGCCCCACCTCCTCCCTCGGAACCGCCGGCCGCCACCCTGCAGCTTCCGCATCTCCCTTGCAAACGATGCCCTCTCTTGGCTGGATCTCGTCGCCCCAAGACCAGGAGCTCCTCGCCGGTTCTTCTTGGAGTCCGTCGCCGGCCCTTACTGCCTCGTAGGACTGACCTCGCCGACCCACAAGAAAGGTGAGCAAATCAACCTTTTCTTTGGCTAATGGTTGGTGTGAATGGTGGATGTATGGATAAATGCTGGATTTGCTTGTGTATTGTTTTGCATTTTATGGATTTGCTTGTGTATTGTTTTGCATGTTGCATAAAGAGATTTTGGCTACTGATTTTGGTCATTTTGCTTATTATGCAAATGATATATGAGTAGATTTTGTTGTGGTTGTAAGGCAGCAAGGAATGGAACTAAATGGGAAATGGAAGCTATATGGGATCTTGTAGCTCATAGAGTTTTTCTTGACGTGTGCATCGAAGAAATGAAAACTAATAACCGTCCAACTCTTTGTTTGAATGCCGTTGGGTATGCCAATTTGATATCCAAGTTCAACCAGCGTACGAAGGAAACTATGACCGCAAACAAATGAAAAGTAGATGTGAGACACTAAAAAGGGATTACAATACATGGAAACAATTGACCCAACATGCATCTGGTTTAGGAAGAGATCCCAACACCCATACCATTGCGGCTAGCAACGACCGGTGGGAAAGTGAGATAAATGTATTCTCTTTTTCATCTCATTTCCATTCCTTGTGATTTTTCCAAAACCTATGGAATGTCAAACTGATGTGCTGCTGTTTAGGAATGCTCCACTTCAAGATGAGAAGAAGATGGCCATTACTTTGATAAGCATTGTGTGACAAATGAGCTTGTTAGGGTGCCAACTCGATCAGCTCGTGTTGGACCATCTCAAGATGCAAACGTTGTGACGGGTTGACGGCAACGAGGAATATTGGTTGTGAGAGGAAACAAATAAATTTTGAAGCTGAATTTAAAATATAGTGTTACAAAAACCGGATGCACGATCAAAGATGACACCGAGGCACGATATTTGTTAACGAGATACGGCCGAGCCTACATCCCCGGGGCATGACTACGGATGCATAATACCGCAACACCGGCCACCCTGGGTGCCGCTGGTTCCCCCTGCGAGCCTATTGCTATTATGTTGTCATGATCTCTTTGGGCTACCCCACGGTGCCTTTATATATTAGACCCAGGTTACACGTGTTCGACTCCAACACCTAACCCTCTGCTAATTCCAAGTCCAACCGTAACCCTACTCGTACACATATTCGACATATATCTCAACAAACTTCACCTTGGCGAATATGTCCCTCGCCACCTTGAAGCCGTCATGCACGAACCTCCGTGTACCTTGGACTTGAAACATCAATCATGAGCTCCACTGCTACTTCCTTGACATCACATGACTCCACCTGCAACCGTAGTCCCTTCCTTTTCATTAACAGTCAATGCTCCCGCGAAAAATAAGTTCCTCCACACTCCCGCCTTGTGTTCCTAACTTCCCGGAGTATCCGTTCAACGCCATCACACACCGATCATGAAGTCACCATATTCGACAACACCGATGTATCGTCACCCTGGTTGCTTCTTCCTTGATCTATGTGAAAGTCGAACAACTCACATGTTAGGTGCCACACATAAGAGTTACCCGAATTCATCATCCTCGCTATCGTTGACTGCCCGCATGAAATTTGAAGGAATTTCGCCGTCACCCTTGAGTCACCTTGAGTCAAATTCACGGTTGTCTCATCCTTTTTTCTGGATAGTCTTCTACACACAGCTACAACACTCCGGCTCCTACTGCATACCGTCACCTGCACTTTGCCATGTGCACCGAACGTCACAGAATATACGGCCATGTGCTCTCTAAGCCTTTGACAATCCGGACTTTCCAAACACACTTTCTCAGATTCCCCATGGCTGACTCTTGTCCATCACTTCAGACCGTCCTGATAGACCCAATCACCAACTTGAACCTGGTACTCGCCAACACTGCTTCAGCACCCCTGCACACATGTCAAACCACTGTTTGACCGCATATGCCCTGGTCTGTTGCTGTGTCCCGTGTTTAGCGCACACCTCGCCGCTATTACCGCGTCGAGCATCCGCAATCTTGGCCAAGATCTACCGCGTAGCTAACCCACACCATCTCGGACCCCACTGCAGATCCATCAGTCATACCCGACCGATGCCGAGTTCCACGCCTCCTTCCAGGCCCTGAGCTCTAGCCTGGATCCACGTGCCTCTCGCCTTCCCTGCTGATATAAGCTTCGACTCTTCGCGACCTTACATCGTAGCCTCCCCATCAGCCCGAGTGGAATCTTTCGTCGGATCCTTTCTCCCCTTCAACATGACTCCTTGGTATATGATCAGTCCACCCTGCGCCTTGCCGACTTCAAGTTCCCGTGTGTACACCTTCTTGAATCAACCCGCACACTACATGTCGAAGCACGCACCCCTCAGGCATGCGCCACGTGTTGCCATGCCACAGAATTCGGAGACCATCAGCCCTCACGTCCTACGTCATTGTCGCCGATCTTCACCGTCTTCTGTTTCGACCGACATCCCCGTCGATCCGTCAGATTGTCGTCTGACCCTAGCCGAACTTGTCCGACTGCAACCGTGCTCCACCTTGCGTCTGCCATCCTAATACCAAGTGTATGGCTCGATGCCTTGTAGATACACGATCCTCACGACTCGCTCCAGGCTACTCCAAGCTTTATGCGCGTGTCGTCTCTCGTCGCCTGAAGCCATGCTGCACGCACCCAACGTCCTGCCAAAGCTCCTGACAAATCAACACTAGCCTGCTCTCCAGAAAAAGTCCTGAGATCCCTTCACCTCCGTAGTCCTTTTTTTTCTTCCTGCGAAACACCACGCTCGAAAAAAATATGATCTGTGCAACGAATGAACTTGACCTCTGTCTCTAGCCTGCAGCTGGCTCTCCGTGGTCTGTACCTTGCTTTGCCCAACGCTTGCTTAGCAGCTCCGTGGATTACTTATCTGAGTCATCCTGCACTTCCTTTTTCGTGTCCTACTCGGGCTCCGGTCTGCCCCTGTTGCACCGCAATTGGCAGAAAAAAATAAAACCGTCGACCACGAGCGCCTGCACCTAGCACAAGTCGGCCTGGAATCCGTCCTCAGCCCAGCACCGAAGCTCCTGTCGGCCTCTGCCCGTGCAACACACGCGCCTGACCGGACGCTGCACCTAGCCTCCTTGTCCTCTCCCTGTTGGAATCGGACCCGATGCCAGCTGCAAATCTCCTGGCCAAGCACGGCACGCCCTGCTGCCTTCTGCGCTTACAAGTCCGTCGGCCAGCTGAGTGCCTCAGCACCTCCGCCAAACGCGCATACACAGCCTTACAGCCAGCTGAAACACCTGCCACAAGCTAGCACCGTACCTTCTCTTCTGAAACTAGAATCCGAGCCGAAGTCCAGCGGGAAAATTTCCTGGCCAAGCTGAACACATCACGTAGCCTCCCATTTCCCTAATTGGAACTCGTCAGCTACACGTGATGGCCTGCAGCAGCCCTCTTCTTTTCTTTTCTTTTTCTTCCTTTGGGTTCCGAGTAGTACTGCTGGCCCTGCTTACGTGCTTGCGATTCTTTTTTCTCTGCCGCGTTTGCTCTTTGTTTTGCCGTCCTAGGACCTTGACTCAGACTTCCAATCCATCTGTCGCAGCCTCGTCCAACGAGTTAATTCCGGTGTCTGTCACCTGCTGCGGACGTCGGCATTTTGTAACAGTCGCATCCTTGTGCAAATTATATGCACAAATCTGTGTTGCACCCTGGTCAATTGCATCGTCGACATAACTCGTCCACCGTGCCACAATGCCGTCCTGTGCTACACCGATCAACCGCTATATACCGCGATGCATCCTGCCCCGATCTATCCGGTCGCACTTGCGTCTGGTCGTCGGTCTGATTGCAAACCAAAGCCGTCGTTCGATCTGCGACGTCTTCCCGGCCACTGTGTCGGCCCGATCACCACGCCTGGTCGATCCTTGCCAACTGCAGCCCATCGAACGGTTTAGGCCGCCTGAAGTGTCCGACTCCACCGATCGGAGTTCCGATCACCGCCATGCTCCACGTTGCGCCGAATCGGAGGTTCCTGGCACCCGTCGATCATGATCCTCGCACCTCCAACAAGATGTTCCGCATCCTCCAACCTTGCTGCTGATACCACTTGGTACAAAATCCGGATGCACGATCAAAGATGACACCGAGGCACGATATTTGTTAATGAGGTTCGGCAGAAGCCTACATCTCCGGGGCATGACTACGGGCGCTCCTCCCCCCATAATACCGCAATACCGGCCACCCTGGGTGCCGGTTCCCACTGCGAGCCCATTGCTATTATGTTGTCATGATCTCTTTGGGATATCCCGCGGTGCCTTTATATATTAGGCCAGGGTTACACGTGTTCGACTCCAACACCTAACCCTCCGCTAATTCCAAGTCCAACTATAACCCTACCCGTACACATATTCGACACATATCTCAACATATAGCAATAATGTTTTCGTAATCCTTACTTTCATGTTAAATGGGCTGGACTAGGAAAAAAGAGAGGCAGCATAAAACGGACGGCCCAGCATAGCCGTCGATTTCTTAGGTTCTGCAAAGCCCAACAACAGAGAGCAGATCTTCCTTTTCGTCTTCCCATCTCGTTGTCGACGGTGTCATCGAACCCTCTCCGCCGCCACACCTGTTCTTCCTTCCATCGAAGCTCCAAGGTGACTCAGATCTTTCTTCCTCGTCCAATCCATCCACTCTGCTACCCTCTGGAGTTCTCAATCAGTTGATTTACCATAAATTTTCTGGATTTGTTCGTGCAGGGGTTGTTGAGCGAGGAGGAGGAGGAGCGACCTCGGCGAGATGCCGGATCCTAACCTGGACGATCTGCTCCTGCAGGCCGCGGGGCGGACCGTGGGCAAGGGAAGCCAGTCCCGGCCGTCGAACCAGCGCTGGCAGCAGCGCGGGCGCCGCGCGGGGGGCCCCTACTCCGGCGGGAGCGGCTCCGACGACGGCGACTCCGACTCGGACGCCGCGCCGAGCTACCCGAGGAAGAGGCAACCGTCGGGGTCGCAGGTGCCGCTCAAAAAGCGCCACCAGACGGAGAAGGGCGGCGGCGGCGGAGGGTACGACGACGACGGCGACCTCGATGACGAGGCGAGGCGGTGCGGGGGTGAGGACTCCGACAGCGCGCCGTCCGTCGGGAGCGACCTGTACAAGGACGAGGACGACAAGGAGCAGCTGGAGAACATGACTGAGCTGCAGAGGGAGATGATCCTGGCCGAGCGGAGCACCAGGATCGACGAATACAAGCTCAAGAAGAAGCTGGCGCGGACTGCCACCACCTCCAAGACGGAGGCACGCAAGGACAGCCCTCCCCCGCCGCTCAGCAGGTCGCGGTCCTCCACCAGGACCGACAGGTCCGCCACCAAGAGCGCCCTTGACGAGCTTCGGGCCAAGCGGATGAGGCAGCAGGATCCGGAGGGGTACCGCAACAGGTTCAAGGATTTGGTTACCAAGACCGGCTCACCAACCAGGCGTAGAGCTGGAAGCCCCCCGAGTGATGGTAGCAATGATGGAGACAATAGAGGGAGGATGAATGACCATGGGGGTATTGCTGATGATGCCCGGGAGGATGAGTTTGATGAATCGCCGAGTAGGCTCGTCCCTCTCAAGTTCGATGACGTCAAGAGTATAACCCTTAGGAGGACAAAGCTGGTGAAATGGTTCATGGAGCCCTTCTTTGAGGACCTCGTATCTGGGTGCTTTGTGCGGATTGGGATTGGGAAGACAAAATCAGGCCCCAAGTACAGGCTGTGCATCGTTAGGAATGTGGACGCCAGCGACCCAGATAGGCAATACAAGCTGGATAGCTACACAACATGCAAGTATCTCAATGTTGTATGGGATAATGAAGCTAATGCTGCTCGGTGGCAGATGACTCAGGTGTCTGACTCCCCTGTTCTTGAAGAAGAGTTCAAGGAGTGGCTGCAAGAGGCTGAAAAGAATGGTGTGCGCATACCAACCCGGCAGGAAGTGCTTGAGAAAAAAGAGGCCATTCAAAAGGCATATACATTTGTGTATTCAGCGGCTACTGTAAAGCAGATGCTGCGTGAGAAGAAATCAGCTGTGAGACGTCCAATGAATGTTGCTGCTGAGAAGGATAGGCTGAGGGATCAGTTGGAGATGGCCCTGGTTCGGAGGGATGAAGTAGAAGCAGAAAGGATCCGTGCAAGGCTGAATCAGCTGCAGAAGATTGCTCAACCAATGTCAAACAATGAGAAGGCAGCAAAGTTGGAGGAGATGAACAGGAAGAATCGTGCTGAGAACTTCAAGACTGCATCAGAAATGAAGGCTGTCAATACAAGTCTGAAGGCTGGAGAGGCTGGTTATGATCCTTTTTCAAGGAGGTGGACAAGATCGAGAAACTATTATGCGGCAAAGCCCGAAGGAGAAGCAGAAGGAGATAATGCTGAAGCTGCCAATGGAAATGGTGATAGTGCAATTGCTAGCACCAAAGATGTGAAGGGCGCTGTGCAAGTTGGATCGACAGTCACAGCTTCAGCTCTAGTTGCAGCAGCTGAAGCTGGGAAACTAGTTGATACCAATGCACCTTTGGATCTCGGGACAGAAACAAATTCACTCCATAATTTTGAGCTTCCCATATCATTATCTGTTCTGGAAGAGTATGGCGGGCCCAAAGGTCTGTTCGAAGGCTACATGGCAAGGAAGCAGAAGATAGAAGCAACGATGGGGTACAAGATCCCTGACAACGACGGAAGGAGGCATGCTTTAACTCTATCGGTGAGCGACTACAAAAGGCGACGGGGTCTCCTCTAAAGGATATGCTGCTCGATTCATCTATCTGTCCTCTCGGAAGCAAAACTTGTGCATCGCTGTGAAAGCGTATGAACCATTGGCCGTTTAGCCTTACTTTCTCAGAACTAATACGGGAGACAAGCACATTGCACATTATTTTCATTAATATATAAACCTGTTTGACTGATCATATTTTCTTGGGGAGTGACCTTTTATGTTATGTTCTTGAGGGTAATGACATTTCATGTTTATATTTGGGTAGTGTATCAGTTCTTCAAATTTTACTTTTTGATGCTCTTGAATTAAAACAGGGAATAGTGTCATGTGGAAGTGTTCTGTTTCTGTGTATTTGCCATCTTCCTCTTCTGGGAGAATATATAAGTGTTTGTTAGTCTGCAAGTTGTGGTACATTAGTTCCAATGCTGTTTTTTTAATGTACTTCTGAGCTGGTGTTGATGATATTCTTGCTTGGTGTTGTGCTTCCTGTAAGGCTCAAAGCAATTGTAACTCCCAGAGATATTGAGATTTCTATAGACGTGCAATGACTTCCTTTTAGATTTTTGGTCTTTTTCGAAGTAAACATTGTACTTCCTCCGTCCAACAAAAGATATCTCAAGTTTATCAAGATTAGGATGTATTTAGACATAACTTAGTGTATAGATGCATTCAAATTTGGTCAAAGTGTCGAGACATCCTTTGTTGGACGAAGGAACTAACAAATTTCATCTTCAATTTCACAGTTACAATACCTCTGAATCTGTAACAAATTTCATCTTCAATTTCACAGTTACAACACCTCTGAATCTCTGATTCAGCGTTGCCACGTTGAGCGCGTTCTTTTTACAGGACGGAAGATAGTGGCGGATTCTTCTTGTCACGCTACAACATTTTACTAGACATTGCTGATTCTTCTTGTCACGCTACAAAGTTTACTGGACATTGCTGCCTCATTTACACTGGAAGCACATCAAATTCTGTAAAACACTAAGTATCAAATCCAAAGTTTCATAAGTTGGATTCCTCACAAACGGAATGTAGAAAAATGCTTCCCCAGGTTCCGGGCACAGGGTCATTATTGCCTTTTCACTTTGCACGCATGGTCAGGAGTCAGGACTAACATGGTAGCCTTTATTCATATCAGATTAAGCTGTTTATGCTATGTTTCTCCATTTTCCATTATTACAAAGCTTCAGTGTCAAAAGATCGAATACACGGTTAGCACTTGAACCGGCATCAGTCGTTCTTCGCTTTCATGAACTTCTTGATGATGCCCATCATCTCACTTCCAGGGAATCGCCCAAGGCAGCCCCTTGCAGCAGCGATCTCGGTGTACTCATACACAGTGTCACCGCTAAAAGCTTTACAGTGATCATGCTTACGTTCTGCTAATTCTGTATTATCAGTTAAGTCTTCTCCAGATTTAACCGAAGGGAGCGGGAAATCGTCTAGTGGGGTACTCATCACATTGTCCTCCCCAAAGGCTCCCACAAAATCTCTCAGTCGGCATATCGCAAACGGGACAGGTTCGAAGCTATGGTCCCCATACTCAACAGGTGTAGAGTGATCTCCAGTGACACAGATGAAGTACTGGTAGTGCCCCGACTTCTCTGCTTCCCACAGGAGCCTTGCAAGCTGGCCAATAGCCTGGTCGACAGCTTCCAGACCTCGTACCTTTAACTTGACAGCCTTGTCATGGCCAGCATCGTCAATAGCCTGCATTAAAATTGTAATCAGAACTATCAGCATCACATGTTCAATGCCAGTTTAAAGAGAGCCTGGGTTGTATTTTAACCTTGATGTGTAAGAACCCGAAGTCATATCCATTTTCCCTTCCGGCCTTATATTCATCCTCCCCAGGTACAAAAACACGAGGTGGTGTCTCCAGCGGGGCAGAGAGTGCCTTGGCTATAGCTTTAGCTTTGGAAGTTAACAGAGTTCGATAATCTCCAGTTGCTCCAGGTGCTTCAAGGATATCAATGCCCAACGACAGCCCCAGCCCGGCTATGATCTTGGTCGGAGCTACCATGCATGGAGCAAGTCCATGCTTGGTTTCGAAGGCAGGTACCTAGTGTAGCCACATGGCACTTCATTATCAAGGAAGTTGCAGTAGGGACAAAACTTGTTGGAGCTTAAACATGGATTCTTGTGATTTATTAGATCCGAACCTCTTATGCTTGCAGGAAGTAACTTTCATACAGAATTGGGGAGCCAATGCAGAATTGCAGATATTGACCAAAAGTACATTCCTAGTATATATACAAGATTCTAAATTGATGCTTACAAATATATATAACTGCAATGTCTTGCTTCAAGGCCATCAGTGCACTAAGGTCTAACTAGGGTTGATAACCCCAGAAGTATAAGTTCTGTATAAAAATCGAACATAGCAAGATGGTCTAAGCTTAAGTTCCTAAAATTCCAAAAAAAGGAACTTGAGAATCAGATCTGGATTATGCCCATCTTCATGGCATTGGAAACCACAATACATGTAAGCAAGAACACTGTACACATTTCTCCGGACCTATCTCTCATATTGATATTGCAGTCTCCAGAGAGTTGCAAAAATGAACAATTAGTGAACATAAGAGACTAATATTGGGTCCACTAACCTCAATCCGGATACCACAGCCTCGCAATAGCACAACATTGGCAATGTTCTTCCCCTCGGCTGCACGCTTCGCGTTGATGGGTTGAGAAACCAATATACGTGTGATCTCCTTAGAGAGCTCATTGACCACAGCTGCAGTGTTTTTAGCTTCTTCTGAATCATCCAAAGGTTCAGCCTTTAGATGCAAGCGGTTGTCCTTCAGTGGATCGGTCCCAGAAATGTTCCCACTCAGCCTTGGTCCTTTCACAACCACACCACATCTGTGCTCAGTGGCGTACCTGCAGAGAAGAGGCGTCAATCACAGTATACTCAGTGGCGTACCATGGTAATAATCCGAAACAATAAGAACGCATCAATATGCAGTCTGAATAGGTGATGCACCTGACTCTCACTTCATATTCAGGAAACGATGGGAGCTTCATCCCATCTAATGCAGCACACAGGATTGGGCCTTCCTCCTCAAAATGCCTATCTGCCCTTCTGCTGACAATGACCCCCGTGCTCTCATCCAATGTAGCAAAGTTCGACTGCGTGCGATTTGTGCACATAATTCAGCAAAGAGAAACAGTTCATATCATCAATTCATACATACTGTTTACTGCAAGATCTAATGACCTACAGGCTATTATTAACAAAGAGAAATATGGGTGTAAGATCTAATGAAAAAGGTCTCCAACTTCATAAAGCAGGTACAAGATCATTCCATGATCTGAGCCATTAGCAACTACTCCGTACTAACCAGCTAGGAATACTCTATGACATAAACTAACTAATGAGTCCCGCGCAAAAAAAAAAAAAAAACTAACTAATGAAAAACACAGAAGCACAAAGGAGATACTTCAAAAATAATTTTAAGGCTGATCTGCTACTGAAAGAAGCAAGAACTGCATTGAAGCGTCGCTAGAACCCGGACCTTGAAGGCGATGTCGCCGGGGGCCATGGCGAGGCCGGCGCCCATGGACTCGAACGCGCCGCGGCCGCGGTAGTAGACGCGGGGGTCGTACCCGAGGAGGGAGAGGTGCGCCGTGTCGCTGCCGCAGGCGAGCCCTGGCTCCACGGGGTCCATGAGCCCGGCCACCCCCGCCGACGCCACCGCGTCCAGCCGCGGCGCCGCCGCCGCCTCCAGCGGCGTCCGCCCCCCAATCGACGGGATGGTCACGTCCCCGATCCCGTCCACCAGCACGAACGCCACCCTGCTCGCCCCCGCTGCCGCCGACATCGCCGCCGCCGCAAAGGTGCCTTCCCTCTTCTATTCTCTTTTGCTTTCCCCTTCTCTCCTTTGCTGCTGCTCTGCGGCGAGCAGCTTAGCGACGACCGACGAGAGCGAAGCCTGGTTGGGTCGGACCAGGTTCGGGTCGGTTCAGTTCGGTCGGACCCGGACCAGGGTCCGACCGTCCCGGTCGGTTCGCTCGATCCAAGGGCCGACCGAGCCCGAGCGCCTCCGCCCCAAATCTGCAAACGCTTGGCGCTCGCTTCGCCTCCGGCTCCTCCCAACCCCCGCTCGCCGCCGGCGATCGCCGTGGATCCTGCGCCGAGCGCCGGAGATCTCCCCACGCCGCCGTACCGCTACTCCTCCCGCGTCTCCCTGTGCCTCTGGCCCGCTCTGTTCTGGCTCCTCTGCTCGCGGAATTTCGCATGTGACGAGTGGGGTCGCGCGGGGGAGGAGGTGCCGCCGGCGAAGGAGCCTGCAGCGGCGGCGGCCCACCTGTTGGCACGGAGATTTTTCGCTCCTGATTTTTTTTGTGGGCATTTTTCGAGGGCTCGGCGTCCTCCAGGAGCTCGGCTGTGCAGGTGAGACGCCTGTAAATTCGAAAGGAAATTTCCTGTGGGGGAGGATTTTACCGAATCAATTCGTGAAGTTTTAGTTGTGACTCGAATCTCAAATTTTGTCTGTTGTAGTGAAAGCGCTGACTTGTGAACTATTTCGGAAATTTGATCTCAGATTTTCAAATGCATTTGTGGTGTAGTGGAGAGATCATAATAGCTGCGTGTATAGTCAGAGTGTCACATTGTATTGGGCGCTTTACCTGTTAGTTCTGCACTTATTGCTGTTTGAAACGAAATATTTAAGGGTACTCTGATCTGATTATCTGAATTTAGGAGAGGACATAATGGTGGGGAGAACAAACTTGGAGTGGCCGAATGGGGGCACATTTTATGTCTTATTTTTGTTAAATTTGCCGCAATGTGAGCTACTGGAACTTATGAGATACGGTAACAAACGCTCGTGGGTTCTTTTTCACAGTTTCAGTCTGAATTCTCAGGGAGTGTGATAAGATTGAAGCCACACATCAAAATGGAACTTATGTAAACACTGGCTGGCAAATCCTCCAAGAGGAGAAGTCTTGCCAAAGTTTTATGAGTGACCTTAGAGTTAATAGTACGAGATGCATAGTGGAATGTTGCAAATTGCAAATCCCATGGTGGTACTTAGAGACCTGGAGTTTGAATTGTAAGCATGCGCACGTGGTTATTTATTTATTTTGGTTTCAGTTTCATATTTAGGATTACAATTAAAAAAAATATTAGCATATGATTGACCAGTTGAATTGTGGACATCAGCTAAATGAGAGCAGGTGTATAATCAAACTGCATATTTGGATTAGCTAATGCATCAAAAGCTTTCTTTTAACATGATATCACCCATTGCCAAATTCCAAACTGAGATGTTTGAATCAAATATTAACTTTAACTGATATCCTGTACGTTTGGCTGCAATGTAGGTTGCTGTTCCAAAATGGTTTGCATGTCTGGACATTTTAAAATGGCTTCTGTGTTGAAGCTTGTAATGATGGAAAATCATACTATGCCAGGTAAACGATAACAAATGTATTAGCTGCTTACCCTGAGCTTTCATTTAGTTTATTCATAAGATTTAGTTAGAGGATCCTTGAAACCTATATCCACAAGAGTAAGACCAACAATATGGATTTATAAAGTTGGTGATGCACTATCTAAGTCATGTTGCATTTTAAAGTATCTAAGTCATGTTGCATTTAAAGCTATTTTCTTAGTTCCAATACTATTGATTTATTTATCTATGTAATATGGACATTGACATGACATTAATAGTTCAATATCATTTTCATGTTAATAAATACCTATAACTTGTGTAACTACTGTGTTACATTATCTCAGTTTAAAGGTAGTGTATTTACTTCAGACACTCCCATCATCTGGGCAGTTGAAATGCCACTTTTTTATATCAGATTTGGACAACTAATTTCTGATTGTTTGTCTTCCATTTCCTGGAATTTTTACCCATAGCTCTTTTGAGGGAATAAAATGAAACTTCTTTGTTGGTAAAAAGTATAACATTTGTAACATCTGGGTATTTGAGAATGCAAATAACATCCAGCCCCTCCCCTGTCTTTTTGCCAGATGAGGCAATCAATGAGAAGAGTTCTTCACATATCCTACAAAAGCAACTTCTTGGTGCACATGAACCAAATTTACTTGATGAAGATGGTATGTTCTTCCTCTTTCTGGAACCTACAGATCACAATCACTTTCTGTAGGACTTCAGAAGTGCTCATTACCAAATCATATAATATATGTGGAAAATCATATTTACAACACAAACGTACTCATTACCATATTTATTTTAGCTAGAAAGCTAACATGCATTAAATCATGAGCTGTAAACCAGAATTTACGAGGTAGTTAGTAGGCAGTTTTTATTTATTTTTATACATGCAATTAAATTGACAATTGTTATAGGAGAGATTAGGGGGCAAGGTTCCAACTAAAATTCTCCACGATTAAATCTCAAGATTAAAATCATAAATATTATGAGTGGCAAGGATTGTGCAGATCAAACCCTAACTCGTGCTTTTGATATTGGTATAGGTATATAGATGTTTACTTTGTAACAGACAGTGCTATTATTTCATAGTTACCATTGTAAAGTTTACCAGATGATGCCACCATTTATCATTTAGCTATGTGCAGATATGCATATATTTGGATCAAAACCTATGGCGGACCCACTCGAGCTGGTAACTTTTGATGAACCTACATTGTATGATTCTCCCTTTCTGCCGCTTCCAATTTGAGCTGACATCTTATATTGAAGGTCCACTGTAATACATGCACGAAGCCAATTAAGGCCAGCGAGTATGCACCTCATGCAGGTATTATACTACACGTTACAGTAAACATTATCTTTGTGTAAGCTCGATCTGAATTAATTCTGATGTGCTTGAAACATCGACACAATCATAATTTAACATGAATCCAGGTTAGTCAATACATAAACTACATAATTCGCAATGTGAATGCAAAAGGCCTGGCCCAAGATGTTACCTTTTCATTGTTTGACTTCATCAATGAGTATTTGAGTACTGGCACAAAATTATTGAAGGCATATTATTCATTTATTGGAAGATGCCTTACCTGCATGACAGTGTATCTTGTTCTTAGAGCAGGAGTGACAGAGTGTGTTTGCTATTTGGTACATTTGCCACATTACCATTTCATTATTGATTGCACAACTCGCCGATAGTCTTAATCAACATTCTATTGTATTCTGAAGTCACTCATTTGTTTTCTTAACATGGAGCTATATTCGTGTTATGTGTGCTATTACTAGATTACTTCAAATCGGACATGCAGCTATATACTAAAATTTAAATCTTTAACGGGGTTTTTTGCCTATTTTTTGTTCGAACTCCTTATTACTCATTTGATGGGTGTGATTTGCAATCAGTTACAATTTCCTTCTTCATTCCTTAAGAGGGGAGTCCATGGAGTAGATCTCGAACTTCATACACATTTATTTTGACTTCTGCAGAGCGATGTAGCTCAGGAAAAGTAAACCCAAACGTTTCAATGGGTGTATATGATGATGCCGATCCTAAGAATCCTCCAAAGAAGGGCAGAAAAATAAAGCTGTCAAGCAATGGAAGTATCCCTATTAATAGTTTATGGAAAACAGCTTGATATTCTTGTTTATTTACTTCAAATATTGATATAGTGCATGATACTAGATGCATTCTCTACATGGGATGTTTTTCCTTTATATCCATTCCTTTAACTAGATTCCTGTTGAAAGTTTTGCTGCCTTGACCTCTGATAGATCAAAAAGAACACACAAAAGTGGAAGCGAAGTCTCAATCTCAAAACAGGAACACCGTCAACGATTTTGAGCTGAACAACGGAAATGCGACCAAACCTTTAGATTGCACTGCTGATCCAAGTAAGTGACACTCCTTTGTAATTCAATGTTACTACAAATCTGACGTGTCATTTATTATGTTTTCTTTGTTGTTAATTACTTTATGAAACATTTGTAAGTTGTATGTAATCCTTTAATGATGTATTAGTATTGCCACTACCAACAACATGTTTAGTTAGCACTAGTTTGTGCTCCTAATGGTACAAGTTACTTGGCCTGTTTTTGTATACATTTGCGATACGACAATCTAAGTCTAGAGAAGTGGATAGTACAGAGGTGGCTGAAATGGTTGACTACTGCATCTGTTTCAGTGAAAACATATAAGTCGCGGCTTCACTGCCAGGATAGATGTTTCAATTGGTAGCCATATGATGATTGTGGGACCAACTTTTTGTTGTTTTTTAGTCATGCTATGGCTTATTTTATTCTTTTTATTTATATAGGGCTGAAAATATTTGCTGATAATGCAGCTTCTACCAATGCACCTGAAAGTTGCTTTAGAGGTACAAAGTCTATGCTTCCCCCTAATGAGTTCTGGTTTTGTGTTGCTTATGTTTTCACATGCACAGGCTTGTAGGTGTGCTAATGGATATTCTTTTGTGGCAAAATTTCCTGTTAAACACTGACTTGGTTGGAGTTTACAGAAACCACAATTTAAAAGTTGATATTTCTCTGATTGACACTACAATTGTGGTCATTTCCTGGAACAAATCGAACCATTTAAAATATTATATTTTGAAGGCGCGTGTACGGTTCTATATGCCATTCCAGAGGGATAAAATAAGTGGGAGATACTAGAGAAGATACATAATTGGTGAAGACAGATAAGCTCGTCTGACTTCCAAGTGCAAACAAGACTTCTCGTCCCACTTCTCTATCCTAAATTGAAAATAATAATATTTTGATAACTCCGGTGTGTTTTGGAAAATGAGATGATTTTACAGGGTCCATCAGCAAATTGTTGATTTTGTGCTGTCTCAGCAAATGCCAATGCAGTGTAGTGTCTGAGCGAATTCTGCATATATTTTTCTTCTGGGGTTCAAGCTAAGAAATGCAGCAGCATGTTTCTTAGTTGTAATCAGACATAGTTTAATCATCTCTATCTGAGCTCCTACACTGATGCGCATCCCACAGCTTTTTCCTTGTGGCGTTTTGAGTTTCAAATTTTGTTCTTGGGGTACTTTACAAATATAGAGCATACTTAAGGATTTCGGATTGTATGTGATCAATTCTGCTTTGATCATCACATGAAGTTATGTTTAATATTTTTTCCAGTAGTATTTTGTCGATCCTGGAAATCTTCAAATTGTTAGAAAGGTGCGCATTACAAAATATACTTGAAATATGTGAGACTTCCATGGGAAATCAAGAGTAGTTGGCCTGTCACCTCCACAACTTGTACATGCTAAACAAGTTGACAAAATATTCATGGAAAACCTAGGATTCGGATACAGTACAGTTTCTTGTTCTGGTTCTATAATATTTCACATTGGTTCGGGTGTAAAACTTGCAACATTGGCGAGTTGATGGCACCAATAACCTGGCCAATGCGAAGCTTAAGGCTAACATTTCCACTCAGTTTGTACATATTAAAATGTTTGAATTGTGCTTTTCTAAAAGGAGAGCCTGCTCTCACAATTCCCTCTTCATCCACCGAAACAACCGAAAGTTGACTGCATATTTTTATAGAGTAGTGATTGAATGTCTGATCTTCAGCAATGTCGGTGTACTTCCATTTTTTCCAAATCCTTTCCTCCTTTCATCATAGTATTTTCATTTTTCTTTTTACTGTTAGTTCTTATCAGATGGTAATTTGATTTCCTCATTTAATTTGTATCAGATGTGCCAGCTCCCCTAGCAACAAAAATATATCATTCACAGGGCAACTATCGGCTTCGGTTGGAGCTTGGACAGCTTTACCGTGAATCATGTGCAGAGCAGTCACACAGCTACGCAACTAATACAACTATAAACTCGTCACAGGATAATGGGTTGAAATTATGTGATAGTTCAGCATTACATGGCGCTCAGAAGAGCCTTGTTCCTCAAATAAAGGTTTGATGCCCCCTCCTTGTGAGCATTGGTACGATATCTTAACCTTCTCTTACTGAATGAAGCATATTCCTGTAATGCTTCTCAGTATCTGGATCAGCTACCTGCAAGCACATCAGAATTGTGCTCAGGAGTCTCTCAGCAACTATTAGCAAGTGGGCCAAACCGTCTACAGGCAACCAAATCTCAGAGAGCTGACACTCAAGTATCTGCAGTTAGAAATGAATTGGCAAGAGGCAGAGGCAACAAGGCGGCAGCTCCGTCTTCAAAAAGCACAGGTTGGAATCAGGTGTTTCACTCCTTTCTTTTTCCCTTAAAAACAATTCTTCTCTATATTATGGTGCTGAACGAGTAATTAATTTGCTCCTTGCTATTCTGTTGTACATCTTTTGTTTATGCTGAAATGAATATATGAAGAGGTATTTAGGGGAGAGATGAACATCATATAATTCGTCATCCAAATTTACATGGGGATAATTTCAGGCATTAGTTTTGGTACAGTTCTTCAACAACTAAAGCAATTAAACTACAGTTCTTCAATAATTTAGGCCTTAAAGAAAGCACTAAAGTACTCCCTCGGATACTAAATTCTTGTCGTGGTTTAGTTCAAATTTGTGCTTCAGTTCTGATCTAAACTGAGAGCAATTCATCTTTAGTCTTCGTCACTGCAAGTCTGCAAGAATGTGTGATTTAATTTTACTGGAACGCTTTTGCACCTGTACCTTGTGTGATGACCGTGGAGAAGCAAAAGGTGTTCTTGTATAATCTAACTTCTTGGTATCTCTTTTCTAGGCAAAAAGAAGACTCAAAAGCAGGCTCAGCAGCAACCTGCGATTAAGTCCTCAGTAGAGTAGCCCATTGATTGGTATTTGCTTGGACATTATTTTCCAGTAATTGGACAGGTTACACAGTTTGCTAACCTTAGATCCATTTAGCAGGTAGTTCATTGGTATAGCGGCTCCATCAGTAAAAAGTAGTATTTAATTTGTTCTTCCGACATGAAATTCGTTCTAGCCAGGATAATTTTTCAACCGAACGATCTGAATACAAGGTCATTTTGGTAAGTATGGATCTCTGGGAATCAGGCTAAACAAGTTGACAAATGACAAGTATCCTTGCATGTATATATCTCTTGATTTGATCTCATCTGTTTTTTCAGGCCCGTTGACTCTTGGTACAAGCTAACAACCCCCTTGTTGTTCTGCATCTGGTGATGGAACTTCATGTAGATATCGCACCTGCAAAGTCTTATCTATGTGCTCCCCTTATTATAAATGTAATGATAAATATTTCCAAGAACAGTGCTCCCTTATTCTAAATGCAATGATAAATATTTTCCAGAACAGCAGAAGCAAGTTCCTTCTAGTGAAATTAGCATCTGTTGTTGACATTACTCGTGTTTTGTGCTAAAAAAAGGGGTGTTTATATGTCGCCCAGGTTTTGCATGTAATAGGACAGTAGAGTACCTGGTTAGGCGAACGCGTCGTATCACGTCCTCTGTGTCTTTCCGTTTCTTTCTCTCCTCGATGGCTAGTTGAGACACGGGCTGTCACAAGAACTACAAAAAGTAACAAAACTGTGGAAGAACAAACAAAACTATGGATTCAATGACTGGATAATATCATATATCCATTTTTATCCTAATTTGCAAACAGATGTGGCGGCCAACTCGTCTTCCTCAAGACCGTTCAAATTATAGGAAGCTCTTGAATTTGGAGTTTCAATTTTCACCATCAGTTAGACAAAGTAAGAAATATTTTGAATTCAATGGTATAATTTTTGTGACACATAACCTACATTTTGTTGGTCAAAGTGAATAACTGATGGTCAAATTTTAAGCTTGAAATGCATGGGTGTCTTATAATTTCGAACTGCTCTTAGTTTTAACCACTTTCTGTTTTGTTACTGGTTTTCCTTCTTTCCCTCATTTTGGTCTATGCACTCGTCCATAGATGTATTCCTATTCCATGTATCTTTGCTCCTAGCCACCACATATTAGAGAAAAGTATTATTTTTTCTCCTCAATTGGCAGCAAAGTATCGAAACTGTCCACTCGACTCGAAATCATACATACTTGGTCCCTCAATTCGAAATGGTGTGTGCTTAGTCTCTCAATTGGCAAAACCGGATATTTTTTGTCCCTCTCTCAAATTTGAATGGTTTTGACTCGAGATGCCCCCTGGATTTTCTGCAAAGGATGCCTCAATGGTGTCCAGTTCCTCTCAGAAATGGTCCATGAACACAAAATTGTATACACTTGGTCTCTTAGCTATGCATCGTGGCATCCGACGTGAAAAATTCTAAGGAAAAAAATACACCACATGGAGTAAAAAACAGTCAAAACCGCCCAAAACCGAGAGAGGGACTAAAACTATTTGGTTTTGCCATTTCAGGGATTAAATTTATACGATTTTGAGTTGAGGTACCATTTCTAGACTTTGATGCTAATTGAAGGACCAAAAATATACTTCTCTCCACATATTATTATTGAGTCTCTAGTCTCGACGCTGATTTTTTTTTTTGAAAATGAAAGTTTTATGGATCTCAACGCTAGCTATACAACCATTAGAGTAGTGACATCATTGAAACAAAAGTAATTAAAACAACCACCCAACCATGTTAGGTTCTTCAGATCGTTCCAAAGGTTCGGCAACGGAAACTGTGGCTCCAGGACACTGGTCATTAGGAGCACGTGCATGAAGACTTCCTCGTTGTCATCGACAAGATCATCGGCTTGTTCAGGCGGCGGTAATAGTCATCCAATGGTGCAGTGATCTTGATGTAATTTTTATTATCTTTTGAGATGTTGTACTTATGGTGAACCTTTATACTAACAGATTTGTGTCCGTTTCGACCATTTCACAAAGATTTTTTTTTCTAAAAGATCCAATCAACCCACCACAGAATTAAAGCAAAGGATTAGGGTTTAGAATTTGCATGCGAGAAGAAATATTTCATTAATTATAACATCATATCTGCGTAGCCACATCGACAAGCAAAGTGATGTGCGATGCTCCCACAAATATTAGCGCTCTCATCTTTTGGTGCCTCGCAATTAACCACTTTCCAAACATGTTGGTACTGCTAGACGGTAAAGATTAGATGCAACCTTAGATGACAAACTATACAAAACGGGAGAAATGACAATCAAAGAACAAATAACTAAGAAATATTGTTTACTACCTGCCGATTCCTTTTCAAAAGATGGTCCTTGAGAAAATGATACATTTGCCATAAGTCCATATTACAACCCTAAACACCGTTTAAATTACCCCTCTAAACTCTAATACTGGTTAGAACACAACCTCGAACTATTCGTCCCGTCTAAATTACCCCCTAAACTCCAATACGAGCTAGAACACAACCTCGAACCATTCATACTGTTTAAATTACCCCCCTCACCCAGTCGAAAGATGTCTTTTGTATACGTGATAAATTTTGACCGAGTCAACTTACATGTTCCAGTCCAGAAAATTCTAAAAAAATGCAGAAAATAAAAAAATTATGTTCTTATTAGCCTTTCAGCTTCATTGGGCAAACGGTTGGTAGAAAATTGGCATATTTTGTTTGAGGCCCAAATTTTGAATTCAAAAATAAAGATTCGCAGAATTTTTTGAAAAAGTTACAGAAAATCATAAATATTATCAGTAACCTACTGTTACAATTTTAGCGCATTTTGACTAAGGATTGATGAGAAAATGTGGCAGTCGATCAACTCGACAAACCTGCCATGTGTGCGAAAAACCATCTCTTGCCTACTTGTGTGGGGTAATTTGAACGGTATGAATAGTTGGAGGTAGTGGCGTAGCCAGCTAATTAAAATTTCCAGGATGGTCTAGTAGTAAAAATATTCAAAAAAATTCACTTATTTTGATCTTTTAATATTTTTATCTATGTCATATAGATGATTGGTAAATCTCAGTTAGTTAAGAGTTGTAAGTTGGTTGGAGGTTGGAGGTTGTGTTGGCGGTATTGGAGCCCGGGTGGTAATTTAAACTCCGTGGTTAGTTAAGAGTTGTAATATGGACTTATCTCCAGAACTCTCTGCCATACGCTAAAAAAAACATCAGCAAAACCCGCAGCAAGCAACTGTAGATGATAGAAGATCTGCTTCATGATTTGTGTTTTTAGGGAGCTAATATCGTGTTGCCGAAAAGCAGTTAAGAAGTTGTGCTCCAGCTCGGTCAAATGCATAAGCTACCTACTCCTTCCTTGCCAATTTAAATGTCGCCTTAGAAAAAACTCTAATATACTCGAGTTAGTAACTTAGAGTAGTAATATGTGCATGTTACTATGCCAAACCTCCCGGTGCCGCGATTTACACCCAGGGTACTGTCCACGCACGTGTCCACGCAAGTTTTAATCCTCTGGCACCTAGTAATTAGCAATCTCTCTCTCCTCACATCCCTCCCGTTTTCCTCTCTCTTTCTCTCTCGCATTCCTCTGATCTCCTGATCTCCGCGCCGCCACCGCCTCCAGGCGCAAGGCCTCCGCTGCCGTGCAGGACGCGGTCTCAGGAACCTCTGCCGCCGCCGCCGCCGCGTGCCGCTGTCTCTGGATCCTCCTTAGCCGCTGCTCCGCGCCGCCGGCGGCGGCACAATAGCGCTACCGCCCGCCGGCCCGCCGGCCCTGCGCCATGAGGTTCCGCAAGATCCAGTCAAGGCGCCAGACCTCCGCCGCCGACCAGCGCCACCCCCGTGCGCCGCCGTCTCGGCCTCCGCCGGCCCCCCTCCCCCTTCGCGGTCTCGGCGTCCGCCTCCGCCCCCGCGCGACCCCGTCTCTGCCTCCGCCCCCGTCCTCGCGCGGCGCCGTCTCGGTCTCCTCCGCCACCGCAGCCGGCCGTAAGCTGGGCCACCCCTTATCTCCTAGATTTCTTCGGCCCCATCCCCATCGCACGGATCGTGTTTGTGATTTGATTTTGCTATTTCCATAGTACCTTGATCTATTTCCATTAATTAGCTCTACTAGGAATCTAATTTTTCCCGACAGGGAATATAAATAGCCGACAGGTTTCAGTGAACCGTCGGCCTTTTCACCCATAGCAGACTGTCTATTAAATCCCCTGCAGCTGAAGTCATCCACTCAACTATGAGTCCTAAATACCGACGGTTTTCTGCAATTCCCGACGGGCAACAAAATGCACACATTTATAAGATGTGTTACCCGACTGTGGTGAGTATTAGCTGACAGTGGAAGAGTAGCACTCCGTTATTTGACTAAATAGCCGACGGTTGAAGGTGACACACTCGGCTATTTAGCTAGATAACCGACAGTTAGGGTGGAACACTTGGTTATTTGTCTAGTTAACCGACGGGTTCACCAACCACTAGGGCATTTGATTTTATAGCTGACAGTGGAAGAGTAGCACTCGGTTATTGGACTACATAGTCGACAGTTGAGGGTGACACACTCAGCTATTTGTCTAGATAACCGACAGTTAGGGTGGAACACTCGGTTATTTCTCTAGTTAACCGACGGGTTCACCAACCACTAGGGCATTTGACTTCATAGCTGACAGTGAAAGAGTAGCACTCGGTTATTGGACTACGTAGCCAACGGTTGAAGGTGACACACTCGGCTATTTAGCTACATAACCGACAGTTAGGGTGGAACACTTGGTTATTTGGTTCATGAGTCCTGACTATTGCAATATTTAGTTTGCATGTTCGTTGGGAGAAAATCATAGAGAATCTAGAAGCACTCTTTCTTTTGCGACTCGCCATACTTATTTTTATCCATTAATTTAGTTATATGGTAAATTATGCTATGCCAATTCCATTTATCATTACTGTTTTTCCAATTAATCATGTTACTAACATAACAATGTTCTCTGGTATTAAAAAAAACACAGCTATGTTCAATACACTAACTTACAGAATATTTTCCTTTGGAAAGGAACGATTTGAGACTGGAATGGAAAATACTTACAGGGAAAATTGGCAAGAGGAGCATCCAAAATTGGATGGATCCATCATTTATGAAACAACAGTAAAAATGCCACATGGCAGGCTTGGAATTGCCAATGAGGCATTTAACAAAATCGACAAATCTATTATTAAGTCAACAAGTATCAAGGTACCACGGCCTGTAGAATGTGGTACCAATGAGCTTGAGTGGCGCCGTCTGGAGAATGAAAATCGTCATCAGCGGCAGGACAACAAGAAGATGCGATGCATGGAACATGTTCTACGGGTAAATTCATTACATTTTCAAATCTGAGCATGGAACAATGGAATTGTGCTTATGTGTTCATGTTTATAGAATCTTGGGTCAGACCGAGGACTGGACTTTGATGGCTTAATGGAGGAAGCAGAACATGAATATGTAAGTTTAGCACATAATCAACCGTCGGCGACACACTATTGATGAGTTTGAATGGAGAAATTTTAATTATGAAGTAATTTCAGTTGTTCTGTTGTTGACTATTCCTTTTGTGCTTGTGTACAGGACAATTCAGATCCAGAATATTTGTATAGAGATGATAATGATGATGGAACTGAACCGGTAAGAGTAGTTGAACACTGTTTTAGATATTTAGAGTAATATAAAAGTCCCAGAAGGCAACTAAGTAATCCAGCAACTTCACAGAAGTGAGAAAAAAGTGCATTTCTTTTAGAAATTAATTAACTGTACGTGTGTTTCAGTGTTAAAAGGAAAGCTTCCTTTGCAAAAGTTGTTGTACTACAACTTTAGCACTATAGCTACTAAGACATGCATGTCCACTCCAGTCCACACATACAGAGAAATAAAAGAGAGATGCATGCAGTAGATTTAATTTGCATTGCTAGAGATAACAAGCTAGTAAAAGTGATATTTACAACTTAGTCGATCTGGTGCACCAAGGACCTTTTGAATGGTTACATGCATGAATATTTGCTCTGTACAGTTATTTTCTCAGCCTTCAAGTACGAAAAAACAGAGCTGGGCACACCATAATGTGACTCTCTCTCTCTCTCTCAAATGTGCAAACAACAAATTTCTCATCACTATATATCATGTATATCTTCTATATTTCCAGACATGGTATTACCATGAATATTTTATTTCTTACAACTGGTATTTACATTTCTTAGGGCACTGGAAGCAGAAATGGAGGTGGTGGTGAGGATGGCACTGGAGGCGGGGCTGATGATGGAGATTTCTTAGACTTCTTGGACGAAGATGGCGCAAACTGATCTTATCACGGTCCATCTTGCAAAGGGATCGATGTTTCAAGCTCTTCAGGATGAACTGTTGTTTAATCAGCTACCTTATCACATTTCCACATTGTCAAGACAGACGATTGAAGATTCTATGTAGTTTTTCATGATGGAACCAACTCTCATTAGACTTGTGAGACATATGTACTTCGGTTATTTGGGCTTCAATTATATCTTTTGCTCAATTTGAAATGTGACTAGAAGTGAGCCTATTTGTACACTACGCCTCTAGGATGCATGTATTATAATGTCATGAAATTTAATCGTTGATGGTAGTTTCTTAGCTCTCAGTTATCCATAAACCAACAGGGATAAAACTCTCAGTTATAATTAACACCGACAGGAGTGCAAACCTCTCGGTTATAACTTAGACCGATGGCAGTACATACCTCTCGGTAATAACATAAACCAACGCAGTACATACCTCTCGGGAATAACATAAATCGACGGTAGTACAAACCTCTCGATAATAACATAAACCGACGGTACGACAAACCTCTCGGGTATTACCTAGACCGACGTTAGAATAAACCACTCGGTTATACTTAATGCCGACGGTATTAGAATATACTCAGATATAACATAAACCGATGGTGCACATACACTGTCGGCTATACACATGCCCTACCGTACACTCGGGTATTTATGATAACTCTCGGCTATTGCAATGACCGACAGTGCCCACTCGGCGTGGACAAGAGCATTGTTGTTTTGGTTTTGGATCCGGCGGTGTTTCTTTGAATAAGGAGTACATATTCTTTGTTTGATGGATTTTAATGTGAATTTTAGTGATGTACATCAAATTGAGAAGGTACTTGTCGTGCATTTATTTTTGCATGGATTGATTTTTGTGTATGTATTGACAATGGCTGATTTATGTAATTGAAACGACGAGGTACAAGGTACTAACATGATGTACTAACTTTAATTACCATGATAGTGATGTACTTATTTTGATGTGTCTTTGTGTACATTTAACATGTACCGTATTTTTGAATTAAACAATGGCTGATTTTTACTATCATACACGACAATACATTTAGTAGAATTTTTACTAAAAAAATGTTTATGTACCATCGTCTAGTGTACGTGTACATGTACCTGTCGTACTGTAATACGTACCAACTAGTCAAATTAATACAAAAGATATAGGTGGCCCTCTAAAATTATTGTACAAAAGAAACATATATATTAGAGAAAAAAATGCTTGGTCTTTACGTGAGACCGTGAGTGACTAACACAAAAGAGAGAGAAGAAAGATAAAAAATTGACTGACGCAAAGGAGAGAGAAGAAAGAAAAAGGTAAATGCAAAAATGTGTGACCTGACACAAGCAGTGCCTTTCCTGTTAATTAACTCTCTCTAATATAACACAGAGTAAATTAATTTGGTGGCCCCGGGTAAACGAGTGGCTATGAAGCTAGGGGTAGATCACGTTAGCGTTACCGCCTCCGCTTTAATGTTACTACTCTAAGTTACTCACCACTATGACCAGCCTTAGTATATGCCCAGTGTGTGCCTGCCTATCTGCCCCTAACACGTTAAAGAGCACATCATAGCTAACTAGCTAGAGCCCAGCATTTTTCCACACGTGATTGACTACTAGAAATCTAAGATAAGCCGGCGGTTGTATTAAATGGCCGACAGACCGTCGGTAATTATAATGATAGCCGACAGTTGTTTGCATAGTCGACCGTTCGATGGAACCACTCGGCTATTGATTGCTATAGCCGACGGTTTTAGTCATACCCGAGAGTTTATCTATGCCCGTCGGCTATTCTACCTGACTGGTCGACGGTTTTTGAACTACGGTCGGTTATCATATTAAATGGCCGACGGTTGTAGTCATACCCGAGAGTTTCTTTGTGCCCGTCGGCTATTCTACCTGAATGGCCAACAGAATTGTAATTTTCCAACATCTTATTGGGGACATGCGGTTTTACATGTCGCGGAATTAATACAAATTCGTCCAACTGCATACCATACGGCCTCCCCGTTGCAGTTAGTACGTGGAAATCAACCAAATATTTCCCATCTGTGACAATTCGGTTGCGCTGTATACGTACCAATATCACCACCGCAGCGTACATCAATGGTCCCCCATAGAAAACTGGGGATATATGTAGGCTACAATTCACCGTCAATTATAAAGTACCTAGAGCCTCTAACAGGAGACTTATTCACGGCCCCATACGCTGATAGTATTTTTGATGAGGGCAATTTTCCAGCATTAGCGGGAGATAAGAATCACAATGAATGCCGGGAAATAGATTGGAATGTCAAAGGCATTCATTCCCTTGATCCACGTACAAATGAATATGAATCTGAAGTTCAGAGAATTATCAATTTGCAGCTTATTGCAAATAATCTGCCTGATGCATTTACTGACTATAAAGGTGTCACTAAATCATATGTTCCCGCAATGAATGTGCCAGAAAGAGTGGAGAAAATTAATAAAACCACTCAACCACCCAAGAAGGGTAGGACTCTGGACACAAAAGACAAAACTTCACAGAAGCATCCGCGGAAAACAAGGAATTCTCCAATAGTAAATGCAATTCAACCACGACTTGATGCTCAACCTACTGTTGAGAGACACCAAATGGATGTTCAACATTCAGAGCCCAGCACATATGAGCACGGAAAAATAAACGCTGGGACACCGAAACACATTGACTCAATTAGTATGGGAAATCATAACGAGTCAGAAGATATTAATAAAATTTCCACAAATTATATTGATTCAGGAGAATCATACAATAGAAAGACTACAATAGTTGACATTTATTTTTCACCCAAACTTGCGAAAAGCCTTGAATTGGATCCAGAACCTAAGTCCATGGCAGAGTGCTTAAGCGCTCCGACTGGTCCAAATGGAAGGCTGCAATTGATGATGAATTGCGCTCGCTCACAAAAAGAGGTGTATTTACTTCAGTAATACCTACTCCTCAAAATGTTTTCCCAGTGGGATCAAAATGGGTTTTCGTTCGTAAAAGAAATGAAAACAATGAGGTGGTGAGATACAAAGCGAGGCTTGTTGCACAAGGTTTTACGCAGAGACCTGACATCGATTATGATGACACCTACTCTCCTGTTGCAACTTGAGCATATTCCCTCTAGAATACTAGTACACCAGTCAGCTTATATCCAAAAGTTACTTGAAAAATTCAATATGGATAAATCATATCCTTCAAAAACACCTATGGTCGTTCGATCTCTTGATAGAGAAAAAGACCCATTCAGACCTAAAGGCGATGATGAAGAGATATTGGGACCTGAATTTCCATATCTCAGTGCTATTGGTGCACTCATGTACTTAGCAAATTGCACTAGACCCGATATATCATTTGTGGTCAATCTACTAGCGGCCGCGTCTGTTCGGGAGATTTGCACACGAGGACGTCCGGCGGTTTGCACGTAGGCAACCGTCCGATGCTAATTACAAGATAATGGTTAAACTAATTAATTTCGAACATACGAACGAAAAAAATTCAGGCGGGGGGAGGTGCCCCCCCCCCCCCCCCCCCCTCCCGACTTACATGTAGCTTTGCTGGCCCGTGCTTACTTGTATTATACTAGATGGATAATCGCGCTTCGCAGCGAGACACTTCTGATACATGAGTGTAGACCGTTTCTTTGGTTGCTATCTCCTATTCTCTTGGTAATAGGGTCATTCAAGAAATATGAACTGAAGGATTTTTCTCGAACAACACACTAAAGCTAGTATTAGTTATATTCAACCTCATTAAAGGGCACAAGATTTCTTTGGTAACTTTTGTTCCACAAATCTTAAAACTGGAGTATTAGATTAAACAGCTTTAGTTTTTGGTCTAAATGACCACTCCCAGGTCCGGGACAACTGAAGAAGAGGCTGTAAGGTAGCAAATCCAAAATGTATTCACATGAGCATCTGACAAATATGACGGGTTCATTTCAGACTAATCTGTGCCACCAAACCGAGGTAATTATCTAGCAGAGCCGACTCTATGAACGTCCTAGTCCGACAACACACAACACTAAAACGGGAATTCATCAAATGTTGATAATTTAGTCCTATCAAGTTTTCGCGTCAACACTGCCGTTGACAGACATGCTGCACTAACTTGCATATATTTCCTGCAGAACATCCATAAGTAGAAGGCAACCATTGCGAAGATTAGTAAAGAAATATCAGGACAAAAGAGACTGCAGTCCAAATGCCTCTTCAATTAAAGCATATCATGCAAGTACTGATGGTCCTGAATATATCTATGCTGCTGTGGGAGAAGAAGAGGACGATGAAAGAGTACCGGGAGGGAGGTGGCTGAGGGACGCGGCGGAGGAGGAGGCCACGAGATGGAGGCAAGAGGCTTCTGGAACACACCCGAACGGCCGAACCCAACGACAAACAAAAGAAAAAGCCCACCAGGCAACAAACTTGACGGCCCATAGAAACCACAGCCCAGACGCGGAAACAAAAAAGATATCGAACGACATGGCAGCTTCAAGCAACGGGGGATTTCTCCGCCCTTTAGTAGAGAGAAAGATGTTGCATCCATGTCTGTCTCATCATACTATATATTTTATCCATGTATACGCAGCAGATTAGGGTACGTAGGTACTCCTTCCGTTTCATAAAGATTGACGTGGCTTTGAACTAGATCTAGTTCATGCTATTCCTGCATTCTGCCGCATCAATGCTACTCCCATTCTGCCGCAGGAGTAGCATTGATGCATGCATGTGTGACCAAAACACGTCTTGGTTCATCAGGTGCCGTCTGCTTCGCTAATGGCCGTCATCGGAAGAAGTGTATTTTTTCCCTAGAGCAAGACAAAAGGTACAATTGAGGGGACTGGGCTCATACGCGATTATATTACTAAATATTATAAAAGTTTGTTTGGACTGCCCGTGGATAACGATTCCTCCTTAGATGAGGCGGAACGTTTTGACCTTCCGCGGGGTGAGTGCGGCTGAAAATGCAGCTTTGGTTGCTCTGTTCTCGGAAGAGGAGGTCCGAGCTGCAGTCTTTCAGATGGAACATAATAAGTCCCCTGGACCGAATGGCTTCCCTGCGGAATTTTTTCAGGTGTTCTGGGATGTCATCAAATCGGATTTGATGGCTTTGTTCCAAGCACTATCCCGTGGGGAGCTCCAGGTGTTGAAGTTCAATTTTGGTGAAATTATTTTGCTACACAAGGTTAAGGATGCAAGTCGGATTCAACAATTTCGGCCAATTTGCCTTCTTAATGTGGTGTTCAAGATTTTCACCAAAGTGGCTAATAACCGTTTCAACAGTGTTGCAAACATGGTCATCCGTCCATCCCAAACCGCTTTTATACAAGGTCGGAATATTTTGGATGGGGTGGTCATTCTTCATGAAACGATACACGAAATGCACCGTAAGAAATTGAGTGGGGTAATTCTCAAAATCGATTTTGAAAGGCGTATGACAAAGTTAAGTGGCTGTTCCTGTTGCAAACTCTGAGAATGAAAGGTTTTTCTTCGTAGTGGTGTAATTGGGTGGAGAGCTTCATCTCGGGTGGAAGTGTTGCAATAAAGGTCAACAAATGTCGTGGGTCACTTTTTCCAAACAAAGAAAGGACTTAGACAGGGGGATCCACTCTCTCTGGTTCTTTTCAATGTGGTTGCAGATATGTTATCGGTCCTCATTGGGCGGGCTCGCGCCGATGGTCAAATCAATGGTGTTGTGCCTCATCTTGTTGATGATGGCTTATCAATAATTCAGTATGACACTATCGTCTTTCTTTACCGAGACTTGCCAGTGAACTATAGTGAAACAGATAATAAAGCTTCTGTACCAACTTTACTACATATTGGTGGAAACGTAAACAAAGATATAAACAACACACAGTACAGTACAATGATTAAGTACAGGGCGGCATGAGTACAAGCAGCACGCAAACATAGCAGCACACCAAGTCTCCAAGACTCGATAATCCAGAAAAAAGAAATCATCATCTCACGGTCCACCATTCTTCAGCTTGGCATCCTCTCATATCAATCTCTTCGAGCACGCTCTAGAGCTTGGGGTCTTCGTAGTCCTTGATGATCAATGAAGCTCCGGCATCCAGAAGCGACTACTCTGGGTTCTTGGTTAGCACGGCGACGACGGGCACTCCTGCGGCGACTAAGCCACACAAGTCAAGTTTTTATGAGATAGATGGTAAATTTTCATTGCCAGCATGAGAAAGACCAAACAGAGCACATAACATATACGTCATGAAACCCACTCGTCTGAGGCTCTGTTTGCAGAATATCAAAATGGAGAACTTTCCGTCAGACAAATTTGTTCCAGATTAAAAAAAAATATCAAGAACTTCCGACAATACACAAACAGAAATTATAAGAAGTGCTATTGATTAAGAAGCCGCGCTGAGATGAAAGAGAAAAGGGACTGAAGATTATCAGACATATGTAGTCCCAGTCTGGTTATTATTAACACATGCATATAATAGGCAAATTAAAGTAGAAAGATATAATAGAAATCTGAGTGACTGCCCCACAGACATGAAAAGGTGAGTTAATATCTGTTGCGAGCAACCAATTCATCCAATCAAACTGAATTTGCCAACACAAATCTCGTGGTGAGCAGTGTGATGTCAATATCAGTTGTTGACAGAAATGCAATAGAAAAGAGAAAGGTACAACCGTTTCAAATAAAGCTATCAAGTCATGAGCTTCTAAAAACAGTATTTTATCATTCAGATGATGGTAATGTTAAGCAGTAAACAGTAAAGAAATCTGAGTGACAGCCCGCGCCCACCGCCTCCGCCATTAGCTTGGGGGGGGGGGGGGGGGGATGGAGTCGGGTTAGGGTTACAATATCGACCCATATGGCCCGGTCGGTCTGTGCCACGCTGGAGGACACGGTGGCCCGACATGTGAGCCTAAACGGTCAGAAACATGTTTATTCGCTAGCGACGGTGGGGTAAACTGAAACCGGTGGTTTTTAGCAACCAAAACAAAAACTGGTACCAAGTTGAAGCCGAGCCACTAATGTGGTAGTTTTCTGTAATTTACTCAAACATCAACACATAGAATGTCAAGTAAGCATATACTATGAAAACATATATCACGATGATTTACTAAAACTAATTTAGAGTCATAAATGTGGGTAGATTTTTCTATAAACTTGATCAAAGTTTGAGAAATTTCACTTAACCAAAGATAGAACTTCTTAAATTTAAAAATTTAAAAATTGCAAGGAGTGGCACATTTTTTTTTAGGAACGTGGCACATTTTTTACAAACTGAGTTCAAGAAGTTTACGTCGTATTGTAGAAAGAAGTGAGAAGCGCTGTATAAAATAAGAAAAGGGACCCAATGCGAAGGAGGAGTGATTAATGGGGAAATTTTCGAATATTGGTCGACTATAAGTGCTTTTGCGACTTTGCGTATTGGTGAGTCGGCTTGTGGACCTCCACGAGGACCCTTTGTTTCGTGATGAACGGCTTGGATTCGGCCCACAACGCGACGTCCAGGATACGTTTCCGCTCTTTGCACCGTCTACCGTCTAGAAAGTGTGTTTAGATCAAAAGCTCTTTAAGATCAAGTACTGTATTTACTACTGCTGCAAAGAGCTGCTGTCAAAAAAAAAAAATTACTACAGGAGCACGTGCACCGGCTCTCAAGGCGGAGCTCCCGCAACTGTTGAGCATAACGGGAAAGGGTTTAGAGCAACGCGAGTGGGGGAGGGGATCCCGTTTTCCGAATTCCCGCCCAAAGAGCCATCCGCTGGATCCGTTATTGAAGTCTCGGCCGACTCTCCTTTCCGCCCGCCTCCCCCCGTCCCATTCGATTCGACCCCCTCCGAAACCCTCGGGCTCGCCGCCGACGCGCAGCTTCATCACCGCCGTCGAGGCTCCACCCACCCTGCAGCCAAGCTTCACTCGGTCGCCCGTACGTATCCGCCGGAGAGCTCCATGAATCCACGCAGCCCGATCAACTCGCCGCCCCGCCCCCTCCTGTCCTAGCCCAAGCATCGGAGGTTCGAAACCCTCTCGGGCTCGCCGCCGTCGAGCCTCCACCCACCCTGCGCGCAGGCCAGCTCCACCGGCCCGTATCCGCCGCGCCGGAGAGCTCCGTCAGTCCACGCCCGATCAACTCGACGCCCACGCCCCCGTCCGAACCGAAGCACCGCAAGTTCGGAACCCTCGGGCTCGCCACCGAGAAGCGGCTTTCGCGAGACGAGACCCCCCCCCCCCCCCCCACCGCGGCCATCGGGTTCCCCCTGCAGAGCTTCATCTGTTCTCCTTCGACACCGACCTGGTTGAGGTATTTTGCTGCGTCATGCGCTTCTCTCGGTTGCCTTTGCCGTGCAGCGTCTTGTCCCACACATGGCCGAACGGGCTCCTCAAAATCACCTGTGAATCTTGGCCCGCCGGGTTCCTATGATGCCCTACTTTAAATTGTTGCATTCTGGCGACGAGTTAGCCAGTACGTATGTAGGAAGGGAAGCTGGGACCCATCCTTTCACGGATTTGCGCTTCATGAGGCTATGGAGAAGGATTTCAGTCCTTTAGGACGAATTTGTTCTGACCCAGCACTGAACATCGCTTTGCGGTGCATTGAGTGTCTGGGAATGACTGTTCAGTTACAAACGTGTCGTATCTGGTGCAAACTTAAGCAGGAATCCTTTGGAGCAACTGCATGATGCACATCCATACCCACCTATGAAAGACACCAAAATAGGCAATGTATGTGCTAGGAGTACTTATTAGCACTGGTGGTTTGCCAACACTTGGCTCAATCAAACCCAACAAAAAAATTCTTTCAATGTCCATTAAGTACCATTACACAAACGTCCGTACTGCAAACATTTTGGGTGTTGAGGTCTGCAAATAGCTCTCGTAAAACTCCATCTCACCACTCAGATTTATGCCCTTCCGTTCCATTTTTGTAGATAATGGAAAGCTTTATTGTCTTCCGGCCTCTGCATTAAAATGCATACAAATTAGTGGCCATCCATTCCAGTGTACATGCCATTAATTTAAAAGCAGCTGGGTATCTCCTTGTCACCTTATTCACAGCAAGGCATATCCCATTTCCATTCCACTTGTTAGATTACGGATAACTTTATTGTCTTCCGGCCATTGCACATCAAAAGAATGCATACAAATTAGTGGCTTTCCACTCCAGTGTGGTGTTACCTTATCGCTTTATTCACAGCAAGATATATTGATTCCATTTCTTTTTCGTTACCTCCTGATCAATTAAGTGAATATGGGTACGAAAGGTCCCGCAAATATAGAACTACACTGGCAACCAGCATCATTATTTTGGTAACTTCCCCAGGTTTGATTATGGAACATGTGGCAGTCTCCAATCAAAAATGGTGCTGGAGAGGCTGCAGACAAGTCATCATACTGCATAAAAATTTGTGGCTTTCCACTCAGTGTATATGCCATTCATTCAAAAGCAGCATGGTGTTACCTTATCACCTTATTCACAGCAAGATATATCGATTTCATTTCTTTTCGTCACCTCCTGATCAATTAAGTGAATAGGGGTACGAAAGGTCCTGCAAATATAGAACTACACTGGCAACCGGCATCATTGTTTTGGTAACTTCCCCAGGTTTGATTATGGAACATGTGGCAGTCTCCAATAAAAAATGGTGCTAAAGAGGCTGCAGACGAGTCATCATACTGCATATATGTATTGAGCCTTGAGTGAAGCATAATGCTTGTACCTCTATGCCATTTTTCCTTATCTTCCCACTAAAGATGACATAATGGCAGCATATTATTGCATTTTTTTTTATGTATTATTGTATTTAAAAGCATTATATTTTATAATTATGATTTTGCAGGCTCAAGGAAATTGGAGAAGTAATTAATTGTGACATCTGCACTTATACATGGAGGTACCTAACACTACAGCTCATATATATTAGTGTCACTAATATGTATGTTTCATATGTGTGTTTAAGGTGTAGAATGTGGGCTTACCAATAAAAAATATATACTAATCTGAAATCAATTTATATGTGCAGAACATACCGGTTCGGAACATAGACTTGACATATTTGACTAGCGAAGCTTACGATAACCTCATCGATGAAATAAGAGCTCTATTTGTGATCAGAGCTGACTATACCTACAGAGGTGTTCCTGTAACCACAAATGAGGAAGGCTTCCATATCATCTCTTTGGACCACGATGGATATCCATCAGTTTTGTTAGTGATTGACCAAAAGAATGGTTATCTGATTGGCTTTCGGGACAGCAGGGGTCAGTGGTACCGCTTTTCTGATCAGGGTGCATTCCCTGCTCATGCAGAAGTAATTCGTCACATGACGTCAAGCTACTTTAGCCTCGTCGATGATTGGTAAGTTATTTTCATATTACCGAAGTACAGCATGTTGGCACTTGGCCACTTCCTACTAAAGTCCATGGAATCGGAGTTATTGTTCTTTTCTAATCAACGGCTTGCTGCTTTTAATTGATCAAGTGAGCATATATCAAAATGGAAAATGTAATGACGTATAAAAGAAATCTGACAAACTCAGGTCGGAGATGACAAACAAGTGAAAGAGAAAGTGTGAAAAGGGAGTGAGGGAACACCGAACGCGCAAAATTGAGTCATTAGAATGACTGACTAGTGGCTGTAGAGAAACTGAAAACTGGACAGTCGCCTCTGTTTCAAAAAAAAAAAGCTGGACAGACTTGAAAAGGGTGGAATTTGATCACTAGTGTCCCAATTAAATTACAACTAACTTGAAATCTTGCTTTCCAACCTTGCACCAGGTCTTCACTTCTACTAATGAAAAATGCGTTCCTTCTTTTTCTTACAGGGTGGTTATTTCCTCTTTTTCGTTTGCGCAAATACAGGGTTCCGTTTGATGCAATTTAAAGGATTAGACTGGTTAGGAAAATCTAATGAACAGTGTGGAATTTTGCAGGCAAGATGTTGCTGTGTGACCACAATCTGCATTGGATGCATATCACATACTGCGAAACTTCAATAACCGTCAGATCCAACGGCGGGAACTCAGAAGAGGGCCTTAGTACGGCTCATCATAATGCTATGTGAAGCTGTACGGTTAAGGACAGTGAGAACTTTGGTATCCCGACGAATGGCCTTGTTCACTAATGCACCTATAGACCCTCTCACACGTAAAAAGATCAGAAGCTGGTCCCTCATGTCTGGCTTTGCTGGACATTGTTGGAGGCGAGAGCATGACGAAATCAACGGGTATGAGCAGAGCGAGCTCGATAAACTTGCTCAATGTCAAGTGTTCAGTCCAGAAGAAGTTGCCGGTGATCCTAATGGGGAACTGATGCTCATTCTCTACAGTAAGGTTCATTTCGGAGGGATTGAGTAGCCTGACTGGCAAGTGTGCAGATATAAGGTAAGCTAACTCAGTCATCCCTAGCAAAAGTGCCTTCAATTAAGATAACCATAATATAATATAAGCCTAGGGTCTCAAGAAATCAAAACTGCATATCTGTATAATTCATATCTATACTTCTTGTTTTTTTCCTTTACCCTGTTTTTTTGTCTATTTAATTTATATTGGTGATTGATTTCTTCTTCTCTGATTATAACTTGATGTCCTAATTTTATGACCATGATTTCTGTGGAAAGAAAGATACTATTGAATCAGATGAGGTAACTTGATCTCGTCTTCCTGTGCCATTGTTGATAAGGCTTGTGCAGCCTCCGTTCTTTTTTCTTTTTCTTTTGCACTTTCCACAAAAGGACCAGTTAGTGGTAATCCGTCTTCTAAAATGTATCTTCATATGTGCAAGAAATATAATAATATGCCAATCAACCCTATATCTTTTCAAGATAATTATGAGTTCAACAAGTTTGCTACATTGGTCTGCATGCAGTCCATATCTGTGTATTAATTCGTTAGTGCAGTTGAACCTAGGTTAAAAAATACTCATCTCTTCGCAATTTATAGTAAAACTTTGAGATCCGGAGGCTGGAGAGTGAAGAACAGGAAATCCTTGCACGTGAAGTTGATTGGTACGCACCCGCAAAAAAAAGAGTTTATTGGTACGATGGGAAAGCTATAGTGGTTCTCTCTATGTTTAATTTAGCTGGTTCGGCAAGAGAATCTGCTCCATTCCTCTGGTCCATGGAATGTGCACGAATTAAGCATAAGTATTAGCCAGCACAAGGAACTCACCATGAATCCTATCCACTACTAGCTGATTTTTATCGGTCCAAGATAATCGGCCATATTGGAGACAGCGAGTGATAGCACAATTGCTAGATTCTCAGATGCTAAAGCAGTCTTGAATCTGTATCTCTGCATGCAAACCTGAATGTGCACTGCGAGGAGCAGGCTGATCAGAGTCTGAATGAATAGTGGATAGAACATTAGTTTAGTGTACTGAATGTGAATATCTGTGCTTGTGGGTATACTAGGAGCATTTGCTTGAATAGTGATCCCCATTACAACTTTGCTTGACTCTTTGATGGAAGCATCAGAATAACATACGTAGCACTATTTAAATCGGCGTTGCTAGTCATACTGAACACTAGTCAGTACAAAATGTAGTATGCATTCTCCTTTTTGTTGTGTATTTAACATTTCAGTTTACAATAATGATATACTCTTCTTTTTATTTCATGAATACAATGATACCCAATTGCTCATGATTACCTTGCAATGTTCATTATCTGTTCAAGCAGGCTTCAATTTCTTTGACATGACTTTTTTTATGAGAAAGATATCTCAAGAATCACAAAAGTGAAAGAAAATATTACCTCCAGAAAGATTGTTCATATGCATCCTCCTTTTTGTTGTGCATTTAATCTCTCATTTTCTGCAGTTGTTCCTCTTTATTTTCACGACTTACCTTGCAATGTTTACTGCTCAATGTACAACTTTCTAATTATTATTTTCCAGCAATGACACAACTCAATTTCTTTTATACAAACTTTTGACGTGAAATAATGTAACAAGACACCATAGAATGGAAAAGAAGAATTTACCTCTAGAAAGATTGTGAATATGCATTCACCTTTTGTTGTGTATTTATTCTTTCATTTCTCTGTAATGATGACATTCTGTTTGTTTTCAGAATACAATCAGTCAATCACACACTCCTCATGACTTGCCTTGCAATGTTCACTAACTGTTCAAGGTACAGACCAATTTGTTTTATACAAATTTTGACATGAAATAATTTCACTAAGAAATGGTAAAAATAGATAATAAGAATTTGCCTCTAGAAAGATCATCAATATGCGTTCTCCTTTTTGTTCTGTATTTAACCTTGCATTTTATGTTTCGGTGATATTCTCTCTTTCGGTCTTTCCAGAAACACAGTGACACTTCTGCCTTCATGACCTACCCTGCAATGTCTACTAACTGTCAAGGCACGTCGCCATTTCTTTTAGACATTTCTACATGGAATTATGTGCCATACACATACCAGTGGTATTCTGGAAAAAGAACGCCAATGGGCTGATACTCTGTCTCTGACATTATTTGCAGCACAATGAATGAGTTGGTTCCAGAAGTTCAACAGCTCTTATGAGAGCTCCACGGCCAGGAAATAGTTTCCCGTATGCGCAGTATGTTCTTGCGTCAAATCTGTATCAATAAGAGAGGGCAAACTCTTATGTCTTGGTAACTGAATTTAGCAGCCCTGTTTCTTCTTTTTATCAGTGTAGAGTTACAAATTACTGCTTCATTAGATTTCAAAAAGCAAAATTAGACACAGGCAAAAGCCGAACCCTTAGAGCTTATTACTGAACTTGTAGCTGTTATAGCCTCTTGGATTGATAACTCTTTGTACTTAGTCTACTTACATATGTCTGCCCCAGGTAATGTTTTCATGTCATACATGAGTCGTCACTCCTGAGGGAGCATATCCCACATGCAACTACCTGCAAGCATTGCATGTTTACTTTGGCAACTGAGAGTCTGAAAGCAAGCATGCTTGCTTGATTCAAACCATCTTGCTTTAAAAGCCAATATTGATGTACTTCCTCCGTCCAACAAAAGATGTCTCAAATTTGTTAAAATTTAGATGTATCTAGACATGACTTAGTGTATAGATGCATTCGCCTCTGAGGCGGATGTCTTTAATCACATCCCAGTCCACACAGCTAAGTTGATGAGAGCGATCGGTGCCGAGGCGGATGCGTGGACCCGTGCGGGACTTCTAAACGGACAGGAATTCGTGTCGTTACCTAGCGAGTGGAGAGATAACGGATAGACGTCTTGTTCCGTCCAATATGGGCTTGTAGCTGCTTTGCAGCAAACTCTATTCCTCCTTTAAATCGAATGGGTGTATTCTTGAAAAAAAAGTATAGATGCATTCAAATTTGGTCAAAATTAAGACATCTTTTGTTGGACGGAGAGAGTAACTTCATTTTGTTGCGCCAAATATAATTTGTGAGCGTGTTTCGTTTCTAAAAGTGTTCACTTCTCTCTCTCCTCCCGAGCCCCATGCAACTGGATGTAACTTTTGTTGAATTAGATTTAACATCTGAGATGTTGGCCTCTTATTAGATGCTATTTCTGACTTTTTTTGAGTGTAAATTTGTTTCGCAAGATATTGTGGCTAGGGAGGAAGAAAGATGTTGCAAGAGCATCTCCAACAGCATACCCATATTTAGGTGATATATCCAAAAACTGTCAATATGTGTATTTTGACCTAAAAAATAGATCCAGCAACATATCCATATTTGTTCGATACCCAAAAAATACGAGTAACTATCCACATTTTGTTCCTCAGTAACCAAATATGGGTATCCACAGCCAGAATACCCAAACGACCAAAAGCCACGCGGGAACCCCAGTTGCCAGCTTCCAGACTGTTCAGGACCGAAGCCCATGCGGTGTGCTCGCCGGAGTCTTGCCGGAGTGGCTTGCCAGTGCGTTTGGGGCCTGGCCCAAAGTGGAAGCCTACAGAGGGCAATTATGAAACCCGGGGATCGCCGAAGAAGGAGATCGGGAGGGGGCGGCGCATGGTCGGAGTCGAGGAAGAATGGCATGGCAGCGGCGATTCCAGGCACTGTGAGTCAATTCATTCGGCTAGAACGTTCACAGCGAACGGCAAGGTGGCATCGCTTGGTGCGGAAGTTGGCCGCGACGGCGCAAGGCGGGGACGCGCATGAACGCCATTCCCCGTCGAATCCACTCGCCACCGACGGGGTCCTGCTCGACGCCGTGGTCCTCGCGCAGGTCGACGAGCTGCTGCTTCTATTCCTTGACGCCGGCGTGCTCCTCACCTCGTGCGACGTGGTCGCCATCCTCTGCGCCGTGTGCGCGCATGGCCGTCGTCGCCTCAAATGACAAGCAGCAGGACTCGAGGTCCAGGTTTCTTCCTTGCGTTCCCTCTGTCTGGGCCTCGGGTGCGCCGCCTGTTGTTCCTCTTTGTTCGGCGGCGAGGTTGGCGGTGGTAGTTGAGCTGCTGGGTCTTCGATCTGTGACAGTTCTCTTGTTGGTGCCGGTGAGTTTTGGTCGGGTTCGAATTGCTTTTTTTTTTTGAAAAATTAGGCATTTTCGATGAACCTATAATTCAGAAAATCATGCCATAAATCATGTAGCAAATTATATCATGCGAACTAAACAAACTAAACAGCAACGCACAGCGATAAAACTCATCTAATTCCACAACATGAACAATATAACTACTGATTAAAATTAACAAGAAAAAGAGCAGATTACGTACGGTATGTTGCCCTTCTCCTGATTTGGTTGTTCTTTGTTGATGAATCTGTTGAGCCGCGTCGATGTTCACGCTAGCTGCAGCTGCCGCCTTGGCAACCGCGTGGGCAGCCGCCCCTGCCTGCGCTTGCATTTGAGCAGCAGCAACCACCTATTGTTCGATCCAATGCTTCTAAGCCTGAGCCTGAGCGTTAGCGGCAGCCAAAGCCGTTGCGTTGTTGGTGGTGTCGGCCATTAGTGATGACAAAGCCGACGAAGTAGGAACGTGACGAGTGGATCGGAGGGAGTACTTTTCTGATAGTTTTAGATGTAATTGTGACGTTAAAAGTTACATCTACTTGTGAACTTGGACAAAGAAAAAAAAAATGTGTGTGGAGTTACTTTTCAAGCTACTAGGATTAGTTGTACTTTTTTCTACGTGATCCGTTATTCGATTGGATGTAGTTGTGTAGTCAATAGATGTAATTATGTGTGCACACGATTAGTTCTCTTACTGAGATGTAGCTTTTTTAGTTAGTCTGATTTTTTTTCTTCTGTGACTTAACTTTTGAAGCATGGCCGGTGACATTGAACTGCGATGCTCTGCTTGTGGTTATAATTGAACTACCTGAAGGCTAACATGCATTTCTTGCTCCTTGCTTATTACATGTAATATATATATGATTTTCGGTGGATGTAGTTTTTTAATTGTTAGAAGTACTTCTTTCGATCCTAAATTTTTGTCGTGGTTTTAGTTGAAGGGGTAACTTTTTGGTTAAGTTCAAGTTTGGGTCATGTGCAGTTATTGTTAGCTACTTAAAGTGTAAAAAAGTTCCAAGCACAACAGCGGAGTGTTTTTCATACATAAAGGCATATATCGTAAACTATAATTCTTCTTACTTGAGACATACCAGATTCTGAATTTTACATCCTAAATCCTAATACTCTGTATTATGTTCTAGAATGATCGTAAATTAAGTTTTGTTATTCTCTCTGCAGAATCTATATCTCAGCGTTACTAATTTTGGGGACCTGTTTTGTTCGCCAGGTTTCAAGCCAGGTGGATGTACAAAGCTGGATGGGTTGTAGAGCTATGCAGAGTTTTGTATGGATGTAGGAGGCGCGTGGAATTAGTTCTTTACTCGTGCAATCCGTGCTTTTATGCTAACGTTTATATGTGAAATAAAAATCCAGCTGTAGCAAAATTTGGAGATGTACGTGTTCATTTTTTCGATTGAAGTAAATTTTGTTGCTGCTGAGAAATGTTGTGAGCACCGGAGGAAGAAAAGCCGGGCACGGACGTGTATATCATGTGCGTACGGCAAAACGACAAAGAAAATCAGTGCCCGCAAGAGCCCGTGGGAGCAGTTGCGGGAAAGCACAGGGCTGCAGTGGACGGAGTTTCCTAATCCGGTCCTGTCCGGATGTTAGAAGGGGGCACCGCGGAGAGCTAGAAGGTGCGCGCACACCGCATTGAGCTACCTTTTATGAGTAAAATGTATCAAAAGTTCTAATTCTTTCGTAAAAGTTCTAAGTTAGTCATAATTTTTTGAAATTGCACGTTTGAGTCTCAATTGTTTCATAAGTGATCCATTGCATGTACTATGGTGGTTCGGACGCGTGTTTCCTGCCGACGTGGTTATTTCACCTGTCAGATGCCAAGGTGGACAATTTTTTGCAAAAAAATTCTGCCTCATTCCTTTCTCTGACATGTGGCCCTCAAATAGCCACGAGGAGAGGGGGCATGGGGAAGAAAAAGAAGGAGCCAGGGAGTTTTTTGCAAAAAAATGTTCACCTATGCACCTGACATGTGGGTCCTAATAACCACGTCAGCAGGAGGCACGCGTCCGAATCACCATAGGTCCTGCGCTGAATCACTTATGAAATAATTGAGATTCAGATGTGCAGTTTCAAATAATTATGACTAACTCAGAATTTTTAGAAAAAAATTAAGACCTCTAATGCATTTTACTTTATTTTTATTTAAAAAACAGCCCGGACGGGTCTAACCGGGCACGTAGGGCTTTCAGGCCTCGAGCCAGGCACAAAACTAGGCCGGACCGGGCTTTTTCTCCATCTAAGGCCCGTAGGTCGGCTCGGCACAGCACTAAACCATTCCAGGTCGACACGGGCCGCATTTCGGGCTGACTCGGGCCGTTCCTGGCCCATTTTGTGCCCGGGCCGGCCGGATGGGCAGCATTATATATAGCCAGCATTACTGGGCTATGAGTCGCCTTGAACGACCCGTGTGCACTTGGCCCGGTTTGCCCGTCGCGTTGTAAGGGAAAATATCCCCACAGTGCCTAACCTTAAGTCCAAGCGGCGGCGGCGGCGGCGGCGGCGGAGAGACCACGGGAAGAATAGGGAGGATGTTGGATACGGCAGGTATCGAGAAGATTACGGGTCAGAAGAGGTTGGCGGCAGAGCAGGAGGAGGGGAACGAGGAGCCCAAGAGATCCCGCGAGGACGAAGCAGAAGAGGAATGGATGCTCCGCCGGCTTGCCAACTTTCGCCTAGACTGGACAGAGACATGGTCCGATCATTTCGGCGATGTCGAGAAAAGAAGTTCGTAATCTCATCCATTATCTTCGATTATCCCTTGAGTTTTGCATTTTGCTAAGCCCGAGCCTGATGATTTTTAATTTCGTAATCGAGAAATTTTGTGTATTACTCCCTCCGATCCATAATGAGCGTGGAGGGAGTAGGTTTTTGTTACCCTTCTCAAATTCGTGTTCCGACTAAGTCTGACACTATGCAAAAGCAAAAGTTAAATACTCCCTAGATATTATAAATTTGGATACCGCAACTATGAGTTGATTTTTATGGATGCAGCTGAGGCGCCACCCATGCGGTTCAGTCAAGATCCTGTGCCGAGCTATGCCAAGCTTGAAGACGCGCTACAGATATTCTCCGTCAGTGTGCTCGAGCTGAAGGGTACAATGTGCTGGCCGATAGATGTTTTTGGCTTCATTGCTACGCGTGACTCGTTGCACCGGAACCGCAATTATATCTTTGAGCGCACGAGAGACGAATGCCAGACGCTCACTGCAGAGGTACCTCCTCATTGGTCTAAGAAATTGTAATTTTACATTCAAAGTTGTCAATTCCTGGAACTATTTAGGATAGAGTGAATCGGATGTTCATGTGATAGTCTGAATTCTCAACTTGTACTGCAGATAAATTAGAGAGCAGGCCAAAATTAGAGTCCTGCAGATTGGCAGTGGACTAAAAATTGCAGATTTGCAGAATAGTTTTGTGTGCTAAAGTCCCTAAAAGGCTAAAACTCTTACAGCTCGTTTGGCACCCATGCTTTCATTTCATTTGGCAGAAATGAAATAAAATCCAAATTTTGATAGGATTTCATTTGGTTGAATTTGAATTCCGGGTTCAAAAATCATGTTTGTCTACCACATGGATTTGTAGGATGAGAGACAATTCCAAAGAAATGATGGTTTTTAGAGAGGAATTGGGGTTAGTTATAGTGTGATTCCATGGAATTGGAGATTGAATTCCTGAGGGCAATTCCGTGCCAGCCAAACAAGCTGAAATCTGAAATCCCAAATGAATTCCAGAATTCTAAACCCAAATGATGGGATCCAAACGAGCTGTTATAGCATTAAGTTTCTTCCAACCTTTTAAGGGCTTTTGTGGTTATCTAAACACAAAAATAGAAAGTAATCACTCCTTCTGTCCAGAAAAGGATGTCGCATCCTTCCACCCCTCCAGTGTAATTGAATTTTTCCAAAAGATCCCTCAAATTGAAATTCGTTTGAAATTCGGGCTGGAAATTGAAATTCAAATTGAAATCCAAACTGAAATCTTCACCCAGAAGCAAGCGGAGCTCCCGCCGGCCCGCTGCCCTCGCGTCGCCGAAGGCAGGCGGAGCTCCCGCCGGCCTCCCGCCAGAGCCGGCAATCCAATCTCACGGAGCGCATGAGATCCATCGCGGATGCCTGCCTCCCCAACTCACTGCCCATCCACCTGCTCCGGCCAGTAGGTCGCCGCCCCACCACCGCACCGCCCCCGGCATCTCCAGGTTGGCGGCCTCTGCTCCAGGCCAGGGAGCTCCCGCGGCCGTCCCTCTGCTCCAAGTCGTCAGCGCTGATCCAGGCGAGCTCTAGGCGAGGAAGCTCCTGTGGCCGTCCCTGGCTTGGCCAGCGCCTCAAGTGCCTCCTGCGCCCGCGCCTCCGCCTCACCACCCTCCGCCTAGATTAGAATTAGGATTAAAAAAGGAAGCAATCTCAGGATTAGAATTAGGAAGGGAGCAATCTCAGAATTAGAAGAAGGAAAGGAGCAATCTCAGGATTAGAAGAAGGAAGGGAGTAATCTGAGGATTAGAAAAGGAAGGTAGCAATCTATTTCTACCGAAAATAAAAGCTCAGCCCTACAATTACATCATAATTTTTTCCCAAGTTTGAAATTACTATTGCTCCATCATTGTTAATATTTCCATTGTATGGTGTCTTAATCACATGAATGTTAAACCAAAGTGTCAAAATGCAAAATGAGATTGTAGTCGATAGAAATTCAATCCTATAAATCAAATTATTGAAGCTAGTCGATAGAAATTCAGTCATACACTATAGAATGGAAACTGAAGAAGGAAAGTGCAGAATACTTGAGAATGACAGAAGAAGGGCCAAGGCTCCGAGGAGTAGTGGCATTTGTCAAGAACTTCAACTGAATCAAAACATCTGAACCTGAACCTCAAACTGCAGAGTATATCCCTTTCATGTACCTGAACCAGAACTGAATCAAAACATGGCATGGCACAGAGATTACAATAAACCAAGGGCAGAAGTTGGATGGCAAGGGAAATTTTGAGCTAGAATAAAACAAGTTTCAGAAGCCAAAGTTAATGAGATACACAGGCCATGTGTCCTTGATCACACAGGCCAATGAGCTACTGTACTGTTATTTCAAATTTTGTTGCAATCAGTCCTTTCAAGAATTGAACAATCTTTCGATTTTTTATATGTTCATGTGTAACAGACATGTAGGCCTTCAAATTATAAATGCTTCAGTTTTATTTGCCTTACTTTCTTTTCTAAAGCAAAATAACAGATCATGTTATGGAATAAGGCCATATGTAACCTTTAAAAGCAAGTATGTTCAGTTAACAATTAATGGATAACAAATCAGCAAATTTCTCCTGCACTAAAATAAAAAGCAAAATATGTTTTTGCCCAATAAACATTCAGTGCAAACTGATTATCAGCTCAATAAACATTCAGTCCAATCAGGAATGTGTACAAAGACAAAGGACAATTTATGAGTACAATAGGTATTTACCTTAAATGATGAGAATGAGATCATTCTCAACATTTCAGTATAAGTCATTCCACGGCCATCATCGATTACAGACAAGACATGAACTTTTCCTTCTTCTTTCTTTGAGAACATAGTTTGGATGGAAATGTCCAACCTTGCAGAAGGATAAAGGAGAATAAACAACAAATAAGCTGCAATAAAATAACAGGAATAGCTCCAATTTGGCTTCTAACCTTGCATCAAAATCGAAGGGGTTGTTGTTACCTCGGCGATCTTGCAGACCATGATGTGGCCCTCCGTACCCCATGCGTCGGCGCGGCCGGCGGCCAACAGCGGGACGAGGAACAGCGGAGGCGGTGCAATCTTCCCGGCCTCTCCCTCTGCTCTGCTCGCACCGCAGCACCAGCCCATCGTCGGAAAAATCAAATCTTGGACAGAGGAGGGGGAGCAGCCCGGTGGAGCTAGACGGCGAAGGGGGAGTAGCGAGGACGAGCTATCCGTCGGGCGAGGGGAGCATCGCCGGGGATCTGCGGCGTGCGAGCACTGCGAGGAAGAACCCGCGAGGAGGAAGATGAGCGTGCGAGGACTGAACGTTATGTCGGGAATTTCTCAAGGGGGTTTTTGCAAATTTGACCGCGCGACATCCTTTTCTGGACAGAGGGAGTATTTGAAATGATAGGACCAAAACTTAAACTAAAGAGTGGTTATATATATGAAGTGATCATGCTGGCATATCAAGTGTGGATTCGATAGTCAATTGTCACCATGCAAGGATATGTAAAAAGCTTTTTTGTTTTACAATTTAGGAACTTGGCTACCAAGACTCTGAATTTGTACCATTTTGTCTATCAAACTCTAAATCTTTGGATTGCTAGATCACACACTACAAAATGTGGCACTTTGATGGAACACGCTGCACCCTTAATTTGGCTTGGAAGGAGAGAGGGAAAGGGAAGGGAGGGAGAGGGTCTGTTTTGCCATTGCGTGTACAAAGAAGGCATAAAAATCACAGCATCGTGCCATAGCATGCATCAGGTCCAGTAGTACATATGCTGGACATATCAAAAACACGCTGTATGCCCTAGACTCAATTCTACTGTGCTTTCGGATAATAATTCAAGTGTTAATCTGGATAATATTCAAGGTTGAATTCTGAGTCAAGAGGTGCATGATCTTGTGCTTGGTTTCATGGCTGTAAGTGTAGCAAGACCTATTTGTTGCTGATCTTGTAATGTGTGGCAATGTAGCATGGATTGCACATTTTAAACTATTGTCAAAAATGTTTAACCCATTTTTTTTGTAGAACATATTTAATTTCACCAACAGAACGTGTGCAGTTGTCAAAATATTGTAGGGGCATGTTATCGGACTGCACCAATAAGTGAACAACTGACATTTTACATGTTCTCCTAGGCCGGATATTATCATTATAATAGTAGGTGCGATGTGATTTGGCCTAATTGACAGTTTGGATCGTGTATTTGGCAAAGCTGCAACTTTAGATATGCCTAATTTTTCATTGCCAAGTGTGCTGTGCTACATTCTCATCCAACAAACTGTGGAAGACTCGCCGACCTCTTACAGTGGCAGTTAGATAAGTTGCAGATGGTATATCATATATCTAATATTCCTGTCTCGATCATGTAATGTTTGTTTGCAGCATTCATCTCTGGTCCTCACTGGCCCATGCCGTGCAATCCTATTGGATGACCCTATCGCAATCGAGGTTGAGCTAAGAGTGAAGGGGACAAGGCCCTCTGAAGATAAGGTGTTGAGCGCGCAAATCTTTGAGTATAACTGCATCACTTGGATAGGTAAAGCCGGCTCTCTCCTGAAGGACATGGCTCCAGACCTGCGCTGCACGCTGGAGTTCAGGTATGCACATCTCCAAATGGCACTGGAGGCGGCAATAAAAGTCTGGATTTCTGAAGGGTTGACTGATTTCTATGGGAAGTTCGTCGCTCGTACAGCCAGTATCGACGAGAACGTCACGCTACTCGACTCTAGGGACGGAATGGTGTCTGTCTCGGATGATGGGCTTGTTGAGTTTTCACGTGATGTTGTATTCGTAGAAGGACGTGATGGCCATGGGAAGCTGATCGTCGGTGTTCAGGCAAGGCAAAGCGGCGACGATGAGGCCAGCAGCGTTTGCAAAGAGGTCACCTTTGTCCCGGCAAGATCTGGTGAGAGCCATGGCATCTTTGATGTGGGGTTTTGCAAGATGAGCATTGTGGTTGCATGGTCGCTGCTGTTTTGATGTGAAAATGTCTATGCAAACTGTTTTTCTTGTTTTGTTGATAATTAAAATGTTAATCTGGTGTGAGTATTGGTAGTAGATGTGACTAGCTAGCTCTTACTTCGTACAAACTGTTCGTACGCATGTCTCAGGCTGCTTCATTTCAAGAATTATGCAAGTCTAGTGCTTGATGTTGCTGGGATGACATGAAATGTTTTGCTCTAGCTATATGTTAATTATCCATACATTGTGTGTTAAAACTAGTGCATTCTATTAAACTCCATCCGGATACTACACCATTGTGTGCACCTTTTTGCAAGTAAATTATTGGTGATTAAATGATCTCTTGAGTCATGTCATCATTTCCTTCAGGAGATTTTTCCTGAATTATCATTTCCTCGATTTGACCATCTTGATTCTTTGCTCCCTTTCGCTTTTGAGGATTTTTATCTTTGGAACCCAATGGTCTACCTCGTTTCATAGTAGGTTTTGATTCATTTGCGGTAGATGCTTGCCTATGTTGGACATCTATTCTTTCAGGAGCATTAGCAGCTAGAATATATGACTTTGTCACTCTTTTTAAGTCTGTAAAAGTGTCTGGCAAGTTATTCGCTAAGCTCTGTAATTGAATTATCCTTTGAACTTCTTGCTCACATTGGTTTGTACGAGGATCAAAGTGAGATAGTGATAATTCATTCCAGCTAATTTCTTTATTTAGCTGCTTATCCCCTCCCCCTGTTGTTGGGAAAATTGACTCATCAAAATGTCAAACAGCAAATCTTGCTGTAAATACATCTCCTTGATGGTTCAAGATATTTTATTATAGAAGGGGACTCATATCCCACATATATTCCCAACCTTCTTTGGGGTCCCATCTTTGTGCGCTTTGGTGGAGCAATTGGGAGGACATACACCGCACGTCCAAAAATTCTTAGATGGAAAATATCGTGCTCTTTGCGAAAAACCAATTGTAGAGGGGAAGAACTATGGTAACTTGTTGGCCTGATGCGAATTAATGCCGCTGCATGCAAAATAGCATGTCTCCAAGAAGAAATTGGGAGTTTTGACTTCATAAGTAATGGTCCTATTAATTGAAGACGTTTAATAAATGATTCTGCAAGACCATTCTATGTATGAACATGTGCAACCGGATGTTCAACACTTATTCCAATCGACATGCAATATTCACTGAAACTATTTGATGTAAATTCACCGGCATTATCCAAGCGTATAGCTTTGATCGGATTATCTGGAAACTGAGATCTTAACTTGATTATTTGAGCCAACAGTCGCGCAAACACTAGATTGCGAGTTGATAGTAAGGAGACGTGTGGCCATCTAGTTGATGCATCAATTAAAACCATAAAGTATCTAAATGGTCCACTTGGTGGATGAATTGGTCCACATATATCTCTTGTATGTGCTCTAGAAAAGCGAGGGACTGATGTCCAATTTTAACCGGTGATGGGCGCACAATCAATTTCCCTTGAGAGCATGCGATGCATGGAAAGTCATTCGATTGGAGAATCTTTTCCTCCTTTAGTTTATGCCGCATGAACTATTAATAACTTTTCGCATCATTACTGATCCGGGATGGCCTAGCCGGTCATGCCATGTAATAAAATTGCTATGGTTGGTGAACTTCGGTTCCACCACCATATATGACTTTCTTTTTGAGACTTGTATAGTATAAACCAGAAGATAATTCTGGTAATTTCTCCAACACATACTTTTTCCCCGATGATATCTTTGTAATGTTGAGGTACTCCACACTATCCTCACACATAGTCTCTATATGATAGCCATTTCGGCGTTTATCTTTAAAGCTCAACAAATTTCTATGAGACTTTGGGGAATAAAGTGCTTCGTTTATGTCTACCTTTGTCCCACAAGGTAACATTTGTGGCTCTTCCAGAGCCCTCTACCAATTTAGCACTTCCAGATATAGTATGAACAACTGCATCTTGTAATGTATGATAGGAAAAATGCATTTTACTCTTCAATATGGTATGTGTTGTTGCACTGTCTATAAGGCATATCTCTTCTTCCTTCAGAAGATCTTGAGCCAAAGAATTTTCCATATATACTTCAAAAGAAACATGTACCAATAAATACTAGTTTATTAGAATAAATTTATTAAATACCAAACAGTTAAATGCAGTAGTACTAAACACAAAGATATGGATTTATTTTGTAGCAAAAGAAGTTACAACATACTTAACTCTTATTCTAATTAAGACATATTTATTCTTATATGGAATAGGAGGTTACAAATATAAATTATTCTTGAATGAAGAAATCAGAAACATCCAAGTGGGCAGCATCATTGTTGCCATGTTCTCCATTATCTGCCATGCCAGGAACATCATCATTGCTATTTGCAAAATTTGTCTCTATATGTTTCCCTTTCTTCTCAATTGATTGTTGATAGAGATCAACAAGGTACTTTGGTGTACGGCAGTTACGTGCCCAATGGGATATTCCACCACAGCGATGGCATGCATTTTTTGTTTCATCAATTTCGCCTTCATATTTATCTCCCCTTTCTTGTATTTCATGAGGTCTAGCTGTGTTCTTGAAGCGAACACTATAATTTCCTCTCCCGCAACCTCGTCCATATTCATAGCCACGACCACGACCACGACCATGTCCTCTATTTTGGTAATCATATTTTGTCGCATTCGATTCAGGAAATGGACTGGAACCACTTGGACGTGACTCATGATTTTTCATCAAAAGCTCATCGCTTTAGGGAGGATAATTGATTTATGATGATCAAATCTTTCTTTTAGTTTGTTCCTAAGAACAAGGGGATCCTTATCAATAAGGTATTCGGCCTTTAGACCTTCATGGAGGTGGCGAATAATGAAAATCAAAGCCTTAGCTTTATCTTGGCTAGATGCATTATTTTTTTCTTTGATCGCATCACCAAGCCCATGGGCACTCAGGTGAGTTTCAGCATCTAGCACCCATGACAAGTAATTCTTGCCCGCAATATCCAGAGTCATGAAATCAATCTTGGCAAGATTCAACATGGTAAACTACCAAATATATAGATTGCAAAATTCAAACAATCGTGCAAGAACAAAATATAGAAACAAATACAAATGATAATGTCTTACCACAAAAATAACATTATGATCAATGTAAAGTTTCTTACCTAGGTCTTGATAGCTTTAGAGACAGTCGTGTTGATAACGTGTTATAAAATAACTACTTGTAATGTAAAGGAATGTATAGAATGGAGAGAGTGAGAGATGAAATTGGAATTTCTTATATCTCATTCCAATACATAAGCTCTCATATACATAGTCATACATGTGAGATGGAGTTACAAGAATTGATACTATGAGAGTTACTCCATTGAATTAGAAGGTTATGTCTTTGATGGTATATGGGTTATGGACATCCACACTAATATTTCATAACAGAGGGAAGAGACTGCCTGGGGAGGGAGATATTTTGGAGCTAATTGGCAACGGAAGGCTGAGACAGAAAAGGAAACGGCGCAGAAAGAAAAAAGGAAAGGAGAGCGCGCGTGGTCGGCTTTTCGTCTGCGCGCCGCGGACGAGCGTTAGAGAGGTGTTTCGGTTTTCTCTTCTACTCCCTCTGTTCGTAAAAGGATGTCGCATCCTTCCTCCCCTGCAGTTCAATTTAATTTTGCTAAAGAAAAAAACCTAAACATCCGGAACATTTGAAATTTGGGCTTCAAATTGAAATTCAATCTGAAATCAAAATTCAAATCTTCCCGTCGTGCTACCCTCCGTTGTCGTCGCGGTGCCCTCCGTCGTCGTCCTGCTGCGATCCAATCTCGCGCCGCGGGCCTCGCGCATGCAGTCCAATCTCGCGGGCGCGCAGGAGCTCGCGATCGCCTGCATCGCGGACGCAGAGGAGCTCGCGGACGCGGAGTACCTGGCGGGCGGCCGGCCGGCCAGTTTGCTAGCGCCGTCAGTCTCCCCCGCCTCCGCAGCTCCCTCGCCATCTGCCAGCGAGGAAGGAGGTCGTCGCCGAGGCCTGCGCGCCGGATCGATGGTCCGGCTGAAATAAAAACTTGATTGATTGTTTTGGTACTTCTCTGCTGCCGAACAACTTACCGTAGACAGATTGCTCAAGAAGAACACCTGCAATTTGACCAATGAGAATTGTGCTCAGTTAGGTCCTAACTAGAAGAACACCTGCAATCCAGGTAGTGTTTTGACCTAGAGATCACGAGGAGAATACATGAATTGTGTTCCTCATACTCAGCAGCAATAAGATTCAGAGATTAGCACCAAGACAGGAGTTAGACAGCAGCACCTGCAGTTCATAATCTTCTGCTCCTGAACTGAAACCAACAATACAGTGCAGTTCATAATCTTCAGAGCACCTGCAGTTCATACTCAGAAGCAACAAGATTCAGACCTTAGCAAGATAACAATCAGCTCAGGCAGGTCATCTATTCAGTTCAGAAACAAGATTCGGTCATCTATTCAGTTCAGAAACCACAGTTAGCAAGATAACAATCAGCTCAGGTCACTTACTCACCTGGAGTACTGTACTGTACTGTACTTATTTCAATCAAATTCTGAAGACTTGAAGTCAAACAAATTCTGAAATTATTTCAGTTAATAGTTCTAATGTAACCAAACACTATTTTGTTGTGAAAAAATTTCAGTCAACAGTTCAAAGTTGAATTTGCTTGCTGAGTTTCAGTTATTAGTTCACAGTTGAGTTTCAGTTAACAGTTAATTGAAAGAATTTCAATGTATTGTATTGCTCAGGTGTTCTGAAGGTTACTGAGTATAACTTGATGTTCTGTTTGGATGGTGATGGAAATATCAGTACCTACTGAGTATAAACATCTGTGGAACAACATTATATGTTGCTCTAATTCTGCAGTAAAATAGTTGAGTAAAATAACCATACAAACTGTCACCCTTGAGTACAGAATAGGCCACACTTTACAAATTATTGTCTTTGACATGCATGTCATGCTGAATTTTCAGCTTCGGATTGCAACAGATCAAGGACGGTTTCCCTGCAATATTTAGCAATTATAGCACCAATATGAAGCTACTCCCTCGGTCCCTCCGTCCAGCATCTGAAAAAATACAAGTTCTGCAAGTTCAGCTCCAATATTCAGAAGTTCAGCAATTATAGCAGCAATATTAAACTACAGCACCAATATTCAGAAATTCAGAAAACACTTGCAAAACATCAGAGATTCAAAAATTGAGAAACAGGGAGGCTTGTCTTTCTTTACCTATGCTGCAAGGAGGGAGCATGACCATTGTTTAGAGGTTGCCATCAGCACCACAACAGCATGTCATCAGCCTCGGCCGCAGCAGTTGCGGGGCGGAGGGAGTCGGCGCGCTGGGAAGCACCATATCTCGCGCTGCAGCACCAGCTCTCGCCTCCCTCATCCCCATTCCAAGAAAAACCAAATCTTTGGACGGCGGAGGGGGAGCAGCCCGGGGGAGCTGGACGGCGGAACGGGAGAAGCCCGGTGGAGCTAGACGGCGGAGGGGGAGTGTCGAGGGCAGCTCGCCTTCGGACCTATACGGCAGAGGGGAGCGGCGGCGGCGTGCGGCAAGGAAGAAGAGAGCGGGAGGACTGCCTGTTAGTTCTGGAATTCTCCGAGCTTTCTTTTGCAAAATAACCGGCGCGACATCCTTTTCTACACGGAGTGAGTATCAGATTTTCCCGGACAGCATACCGGCTCAATCCTCTTTCAAGTCCACTCGACTTGATCTGAACCGCTTACCTGCCCGATCAATTCCCTGTCCACCGAACTTGACCGGAAACAAGTCGCTTTTTACGAATAAATACATTCATTTTTAGACAAATTCGAGATAAGAATTATGGAACGAAGAAAGGACAACCAAAACAGTAGATATACGTATGGTTTTGATCAAGTCGAAGTCGAGACGGATTGAGAATTGGATCAGGCAGGTAAAATTGGTTGGGTGGACCGGGTAGAAGAGAAAACACCATGAAACTTTACTCCTTCGCTTTAACTTGCAGCCAACTGCTATGTTAGACTGACTAATAGCCAGTAGGATGCCCGTGCGTTGCTAGGAACAAAAGAAAAGACTTTCAAATGCATTGGTCGGTGATTCTACTTCATGAACACGTGCAAAATTAAGCATGGTGCTCTCACGTTGCGATTTGATGTGTGAAAACTGATATACCTCTCTACTTAACCCTCTCTCTACTCGTTTGCATTGATTCTATTCTTTCTTTTTCTAGCATCTATCTTTCTTCATCCAACCTTATTCTTTCACTCGCTTTGTCCCTCTTCATTTGATCATTCTGCATCTCAGTAGCTTTGTTCTAGTCGAGAGACACCTCCAAGGCTCTAAACCACCCTAGTATTCATGCCCTCCCAAATTTCAATGTGCGCGCATTGAATATCCTAATTCCAAAAAGGAAGGCGCACATTTTTTCCTCCTACATTTTTTTTTGCGAGTTCCAAAAAGTAAGCCAGGGTCTCGTTTCTTTGGCCGATCTGGCCAAAGCGCCCCTGATTTCTAGCACCCACCTCCTCAACCATGATCGCGTATTTAGCAAGGCTACAACTTTAGATCCATTGTCAAGTGTGGTGCATTCTTCTTATCCAACAAACTGTGGAAGACTTGCCATCATTTGATAGTTCCGTGCCTTATAGCAGTTAGATAAGTGGCAGATGGTATATCTTATACTCCATCCGATCCATAATAAGTGTCATCCAATCTGTACTAAGTTAGTACAGAATTTGTACTAAGTGGGCGACACTTATTATTAATAGGAGGGAGTATGTAATATTCCTGTCTCAAATCATGTTGGTCTTTTGCAGCATTCATCTCTTGTCCTTACTGGCCCATGCCGTGCAATCCTATTGCATGACCCTGTCGCAATCGAGATTGAGCTAAGAGTGAAGGGGACAAGGCCCTCTGAAGATAAGGTGTTGAGCGCTCAAATCTTTGATTATAACTGCATCTCTCGGAGAGGCAAAGCCGGCTCTCTCCTGAAGGACATGTCCCCAGATCTGCGCTGCACGCTGGTGTTCAGGTTTGCACATCTCCAAATGGCACTGGAGGCGGCAATTAACATCTGGATCTCTGAAGGGTCAACTGATTTCTATGGGAACTTCGTCGCTCGTACAGCCAGTATCAACGAGAACGTCGTGCTGCTCGACTCTAGGGACAGAATGGTGTCTGTCTCAGATGATGGGCTCTTTGAGTTTTCACGCAGTGTTGTATTCGTAAAAGGATGTGATGGTCGTGGAGAGCTGATCGTCGGTGTTCAGGCAAGGCCAAGTGGTGATGATGAGGCCAGCAGCGTTTGCAATGAGGTGATCACCTTTGTCCCGGCAACATCTGGTGAGAGTCAGAGTTGTGGTCGCATGGTCGCTGCTGGTTTGATGTGAAAAGGTCTATGCAAACTGATTTTCCTTGTTTTTTCGATAATATAAAATATTAATTTGGTGTTAGTATTGGTAGTAGATGTGACTAGCTAGCTCTTACTTCGTACTAACAGTTGCACCTAGGCATGTCTCAACTGTATTTATTTATTTTGACACCGGATGTCTCAAGTGCTTCAATACAAGGATTAAGCAAGTCTAGTGCTTTCTGTTGCTGGGATGGCTCGAAATGTTCTGCTCTTCGTTGGATATGTTAAATATGTATACATTATGTGTTAAAATTATGCATCCTATTAAACTCAATCATCCGGATAGTACCATTGTCTGCACGTTTTTGCCAAGTAAATTGTTGACGATTAAATGATTTGGATAATAAGTAAATACGTTTGAAAGTCTAGAAGGGAGTGAAGTAGAAATTATGCTGCACGAAAAAAAGATGATTGTGAAATGTTTGTTGACAGGTTACCACTTTGCTTAGAACTTGTACATTTTGAATTTATGAATATTGGTTCAGAACTATGGTACTTCAAATTCTCAGAAGATGGTTTAAAAATAAATTTTGAATTCCACAACTTCCAAGTGTAAAGCTTGTGTCTCTGAACTATACATAATTTCTAGATAATTTCGAATTATGTACTATAAATATGTTGACTTGTTTTGAAGTTGTTGAGAAGTTCAGACAACACAACTGGAGTACCTTTGTTCCGTTAGAGGCCAACCAAATGTTTTCATATAATTATATTCTTTGGATTAAGGAACGCACGCTCCAGATTTTATTAATGAAATCAATATTACAAGAATCAAGGTGTGAACAATGTAACAGATACGGAGAAGTTTATTTTTCAGTTTACGAAATTTACGGTATTGTAACAAAGATGGGGATAAATTCTTTTCTTCCGAGATTTTCTTCGTGCGTTTTCAGGCTATATAAACATGGGGTAGAGAAAATTGTCTCTACATTATTTAGCCCACATGAACATTAAAAAAATTATTATGACTAAAATTATTCAAAAAGAGGAGCTCTCCTAGGAGAAATAGTTAGTTGATAAGGACATCCGCAAAAGTTCACTCTTAAACGACTATTATTTGAAATTTGGTGATGTAGAGGAAAGAGAAATATGAAAGCAAAGAGAACTGACCTTAAAGAAAAATCGACTAAGAATCAGTTAAGAATTAACCTATTTACCATTGTAATCGTTGCATTTAGTGTTAACAAATTATTTATAGTAAATATAAAAACACAATCTATTGTATGTGTCATTTAGTTGTCGACTCTAGATGGAATGAAAAATCAATATTTACTCTACTATTGCTAATGCCCTAAGTTTTCAATAACCCGCCTAGAAACCCATATATTGGGTCGGAAACTCACGGGAGTTCTATTTTCTGTTTCCTCCCCTCATTCTCATTTTTAAAAATTTAAATTGAAACAGATGAATTTGAAATTTTATCGGGTACAAAACAAAGAGAACACCTGTCTTATCTTTCACTTAATTAAAGGGAAAAAAAAGCTGTCGAAAGAATTGTTGAAGGGGGAAAAAATCCTCACGAGAACGGTGGGTGCCCAACCCTAAGTCTCAGCGGGGCGGCGGCAGCGGCAGAAGATGCCGGAGACCGCGGGAGGAATCGGGAGGGTGGTGGATACGGCGGGTATGGAGACGGTTACGGGTCACACGAGGTTGGCGGCGGAGCAGGAGGAGGTGAACGAGGAGCCCAAGAGGTCCCGCGAGGACGAAGCAGAGGAGGAATGGATGCTCCGCCGGCTCGCCAACTTTCGCCACGACTGGACACGGGCATGGTCCGAGTATTTCGGCGATGTCGAGAAAAGAAGTTCGTATTCTCATCCATGATCTTCGATTATCCCTTTAAGTTTTACATTTTGCTAAGCGCGAGCCAGACGATTTCACCCAAAAAAAAACGACAATTTTGCATCAAGTTTTTAGCTTTTGTGTTACCCCTCACAGATTCTTGTTCCGGTTGAAAAGTCCCTGGAAATTAGGAATTTGGATACCGCAACTATAAATTTGATTTTTATGGTTGCAGTTGAGGCGCCACCCATGAGGTTCAGTCAGGAGCCTGCGCCGAGCTACGCCAAGCTCCTAGACGCGCTACAGATTTTCTCCGTCGGTGTGCTGGAGCTGAAGGGTACAATGTGCTGCTGGCCGATAGATGTGTTTGGCTTCATCGCCATGCGTGACTCGTTGTACCAGAACCGCAATTATATCTTTGAGCGCACGAGAGAAGATTGCCAGACGCTCACTGCAGAGGTACCTCCTCTCTTCAGGCACTCCCCCTCTATTGTTTTCCCTTCAGTGTCACTGAATTTTGCATTTTGTTTTCCTGTGTGTGTCTGTGTGAGTGCTCCACAAAATTGTAATTTTACATTCAATGTTATCAATTCTTGGAACTATTTAGGTTAGCTGAATTGGATGTCCATGTGATACTCTGAAGTCTGAACAGTTTTGTGTGTTAAAGTCCCTAAAATTCTTATAGCATTAAGTTTCTTCCAACATTCTAAGGTGATCAACAATTCGTTTACCAAAAATTAAACTAGAGTGTTGATAACTTGATATATATAAAAAGGAGACCATGCTGGCATATCAAGTGTGGATTCGATAGTCAATTGCCACCATGCAAGGACATCTAAAAAGGTGTGTTGTATTACAATTTAGGAACTTGGCTACCCAAAGACACTAAATTTGTACCATTTTGTCTGTCAAACTCTAAATCTTTGGATTTGCTAGATCACACATTTGAAAATGTGGCTCTTTGATAGAACACACTGCACCATTATTGTAATATTATTTGGCACTTTGACAGAACACACTGTTTTCCAAAAGTTAAACTAAAGTCTTCATATCTAAAGTGTACCCTTATAAGATATATCTAAATGCCGCTGTGGAAGACTTGCCCTCCTTCAACAGTGGCAGTTAGATAAGTGGTAGATGGTATATCTTATATCAAATATTCCTGTCGCAAATCATGTAATGGTTGTTTGCAGCATTCATCTCTGGTCCTTACAGGCCCATGCCGTGCAATCCTATTGTATGATCCCGTCGCTATCGAGATTGAGCTAAGAGTGAAGGGGACAAGGCCCTCTGAAGATAAGGTGTTGAGCGCTCAAATCTTTGATTATAACTGCATCAGTCAGAGGGGTAAAGCCGGCTCTCTCCTGAAGGACATGGCCCCAGATCTGTGCTGCACGCTGGAGTTCAGGTATGCACATCTCCAAATGGCACTGGAGGCGGCAATAAAAGTCTGGATTTCTGAAGGGTTGACTGATTTCTATGGGAAGTTCGTCGCTCGTACAGCCAGTATCGACGAGAACGTCACGCTACTCGACTCTAGGGACGGAATGGTGTCTGTCTCGGATGATGGGCTTGTTGAGTTTTCACGTGATGTTGTATTCGTAGAAGGACGTGATGGCCATGGGAAGCTGATCGTCGGTGTTCAGGCAAGGCAAAGCGGCGACGATGAGGCCAGCAGCGTTTGCAAAGAGGTCACCTTTGTCCCGGCAAGATCTGGTGAGAGCCATGGCATCTTTGATGTGGGGTTTTGCAAGATGAGCATTGTGGTTGCATGGTCGCTGCTGTTTTGATGTGAAAATGTCTATGCAAACTGTTTTTCTTGTTTTGTTGATAATCTAAAATGTTAATCTGGTGTGAGTATTGGTAGTAGATGTGACTAGCTAGCTCTTACTTCGTACAAACTGTTCGTACGCATGTCTCAGGCTGCTTCATTTCAAGAATTATGCAAGTCTAGTGCTTGATGTTGCTGGGATGACATGAAATGTTTTGCTCTAGCTATATGTTAATTATCCATACATTGTGTGTTAAAACTAGTGCATTCTATTAAACTCCATCCGGATACTACACCATTGTGTGCACCTTTTTGATAGTAAATTATTGGTGATTAAATGATCTTGGATACGTTTTCAAAGTCTAGAAGGGAGTGAAATTAGAAATTATGCTGGACGAAGAAAAAATGATTATGAACTACAGTGCCTTTGTACAGTTGGAAAGGCAACCAAATGTTTTCATGGAGATCTATTTTTTGGATTACGGAGCACACGCTACCGTTTTCAGCTGATTCAGAAAAATGAAAATTCCAGAAACATGCACGCTCTATTTTTGTTCGTTGCGTTGCCTCTCCTTTTTATGTTTCAGTTGCGGTGCAATCGAAACAGAAGATCAAACATGGACTGCTGAATCAGAAGAATAAAAATGAAAATGACTCTGAGTGATTCAACACTTTCCATAGCTTTTGTTGATCATCCGCCTATCTAATTCTACTCCATCGTCAATGGATTAGACGACGGACGGAATGTAATTCTAAAGAGACCGCAAAAAGGTTAGTGGTAGCTCAGAATCGAATCGAGCATCCACGGATCAGGGCAGCCACTCGATGCCGGCGATGTCCGCCTTGATGCCCTCCACGACCTCCGGCGGCGCGGCGTCCGCGGTGACCGTGATGACCTGCTGCCCTCCCGTGACGGTGGCCGCCAGGACCTCCACCCCGCGCCCCTCGAACGCCTCCAGCACGCGCCTCAGCCCGCCTCCGCCTCCGCCGCCCGCCGGAGCCGGAGCAGGAGGCAGCCGCACGGCGAAGCAGACCGCGTCCCGGGACGCCACCTCGGCGCGTGGGCGCGGCGCGGGGTCAGACTCAGAGCGCAGCGCCCTGTAGGCCTCGAGCACCGCCGCCGTGTCCTCCAGCACCTTCACCTGCGCCAACGCCGCCTCCAGCACCTCCACCTTGCTCGCCTGCACGCACACGCCGAATCAATCGGACCAAATTCGCCATTGCCGAGAAACAAGGAGGTCGGGCAGAGAGCAGGGGAAGAAGAAGTGAAGAACAGAGGACGAGCGTGCGTACCCGAGAGGGGATGCCGGGGAGCAGCGCGGCCAGCTCCGCGTAGAGCTCGGACGCGGGCCGCCCGCGCTGCTGCGGCCTCCGGGGAGCCCGCGCCTCGGCGTCCGCGCCCGGAGATTCTGCGTCGGCGAGGGACGGCTTCGGTGGACGGCCTCCAGCCATGGCAGAGAGCCCTGGTCCTCCTGGATTCTAGCTAGCTCGGAACAAGTGGTGATGGATGAGAAGCTGCGGCCGGGTTGGGATTTTGCTTTGCAGAGGGAGAACCGGAGAAGCGATGCCTTGTAGGCGAAGAAAGAGTTTTGCAGAGCCATGTGAGGGGGCAGCTGGAGCTGTTGGGTTGGCGGTGACAGCGGGGCGGCCGAGAATGGCAACTGCGGCCATGGCCGGGCAGGGCGCGGAGACCGAAGGAATTCCCCTGTTTTGGTTTGGGTATGCTGGTCAGCGGCAGGGTCTTGGTCAGCGACAGGGTCTTCGGAAGAGACAGGACCGAAAGATCACGTGGCTCTTTTCATCTTCTTCTCTTTTTCTCTTTTTTGACTCTTTGTTGTCTTTCTCGATAAACTTTGCCCTGACATGCATATTTCTGACCCGACCATTGCTACGATTTAATGGCGTGTCAAACTGGTTCCGTGTAATCCAGTCATAGCAGTAGCACCACTATCCTTATTACTGTAGCATTTGTTCGAGTAGACGCAACAAATGCTACTTCGATTCATAATAAAGTAGCCAGGGATTTAGTACGAAGTCAGTACAAATTTGTCCGACATTTGAGAAATCTAACTCGGCATCTTGCAAGACCATATTATTTGAGTTAAATTGAATTTGCACGCTCTAGACTCACGCCACTAAATCAATTGGATGGAAAGCCTATTTTCACCGAATCAATGAATTAGGCGGGGGCTTTCCAAAGACGGATGATCCAATCCTGCTTGGAAGAATTTTACCATTAGCCATTACTACATTTTTCTACAGTTTTTCGTGGTTAATTCATAAGAACAGGTTCTTCATCAATGACAGACGATCCCATAGAGGGCTTTCCTCCTCAAACAAATGCCCCTCCTCTGATCTAACAGAAACCGTGTCCCATGTACGGGAAGTTGTGCCTGACCTGTGAGGCTCTCAGGGGGGCATGACAAGGTGCAATCCACGATCATTATCTCTTTTATCCGGAACTTTTGGAAAGGAAAAACGTTATGATCTTCAACAAAGACGTCGATGGCCTCCACATTAAGGTTCAACGATGCGCAAACAAAGTCTTCCTTTGGGTCTCCAGATGTAACTCTCAGTTTCTAAAACTCTTGTTAACGAATTGGCCTTTCATGTTGTCTCACCTCCCGTGAGTATTGTAATTTCTTTTTTACCTGTTGCATATTCCACTCATCCCATAAAAATCTTGTATGTGACCTTGGCTACTTTGTATAAAATGTGATGCAGGCTGGCATTTGCTTCGTTGTAGTTTTTTCAAAAAATAAAAAATCAATGAAAAGTCATGAGGAGGTATCAAGCAAACGAGATTTTTTAAACTTACGCATCACACATTCTATCACATTTATCCATGGGACTTAGTCTACATTGATATGAGAGCATAATTATCACAAAAATCACGTGTCTCTTCACCTATGGGTCCCACCGCTTCATCCTTCCTCTAAAGCCACCAAGCCATCCAAACCTATCGGCCCTCGTGATATTTGCTCACCACGAGTCCACTCTTTTTTCTTAATCTAACTGTCATGTGATTAGTAGATAGAGCCAGCATATCCCGGCTTGCCATATCTCTCTCACCTATAAACACATTTACCTCTCTCATCTTGCCATTGAAAAAAAAAATGAGAGAGGAGCCGTAGCATCGAGTGTACTAAAAATTGATGAAGTATGTCAAACTGACAACCTTTTGTAACTTCTCATAGAAATATCAACACCTATATATGCAATTACCTACTCCATAAAAAAAACCTATATATGCAATTGTAGGAGTACTGGAGTAGCAGCAGCACGAGCAGCGCTAACCCAGCGATAATAAAAAAAAGTTGGACTAAACTAAGCAACCGTAGATCCAGACACGGCCGGCGACGAAGAAGACGATCTGTGGTCGAGCCAGTCGACGATGTCAGCAAACACGGCATCGATATTCTCCTGCAACTCACCCGACGTGAGCGCGTGCCACATCCCAGGGTAGAGCCTCAACGTCTTGTCCTCGCTCGCGGCGGTGCGGTAGAGCAAGGCGCTGACGGCGGGGTCGGTGACGGCGTCGGCGCCGCCATGGACGACGAGGAACGGCAGCGACACGAGCGGGAGCACCTCCTTCTCTACGCGAACGCTGGCTGCCAGCATCTGGTGCGCCGTCCCCAGGCGCGGCCGGCCCTTGTAGCACCACGGGTTCCGCCGGATCTCCGCCCGCTTCGCCGCCGTCCGGTACGCCGCGTCGATGACGTCCTTGGTCGGCACGATCTTCCACTTGGGGACGAGGGTCGCGATGGCTTCCAGGATGCGGATGACGGGCCGCGGCGGCTTCATCCCGTCGGCGATCTTGCACATGGGGGCGACGAGGACGGCGCCGGACCAGTAGGACGGGCGGGACCGGTGGAGCAGCAGCGCCACCGCGCCGCCCATGGATTCGCCGAGGAGGAACCGGGGGAGAGGAGCAGGAGAGGGGCAATCATCTGGATCTGCATTTGAATTTGAATTTGGAGGGTTGTTGTTGTTGTTGCGGGCGGCGGCGGAGATGACGGAGGTGAAGAAGGCGTCGCAGTCGGCGACGAGGGCGTCGATGGAGGGGACGTAGCCGCGGAGGCCGTCGGAGCGTCCGTGGCCCTCGTAGTCCATGCCGTAGACGGCGTACCCCGCCGACGCCAGCCGCTCCCCCGTGCCGCGCATCGTCACGCTGCACTCCACCGCGTACCCTGCCATTGCCAGTAATCGCCAATGCAAATTCATTCATTCGTTAACACTACAGAGTAAAGACGAAGACGGAGGTAGAATACCGTGGCAGATGAAGACGAGGGCCTTGATGGGCTGCCGGGGATTTGCGGGGAGCCATCGGCAGGTGAAGAGCCGCATCCCGCGGGCGTTCTTGATGTACCCTTCCGAGTACGAGTACGAGTACTCCATCATCTGTCGATCTGTACAAGATCCATCTCATGCCAGGCCGGAGACGTGTATATATACGGTATTCTATCGTACAAGGTGCAGACTGTGGCGCACGCCTTTTCTTTTTTTTTGCCTTTTGTTATCAAGCATACGTCCATATCTGCAGCGCACGTTTTCTTTTTTCGTTTTAAAAGGAGGATAACCCCCATATCTACACGTGCATGCCACATCAAATACAAATTCAATTTATTTGCCATGCATATGTATGTACCAACAATTTATTAATATTTGTTCCCGACTTATTACCAGCATTCATTGGTTAGTTATCCATACATATCCAGCCGTCGGGGATAGTACTGGAGTGCACATATTTAGAAGAAGCTTTCCTTCCACATTATTGGAAACTCATTTCCGCCTCTTGTGTTTTCCATGAATGAAGCCTACGCCTCCGAAGAACTTGCCACGCTTGAACTTGCCGCCATAGTGTCCTCCATGGTGCTTCTTGAACTTGCCACCGTAGCGAAGGCATCCAGCAGCTACTGCAGGGCGATGTGGGTAGTATCCACCGTGGTGATGGCCGCCGCCATGGCTCCAGCGATGCGCGCCATAGGCAACTGCTGCTGCACCGCGGACAACGAACATTGCTCCGTGGCCTGCATGTATGTATATATACATGTCCATGATCGATCGATCCATGCTTGACACATTAACACTTCCTCTGTTTCTAAAATAGATGTTCTAACTTGGTCGAATTAACTTTGTCTTATGTCAAACTTTTTCAAATTTAACAAAGTTTATAAAAAAACCTATCTACAACTCTTAAAGTAATTATATTGAATCGTCATGACATAACATTTTCATGGGATACTTATTTGATAATATAAATGTGCATGTTAGCTACTTCCTCCGTTCCATAATTCTTGTCGAAATATTACATGTATCTGGACGTTTAAAAAAAATACATACATCCTTTTTTTGGTAAATTTGAGACATGAAAGTTATGAAATGAAGGGAGTAGTATATATTTTTATAAACATTAACAAGTTTGACTTAAAACAAAGCCTGAACATCCTGTATTTATTTAGGAACGGAGATTACCATGATAGCCGGTTCTGCCGTAGTCATGATGGTGTGGATAAGTAGAGGCAGCATAGGACTGACCATGTCCATTGATCCATACCCATAACCTTGGTTTGGAAGGTAACAAGAAGGGGGGCACCCATGTACTCCTGGTGGAGGATATGCGATCGGAGGGCACGAGTAGTACGCGGCAGCAGGGTCGTAGGATCCATGGCCGCCTATTCCTCTGCTGTCATGATGGACGTCAGCAATGTTGTCGTTGGTGTTGGTGCAGCTCAGCTCCTTGTTACCCCCTCCCATGGCTATGGTCTGATCGTGCTAGCTAGTTAGGCTAGCTCACCATCCATCTGCCAGTATACTCTTCAATTTATAGCCTTAAGAACTTAGCTATGCAGCTGGGCTTGACACGTGCTTTTTTTGGTACACTCCACACTAATTAGTATAAGCATCTGCTTTGATTTTCCTTTTTCGACCGACCGGATAGAATCACTGGCTTAGCCTTTTGCTTTCGATGGACGGAGCAAATTAACTGCATGCGGATCAGAGCTGGGCTTTATCTTGTGCTGCGTGGGATAATGGGATTCGATTTAATCCATGGATCGTGCAATTCATATTTCATATATATCACCTGCATGCCAGAGAGTGTATTATTATATGTGCATGCGGAATCTATTCCAGTTACCATATAAAAAGCGCTGGTGCCAGTGAGGGCAGGCCGGAGTGGAGAAGATGCTCCAATTCTTTCTTGTTCTAAGGTAATGCATTGCTGCATCAGAGTTTAGCCTCAACTGTTATTGGATATATCTCGAGGCCAAGAGCTTCTTGTAATTTTTCTTTTTACTCTTGTTTGCATGCTTAGTTCCTCGGCGGATATCACAGAAGAATTTTTTGGTCTTTCTCTTCGATTCATCAGTAAGTCACTTGAATCGATCAACTCCAGAAATATTTCACCTACGAAAATACCCCTCTCCCTGCCAACCGCCGAGCTATAACTTTATCCTTTTTCACTGGAGTCGTTTATGTGATCAATCCTCGGTTTTGTTCGAGTTACACTCCCTCGACTTGCGAAGGCCCCCTAGAAAGGGTGATAGGCCTACTTTTGCTTTGAGCTTTATTCTCTCAAGGAAAACAACCAAACCGCGTGATTTATATATCTAGCCTAAACTTACCAGCGGTTCTCCTTGGACACGTGTCAGATAGTTATGACTTGCTCTCCCACAGGGCCTCCGAACTCCTTCTAAGGGTGTCACTTAAAGCGATTGCGACCTGAGGATCTCTCCGAGTAGGATTCTTGGACCTGTCTTACTTAGGGGAATTTCTCCCTAAGAAGGAACTTGCCACATTGTTACATTGACACTTTCTTTCCTATATAGGGGAATTTAATTCAGCCCTAGATGCTGCCTGGACCGTCTAGCTGAGATCGAAGCCAGGCAACGGAGGAATAGGTGATCTCTACCGACATCTATATTCAAATTTGTTTTATTAAATCTGTCATAACATATATTTTATAGTATGTTTATTTTATATTGTGGACATTAGTAGATTTTTCTACAAATTTGATAGAACATCTTATATTTAGAGACGAAGGTGGTACATCATAATTTATTTATTTTTGTGTTTAAAGGACTATCAGATCTAGATTTTAGATCGAAGCCGGGTAACGGAGGAATTGGTGATTTCTTTCTTCGATCAAGACATTACATCAAGGGCAATCTGTGTAGTTGATGATTTTATTCCGGTGTGCGTATATTTGCTCTAGTGTTCAGCCAGCGGACAGAGAGAAACCAACCAAAAATTTGCACCTTCTTCGGTACGTTTGACATGGATACGATATCAAATTTGTAGTATGAGGCTTGAGGGGGCATGAGAGCTGAGTAGGCACCCTGCGAGGAGAAGGGCTTCCTATCGGCCAAAGCTCCGGTTGACTCCCCCCCGATCTAGCGCCATCTTGGTAACCAACCACGTGTCCCTTCATTCTCTTTAATCATCTTTCCTTTTTTTTAATTCTCTCTCGTTTACTCCCTAATTAACTGCACCTTTCCTTTATCTCTCGTCTCGTCTCTCTCTCCCCCTCGCAGCCTCTCCCTCGCAGCCCACCTAACCTCCCCACGACGCTGCCGTGCACCTCTAGGCGTGCTCAGGCTCAAGGCGGGCGCCGCCCTTGCGTGCCTCGGCGGCCGCCGCCCCTGCGGGCCGTCGCGGACGCCAGCCCCTCCTCCAGCGCGGCAGACGAGCCGCCCTCCTGCGTCCTCTTCCACCATGGCCGTCGTGCTGGGCTCCCATTCCTCCCCTGTGGCGGCTCCCTCCACTGCGCTGTTCACGTTTGGAGCAGCAGATTTCCACGTCTCTCGATCTGATTCTCTTTCTGCATCTCTCGATCTGATTTTTTGTCCCGGTACATGATGTTCCTGCTGTGATTTTTTTTTGAATTGAGATTTTTTCTTGCATCTCAGTGCTTTAGGTATCTTCTAAAATTTATTTGATCTATGTACTATTATTTGTTTCTTGGTGATTTTGTCAAGATATGATGATGTACTTAATAATTGTCGAGGTACAAGTGATGTATCATGGTACATGACGAGGTACTGTGATTGTGATTGTGATTGTGATTGATGAGGTACTTACGAAGGATTTTCTATCTCCTGTGATTATGCTTTGTTGAATTCGATTACATATGTACTTACGTACTTGGTTTTGTTGAATTTAAATTTGAATTCGAGTTCTTCTCTTCGATCCCTTCTCTCTATCTCTTTGATCCATCGGATTGTTATGATGTAAGATTGATGAGGTATCTGCGATGTAGCTTAATGTATTTGTCATGTAACTTGATGTATCCGTGAGGTACCTTGATGTACTTGTCATGTAACTTGATGTATCTGTGACGTACCTTGATGTACTTGTCATGTAACTTGATGTACTCGTCATGTACTGTGTTTTTTCTGAATAAATGTGATGTACCATACGATGTACTCGTCTCATAAGTCTATGTACACGAGGTACTTAAAAACTAATAAGATACATGTGATGTACCATACGTTGTACTCGTCTTATAAGTTCATGTACACGGGGTATTTGAAAACTGATAAAATGCAATTAATTATCATAATCTACTAAATATGTACTTAAAAACATGTCATGTACCATAATGTACTTGAAAATAGGACAGAGATGCAGAGAACGAGAGAACAATGTACTTGAGGACAGAGATGCAGAGAACGAGAGAACTAGAGAAAAATAAAGAGTCGTCAGTAAAAAAATAAGTGCTTGCCGCAAGTACTAATTTCCCTACTAATCTCTCTGTAGTATAGGACAAAATAAATTAATTTGGTGGCCCTGAGGTGAAACATGTGGCTGTGAAGATGGTGCTAGATAGCTCCGGAGTCACCGTCTCCGCATTACTTCCTATCGAGCAATTGTCCGAGATCCGGTCCAAGAGCTGAGGAGAAAACCTGCAACAGAGCAACTTCGGTCAACATTGGTCAGAACATGGAGAACAAAAAAGAAAAGAAGAAGAAGAAGACAAGTTGGGCTCTTGTCGGTACGGACAACGAATTTGACTGTTTATTTCTTAGATTTTTAAAAAAAATCTTGATATACGTGTTGATTGTAAAAATAAATAAAAATGAGAACATGTGAAAGCTTATACGTCCTCGCGACATTTGCATCGCCATTCGTGAGATGCATTCTGAGCCTCGGTTGCCTTGCCCCTGCCAAACTTTTGCTGAGACGATGAAACGAAAAGAGCCTCTGTGGTATTTTGGTCTTGTCTCTTCCAAAGACCCTGCCGCTGACCAGCAAGACCAAAACCAAAACAGGGGAGGTGATTTCTTTGGTCTCCGCGCCCTGCCCGGCCATGGCCGCCCCGCTGTGACCGGCCAACCAAAAAGCTCTCGCTCCCCACCCAACAGCAGCTCAACGCCGAGCTGGCCGTGCTTCTCCCCGAGGCATTCCCTCTCGAGTACACACGTCCTCTGCTTCTACTCTGCACTCACTGCAGCGGAAGCCATGGAAAGTGTTGAAACAGTCCTTTTTATTTTTTTATTCCTAATCATTTTTATTCATGTTAATCTTGTGTTTTGATTGCAGCAATTGATTTGCGGTGGACGAAAAAAAAAGAGAGGCAAAGGAAGAACAAACATAGAACGTGCATGTTTCTGGAATTTTGTTTTATGTGCACCGTCTGCCGCATGCCTCATTTTGTTTCATCAATGTTCTCTCCGATGCTCTCGACTCTTCTGGCTGTCTAGCCAACTCCTGCTGTTATAAAAAAATGTACTCCCTCCGTGCCGAAAAGATTGGCATGACCGGTCGTTTTGCAAAAACAGCCCTGCATTTGTTCGAACGTACCCGCAACCCTCTCGTATAATCAATTCGTCTCAATACCTGCTCGTCTCCTCCCTTATCTCCTCGTCACCGCCGCCCGATACTCCGCGTCTCCTCGTCTCTGCTCGGCTCCACCCCTCTGCCACTCGCCTCCGCCGAGCTCCTCCATCTCTCATCTTTTGCCCGCATCTTCCCCTCCCCTGTGCTGCTCTCCCCTTGCCAAAGAATCGCCGGCAATGAAGTTGGCTTTGATTTGCCAAGAATCCCCGGATCCAGCGTCGGCGAGGCCGGATCCGATTTCGCGGGACGCCATGGTGTCTGGGGAAGGCGGGGGCGTCGAGTGCGGCGCCAAGCACGAGCTCGCCATGATCCGCCACCGCCGCCGCAGCAGCAGCAGCCCGAGGAGGAGAAGCAGCAGCGGAAGGGGGAGGAGTGGGCGCTCGCGGCCTTCTGTGGCTGGATGCAGCTCGGCGAGAAGAACGCCATGCTCGGCCGACGAGTCCATCGCCTGCTATGCGAAGGGGTTCGAGATCCAGATGGGCGTGCTTGGCTAGCGCGATCCCCGCGTCGCCTAGACCTGCAAGTCGGTTTCCGTGATTTGGATCTGCGGCTGTAGCTCTCCTCTGATCTGTGTGTTTTGAATTTTCGGCTATAGCTCCTCTCTAGGATTGTGATTTGATTTTGCGGATGTAGCTCGTCTGTGAGATCGTCTAATTTGCCTTTCGGCTGTACCTCCTCTCTGATTGTGTAATCTGAAATTGCTGAGATCATAAAGTGTAATTGTAATCAATTGTTGGACTTAATTGGAAATGTGAATTGTGAAGGCCTCCGCGCCAGCCTTTTCGGCACGTAGGGAGTAATAGCTAGACTACAATAAAGCGGTGCATCGGCGATCTTTATGCTTAATTCACTTCCATTCTCTTTTTGCTCTTGGAACGCTAGAGGTCTTGGGGACAGTGATAAGTGTGGCGATGCTTTTCCCAAAACATAGATCCTTCCTTCCTCGGCACCTTGATTTAGTCGAGTCATTGCCGTCCACCGGTTCCCAACTTAGATCGCATGCATATTCCCAAATTATTCCCAACATTCATTCATCAGTTTATTCATAGCTATCCAGCCGTTGGGTACAATGGATTATGGAGGTACAAAGACTAGGAGAAGCTTTCCCATTATTGGTCTAGGTAGCTGCTTCTATTTCCACCTCTTGTGTTTCCCATGGAGGAAGCCTACACCTCCGAAGAACTTGCCACGCTTGAACTTGCCACCATAGTGTCCTCCATGGTGCTTCTTGAACTTGCCACCGTAATGATGATATCCAGCTGCCCCATGGCGATATGGGTAGTATCCACCCTGATGATGGCCGCCATGGCTCAAGTGATGCACGCCATAGGCAGCTGCTGCTGCACCGCCGGCAACGTACAAAGCACCATGGCCTGCATGTATACACACACATACTTGCATGCTCAACCCCAAGTTGGAATAAAACAATAGAAGTGCATCTCACCTTTTACCCACTCTAATAAAATTTGTCATATTTTTTTACCCACTCCATTAACTTGTGACATGGTTTTATCCTTTTAAAATTTCCTGTCATCCTAAAGTGGTGCCACATGTCAGGCCTCTGGCGGGGTTGCCTCCAGAGCGGAGGACTTCGGATCAAGATTTAAAATTTTGACAATCCTACTTTTTTAATGCAACTGAAATTTGAAAAAACAATAACAATTTCTTTTACCAAACTTAAATTCGAGGATGCAATATAGAGTGGTCCCACGTGTCACCAACTAGGTAGTTTGGTCAATATAATACATAAACTGAATTTTAAAACTTTCTTATTTTTTGTGACTTTTCAAATTTCAGGGTTGCCAAAGTTTTAAACCTTGATAGGAAGCGTATTCCGAAATATGCGTAAAATTGTGTCATAAGTTTCTTAGAGTGGGGTGAAACGAAGGATTTCTTTCCCTAAAATGAAACTTAGAAGGGGTAAAAAGTGAAGTTCACTCAAATAATAATTCTACTCATCCATCATCAATCCACGGTTGACCTACCATGATAGCCGGTACTGCTGCCGTAGGCGTGATGCTGTGGATAAGAAGAGTGATAGGCCTGGCCATGTCCATATCCATGGCCATATCCATATCCTTGAGAAGGAGGGTAATAAGATGGGGGGCATCCATGAACTGCTGGTGGAGGATAAGCGATGGGAGGGGAGGAGTAGTAGGCGGCAGCAGGGTCATAGTATCCATGGCGGCCTAATCCTCTGCTATTGGTGTCCTGATGATGATCAGTAGTATTGTCGTTGGTGTTGGTGGAGCTCAGCTCCTTGCTACCACCTCCCATGGAGATATGTATGTATGGTAGTGCCTACTAGCTCATCGTCCATCTGCCCGGTACACTCTTCTATTTATAGCCTTATTGGGTGCTTACTGTAGCTTGCCACTGGCCGGAGACGGACACGTGCTTGGTACAATCAACAATAATTGGTATTAGCATCTACTTTCTTGTTTTATTAAGTGATTCAAATTTATCCGAATATGAATTTATTTATGCATAAAAAACGTCTAGATACAAGTAATATAAAATCATTTAATATGGTACGGAGGACGGAGGGGTATCTATTTTGATTTCCTTTTTCGACCGACCGGATCGAATCGCTGGTGGCTGGGCTTTTGCTTTCAATGGACGGAGCAAGTTAACTGCGTGCAGGGAGAGCTACTGAGCTTTTATCTTGTGCTGCGTCTGCGTGGGATAATGGGGTTTGATACTTCGATTTGATTCTCCGTTTAATTAATTCATATCCATATATCCCCACTCCCCAGTCTATATATATTTCCTCCTCATGCATGTCTCGTCTTAATTATTATTCCATCATTACCTCCTCAAGTGCTGCCGTGGAATCTATTCCGGCCCGTTTTAGCTTTCAGGACGGAGAGAGTGTAGTGGATTAACTCAATCCGAGTATACATAGTTTCTCATAATATGATTTAATGAAACCATCATAATACTTTTTCTCAGTCATTAGTTTACTCCAAAGTAAAAGATCAACAAGACAAAAAAAAACATATAGTATTCAATGTTGCTTAACTAACAATATATACACTCCCTCGGTTCATTTTTATAAGATGCTCTAGCTATGTCATAAGTCAAACTTTTTAAAATTTGGTCAAGTTTATAGAAATGTAAACCAAAATCTGTAACTCTAAATTAGCTTTACGAAATCCGTCATGATATACGTATTTGATATTGTAAGCACTAGAACATTTTTCTGTACACTTTATTTTTCTGAATGAACCATCAATCTTCCCGAAATTCCTGCACTACTAATTTATATAAATCCCTTTATTTTCAAGAGGAATCATTAATAGCTACTTTTGACACGATATGAAGTGTGTAAACTAAAATGGACAATCAATCTTTTTTTAATCTATTGACATACTCCCTCTGATTCTAAATTCTTGACTCAAATTTGCCCAAATATGGATGTATCTATTTTCAAAAAGTGTCTAGATACATGTAATATTTCGACAACAATTTAGGATCGGGGGGAGTAATTTATATAAATCCATGTATTAATAGTTACTTTTGACACAATTAGAAGTTGTTTTGGACAACGACAAAGTCAATCTCTCTAACTTGGCTGCTGATATTTACATCGGATGCAAGAAACTGTTCGCATGAATTTATCTCAAATGGCATACCCCTTTATGACAAAATATCGGGCGAAAACCACACTTTCGGTGCAAACTTCATACTAATCATATTTAGAAGTTTCAAAAAATTCCGACAAAAATATAGTATGCTGAAGGTGTGATGTTCTACAAACCAGCAAAAATTTCAGATTAAAACTCAATTGCATTTAAAGAGACAAAAAAAAGCGATATGCAAATGGATAGTGCCAAACAGTGAATAACCACTGTTCATGTTAAAAAAATCCCTGCAGATAAACGCAATTGAGTTTGGACTTGAAATTTTACAAATATGTAAAACATCACTTCCCTAGCATATGCAGTTTTTTCTAGAATATTGTAAACGTTTTAAGATGGTTTCCAATGAGTTTACCCAGTAAAGTTGGTTTTCATGGATACGCGACGCCCCTTTATATAGCAAAACAATTATGATAAAAGGGAAAACATGTTTTTCTTCTTATTTTCCGCAATTTGTTTTGGCTTCTGTTAGGTGTAGGTTATAGATTCAAATTTAAAATGCCCAGCAATTCTAGGGCACCACCCTGTGCAGTCTTCAATAGATGGTCGATCCAGACTACCCTGATCTAGTCCTCTTGAGCATCTTCTCCCGATCCCAAGTTCGTTTACAAGTTGGAGACCAGAAATCAACGTGAGGCTGAAAGTGAGTAGCTCAGGCATCAACCTTCGAAAATTGAAAGTCAAAGAGAACAAAATAGGACACAACTAACTTCCACTGAGAGTTGAGAAGCAGTCAAAGAGAACAACGACCAGCCACTAAAAGGCACGGGCTGCACAAGTTAATCACGGTACGTTGCCGTTGATGGCTGACCAAAGAATAATGCCGTTGATGGCTACCTTTGGACTTCTTCATATATTAGTGGTTCTATATATCTCTTCAGCGTATCCTGTCCATGGCCTTCCTGCATCGAAGAAACTGTGTAATGTATCAGGATTCAGGAGTATGACGCTTCTTCAATCATGGCAATCAAATAGTGGATTACGCAACAACTCTGCTTTCTTTCATGTTCTAGAGAAGCACCAATCTTTCACACGGTACGTCCTGCGATCCAATTGACATTCTCAGATGCCTTGTTTCATCTCAATGTTCCTTGGCGCTTCGTAGTTTCCAAAGTTTACACTCTTATAGTTACGATGTCTCTTCTGCCTGTCAGTTTTCATACACCAGAGTTGAGATGACAAATAATACCTCAGACAGAGGAAGCGGACCAGGATCCAGTTGCTGGATGCACAAGCTCTTCCTGGTCACAAGTACAACAAGATGATCAAGCAGTATTTTAACATGGTGATGGCCATCATTTTCCTTCTTGCCTTCCCTATCCTGCCCACAGTTGTTGCCTACCTCTCCACGGCAGCTCCCTCAAATCACTGGAAAATCTCCAGTATGCAAAGCAGACTAAACATGGCAGGAAGTTCCAGTGCCCTTGTCATACTCGAGAGTGGCAGTAGCTCATATAGAATTTACTTTGGATTCTACACCACGGATGGGCATGCATTCACTCTCTCTGTGTTACTTTTGGGGCCCGAGAATCCAGTCATCTGGTCAGCCAACCCTGATAGTCCTGTAAGCCAGGACGCCACCTTGAACTTCACCAAAGAAGGTAACCTGCTGCTCAACGACGTCAATGGCACTGTGATCTGGTCCACAGGCACAAAGAACAAGTCAATTGCCGGCATGCGGCTAGATGCTTCAGGAAACCTTGTGCTGTTTCATCAGAACAGCTCCTCTGTCTGGCAGACGCTTGACCACCCGACAGATACGTTAGTACTGGGACAATCACTCTGTAGGGGCATGAACCTCAGCGTAAAACCTTCCAAAACAAAATGGCCATCTGCTCGGGTTTATCTTTCTGCAGAGTTGGGAGGGCTGCAGTATTCATACCAACCAGCAGCCTATTCACAATTATTCAGTACAACTACTAGTGAGACATCAAATTGCTATAGATTTGTCAATGGCAGCTTTGGGTTCCCAAATCAGGTCTTCTCACTGCCACTAGCAAGATCTTCACAATTCATGCAGTACATGCGGTTAGAGTCAGATGGGCATTTGAGGCTTTATGAGATGCAGGGCTACTCAAACCCACGGCTGCTGTTTGATGTATTAAGCATGGCCATGAACTTTTGTGATTACCCATTGGCCTGTGGTGATTATGGTGTTTGCAGTCATGGACAGTGTTCTTGTCCTAGTTTGAGCTACTTTAGGTCCGAAAATGAACGGCATCCAGATGCTGGATGCGTGCACTTAACCACCATCTCTTGCAACCATGCGCACGACCACCAGTTGCTACCACTCAGCAACATTTCTTACTTCAGTAACAGCATGTTCCGGTCATTAGCCACTCCAAGTCCATCAGAACAGGTCTGCAAGCAAACTTGCTTGATGGATTGCTCTTGCAAGGTTGCCCTTTTCCAGAATTATGGTTACACTGATGATGGTTACTGCTTGTTGTTATCAGAGCAGAAGCTAATTTCTCTGGCAGAAGGTTCGCCGTTCCGCTTTTCAGCATACATTAAGATACAAGGCAATCGATCAAGAGGAAGGAAGATCAGAACTATAGTCGGCTCAATAATTGCAAGTTTCTCTGCACTTGCAATCTTATGCTCTGCTGCCATATGGAAAAAGTGCAAGAAAGAGGAAGAACAGCTCTTTGATAGCATACCTGGGACACCAAAGCGTTTCTCCTTTCACGAGTTGAAGTTAGCTACTGGCAACTTCTCTCTGAAGCTTGGGGCTGGTGGCTTTGGGTCAGTCTTCAAAGGCAAGATAGGCAGGGAAACAATTGCCGTCAAACGTTTGGAAGGTGTTGAACAAGGAACGGAGGAGTTCTTAGCAGAGGTCATGACAATTGGCAAAATACATCACAATGATCTCGTCAGGTTGATTGGATTTTGTGCCGAGAAATCGCACAGGCTTCTCGTCTATGAGTTCATGTGCAACGGTTCACTGGATAAATGGATCTTTCATGCATGTTCAGTTTTCACTCTGTCTTGGAAAACTAGACGTAAGATCATAATGGCCACTGCGAGGGCTCTGTCATACCTCCATGAAGAATGCAAGGAAAAGATTGCCCATTTGGACATCAAGCCACAGAATATTCTCCTTGATGACAGGTTTAATGCAAAGCTCTCTGATTTTGGATTGTCCAAAATGATAAACAGGGACCAGAGCAAAATTATGACTCGGATGCGGGGAACACGTGGATATCTAGCACCCGAATGGCTGGGCTCAAAAATTACTGAGAAGGCTGACATCTACAGCTTTGGGATTGTGGTGGTGGAAATTATCTGTGGCAGAGAGAATTTGGATGAATCGCAGCCCGAGGAGAGCATCCACCTTATAAGCATGCTCGAAGAGAAGGCAAGGTCTGGTCAGCTCAAAGATTTAGTGGACAGTGCCAGCAATGATATTCAATTTCATATGGAGGAGGTCATGGAAGTGATGAGGCTTGCAATGTGGTGCTTGCAGGTTGATAGCAACAGAAGGCCCTTGATGTCAACGGTCGCAAAGGTGTTGGAGGGCGTGACGAGCTTGGAGGCTACACCAGACTACAGCTTTGTCCCTAGTTTTGCACCAAACCATGCTGGTGTTGCAGGGTCAAGTTCTTCCTATGTTCCACCTGATTCACATTTATCAGGGCCTAGATGAAAGCTTATTTCTGTTTAGGTTTTCTTTGACCCGTATCTGCTTTTGCATCCTTCAATTTTCACATTTTTGTCAAGAATTTGGTGATCATCAATTCATCATCTACAGCTCATAAAATTTATAGAGCAAATCTTAAGGAAACATCTTAAGAAATGAAGGCAACACAGATGATGAGATAATTTGTTCTTTGCCACAGGTTCACAATAATAAGTGAGGCTTTGCAATGCAAATAATGATGATTTTACCTGTATTGCATCTATTAGCATAGCACTCACATTCGACATCAACAAGAATTTAGGATGTACTCTTGGACCTTGTTTGGAACCAATTGTACAAAAAAAAATCATATGTGTTTTCCTGGTAGTTTGTTTTAGCTTCTTCCGCATGCAGAATAGGCTGTGTTTGACATTGCAGTGGATGCTCATAATTCCGTCTGCCCCACCCACTTATGCTTATTTTATTGTTTGGCTAACCAATTTTTTCCTATTTCCATGTGTATTTTTCCTATGTTCAGCGCCACACAGTTTAGCAACCACAAACCAAGGCTTAGCTACTGGATAATGGATTTCTGGATCATGTGCACTCAGAAGAAAGAAGAAAAGAATATATGCTTGTGGCCGTGAGTACTTGTGATTTCAAATCGTGCACTTGTTTATCTCGAACAAAATTTATTTTTTGTAGATGTGCAACATGTTTGAAAAATATGCCTTACAAACCGATCCATGCTTCATTTGTTTTTTTCGAGAAGATGTTCTTCTTGAATTGAGATTTGAGAAAACACACATCTATGAAAGTGTGCCGTAGCCATTACTAAATGCAATTCTTTTCTTCTCTTCTCTATCTAACAAATTAGCATTAGGTCATATTATTTGGGAGTTTTGGTTTGTCACATTATCTTTGCATTGATCAGATTGGTACATAAACCTTCTTCTGTTAGACAATTATGTCATCACATTCTTACCAAGTACTGTAACATGGTGATTTTGTGATGGCGAGAACAAAGTGCAAGGGATGTTGAGATTTGTCTGACAAAGTAGATAAATTTCCCAATCAAGCAAGAAAACGTCAACAAAGTCCATTATCCTGTAAGAATGACCCACGTAGCTCGGGGCCATCGCAATTGTACGGCATTGGCACCCTCGAGCACCCACGGCACAGCGACAGCATAACAGCATCGCCCCGATTGAAGGGCGTGGATAGACGGATTATTCATCAGTATATTTTAAATGGAGGACAACCAACCTTAGTATAACATATACGATGGATGTACAACACCTCGTCATAAAACTGTTCAGATACGGGTCAAAGAAAACGTAAACAGTAGATGTCACTAACCCTACATTGTGTCGACAATAAATATTTACGTCAATTGCCCAGTTCTACTCACTTGTATATTCTGCATTCATTTCTCTTTTCTTAATCTGCAAAGACGGGCAGTGTATGAACGGGAAGGAAGCATAAATCTCAGACTACGGACTGATGTCATGGCTCAATAAATCCAATGATTTTATAACTCTTTTGCAACTACCGATTGCATGGTATGAATGCACTGAGGAAAAATCGAATGGAGATGATCAAAACTAAATATGCATTGCCAAGATGTATAAACTGAAGAAACAAAAGCCAAATAAAACAAACTTATCACTGCATTGAACTAGATTTTTATTGCAATTGTGGCATTAGTCATAGAACATATCAATTTATCACCACTCACTTGTTTGAGCTTTCCAGTGCAGTCTCCAAGAGATGCTCGATCCTGTATTTCATCACTGGCTGCCCTGATCGCGTCCTCTTAAACATCTTCTCTCTCAGCTCCTTCCGCTTTGCTTCGGACTTCTCTCGCTCCTCCTTCTTTGCCTGGATTATCGCATCCCGCTCCTTCTTTGCCTTCTCATCCTCCAAACGCTTTTTCTCGTACTCTACTTTCAAGCTTTGTGAAGTGCGCTTCTTCCTCTTATCATGTGTCTTTGGCTCATCCTCTGCATCAACATCTCCTTCCTATAAATGTAAATTGGATCAAGACGTGGAGCCTACCTGTTAACTTTGTAAAACTAATAATGAACAATTTAGAGTTCTGACAAGTATTGGATGTGGTCTTGTCCTATAAAAACTGTCCACATGTCTTTCTATTATAAAAATAAAGTAAAAATAATGCATAAGCCCATCAAAAGTTCAACCTCAACATACTATCAGCATTGGTCGAATTATCGCTTAAAAGGCAAAACAGTCTTGGTATTGAAGAAAATTACCTCACAGGTTGGAACTTGTGGAGTATAGTTTGACTGATTTTGTTGCTTCCTTGACCTTTTGTACTTGCTAATCAATTTAGCATTCCTGTAGAACTCTTTCTGCTTCTCTGAAGATGAGAATAATGATGATTAATACACAAACAATTATGTAGAAACTTGGACTTCTACTACAACACAAACCAGACGACACAGGAATCAGCACATATCATAGAGACATATGATTCGAAATGGACAGAAATTGTTTGACAGACAAGTCAAAACTACATGGCAGGTTCCAGCAACAGATCCTGTATTAAGCAGCAATTACAAGCATGATGTTTAGTGTTCCATTATTAGGTAATGCACACTCCGTTTTGGTAATACATAAGTTGTAAGAGAATATGAACAGCTGTCACAGTAAATTTAATTTCCCATGAGTAAATTATCCAGAATAAAAACTTGAGGTAAGGACTAAGGAGTACAGTTCTAGTCTAGTCACAATACATCGCTGAGCATGAACAACTTTTTCCTTCCCCTAATTCATCAATATATCTGAAGCACACAGTTCATATAAACCTTAATTTACCTCCTCCCCAGTGTCATCGGATTATTAATTAGTTAAACACTGAGCTTTAATCAAAGTGCCATGACCAAACTAAGCTAACTGGGCACATAAAAAGTTCAGGGGACAAAATCAGAAGATAATATCGGCTATCATCGAATTCCTAAACAACAGATTTACTCATAGTCCCAACAGGGCAAGGTAACGCAGATGCTATATGTTAACTATAAAATTACTATTGGCGCTCCAAATTAACCCAAGCTCTCGAGCATTTTGGGGTACGAAATCTTGTCCCGTAATCCAGAAGGGGAAATAACTCACGCTGTACGTTTTTTACAAGCTTGTTCTTGCAGATTAGAAGCCAACCAAGCCAATTTGAGCAAGAGACAGAGAAGCTGCGTGTGGTTCTGCACCCGCAAGAAGGCAGTAGTTACTCACTGATGAGCGCCGGGTTGTAGCCGGTGTTCCTGGACTTGGCGTTGGCGAAGGCCGCAAGGGAGAGCGCCCCGCCGCTGCCTCCCAGCCGCTGCTCGTTCCGCTTCTTCCCGCCCCACCTTCCGTTCCCCTTTTTGAACCCTCCGCCGCCTCCGCTGCTGCCGGCCGCCGCCGCGTCGTCGCGTGGTGGTGGGCGTTTCATGGTGGGCTACTGACTCGTCTGCTTAATCGAACCCTAGAGCCAATTGCCCGAAGGAAGAAGACGAGTTATCCGACGCTCTTTTGGGCCAGCTACAGGCCTACAAGGCCAACGTGATAAATTTGTTGGGCTTTTTTATTTTCTGAGTTTTTTTCTCCAAGAAAAAAATTCGTATTTTCTGCAATTTTTTAGTTTCCAGAGAACTTTTCTGCGAATGAACCATCAATTCTTCTCAGAATTCCTGCATTAATAGTTGACATAGATCCCTGTTTCTCAAACTTTTGATACAGGATGTAAATTGAAACATTTCCTCTGGTCTTCTAAAAGTCGGTGTCTTCGAGAAGGATAGAGTCGAACTTCAACTCACAAATACTCTCTCCATCCCAAAATTAACTGACGTTGATTTGCATAGTAGCAGCTACCATCAATCAACAAACTCACATGCACTCATTGCAAACTTATCCCTGAAAACTAACCTTGCTACGACCAACTTAAGACAGATTGCAATTTGTCACAAAAAAGTGTGATGGACAAATAGTCACCATAAGCGTAAACACATTTGGCACAAAATACCCAGGTTATATGGTCGGTGATTAATGTATTTAGCCGATTTCCTTTCTTACTGTAGTCGGCAGGAGTTAGTTTCGAGCAATTAATGTTTACTCAAGTCTCAAAGTGTGTCAAAAAAACAAACATATTCGGTATGTGAAATTCTTGAAGTTTTGAGGACTAATTTGCAAAGATAAACAAAACCCCGAGGGCCTCAACCGCTAAAAATCCCCAACCTCCTTCTCCACTCTCTTCTTCCTCTCCCTCCAGATCTCGCTCGCCATGGACCTCCTCGACGCGGGCCAACGCCACTCGCTCGAACCTTCCTCCGCGGGCGCCGACATGGACGGCGCCTCCGTGCTCCCGCTCTCCGGAGCCGCCTACCAGCCCTACGTCTCCGAGCTCCTCTCCTTCTCCATCGAGCGCCTCCACAAGGTACGCCCGCGCGACCATGGCCGCCGCTTCCGGCGCCCCCATAATCCTTACCATGATCCATGGTGTCTGTGACCTCTTCATGTGTTGGTGGTGGCGTTCGTGTTGGCGCAGGAGCCGGAGCTGCTGCGGGTGGACGGGGAGCGGGTGCGGCGGCAGATGCAGGAGGTGGCCGTGGAGAACTACGCCGCCTTCATTGCCGCCTCCGAGGCGCTCTCCTTCGTGCGGGGGCAGCTCGAAGGGTTTGACAAGCACCTCGAGGCACTGGTAATGTCAGCTGATCTCAGCTCGTAGCAGCCTTTACTTCACCCCTTTCTAGTGCCCCTTAGCATAAAAAACATGTGTTGCTTTATGTGGATGCGTAAGTAGATCTCAACATAATTCATGCGAAAATTGAATAATGCTGGGTAGAGTGATCGGTGAATGATGCAATTTGAGGTGGGGTGATCAAGGAATCTAGCTAGTAGATCTCGTCTTGATCTTGCAAACAGAAATGGGGGTGTGTACTTTTTCTTGTTTTCTCGTCTGGTAATGAGAGTTTGCTGTGACTTGTGCTAGTTACTTGAGAGGCGTGATGAGATAAGTTTGCTTGCTGTTGATTCCTTGCCTGTCAGTTTTCAGCCAGTGCTGATTCTGACTCTCAATCGTTGCCATTAGATGTCTGTTAGGAGTGCATCAGGTACGAACTGCCCTTACAATTTTACTAGGTATGCCAGCAATGTTAGCTTCCCAAGCTCAAATGCACAAGGATCCTTCATGGGATCAAGGGGTCAATCATATAAGATATTCTTTGATCCGAGTCCAACTTAGCAAACAAGCCTAGTAACTCACTTACGGGAATTTGTGAACGGTATTGGGTAGACTAAGGAGTTAAGTGAACTGTATTCTACTTCAGGGGGTTAAGTGAACAAGTGAGATACTCCGGGGACTAAAATGGACTTCTTTCTTTTCCTAGATATGCTACAAATGTTAGTTTCCCAAGATCAAGTGCACAAGGATCCATCCTCGTGGGATGACGGGGTTTATATAAGATTTACTGTTCTTTTACTTCCAAGGGTATCTCATGTCAGTTTGATACATTCTCTGATTGATATTGTTTGTTAGGACTAAGGAGCATGTCGAAAAAAGTGATGTTTCAGTAATTTGTCCCTTCACTTTCTGCTGCTGAGCTCATTGCTGCACTGTGCAATTCCCATAGATTTGTTTGTCAGGACTAAGGAGGATGTCGAAAAAAATCATTTCGACATCAGCTGTACATAACTCGCAGGTCTCTTTTTCATAGTCACTTACTCACTTTTAGTGCTAGACATCAGACACTGGTGCATGCTTTCTGTCTGCTAACATCAGCTGCATGTACAGTAGATCTCACCATTACATGCAGTTTATTCCCCCCTTAGAAGTTAGAAACTGCATGGAAATGCATCCCTGCGTTTTGCTTGCGAGTGGAATTGACTCCAATTTTAAACATCAACATTTAGCTTAAGGTGTTCTTTTGGCTGTAAATGTTGGCTTGCTGCTCTCTTGCGCACTTCATAATTTTGACCGGATCGTTGCAGACTTGCAGTATGTTCTAATCTTCTCCCCTAAACTGTTCGCTATTTATATGTTTCTCCTGTGATTGATTTCAACTTTAGTTGTATGACCACATTTATATGCACTGCAAAAAGAATTTGATCTAGTCCACATATAGATTCGGTGATGTTATGCGTCACCTTGCTCTGAAAACCAACACAATCTGTTTATTTGTTTGATCAGTGTTTCTCATTAATACTGCAAAGTGGAAATTAGAAAAGTGATGTTTATTTCAAACTTCCAACAGTGGAAGGTGAATTAATCACCTCTTCCTTGTTATGTACTCCCTCCGATCCATATTAATTGTCTCAAATTTGCCCAAATATGGATGTATCTATGCCTAAAAAGCGTCTAGATACATGTAATATTTCGACAACTAAGATGGATCGGAGGGAGTAGTTTTTACTTCATTCCAGTGTGATATTACATTTGTACGTGATCAAGGTCATGTTCGAAGTAGGAAATGGAATGTTTGACAAAATTATTTTCTTACTTATGTAGGTAGAGGAGATACCGAATTTAACATCTGGTTGCACCGAGTTTGTCGAGTCTGCGCATCAAATTTTGGAAGAGAGGAAGCTCAATCAGACATTACTAGCCAACCACAGTACCTTGCTTGACTTGCTTGAAATCCCACAACTTATGGACACGTACGTGACATGTTCTCTTATTATTTCCTTGAGTTGACTGGTGTTGTTGATATGTCATTTGGTCTTTGCTTAATTTGTATAGACTATAGACCCATGCTCTTGTTCTATACTACATAGCTTCAGGTGTTGTATGAAAATGATGAATCGTGTGTAACAATAAAGCTACTGTACACAGATGCATACGGAATGGGAACTATGATGAGGCACTTGATCTAGAAGCTTTTGTTACTAAAGTCTCGAAGTTGCACCCTGAGTAAGTCATGTAACATATACTTGATGTATGTGGACCCTGTCATTGAATATCATTGACCATTTACTGTTTCAATTGAAGTTTACCTGTCATCCAAGGATTAGCTGCTGAAGTCAAGAAGACAATACAATCACTAATTTCACAGCTGCTCCAGAAACTGAGATCAAATATTCAGGTGATGATGCCGAGATTTTACTTTCTTGTCTTCGGTGCAGTTGACTGATATACATATTATATTTCGATGCTGTGGTATATGTATTGCCTTGTGTTCAATATTTGTTATATCTTGCGCCAAATTGTTTAATCTGCCTACTCTATTCAGCACATATGTATCTAAGTCGGGTCCATTTTATTGCCAACAGTTGCCCGAATGCCTCCGTATTGTTGCACATCTGCGTCGGATAGGAGTGTTCAGTGAATCAGAATTACGCTTACAGGTATTCTGAATCTGTCATGTGATTTTGATTCATCTGTTTCAACTTACAAGAGATACTGCTTTTGCATTCAGATTTGACATGTATGAGTAATCTTTTTGGTTAACATGTCTCCCAAGTGACCAAGTATAGGTTGTACATCTGTTGTAGAATCTAGATTTCTATGAATATTGCAGACATTTTAATTATGATGTTGCACTATTTTATTTTTCTTAATTCATAAGAGCAGTCAGAATAAAATTTGTTTGTCTTCGCCTCCTAACTCTGATATAACTTATAGTTCCTGAGATGCAGGGAAGCTTGGCTTTCTGGGATTCTTGATGATCTGGACCAAAGAAATGCATATGATTATCTAAAAGGCATGGTGAGTTGCCACAGGACACATCTATTTGATGTCGTCAATCAATATCGAGCGATATTCAACAATGATAAATCTGGAAGTGAAGAGAACTGTGATGGTGGGCTGCTTTTCAGCTGGGCAATGCACCAAATCAGTAATCACCTCACTACCCTTCAAATTATGTTGCCAAATATAACAGAAGGCGGATCCCTGTCAAACATTCTTGAGCAGTGCATTGTGAGCATCTACTTTCGCTTAATTTTCTTGTTGAGTAGCAGTTCTTAGATAAGAGATTTAGCACAAATGGTTCAAATCTTATTTAAATTTTGATTACTTGATTATCTTGCAGTATTGTGCAATGGGTCTTGGGTTGGTTGGACTGGATTTCCGTGGCCTGCTTCCACCAATTTTTGAAAGGTAATTGGTATTTAATTTAATTTTATTGTTTTTGCTGGGAAGAGGTTGTGTTAGCTGATGTTATCTGCTTCTTGCAGTGCGGTTTTAAATTTGTTCTCAAAGAATATGAGCACGGCTGTCGAGAATTTCCAGGTAACATATTTATGTACTATGTGCTATTTTGGACTTGCGGTTTGTTCATGTCTACATAAACATAAAAGGGTTCATGTTGCTCTGCAGCTCGCTCTTTTGAATTACTAGCACAGCACCCTGCGTTACAGTGGATTAAAAATAGTGATGCATGTTTAATATATTATTATACACATCTTTTGTGCCAAATTAAACCATCTATAATTCACTCTCATCTCAAGTATGTATGTCAAACTCAATATGTGAATATGTGATGGCAGTAAGGTGACGGACCGCCACCTATTGACATCTTTATAGGAGTAAAGATACCTTGTAATTGTCTCCACTCTTTCTGCTACAAATACTATCGCAGCGCCGTATTAAATTAGTATCACTAATATTTTATTACCATTCTAGGTTGTTTTGGATTCACATCGTTGGGTTCCGATGCCATCTATTGGCTTTGTCACAAATGGAGTTGTGGATGATGCTTCCGATGATGTGACACCGCCCTCTGTTTTAATGGAACATCCACCACTCGCAGTGTTCGTTAATGGTAAGTTTTAGTGGTGTCACAAATTAACTTCTATTCATTTACTGTAATGCATTCAGTGTGTATACAAGTTGACATGTCCTTGTTTCAAACTGTTGGATGCAGGTGTTTCAGCAGCAATGAATGAGCTAAAGCCATGTGCACCATTAAGCTTGAAGCATGTCCTTGCTCAGGAGGTGGTGAAAGGATTACAATCAATTTCCGACTCCCTAGTTAGATACAATGCAATGCGAATGCTGCGTGGAAATGAATCCTCCCTTTTCCTTTCGCTTTGCCAGGCATTTATTGAGGTAAGGTTAGCTTCCTATGATAAAGCACCATGTATGGAAGTGACAAAAAAGGGTACCTCTGGAGAAGGGAGAAAACAGAAAGTGCTTAAGGCCTCAAACTCAACGAATCTAACATACAGTCATTAACGTTCTCTCTCGACTCAGGGAAGTCTAACTCAGGGAAGTCTAACGTACAAATTTGCCATCTCATCGCAGGTCGCATATCCTTATTGTGCTGCATGTTTTGGACGATGCTACCCCAATGGAGCAGTATTGATCACAGAGTGCCGGAGCACATTTGACGCGGTCAGCCAGCTGTTGACCGTACCTGTAAGGTCAATTTCTGGGATTAGCAGCGTCGATCGAAGGCAATCAGGCGGCATCGAAAGAAGGCGGTCTGGAGGCATCGAGCGAAAGCAGTCAGGGGGCGTTGAAAGAAGGCAATCGGGAGGCATCGAAAGAACGCAGTCCATTGAGAGCGCGGGGACTGCAGTCTCCATGAACGGGATCCTACCTGATGGCCCCGAGCCAGTGGTATCTGAGGATGCCAGAAGCACTACTGCACCGGCTCGGGCTGACACACAAACTGTCCCACCAGCACACACATAGCTTGGACCGGACAATTGAATCTGCCCAAGTTCGCCGTGAGGCCTGGTTATCTTCAAGCAGCACGTATGGAGACGTTGCTGCAAGATTATGTTGGTAGAAAATCTTGTTATTCTTTTTGCTCCTGGTCTTACATTACAATGTACACAAGACCATTGGAATTTTAGTTGTTCCTCACTAGCCCATACCTAGACGCTGCAGATTGTTGATTGTTCCGAACTGACAATTATAGTTGATAACACCAGGCGAGTGCGCTACATTGATGACTGCGCTTGTCCTGATGGAGGATCGATTTGTAACTATCTGGACCAGTTTCGTCGTGGAAAAACATTAAAGAAAAAGAAGAGAAGAGTCGTGGCAGGACTGCAAGCAAATCTGCAAATGGATCTCATCTCCTGAATAAACAAGGGCGAGGCACGTCAGTGATGAAAAATATGGAGGGTAGATCTGAAAAGTTTTAAAGAGCCATTAAATGCTGTAGCAACGATTTTTTATTTTCTTTGTAAGAGTCTCTTCTTAGTTTTTTTTCCATTTTTGAGAGAGGAGAGTCTCTGATTAGTATTAAAAGCAAGTGGGTTGCAGAACCCACAAATTACAACCCCATACAAGTATACAACTATTGAAGGACACAAAGAAATTAAAAAAATTTACAACCAGACCCAAGGACACAAGCCTTTCATTTGGCCCAACAAGGACCACGCGTCAAACAGCCAACCGTCACCACTCACCAGCTAACAAGTAGATCTTCGGAATCAAATGCCTCCACGAACACCAGAGGGAGAAGACGTTGACGACGCCATCTGCGTCAACAACCATAAAGAGAACACCAAAGCCCCTGAAATGGACAGCAGCCACCATGCAGGGTCATAGGAAGGCCCCCTGTCTTGGCATCGATGATTTCTCATCGCTGAACCGCCGAGCGGGCCTCCGATCTCGAGGTTGAGAGGAACATCGCCGGTGACGAAGGCCGGTCCTGCTCCGGTGCAATGAAATGAAATTAAGAGCATCACTAGAAAAAAGAAGAGGGGTGACCACCCCCAACCAACCTACATTCCTAGCATTTCTTGGTACTGAATTATAAGTCGGTTGATTCAGTGCGAATTTGTGTTTCTTACTCCTATATACCACTAAATTAGCATGAGAATGAGCCATTGCAGGGCCAAGGAGCTACTTAATCTAACGGGTGGGACGTATACCGGTCGGGAAGGAGGTAATCGGACGGACAAATTAACACTTTTTTTAGACAGACAAATTAACACTTTTGCTAAACTAGTGTGTACTTGAGATCTCACCCAAAAAAGGAGAGATCTCACCAACCGCGGACCGACTAAAATATGTTGTCCCGACAAGTCGCCATATCGGCAAAAATCTATGCTATCAAATCGAACAAAGACCGGCCGACGGTCATGTGGATCTCAAGTTAACAATGGCTTTAAACAACGAAAGATGCTACACGAAAAACAATATCCTCAAAAAATTTACTAGTACTAAGATGCTTCACGCAGTCACGTTGCTTAATTTGCACATAGAGATGCCTTGGTTTTTACAAGGAATGCACATGTGCTAGATCATTATCTGACCAACAAAATATACTCCGTATATATAGAGAGAGACTATTATACATAAAAGTAATACTCCCTCCGTCCAACAAAAAATGTCTAAGTTTGTCAAAATTTGGATGGATCTAAACATGACTTAATGTATAGATGCATTCAAATTTAGTCAAAATTGAGACATTCTTTGTTGAACGGAAAAATATGTTTTTAAATTTGTTTCGAAAGAAGGTTTTAATGGTATATTTTCCTGCATATACTCAAATTCTATTGATCAGATTGTTGAGCTGAGAATACGCGTGCGTCTTATATGCTAAAATTGAGGGGGTACTGTCTCTCTTCTTCTCAGAAAAACGAATGCGTCGATGATATCAAAGGAATGTCTTAATTATGTATTCTTCACTCGCAATACAAAAGAACATATGAGGACGCAAATCATTGTAAGTGTAAACTCTCTCTCTCTCTCTCAATATAAAGATGTACTCCCTCCGATCCTAAATTGTTGTCGAAATATTACATGTATCTAGACGCTTTTTAAAAATAGATACATTCATATTTGGGCAAATTTGAGTCAAGAATTTAGAATCAGAAGGAGTATTATATTTTACCTTATGTTTCTACGTTAGGCATATATTTCACTAACATGGTTACTTTGTTAGGCCGTGTTTCGCATTAAGGTGGATTATGATAATCCGGATTTTCCAACCAACTTCTGGCTATTTTTTCGTTTGGCTAACCAACTTTTTCTTGTTTTCGTGTGTATTTTTTCACATCAGTTCTAAAATAAAATAAGTTCAGCACAACGCAGTTCAACAATGCCAAACTGAGCCTAAATACATGGTTTATGCGGCTTACAATTGATGCCATTGGATTCTTATTGAAAAAAAATGTCTATGACTGTGATTTTGTACCACATCAAACCATATATCAAAAGAGTAAATGTTGATCATATAAAACATTACCTCAGTTATATGTCTTTTGGACATGCAGGGCCGACAAGATGTTGTGATGGAATCCTAAAACCGAACTAAACCCAAATAGACCGAATTGAATTGTCGGTCTATTCGGGTATCGGGTTCGGTTCTTTTTTATCTTAATCAGGTTTCAGGTTCAGGTTTCAACATCGAAAACCTGAATAGACCATATAAACTGAAATTTATGTGAAATCCTTAAGCACGCGAGCAATTGAGCCTAGTTCACTATCATGTATATTGTTGCATGCATTCTCAGCTAGTTATGATTGGCTGATTGTGTATTTATTATGTATTATTGCTGTATTTTTTCGTGATTACTTCATTAGTTTGTTGTGTTTAATCTAACATTCGTGTTAAAAAATCGAAGGGCAATAAGGATCTTCATATATTCCGGTCTATTCGGGGACCGAATAGACTGAACCGAGTTAAATTGTCAATTTGGGTTCAGTTCTTGTTTTTCTCTTTTCTCATTTTTTGGAACCCGAAATACCCAAACACCAAATAGACCGAACCAAAAAGACCAAATGCCCAGGCCTAGATGAGAGAGGGTGAAACAAATAATATTCCATACTTATAAACACATTCGTTCTCAAAATTAGTGATGAAAGTACGAATAGAGTTTGATGATCCAGTGACCATGATCATTACAATATCACCATGTGCTCAGTGCCGTCACATAGTATATAGTAGCAACAACCGCGCAGATGATGAATTTGCAGATCGACCGGCCAACTTTTGATTAAACATAAGCTTGTCATGATGCACGGGGCATGTAAAAGCAAGCAACAGCAGATGATGAATTTGCCAGACCGAAAGACTTTAACTAGTCTTGTTTAAACTTGCCATGAGATGCATGCAAAGATGACAATACAGGTACTACTATATATTCCAAGTGTAGATAAGAACAGTCTGCTGGAGTTGATGTATGCTATAAATAGCCCTTTGCCACACATCAATTCTCACACAGCGCAGGGCAGGGTCGACTACACTTGTTGATCTCCTCTCCAAATTAAACTTGACCCATACTCCAAATGGCCAACCCTTCCTATTTGGAGATGAGCCCCTTGGGCGTCCTTGTCAGGAGCACCGAGTTCAAGCTTCGGAACCTCTACTTGTCCCACGTCGATTCACCAGCTTCAGCAGCACCAAACACAAACAGGTCCAAATTGTTGGGTGTGGGTGTAGATATTAGCATTGGGCTGGGCTCCAAGACCAAGAATGCTGCCGTAGTTCATGATTTGGCGGTGTACGATGGCGTTGGCCCTGATAAGAAGCTAGTGGCCCGGGCACAGGGCCTGCGTGCTTCCGCTGGTAACTGGCACAATTCCTTCTCCATGGTGTTCGAGGACGAAAGGTGAATTGGGTACATGTTATCATTCTTAGTTCTTTTGGTACACGTATCCTACGATCCATAAAAAATGTCGTCCACTTAGTACAAAATTTTAGATGGGAGGAAGTATTATTTAACGTTTGCGAATAGTACGGGCACTGCAGGTTGAAAGGATCGACGCTCGAGATAATGGGAGCATCCGTTGACAAGGAAGGCGAGTGGGCTATCGTGGGGGGCACCGGTGTGTTTGCAATGGCACAGGGTATCGTCGTTAGGAAGATTCATGACAAGGATGCTGCAAAAGATACCGTGGAGCTAACTATTACCGGGTTATGCACCAAGAAGGTAACATGACATGAGGATCATATCGATCTGATAAGATAATTAATTCGATCGACCCAACAACATTGTTTCCAACAAATCACTGAAATATATACTTCCTCTGTCCCGAACAAGTGACATTATATATAATTGCATATGCACTTGCAGGTTGTCCCAGCTACTGATCTGACCAAGAACGGGCCGTGGGGTGGAAACGAAGGCTTTCCTCGTGACACCAAAGAGAAGCCGATGCGTCTGGAAAGCGTGACCATCCACTACGAGGGTCTCATAGATTCCTTCCAGTTCTCTTACACGGACCAATCTGGGAACAAGCAGACCGAAGGCCCTTGGGGCGCTGGCGGACCAGTGGGTGCCACCACTGAAACGGTGCGTGTAGTGTACACCGTTAATTTCTCAATTTATAGCACTACAATACTCGCTCCGATTCATATTAATTGTCTCAAATTTGCTCAAACACGCATGCATCTATGCTAAAAAGCGTCTAGATGCATGTAATACTTCGACAACTATGAACCAATCAATTTAATGTTTTCTTTTTCTCTGCACGTATGCAGATTATCTTGGGCCCTTCGGAGTTCGTCAAGGAAGTGAGCGGGACCTACGGCAGCACGTTCAACACCACTAACGTGAAATCCCTCATGCTGGTCACCAACGTCAAGTCCTACGGGCCCTTCGGGAACCCAAACTACGATAACGTGCAGGGGACCCCTTTCAGGTTCACGGCGGAGGACGGCAGCGCCGTCGTGGGCTTCTTCGGCCGTTCCGACAGGTTTCTCCACTCGTTCGGCGTTTACACGCTCTAGATCATTATTTTTGATTTTTCCAGCGTCGTCGGCGCATCGTACGTGTGTTTTGTGTGGATTTTCATATTTCCCTTCGTTTTGCTTTCCAACGAATGATTTATTTAAGACAAGTGTGTGTGAGTACGTCCGTGCTGCGACACGTGTTTCATCCTGTTTTTTTTCTTCTGCACTGATTGTGCCGCGAGTGTTTATATATTAACCCTCCTGTTGTATTCTTCTTTCTTCTTTTGTGTGAGAAATAGACCTTCCTTAAGGTTGCATTGTTTTCTGATCTTGGGAGTTAAAATGATATAGCTAAAAATGGATGCTGAGCATTGTTTTCTTGATTGAGAACATGGAGATGATATGGATGCTGATGAGCATCTCCGTATGCACCACGCCCTGCTCCGTGTGTTGATCGGTGTACACACAAGAATCCCATCTCCTTAATGTGTATCTGCACTGCACAACGCACACTATCGAAATCTTTTTTAACTTTTTTAATTGTTCATCATTAGCCCATACCTAGATGATGTTATTGTGTAAACCGCTGTTGCAAACCGATAACAAGTTGATAACGTGAAGCGGGTGCGCTACATCTGTTGACTGCAGAGTTTAGGAACAAGTCATCCATTGCTGTATGTGCTTCTTCGCCGGAAATATTGGAAAAAGAAAAGGAGGCGGAAGTGTGCAAGCAAATGATCCATCTCATCTGGGGAATGATAAAGAACGGCGACCGGAGGAAGATGAAGAAATGGTGATGGGATCGTGCTGACTGCATCTGGTGGCGTGCCGGCGGCCATGTGCGCGTCTCTCTCGTCCCGTTATCTTTCCTTGACGAGTTTGACGCCATCCAACCAACAAATCCCCACAGCCACAGGGATGCGGTATGGAGCAGGACTCGCTTGCTACCGTGACAACAGTGTTTTGCACCAGAATTCCTCTGTCCCATACGGAATTTGCACGAACGGGATCCTCTGATAGCTTTTTCGATGGAAAATCCACCGTTTTTAAACGGTCTGAAGACTAAAAGTGAGTGTGGAGTGTGTGATGTTGATAAATCGGCAGACCGTCGGTGTTATCTGGTCACAGCAAAAAAAAAAAGGCTCGTTGGGTAAATTGGTTTTGATTATGCGTTGAATCATGTCTCTCTCTTCTCCTATGTGCCCGTGGACTGATTCTTTATTTACCAAAGTGCAAAAATAAGATTACATTACTAGCTATTTTTTACTTGAAACTGCATCTAAATTTATATCCCTACTACTGATCCAAAGAAACTTGGCCATCAAACTGGCTAAATCCAACGTCACGTGTTGCTCCAACGATTGTTGCATTACACATTTGAAGTACCTCCAAAATGACGGAAACGCGGTGATAACAAATCACCGCAATTAGGAGTATTTTCTTAGTTAACAACTATGGAAACTCTTGATTAATTACAAATGAACCCATCAATTGAAAATTACTTTAATTGTTCAACAATTTATCTCATTGATAAAAATTTAATGCATTAGTGGACACTTCTTTTTTGTAAAGAGCCGATATAGTTGGCGGGCAACCTTCTAAGTAAATAATTTTCAACCGGTGTGAATGCGTCTGTTCTGATCAGGCGAGCTGTTGCGGTCCTGACCCAAACGATGTTTTCCCGCCGCCCCGCCCTGCCTCATCCGCCACCACAGTCGGTCTGATGTCGTCCTGACTGTTCCTTTAAGACCAGGAAACTGGTGGTCTTCTATAGCGCCCTCCACCCTGACCTGGTTTCGTTGGGGCTTACCTCTTCACCGTCATCTTCCTAGCCTCTTCCATCGCCGCCGATGCGGCTCAGCCCGACTCCTTCGCCGTCGTTGGCACGTGATTTCGCTCGGCTTATACAGTCATTAATAAATTATTGAAAAGTAGACGGGGCTAAGATTTGACCTGATTTAACCATTCTTCGATTTCAGTCGTATATAGTCTGCAATTTTTTCCGTACAAAATATCGGAATTCTCTCCCCACAATTTATGTGCTCAGGAAGGGGACAGTTAGCAGTTAAGGCAGTGGGCCCAGCTGCAGCTTCGTGACGCCCTTTCCCCTTCCGGACCAATAAAAGGCCTATCTCCGGCGCCCGGCGGCCTCCTCCTACCCATCGTGCCATTTGACCCCTAGGCCCCTTCCGTTACTCATTTCTACAACCCTACCATCCACCCCCCCTCTCTCTCTCGCGCCGCCGCCGCCGGGTATGGCCATGGGAGGAGCGCAGTTCCACGCTGACGAGGGCGTCGTCGCCTGCAAGGTGGCCGGCGACGGGCACCAAAACCGGCGCGACGTGGGGAAGATGGAGCACGGGTGAGGCAGCATCCTCTCTCGCCCTTTTTTTTTTGTTTTGTTTCGTGTGCTGCGGGTTCGTGATTTGGGGATCAGAATTTGCCCGGATCCGCGTGGTTGCCCTCTGGGGCGTTCCTCTAGGGATTTCGCTATCGCTCCTTCCCTTGGCTCTAGGGTTTCCTTCCTTCTCTCGTTTCGTTTAGGGTTTCGTGATCCGTCTCTGGTTTTCCTCACGCAGCGGGCGATCCCGCCCCGCCTTTTGTTTTTGTCATACTGTGCAGGTGCGAGCACTACCGGCGGAGGTGTAAGATCGTGGCGCCGTGCTGCAACCAGGTGTTCTCCTGCCGCCATTGCCACGACGAAGCCACGGTACGGGTTGTTCTAGCATGAGATTTTTTTTCCGCTCACCATTTTTATTTTATATTCTTGTAAACCTGTGCCTTGTCATTCCCCTTTAGTTTTCACAACGGGGATAATAACAGTCGTTGTTGCTAGCAAAGCAAGGATGCAGGGAACTTGCTCGTCCACTTAGAAGGCAACTCACTCATGGCCGTGTAATTAGCACCACTTGCTCCCTGTAGAGGTTCACTGCGGGTGCTAAGCAATTAGCTAGTGCACTAGCACTATAGCCTACTTTTGTTTGTAGCAAGCGAAATGAGATGCATGATTAGTTCAATCGTTCATGCCAAGTTGGAGGCTTAATTGAGTCCCCCGGAAATACCTCCTCACCCAAGCATCAAGTCTTTCATGGCAGCCTGAATCTAGTTTAGTATGGATCTACAATTGTGTTAGTTTCAAATCTGGATTTTGTTTATTTTGATACTTTCGGACAGCTTGCTTGGTTGAAACTTGTGCATGATAAGATTTCAATGACTGGTATTAATATGTGAGCGCTTTAGGGTATCGGCAAAAGAACATGTGGAAACGTAAGTTAGCCCTCTTAATAGATCTAAATGTAACTTAGCAACATTGAGCTTGATAACTCCTTCCTTCCCAATTTATAGGTTGCATTAGATTTTTCCCAGTTTATAAGTGTAAACTGGTGGGATGCGGCATTAATTTCGCGGTTCAAAATGCATCCGCTTTAGCGTGCGCTAGCGAGCCGGTGATTTGATGAGTCTGCTACGTCCAGTGACCTAGCACACGAGCGCCCTTTCTCCCTATGTCCAAGGTTACAACTATTGCAAGCCATGTGAGAATCGAAGTGATGGCGGACGGATCTCACTTAATTAGCATTAATACCACCTCTGTTATGGGAAAAACTTAAAAATCTAATATGACCTATAAATTGGGAAGGAGGGTGTACTTCTCAATCATTTGAGAACAATTACAAATATTGGAGTTTTAATACTTTCCATTGGAAAAATGAATATGCTAGATGTTGATAGTTTGCAAAGAGCAGCTAACGAACATCAAACTGCATCTATTGAATTCAACTGGCTTTTGATGCATCGTCTTCATTGTAGGCTTTGGGTGATCGGCATAATATATCTCGCCAGGATGTTGCAAAAGTACAACTCTCAACCTTCCTTTTTTATACAGTTTATAGACTTCAGTAGGTTCAGAAATCACGAACACTGATTTCCTTCTTTACTGCAGGTAATATGTGTTCTCTGTGATACCAAACAACCGGTACGACTTAAATGCTAGTACTTGGTACTCATGTCAAGTAGGATGTGATTGTGCTTGAACTGAAACTTTAAGCTGTGGAACTTCATTTTCTCTTTAGGTGTCACAAGTGTGCATAAGCTGTGGAGTCAATATGGGAGAATACTTCTGTGATATATGCAAGTTTTATGATGATGAAGTAGGTCTCATCTTGTTTCCTTTGGCTATGTAGTTTGTGTGGTTCCTATCGGCTGATGCATTTATCTTTTGCTACAGACAGTGAAAGGCCAGTACCATTGCCATGCTTGTGGCATATGCAGGTGAGCAGGAAACAATATCTTTCACCTTTAGCTTACTAAGCAAAGTTCTAATTCTGTATCTACTCAATTTAACCAGGGTTGGTGGCAGGGATAACTACTTCCACTGTGCAAAGTGTGGTATGCTTTAATCATACTGGCTTTGTGTTAACTGTCGTTCCAGACTCATGACAATGCCATGATAATTTCTTCTGTTTTAACTTATTGTTTTGTAAATACAATGGTTTTGCCCTGATAGTCACGTGGAGTTTGACAAGATACTCTAATGATCATATCTGTATATAATTAATGAGTTCGCCGTCTAGTCTTGCTCATGTAATTACTAGGTTCTAGAAAATAGCAATGAAGAAAGTGCTTGTGCTATAAGTTTTTTTGATCGGATTGTGCTATAAGTCTTTAACTGAGGAAATCAAAATAGAGTTCCATAAACTTGGCAGGTCGGAACAGTTTAGTCCGTAAACGTGTAAACCGTGCATTTGACATCCTAAACTTGGCAAACAGGAACACTTTTAGTCCAAATTGCGTTTTATTAGTCAAATGTGCCACATGGTGGCTGACGTGGCACGTGGCTATTAGGAAAGTTCTGTCTTTCCCAAATCGCTAGCATTAGAGTCCTCAAGCTTGTTTGACGTGGGTACAAGAGTTCGGAACACAGATTTTGCAAAAAACGAAACATTCTCAAGTGTTTCTCCTTTTCATCTGATGAGCTCGTCGATGTCATTGGCTAGCTCGCTAGTTAATGATTTGGATAAGAGCGGGGAATTACTATAGCTCGAATGAGGAAACAAAGACAGAAGGAGGCCTGGACCGCAGTAAAAGTAGGAAAGCTTTAGGAGGTTATTTTTAAAAAAATAGAGCAACAAGTTTGCTGAAAACCCCATTTGAACTTTCCTAAGTGCCAAGCATCTTGTACGCTGCTGTTACACTCTTGTTAATAGGCACTTGTTTATTTTTTCTGCAAAAATAGGCTCTTGTTACGCTGTTTCGCTGCGTGATAACCATCAGTGTGTGGAGGACTCAATGAGACAGAATTGCCCTATCTGTTATGAGGTAATATTGCTAACTTGTACTGTTTCACTTGGAACTATTGAGATGCTAAAAGTAAAACTTCCTGTGCAGTATCTATTTGATTCACTAAAAGGAACAAGAGTTCTTGACTGTGGACATACAATGCACATGGACTGTTTTGCTGAGATGGTGGACCATAATAAGTAAATCCTTTTACTCGTTTTGACATGGATATATCTTTGTAGTCAGTTATTCATTTTTTTTAAAACCTCCCTGAGGTGGTGGCATTTGTGGTAACTACTTGTTGGCTTTTGGATGCTACAGATACACATGTCCGATATGCTCGAAGACAGCTCTTGACATGACACTTCACTGGGACATGTTGGATCGAGAGGTATCATCACATTTATGTTCGACATTTTAGTAATTACAGCTTTGCATCAGAAGGTGTGCAAGAAATGAGTTGAGACTATCAGAGCATAGCAAAACTTAGTTCTATCAGGAAAAAAGTCTGTTGGAGATGAGATATGGATAGAATGAAATTAGCAGTCACTCCACAAATGTTCATCATATTCTAACTGTCATGCATTGATGCTCTGGGCGGCTCTTAATATTTTGACATACTTTAGAGCTTACTTGAATAACGGATGGTTTTTTCTTTTGTAGATTGAAGCAACATTAATGCCTCAGGTGTACCGTTACAAGGTATCTCTTCTGACTGAACTATGCACTGCAACACACATAGCTTCCATTGTGACCATTCAAAATCACCTTCACTCTGTTTTACCAAAACACAACAAAAGGCATTTTCACTAGCAATACTATCAGAACCAACCTGGGAATGTTTTATCTGCTGCTTACTAGAGTATAGAAAAATGTCTATTTCACATAAATAAGCATCCAAGGGGGAAGCCCCAATTGTTCATTATATTGTGTTTCTAATCTATCTGAGGTAACCTTTGAAGAGATGAGAGTCCATCATCATGCAAAGACTCATACATTAGTCAGACTTGGGCTAACCAGTACTTCGTCCTTGTGCTAAAATTTTCAGGTTTGGGTTCTTTGCAATGATTGCAACCAAGTCTCAAAAGTGGGCTTCCATGTGATTGGCCACAAGTGCGGCCACTGCAGCTCATACAACACTCGATCGACATCGCGGCCTGCAGATTCATCGGGGAGCAGTTCGCCATTGATGACAGACTCCTCTGAAAACAACAACCTGTAGAGAATACTTCGTGCTGGTGTAACATGTGGTCTGCGCAACCAATGCCAGAACCACACATAGAAGCATTGTTTCGTGGCATTGCCTGCCTAAAATCAGCTCCATACCCCTCGGCCCTTGCCGCTTTACCATTCTATCAAGATTCAATTCATGGTTTGAACCGCCAGCTACTAGCACATTACTGGACCCATGACTTTATATATAACTGTGGGTGAAGCCCTCAGCATGTTATATTCTGCAGGAGATTAATATTGATACTATAGTAATCCCATAGAAACTGGTTATGCTGCTCAGTCTGTGAAATACCTGATTGTTAGTTGGTGTGTGAGCGACAGATTTGATAATATGGCTCGCTTTAGTTTGCATTTTTATCACCTTGTGTCATTGACAGGTGGACCCAGACCCTCACCTTTCAATGACATAAGATGGGGTGTTTTATCAAAGTGCAAACTAAAGTGTGGCATATGAAGATGTGTTTATTCCTAGAGGTTGAAGAAAATACCATTTATTTGTGGCATCAGGATGGTTTGATCAGAGGTCTGCAACACCATACTGGTAGGCATTACGGTATGTTTGGATTGTGACCAAACGCCTTGCCAATTTTAATTTGGTTCTTGTTTGGATGAAAGTAAAATTTTGGCAAGCCAATGGCTCACTAATTCTAGTTTATTTTCTTAGCCAAAGTTGGTCAACTCATGAGCAAGATAAACATCAACCAATATTTTGGCAACTAAATTTTTGGCATGGCATTTGTGGGTTCAAAACAGCCATGTAGTAACTGTGTGATATCTTCCTTGGCATCTCTACGCATCAGATAGCCGACGATGGTGATCGTGACAAGGGTGCAAAGCAGAAGCAGCTAAATCTACAGAACAGAAATGCAGGCAAGTTGGACTGTCTGCAGAAGCCTATAGATAACGGAGCGTGACGAGAGACTGAGAGCACAGTGGATGCAATTCTGAACCACAATTTTCAGCTTGCTTTGGTTAGCAAGGAGCAATGCCAAGGGCATGTGGGCTTCATCGTCGCTGCAAGAATTTGCAAGGCATGGCTGATCGCTTCGCAGTTGCACTGACGGCGGCCGCTTCATGCAATCCTCGTTTTTATAACAAATGCAAGCGAATCAATACTTGCAACATATCATAATCATGATGGCGTATGTATATGATCCGATTTTTCCTAGGTAAGATGAATCCACTTTTGTCACATTTTTTTTGGTCATTGTTGTCACGTTAGGTTTTGCTTGGAGTTCACAGTAGATTGGAACATTTGGTACGAAACGTTATATGAGGAAAAAGAGAGAGGTGATCTTCAGCAGGTTTCCAGACGGCTAGGGTTTCTACGTGCCCTTCGCCGGTCGTCTCGTATCCGATGGTCTTCCTGGCCTTGCGGTGCCGTGTATCTCGGCCGCTAGCCAGAAATTTTTTCCATTTCTTGTTTTAGCTTTTTCAGTGTCTTCTTCGAGATGGCGAGGCGGCCGCTCTGTCCTCGCTCCGATGGTTCCCCTCGCACGCCCGGAGTGCGCATGGAGCTGTCTGTTCAGGGAATCCCTTGAGATCCAGTCGGTTTTCTAGGTTTCTAACGACGCGTTCCTTGGTGCCGTTTCAGGTCTGGCTTCTCCAATCTGCAGTTCTCATCTCTGTCAATGGTTGCTGCTCAGGTGTGTGTGTTTGTTCTCTACGGGCTTAGCACGATGACTTCCCTCCGTCAACTACGACAAGTTCCACTTAAGTAAGTTTTGTTCGCTTCCAATAATGGAAGGGCGCTCGGCTTCAGCTCATTCCAGTGCTTGTCGCCGCTGCTTGTTGGTCTGTAAGACCTATTTGTAAATTTGGATTATTTCTTTTAGGGCTATTTGATTTGTAGTTTGGTGATTATTATAGATGGTCTAACCTTTCAATCTAGAATTGATTTGCTAAATGATAGGCGACGGCTTAGCCAAACTTCTAGTCCCAACAAATTGATGTTCATTGTTCTTATCAAACAATTGGGACAACCATGTCTCTTCTAATTTGTTACTAAAAAAAACTAAAGTCTATGACTTTTATATTGTAAGATACGATCTTGACCACTTAATAGTACTATTATTTGTCACAATACTCTCTTCGTGCTACAACCACCATTCCAAAATAATATACCAAAATTTACTCCATAAGTTAAGTACTTTTGAATACAAACACAATGATGTTAACTTTATATCATAAAAAAGATATATGGTGGACAAATTATTGGTCAAAATCTTGAAATATTTTGGAATCATGATGCTCACAATTATACTTAAGGGTTTCCCTACAGTCTTTCCATCAAAAAAAATATCTTCAAATATGTTTTATATTTTGAAATGAAGAGAATAAACCGCAAGTCGTATAAATTTTGTTGGCCTTCAAACTTGTAAAGTTGAAACGCTCTTATAGCAAAAGACAAGTAAAAAACCAATGTCTACCATGCCAAATCAAGATCGCTATAAATTATTCCCTCCGATACATAATGAGTATCTTAGATTTAGTACTCCCTCCGATTCATATTAATTATCTCAAATTTGTCCAGATATGGATGTATATATGACTAAAAAACATTTAGATACATGTAATATTTCGACAATTAATAAGAATCGGAGGGAGTACTAATTTAGTTAAAAAATGTACTAAATCCGGATGGAGTATCTTTTTGTAGACTATTAATTTCATACGAAAAAAATATTAATTTCTATTACTACAAGTAACTATTAAAGTTTGACAGTCAACAAAATTTATTTCATAGCAAATAATATCTTAAAACAAAACTGATTCCTACCAACCATCTCCACAGTTATGGCAAGAAAGAGCGGTGGAAAATGTCGACACATCTTCCACCCTCTCTCCTCCCACTTGCCCTGCCCAGGGATTTGCGCTGCGCACAAGAAATCTGCGGCCGTTCTTGTGTGCAGCGCAAACACGCACGCTAGAAAGCTCTGTCCGGCTCCGATGACACCCGTTTCTCTTCGGGCGACCACTTCCCGCACTAAACGAACACAGTCTCTCCCTCGCACCGAATCCTGAAAGCCGGGACCCACCAAGCACAGCCTCGCATCGGCGGAAGCCTCTGTGTCTTCCCCGTCCCCTTCCCCTCGTCTAAAGGGGGGCAACGACCGCCGTCGGGCAGCCATTCCCCTCGCCTCCAGCTCCGCCTCGCCCACGCTGCTGCTCTTCCGAGTGCTCTTGGGGGCGCGGACGAGGGCGCCCGCGCGAGGGGGAAGAGGCAGTGAGAGAAGGAGGCGCGTCGACAATGGTGGTAAAGCTCTCCTCTCCCTCCATCCTCTGTGTCTGCCGCCGTTTCATTTAGATCATAGGGTCTCGGTTCTTGAATTCGCACCTGTGCCCCCTGTTCCAGTGAAGCTCAGACCTCGTTTTAGTTCTTCTTCGCTCAGACCTCCGTCCCCGATTTGGTCCGCATGTGGGGTTTTTGGGCAAGAAACTGGGTCGATGGTTTGTGGATCGAAAAATACCCCCTCCCCCCCTCTCCTCGATGCGTTCTAGACACTTTAGATGAATCCGCAGTGTTGATCTCGCCATATAGCACTGGTCAGACTTGATGCTGCATTGGGCTGGTTACTCATGCTTTGGGATCACTTTGCTTTCGTTTCTGCATTTTTTGTACTGTACTTCGATCATGTGTTAGGATTTACTAATTACATGGTTTTAGTTTATGCAATGGTCCACTTTTATGGCTCAAAATTCTTACTTCTGTTGGACAGTTCATGCATTTGAGCATCATGGTTCTCTTTATACCTTCTGGTGCCTTAGTTTTATATCTTTTAACCATGTTTTCTCAACCTCTTCCGATACTTAGCTTGGATAAGGATAATTGCTTGGATTTTTTTCTTAAGCTTGAAGTTGTACTTGTGTTTTTTGTTCGTATGGACTTGCATTGTTGATCCATTTGATATAAGCGTCATCAAGCCACGTTGCAGTAATGCCTGTCTGGTTAGTCTTAATCCAGGTGACATAATGGGCAAACCTGTTCAATCTAACCACCATTTTATATTTACCAACCTGCTCGCTTGCCTCCCTTCAAATTCTGTTATGCTTGTTATGCATAATCTCTTGTAACGATCCCAGAGAACTATATTCCTGACATGTCAAAGCTGGCACACTTAAGTTAGTTAGACGCGTCGATACCTGGAAATTCAAGTTTCTAACTGTACTGGTATATATCTTGTTGTGACAGGAATGGAGGGGTTAAAAAATATATGTTTTTATCTTCTTTCTCCTTGATATGTTCTATACTCTAGAATTGAATGCGACTGTGCTGATTTTGCGATACAGATTTTTATTGTGATACCATGTGGTGGTTATGGGCTTGTGGGGCAAAGAATTTTTGTGCTTGCTTTATTTTCTTTTCTATACCGCATTTGCTGTGAGCTTGCTTTCAATATTGATTGAAATGTGCTCAACTCATGCCACAGGACTGTATTAGCGATAGCGACGATAGTGCCAAGTTTGAGTGGGAAAGTGATAATGAGGCTGAGCCCTCGTCAGCTCCAGTGTTGAGGAACTTTGATGCTCCTGGCCCGTCCACGGTATGGCAAGTAGTAAATGATATAAAATCATATCTTTCAGTACATAAGCTATTCAGGACATAATGTTTGTTTGTTCATGCAACTGTCTAAAGGATGCTAATGGGTGGGCTAATGGGGATGCACCGTCTACTTCTTTAGTTGAGGAATATGTGGGAATGGGTTTCCCAAAGGAGATGGTCCTGAAGGCTATCAAGGAGATTGGTAATACTAAAGTGATCAATTTTCATTTATTTGTTCTTGTTTGTGTTTGCACTTTGCACCTTCTGTTTCAACCGATGCTTTTGCTTTCAGGGCATAATGATGCAAACGCATTGCTCGAACTTCTCCTCACGTACAAGGTATTTGTCATGTGCTTGTATTACTGAGTTTATTTTACATGCTCTGCGCATGGTGGGAAGGACTGGAAGTTACAATCGCTCATGTGAAATGCAGGTACTAGGTGAGGACCCTACAGTGGGTAACTGCTCTACTTTGGGCTGTGCACCCCAGAGTGTTGAAGATGACGATGATGGTGATCTTGATTCTGAAGACTGGGATGACGAAGATGATGCTGATGGTGGGGAGCCCAATTTTGATAGTTCTGGTGATGAGGTAGATGATTCTGTATCCTCAGCTTGATAATTGGGAATTCTTTGATTATATGTAAGACGATATATGGGAATTCTGCCTTGTTGGTCTGTTTAATTTGTTTTTAGTAGCTGGTATGAAATAACTCTGGGTTATTTCAACTGAAGGGTGGTTTCTTAGTTTAAGCCCTCGAATTTTGTTCATAAGAGACATTTTGATTGGATAATTTTGTATGCTGCGAATGGGAAATCCGGAGCTACACAATCAACAATCACTTTCACGATTTATGTGATCATGATGATTCAGCAAATTTAGTTCTATTTAAGCACCACTCATTTTCTTTTTAGCTATGCATTTCAATATTTATTACAAGACTTTGAGTTAAAATGCTAAGAGTAAATCATATTGCTAGTGTAGGTAGCTATGCCAAGTGTAAGCCATGAGCCATATGTATTACTCCCTCTGATCCATAATAAGTGTCTCAGCTTTAGTACAACTTTGTACTAAGTTAGTACAAAATCTGAGACACTTATTATGGATCGAAGGGAGTACTATATTATTGTCATTCCCAAACATTGGAGAATGACAAGTTGAGTTCCTAAGTTATCTCATTGATTTAATTCTTGATCATTTCTTTCTCTTGTTTCTTGGGTAGTCCATGCTATTCATTTCTTGAGCAGTAATGTGCCGTAGCCTCCCTTATTTTCCTTGCCTCGTATCGTAGGCATCACTGCAGTTTTATGTCACTATTTATGTGTAGCCATTCAGTTATCATAAACGACAGTGAGATGTAGCAAATGCATCCTAATATGTGTTGCTGCTGTGTTTTTGTGTAGGATTTTCTACAAGAGATGTCAGAGCACGACAAGAAGATCAAGTCCTTAGTGGATATGGGCTTTCCTGAAGATGAATCAAATATGGCTATTGTTAGATGTGGTCTGCCTCTATTATGGATTATTACTTTATTAATCATGCTTTGATGGAAACTGCATCTTATGCTGTATATTTTTCATTGAATTTTTCTAGGTGTGGATGCCGCTCTCACTGTATTAGTTGATTCGATCTATGCATCACAGGCTGCAGGGGATTGTAATTCTAGGAACTCATCTCATCATGAGGTATTGATTATACATTTGAATAAGAAAACTGTTCATTCTTTTATTTGATGCAATGACATGAGATTTGTGTATATGCAGGTGTGTGATTCCTTTGGAGGGAGAAGAAACAAAAAAAAGAGGAAGCAATATGGAGGTGGAGCACAAGGAAATCGACCTTCTGAGTGCCATGAAGAACTTATGCCTCTCCCTAATCCGATGGTTGGGTTTAGTCTGCCTACTGCAAGGCTACCTTCAGTCAGTAGAAGGCTTCCCAAACAAGCTACTGGACCTCCTTTTTTCTATTATGAAAATGTGGCCCTAGCTCCAAAAGGCGTGTGGACAATTATTTCAAGAAACCTATATGACATCGCGCCAGAGTTTGTGGATTCTAAGTACATGTGTGCAACTGCCAGGAAAAGAGGTTACGTCCATAATCTGCCAATTGAGAACAGGTCACCTCTCCTTCCCCTCCCTCCAAAGACCATATTTGAGGCCTTCCCTCATTATAAGAAGTGGTGGCCTTCATGGGACCCAAGAAGACAGCTCAACTGCGTGCAGACATGTGTGTCAAGTGCTAAGTTGACAGAGCGGATCCAATGTGCTCTTGCAAGGTCAGGCGATCCACCACCTCTACATGTGCAGAAATATGTCATGCATGAGTGTAGGAAATGGAATCTTGTCTGGGTTGGCAAGAACAAGGTCGCTCCTTTGGAGCCTGATGAGATGGAATACCTACTTGGTTACCCAAGGGACCACACAAGGGGAATCGGCAAGACAGCGAGGTACAAATGTCTTGGCAATTCATTCCAAGTTGATACGGTTGCTTACCATTTGTCAGTTCTGAGGGACATATTTCCCAATGGCCTGAATGTGCTCTCTTTGTTCACCGGTATTGGAGGAGGAGAGGTAGCTCTCCACAGACTTGGTATCCACATGAAGACAGTTGTTTCTGTAGAGATTTCTGAAGTGAATAGGAGGATTTTGAGGGGTTGGTGGGATCAGACTCAGACAGGCACATTGATTGAGATTCCTGACGTGCAGTCTTTCACTAGTGATAAAATTAGATCATTCATTCGAAGATTTGGCGGCTTTGACTTGATTATCGGGGGAAGCCCATGCAACAACCTTGCCGGCAGCAACCGCCACCACCGAGATGGCTTGGAGGGCGAACACTCTTCTCTGTTCTACCACTACCCCAGGATTCTGGATACTGTCAAGGATGTTATGGCGGGGATGTAGCCTAATTATCGAAGTGCCTGTTTTATCATTTAGTAGTTATCTTTAGTAACAACAACTTGATCTAAAGTTCAAACACTGGGTTCATGAGGATGTTTATCTGGGAGACAGATCACATGAACCTTTAGCAATATAATTTGTTGTTGTTCTTGTTAACTCATTTAGAATATTCTCATCTTTATTTGAAGAAAGTGTACCTGGTCCCTTCAGCTCTTTTCAGGGTCTAATTTCATTCTCAACTCCAAACTTGTTTACCTGACATCACCAACTCTCAGAAACAGGTACTAAATGTGAGTCTGGATTATTTTTTTCATTAGCCTGATTTATACTGATGTATGTGAACTGAGAAAAGAGCAAGAAGCTCAGAGTCAAAACAAATAACTGAGGAGAAGATGCATGAGCATAGTTCAAAGAAGGGTTTTCTGCCGGGAGGCGCTTTGGATGATATGTTCGACTGCAGTAGATTTATGTCGTGCCATTTTCAACTCAGAAGGTGGGCTGCGGCTTCGGAGTTGATCAAAAGGAACAAATCCCAATTTGATGAACACTAACATGACCACGTGGTCTGATTGTTCAAGATGGCAGATTATATTATTTTTTTTCAGTACTTCGCGACCGTGATATACTTGCAATGTTGCTCTAATGTAATACTGCAGTTCCAGTACAAAGGATACTTGTGACAACATTTTGGATTTTTGAAGTATCATCTTTCAATGAATTCCTTTTCTGGTGATTTCACTGGAGTAACTAAAACATGGGAAGATTTGATACCGCTGCAGTTCCTGTTGACTGAAAAAAGGTGAAGTCATGAGAATGTTGCTTGGTTGCTGCTCCAGAATGCATTACTTTTTGCCATTGGGTTTCATATCTATTTGCTAGCAACTTGTAAAGCAAACTTGTATTTGTTAGCTTTTCTGTGGGTATATATACAGCGACAACTGAGAATTATCTGTTTCAGGTCTGTAGTTCATTAAGATTGGGTGTGGGTTCTGAATTTGTGACAGTGCCTGGTAGGTTGCATGCCTGCCTGGTGCCTTGTACATTTATGTATCTTTCTTTTGGTTCCAGGTTCCACCATTTGTTTAGGGAGGCAATGGAAAGATTTGGATTTTGCCAGACATAATTTTTAGTGAGCAATCTAGCAGGTTAATCTTGGATATATTGATTCATAGTTGAATTGTAGAATAGCAAGTTCCTGTTCAAAGCAACTGTCATGGTTTGAGATATATTTTTAGGTCCCTTAGATTCATAATTGCTACTACTGCTTTTTAACTGTACCATTAGTTGTGCTATTTAGTTGATCAAATCTCCAATTGTCACAGGGACTGCTAGGACTTCCCTTGCTGTGATGATAGATCCTCAGAAACTTCAAGCGCAATTTTATAAGACAAAGAGTAAGTTTAGTTTTGGTCACTTTCTTCCTTCTAATTTGTAGGAACATGCCTTGTTCTTCTATGGAAATTACTGTTGAACCTAGTAGTCAGGTCAAAAGTCGAAGCTTGTCTCATATAGTGATTCACTAATATCCAAATTCTAATCAGTGATAGACCAACAAATCTCGCCATGTACAAGCCTTACATTGTGCCTTGCTTGTTCCGTTGAGCTGGACATGGCATACAACTGTTTGAATTGTAGAAATTGCTATAGTGAAACCAAACATTGCTGAATTTGCACATTGCGTAAGTACACAATATTATGAGTGGAGTTTTTGCCCGGTCAGGCACTCGAGTGACAATCAGGTCCAGCGGGATGCATGAAGTAATAACTTATTATTATTATTATTATTATTATTATTATTATTATTATTATTATTTTCCAAACGATGAGTGCATCTAGTACTAGTGGGTGCCAGATCGTATATATATGTACAGACTTAGTGGGCTGTAGTTTGTTGGCTGGACCATTAATTGGACATGTAGGAATTCTAACTTATTTGAATAGGCTATTAATCAGGTAGGAATTCATGATGCTTTTCTGTTCGATCACCTCGTCACTACACTGCAAAGAGGCCCAGAAGGTTACCGATGGTGGACAGCCTCAACATGGACCTGATTGTTCCATCTACAGGGTAAGCAGGTCTCCTCTGTTACATTCAGCATGACCCATTCTGGGCTAAAAGAAATTGATGTTCTTGTCGTTGCAGGTTGGGTGATGTCGAGAAGGAAGGTCTGTGGCCAAACCCCTCTGGTTGTGCAGCATTGGAGGAGCTTCAATCTGCTACCCCTTATTAGGAGGCAGGCTTGAAGAGCCGGTCCACTAGTTGGTCCATGCTACGTGAGAGGTCCTTGCCCGATGGCTGCGCAGGGGACTCCTGTAGGGTGGAGGTCAGTGGAGGGAGCAGAGGCCTCATAGGTTGCCAGGTATTTCACCCACGACACATTGACGAATGCATATTTCTATGCTAGGTTTTTTTACGTACACCCATATTTCTATGCCAGTTAGTTCTGTTTGATACTCTCTCTCATGATTGTGGCAACTGGCAAGTGGCAACCCATCAGTTTTTCCTGCTTGCTATTTGATTTCTGTACTCATTAACGTACATTACGTGGATTGCATTATATTTTGGGATGAGTTAGGCATGGAGATGATAGATTGATGCAGGAAGCTGGTATCATCTTTTGAAATCTGGATCAATTCTCCAACCCGTGATTTTGCTGGGGAGAGTTCTGGTGTTGTGTTTATGCAGTAGGTAATTTCGATCACTTAATGTTTAATTAATGGTTTCTGATCTGTTCTGCTGAAGACCAAGGACCAAAACTAAAGTCTGTCAACAGTCGAGCCATTGATAATTAACCTTTTCCTTCTGTTTGAGCGAACCTCTTTTTTCCGCGCAGACCTTGATATATAGAAACCGGCTCTTATAGACATTTGTAACTCTGTATTCTTATTGAATCTGCATTTCCCCTGCTGTTTCAGTCAAAAAAGAAATGTAAACATTGTGCATGTAAATCAATATGTCATATAAAAAGAGATGTGTGGATAACATAGTTCAAGGGCATTCTTTCTTTTAAAAGGGGCATTCTTCATCTAATAGGCGTCAACTTCTGCCTCCAGTGTGCAAATTGGATTACATCCTTAAAAATGGGTAGGATGCAAGTGAAAGGTTAGGATTAGATGAGACCACTAGTTAAACATGCCTGGTTTTGTTTCCAGGCAAAGCATCTCTCATCCTTATCAAAGAATAAACTGGCACAGCCTGGTCTTCCACTTTCACCAGTGGCATATGATCCTCTTAAGTGTCAGCACAACAAGGTTGGCATATAGCAGCAATGTAGGGCTATAGATTAGGTCTTGTGATGCACATATCAAAGAATCATAATTAAGCACACACAGTATTATTTATTTATCTGAACACATACTACTCAAATGTACGCTGTCACACATCTTGTACTTAAGAGAAGATGAGGAAATCGAGATAAAAAAAGCCCTTAGCTATGTCTGCGACAAGGACTAAAAATGTACGCACAATGTAGTGGCTAGAACTGGTCCAAGTACACGTCCTGTTAAACTCATGCAAACATCATAGTTTCTGTTGTTTTGTAGTGAAGTGCAGCATAGATTTGATCAGAAGAGGTAAACTACACATTGTTCTTTCTAGTAAATTACAGCATGTATTTTATGTTAAGAGGTAGCCTACACATCACTCGTGTAGGAGCCAAGGCCAGCCCTTGAGAAGGTGAGGAGCCAAGAATTAATGAAGAACCATGTGATTCTTGAGGAGCTATGGAGATTGCTCTACAGAACACTAGCTTTATTTTCCAGGTGAAGAGTATCATGGCAGATCTAGATAAGCATGTCTCTATCAAGATATGTATCCATCCTTATGTGCTTGGACGTGCCAGGCTGTTTGCGTCATGCATCAAAACAGGAGAAAAATATATAAAAGAGGATGAGATAATATATACTTACTTTTTTGCAGATGCCTGCAACACCCTACATGTAGCAACTGTGTGGTGCCACCACAAGCAGCATTTCTTTCTATCTGAACTTTCCTTGCTTCAGCAGAGTTTTGTTCTAGGATAGATTCGGTGAGGATGTCAAATAGAAAACTAGGACTGCACGGTCGTCGGCATCGTGGCGCCTCATATCTAATATGCCAGGCCAACGATGATGACAGTGATGGAGGATCACAAAGCAGAAACTACTAAATCTGCAGAGGGAAAGCAGGCAAGTTGGACAGATTCTGTGCCTACAGATACGGGTAGTGTGGGTAATGAGACCTCCATGGATGCTATTCTGAACAAGTGGTGACATAGCCGGTTGCCAGAATTTAGATACCAGATCAGTACAGTAGGTGGTTTCCCTACAAGCAAAGCATTCTCCGTACTATATGGGCATCTCGCATCGTTGTCGACACGTTTCTTGTCGTCGCCCACATGTTTTTGGTGGCAACACCTCGTGCAAGGTTGTTCATCAATATCTGCAACGACGTACTGAACTATTAGCAATTGATCCTGATGGAGTATGCATGTATAGTATGGTATGTGATTTTGATTTTCCTCAGTGAAGTGATTGTGAGTATCTTCACTGTTATGCTTTAGTTCCTTCTTCTTTTTTCTCGTTGGATATGACCAAAGGATAAAAAGAAGAGAGAAATCTTAATAAACCTGCCTTGTAACTTCATGATGAAATCTCCCCATTGACTTGACCTTCATGATAATATGAGTACATACACCTCAGATGATGAGTTTCACAGACCTTCTCTTCCCGAATTCAACCTGGTGCACTAACTGGTCTTAACATTATCGGGGAAATCTATTTTCACCCATTAATTAGTACTTTTTACTGCAAAACGATACCCCTCAATAATTTGTTATATATTTGTTTGAGAAACATGGCATTTGGCTCCCGGGATCTATGGATCCCAATTTTTGGGGGAAAAGAAAAATCATATTTTTAAGTTTTAAAAAATTCTGAATTTTTTCTCCAGGTTTACATAGATGGAAACTATACACTTACAAACTTTCGTGAAGAAACATGTTAATTTGTGATCAGTAAAAAAATAACAAATTTGTATGTTTCAAATAGGTCTACATTTTACTATTAGAGATTTACAAATTTGTTAAAAAAATTACAGATCGCAAATTAAGGCAGTATAGATTTCATCAATGTTTACACTAGATCCTTTTTTCAGAATTTTTTAAAACTTAGAAATATAATTTTCATTTTTCTCAAATAGTGCGATCTCGGAAGCCAACACTGTTTGTTCGCTGAGCACTGCCCTTTCGTTAAGTCAGAAAAAAGATACCATTAGAGCCCACGCTAACTAGTCCCAAATGTGGGGTGACACCATTGTATACTGGTTGTCAGGTGGCCTAATAAACTCCACAATACCTCAAAAGTCATGAATTGGCATCTCTCGTCAGGTAAGTCTTATATTGTTGAAATGTCTATGTTCGTTACCTTCCGGACTACATATAAAGTAGAAGAAGGAGAGTGAAACACCTCTTGGTGTAGTAGTGTAGTTGTGAGTGCATGACTCCATCCACCAGGGTTTAAATCCTGGTGTTCAGGATTATGCTGCATGAGTCTCCCTTACAGTCTTTCTATAAAAAGTATAAAGGAGATGAAAACTACTAACTGAATCCTATTAGAGACAAGTGCACAACTGCGCATTACCCATCTGAAGTCGGGTTTGAGCCTAATGTTCAATTCACCCTCTGTAATACTGCTTGTACATAAAGCACCCCTAAACTCGAAAGAAAGTTGGTGACACAAAAGCGCCAATTTTTAAGATGACAAAGTGTTTACATATGTGGAAGAGAAAATCATAACAGCAGCAGATACAGAAGCAATAATTAGGGATTGGAATCAAAGGTAAAAATAAATGGAAAGTATTATTGAAAGAATATAAAAATAGAGAAACCATAACAAATTGGACATGAGAAGAAATAGGAATAAAACAATACCAGTAAAATGAAGATAATGACAAAATTTTAAAAAGTAAGATTTTGAAATCTTTTACTGAAAAATGTAATTAGATGATATTAACCCAATGATAGTATGTTACCTCATTTAAGAATTCACGTTACCTATTTAATAAGTTTATTTCATATTTTACCTCTCTAACATGGGACATCTACTTCGTAGGTCAATCTAATTTGTCAAGACCATGGGCAGTCACAAAATACTAGGAACTAATTTTAGGATTTTCCATACTAATTAACTTTAAAATATCATATATATCCCCTGTTTTAACTCCAAATTCAATGATATTTACATAAAAAAATCATAGGGTTATAGCATACGTTAGTTTTAAATATATTCTTTTCCCCAAACCTCCTACTTATATTCTACATTAATTATATACACAAATTTGGGTTTGGTATGTAATAAAATTGAATCTAATGTAATTTGAAGTCCTCCACAACTTTAGTTCAATTTCAGTTATAGTTGCCCCTCCAAAAAAATTCTAAAACTATTCTGCAATATACTAAAAAAATGTCAAATTAATTACCAGATTATTGTTACGATTGAATTTTACATAACTAAAAATATTTTAGTAATCAATTTAACTTTAATCCGATCTTTCATCCTCAACAAAATCCTCAAATTATATAAACCAAATTTTATGGCAAGGAATTCTAAATTACACCAAAGGAATTTATTTGAACTTTTAATTCAAATTTAAATAAAATTTGCACAATGAATGTGGAATATTGAACACAGATTAACCAGCCAAATCCATTCAAAACCAAGAATCACGATGCATGCCCATAGGCATACATATGAGATATGCCCTCTAGGTCAACACAAAAGTTATTCAAATATTCTTTGGTCCCCTATTGATCAAAAGACGGCTTCAGGGCATTATATATCCAAATTGATCTCTTGCATGCATATATACCAATCTGCTTTCACGATTAATTCTATTCTCGTCGATCCAAGTCAAAGCCTTGCTTTGTATGCATGCATGGTCCTAGCTACGTAGGAAAAGCTTTCACAATTTTTCCAGAAACATGCAAAGTACAACACACATACTGGTTTGTTCCAAACACTTCCTACCTGCACTTGTTACATATTCCAGCTTCCGCAAAAAAAAAGAATAAAAGGATACATATATTCCAAATTGTGAAGGAAATCCTAGTATAGATTTTCAACACCTTTTGTATAGCTCTATAAAAAGGAATTAAGCCGCAAGTTGTGAAGGAAACCATCCAAGTTTCTTGCACAATCATATCTCACTAGCAAGAACTAGAAATAGCTACCCAAAGGTTAGCTCTAGGGTATTTCAAAGTTCCCTACAATCAAAACACACTTATAGATCGAGTTTCGCACACAATTGAACATTAGAAGGCAGATCGAATGGACCGCGTGATGAAGCTGGCGTCGGAGCGGGCAGTGGTGATCTTCACCCTGAGCTCCTGTTGCATGTGCCACACTGTGTCGTGCCTCTTCTGCGACCTCGGGGTCAATGCTCTAGTGCACGAGTTAGACAATGACCCTAGGGGAAAGGAGATGGAGAGAGCCCTCCTCAAGCTTCTCGGCAAGGGCCCGCCTGTCCCGGTAGAGTTCGGCGGCGGGAAGCTAGTCGGTGGGACGAGCAAGATCATGTCTCTGCATCTCGGTGGTGAGCTCGTACCTATGCTAGTTAACAAATATATGTGCACATTTCAAGTGTACAACTTTTCATAGTTGCATTGCTCTAGCTAAATGACACGAAGTAATGAAAATGCCAGAGTACGTGCATGCACATTCGCGTTATTGTATGCCCATGAGACACATATACATCTGGTCTTGCCGCAATTGAAGAATTATTGCAATCAAGTATGTGCGTGTCACTATCAATCTTACCGATCCTAATATATGATCTTTCAAGGATGCCAACCAAGGTTGAGACCCTGGCTACTTGTCCACGACAGATTTAACACTAAGGCCAGAAAGCCTTCCGCATAAAACCCTACTTTTATATGCATCCTAGCCTAGGTGGCCACCTCATACATCCATATGTCGATGGCTGGTCATTGAGTGGTAGGTCTTGTGTTCATCCTGCAAATGAGAGTCACGCGGATATATAGAGTCGGCGATCAACGTTGAAGACAAGAAAGATGGCGATATATCTAGGTATAGACGGAGGTGGATGCCTTGACGTAAAGTCAATGAAAGGTGGACGACCGCTTTACGTCAGGGAACTTACTTCCGATTTAGACCCCCTCGGCCCTTGCGGAAGAGTAACGGCTCTACATTTATCTTACTTTGTTAAATTGCAAGGTAATACAAGAACACATAATAGCCATAGTAAGGTAAAACAAAAGAAGATAATAGTCATGAACATCAAATACTCATGTACTAGCAGCCAATCGAGCCTTTGAAAATACTTCCTCCGATCCATAATAAGGAGTTTTAGTACACAATTGTATTATATTTGTACTAAACTTCAACACTTATTATGGATCGGAGGGAGTATGAACCAAAAAAGTTTTTTTAAGAAACAATGATACAAAATCAAAGAGCACAATCATGGGAATCCTATATTTTATTTGTTAGTTGCCTTAGGTGTGGAATTTGTTGCCTATGTGTGGGATTCATTGGCTCTTGCGATCCATATGGAGAAAAAGGATGTCTAGTTGTGAATGAGGGGATGAACCATCCAAACTGTAATTAATAGATATTAAATATAGAGTATATAGATATAAATGTGATATTAAATAGTACAAGAATTATCCTCAAACATTAACTTGGATACAAACCAACGCATGTTTTCTTTGACAGGCAGAACAACAACAAAAGAAAACTACACTTTTATACTCACTCTTTCCCATGTTAAGTAAGTGACTCAAATTTGTCTAAATATGAATGTATCTAAATATAGAGTATATAGATATAAAGTGATATTAAATAGTACAAGAATTATCCTCAAACATTAACTTGGATACAAACCAACGCATGTTTTCTTTGACAGGCAGAACAACAACAAAAGAAAGCTACTTCTCCCGATCCTAAATTGTTGCCGAAATATTACATGTATCTAGACTTTTTTAAGTATAGATACGTTCATATTTGGGCAAATTTGAGTCAAGAATTTAGGATCAGAGGGAGTATATTTTTATACTCCCTTCGTCTCATATTAAGTGACTCAAATTTAAATATGAATGTATCTATGCTAAGAAGCGTCTGGATACATGTAATAGAAAGTATGGGACGGAGGGAGTACTGGCTGCTGTAATACTAAGGCTGGTCATAGTGGGAGTAACAAATGTGGTAACATAAGTGCCAACTAACCAAATTTGGTGATGTGGCATCTTATTAATGAGGAGAGAAAAGTTTGTGATAATTAGATATGTTACCATAACATCACACAAACCAAAGTAAGATGAGTCTACAACCTAATAAATGACACAATGCATGACACCATATATATATATATTACTAGTTTACTACCCACTATGGAGGTAGTAACTTAGGTAGTGTTTGGTTCTATAGCGAGGTGGAATGGAACGGAACGGTTCTATTCTTATAGGAATGGAATGTAATGGAACGGTTTTACTTTTCTATATCCTAAGAATCAAACATTTAGATCACTGGTTCTATTTGGAACCAACTCATTCTTACATTTTTGAGGAATGAGATGGTTGGCATATTGAAGGAATATTTCCTTTTGAGATCATCCTTAACTTTTGGAACCAAACACAGGAATCATCTTTTCTGTGTTCTAAGAACCCAACACGAAAATCATCTTAACTTTTGAAACCTTAACTTTTGAAACCATTCCATTACACTCCGGTTCGTGTTCTCAGCCAAACACTGCCTCTTCAAAGTAACAAATACAGTACTACCGAAGAAAAGTTACTTCGTAGATCTCTTCTCAAAGCGGCACTCCCCGTCGCCGGCGGCCGCCAGAACCTAGTCTGTCCAGCCAATGCCGGCGGCACCGGCCGCCGCCTCCTGGCGCCGGCATGCCTCCTCCACGCCCAGAGCCCTCCTCTTCCTCTTCCCGGCTCTCATCCTCCTCCTCCTGGTCCTCTCCAGAGCCCCAGATCTCACCTTCTCCCCCACCACTCCCGCCGCCGCCCCACCCCGCCCCCTCCTCTCCGCCCCCTTCGACTGCTACGCCTCGCCGCAGGCCTCGCCGGTCTTCGCCGGCCTCGTGGAGGGCGTGCCCCGCCCCTTCTTCTACTCCCTCGCCGACATGGGCTCCCTCCCCGACCGCCCGCACAGGAACATCGCCCGCCTCCTCAAGGGCAAGCGCTTCCGCAAGCCCGACATCTCCGAGACCATCCAACAGCTGCTCGGGGGGAAGCTTTCCGGTGAAGGCGGGGTGGTGGTCGACGTGGGCGCCAATGTCGGGATGGCGGCTTTCGCGGCGGCCGTCATGGGCTTCCGGGTCGTCGCTTTCGAGCCCGTCTTCGAGAATCTGCAGCGCATTTGCGATGGAGTGTACCTCAACAGGGTGCAGGACAAGTTGGTGGTGTATCATGCTGCGGCTTCTGATCGACTTGGGAACATCACAATGCATAAGGTATTTAGAGGATCCTGTATGCTTCGGGTTGCTCTAATTGCAATTTTCATGCATCCTAGTAGTAACAATTAACAAGGCCATTGCATCATTCTTGGAAGGATCATGGACTGACCACATAAATACATGTCAAGTATATAGACTTAATAAGTCTGAATGTTTCCTGTTCCTTAACAGTTTAGTTTTCCATTGATTTACTTCCTAATTGGAGCGTTTATAAATGGAAATTGCTTTGTTCTTTGAGTTGAGTAATAAATAGCCATATTTTTTTTATACTAAGCGAGTGACCAGATATGGCACTTTTGAGTTCAGAAATGGAAATTTCTAGCTAGTTGCAGTGAAACTCATTCTGGCTAAGGTTCTAATTTCCTGATTTGCCTGTTGCTCTTTTGCTAATGCCGTCAAATTTTCAAATTATCATGCAAACATACATGACATAAATAAAATCACACAAACATGCCCCAATTTACAAATTGGACTTGTTCGTTCATATGAGAGTCACACTCTGGAATCTCAGATTGCTTTCTCTGATTCAGATAATACTTTTATTGTGCTTACTCGACAGCTGCCTTAATGTGAGTGTTCTGATAATGTAGGTTATTGGACGACTTGACAACAGTGCTATATCTGCAACTGGTGCAAAGTTAGCATTCAAATCTAATGAAGAAATTGCTGTCGAAGTTGCTACAATCCCATTGGACGAAGTCATTTCGGATACTGAGCGAGTGGTTATGATCAAAATTGATGTTCAAGGTTGGGAATACCATGTTCTGAGAGGTGCATCAAAGTTGCTCTCAAGGAGGAAAGGTGAAGCTCCCTACCTTATATATGAAGAAGATGAGCGCCTACTGCAGGCGAGCAACAGTAGTGCACAAGAGATAAGGGCATTTCTTGGTAATGTTGGTTACAATCACTGTACGCGGCGTGGCACGGATGCTCACTGCACAAAAGAATAGACAGATGATTTTTGTGTGGTACTTCGACGCTCCTAAGCTGAGGATTGTATATGAACATTTTAACAGTCAGATAGGATATGCTGAACTGTAAGTTTCCCCTTATCCCAGGCAGCAGATCAGAGGTTCAGATACTTCATGCATATCGTTTTTTCCCAAATTCAATGTGCCCTTTCGGTTCTTTTAGGCTAGTATGTTGATTGCTGGATCGTGTAACATCACATGTTATAGATGCTTCGTAATGACATTTTGGCACATGCTTGTTCCGATTAACTCTATGTTTGTACTGTCAGTCTGAAACTCTGAATGGAGATCCTCTAAGTAATGAAACTTCAATGATTATGATCTAAGATCAATGATTCAATGCTAATTCTAAGCATCCTTAATCATATGGAACTTTTAAGGATTTAGGGTGTGTTTGGTTCTTGCCCATCTATGCCCTATCGATTTTTGCCAACCATTGGCTAGCCAAAAAATTGGTTGAGGATTTCTTGCCCCTTGGTTTGCCAAAAAGTTTGCAAGATGTGTGAAGAGGGATGTGACATGGTTGGCAAGATTCTTTTGGCTACCAAATGTTTGGATACCAACCAAACAAAGACCAAAATAATGTAGGTTGCCAATTTTTTGGTAGGGCAAATTTAGGCATGAACGAAACACACTCTTAACTCCTTTTTTTGGTGTTTGAGGATCTGCGAACCTCTATTGTCCCACTGACATATGGGTTAAATTATCTTGTTTTTTGTTTCTTTTGCTCTTTTGAAGCATGTACATATATTTTGTTTGAAGGTGAATAACCATCAATTTTATTCCATCTATGTTATGTGCTTCTCATAGCCATAAGGCTTGGATACGGTGGAGTTTCTTGCTGGCAGGTTATCAAGAACAATCTCCTCCAGTGAATTGAATGTGACCCGATGACCTGTCATTGCCATGGCCCAGTGTGGACAGTTGGACACCAGTCATAGGAACAAAATCAGATCAATTGACAGGACAAATGGCAAAAGCAACTTAGAAATAGCCAAAAGATCGATGAACCCTCCATGTAAACAACATTTGTAAGTTCTGTAAGAAAATCTGAAAAGAAAGGTGTGTATAACATAGAAACCACCCTTTTGTAAGAACTCCAAGAGCAAGAAAACCTTTTTTTTTATAAGTCAGTTGTGAAAAAAATGTCATATCCAGGCTAGGTAATATTTTACAAGTAACCAATGAAATTTCTCAATCAAACTCATTAGCACTTGGAAGATACGGAGTATGGAATTGAGAGACATCAAAATCGATAGTAATGACATATTGTAGTAATTTTTTTCATTCCTTTGCAATGGTGATGTACTTGAAATGTTGCTCTAGTTAGATCTCTTGTAGTGTTACTTATGGGCTCCATCATTAATTTGACCTTTTTGAAGTATATCTTTCAATTAATCCTGTTTTCTGGTGAGTTCATCAGAGTAACTAAAACATGGGAAGATTTGGCATATTGAACCCTGTTCAAAATTTTCCTTTGCAGTTCCTGTTGACTGAAAAAAGATAAGTCGTGAGGGTGTAGCTTGATTGCTACTCCAGAATGCATTCTATTTGCCAGTGGCTTTCAATATCTATTAGCCAGCTACTTGTAAAGGAAACTTTTATTGCTTTGCTATGCATATTTTTGTACACTGACAACTGAGAACTGTTTATTAGTTCCGACTAGTTATAGCGGCTGGTATGTTCTGAGCATTTCAGAATTTCAGCATTTAATTTTTGGATATATCTTTCCTTTGTTTCCAGAATTTCAGCATTTGCTTGGTGACGCAATGGAAAAAATTCTGATTTTGACAGACATAATCCTTAGTGAGAATTCTATCAACTTAATTCATTTTTGGACATATTGATTCATAGTTGAACTGTAGAATAGTGGGTTCCTGTTCAAAGCAATTGTCATGGTTTGAAATATAATCTCAGGTCACATTGATGAGTTCATAGCTCTATCCTAGCTAGTTTTGGTCGATACTCTATTTCTCGCAATTGTGGTAACACATCAGTTTTTTCGGCTTTCTATTTGGTTTATGTATTCTAACGTACAAAATGAGGACTGCATTGTATTTTGAGATGAGTTAGGTGGGGGAGATGATATATTAATGCAGGAAGCTGATATGATCTTAGTTGATCTTTGCACCTATCCTTTAACCTGTAGTTTGCTGGGGAGAGCAATTTGTTTAACAGAAATTGCCAGTTGAGCCTTCTCAGCCCTCCATCTCTCTTACACTTGGTAGCTTTGTCACAGGATGGCATATCCGGTCAGGGCCGCACATGCTTGCTGGAGTGCTTATCCCATGGCTGCAGGAATTGCTCGGAGCCAGATCAAGCAGAACTTTGCCCCAATGTCAATAAGTAATCTCTATGTTTATTAGGTGTACTTTTTTTTTTCCTTTCCAGCATGTACAATATGGTGTAATTATATCAAATATTGTATGATTTCTTAGATGAGATAGAAATGCAAATATGGAAATTTGAAATGACAGTGTAAATATGGCTTTCTTGATCCACATTGTTTTTTGCTTCTTTGCGGGAGTGTTCCCGACCAGTTATATATCTTTTCAGTTTATTGCTAATTTGTGAGCCCTTTTCTTGTTGCTAATTAAGTGAGACTTCTTGTTACATATATCGCGGTTCTTGTCAGGCCACATACTGATAGGTGGATGCTCAATTTTCTGCAGGTTAGTTCCACAGATTTCATTATCTAAAAACAATCCATAGATTTAATAGGAGCAGCAGCTATCTCTTCTTCATTTTTGCCAGCTGCAACATACATCAGGGTTTAGGGATTTAGCAACGTATCCCATGGAAGCAGGTGCGTAGTTAATTTACAAGCCTCCAACTCTGTAATCTTGGTGTTGTATCAGTTGTAAAATCAAGATGGGATGACAGACACGAAAACTGTACTCAAATTAGCTCCAAGAAGAGAGAGACAGACATGAATAATAGTGAAGGCCCGAATGAGAATCTCAGAATTTCCTGAGAAGGTAGGAAGCATGCAACCATTGAGACTCCCTGGAGCAAGAGCAACCTAAACAGCACCCTCCACCCCTGCTCTCCACTAATATCAAATGCACTGCACAATAGGGATGCAGCTTCTAGACCATTTCGAGGCAAAAATGTAACAATTTTTACATGAGTAAAAAGGAAACCCGGGATTGTTTTGAAAAGGAAAAAGAAAACACTGCAATAATCAGAAATTCCAAGGCAGAAAAATGAAAATAGTTTCTGGAAACATAAAAATGCTCCAAAATTAATTTCTACAGACGTGGATATTCGAACAAGGCAAACAAATGACACTTAGGAAAAAAAATATGTCAGAAATATTCTGAAAACTTGGAAATTTAAGCAAACTCGAACATTCTTGTAAATTCACCATATTTTTTGAATTTCTTGGTTTTATATTTCTCAATTATTTAAGGGCTTCCCCTAATTTTTTCTAATCTTATAAATAGTGTCACTATAAAAAAGCCTTTGTTTTATCCTACATGATGTTTCTCTTTTCAACTCTAAACTTATTTGATTCTCTGCTTGATGAACCTTTGTTTCTACAAACTAAAATAAGTCAATAGCCAAGGGATCGAAAACTTTTTCGTTTTTTCTTCCTGAATGAACCTTTTTTTTTCTTCTGTGCAAACCTCGACACTCAAAATGTTACTGTTCTGGTTTGGAAGGCCAGGGACCAAAACAATAGTTGGTCAATGTTTTTTGAACAAAATTGTAAGGGAGACACCTAAAGTATAAATAGGAAACTAAATTGGCATACATAACTGAGGGGTCAAAAACTTGTTCAGTTTTCTGCTTGAACGAACCTCTTCTCCTTCTGTGCGAACCTCGACACTCAATCTGCTCTTGCAAACATTTGTAACTCTGTCTGAGTGTCTCTTATTGAAATATGCATTGCTCTTTCTGTCTCGTTAAAAAAAAGAATATAATTCCTCTTACTGAATGTGGTTAACATGCTTCTTCACATGTCTCCGAACCAATATATCACATCAAGAAAGGATTCTCGGAACATGAAAAATGTGGGGATAACATAGCTCAGGGGCATCATTCACCTAGTAGGCGTCAACTTCTACCGTCAGCTAGTGTGCAAATTGGATTAAATCCTTAAAAAATGGATTTTATGCGTGTCAAAGGTTCGGATCAGATTAGGGTTTCAGATGATTACTTAGAAGGCATCGCTCTCATCCTTATCAAAGAATAAACTTGAATTGCTTGGTCTTCCACTTTCACTAATGGCACAAGATCCTCTTAGGTGTCGGCATATTGCAGCAATGTAGCTAGGTTAGGTCTTGTCTTGCACTTCCACGTGTCGAAGAATCATAATTAAGCACACACAGTACTGCTTCGAACAAATACTGCTCAAATGTTAAAAAAATGTTAGCTATGTCCACGGCAAATTGAATTCCAAATATAGGGATCGAATAATGCAGTGGCCAGAACCGCTCCAAATACCCGCAATGTGTCTCGGTACTTTAGAGGTATCTCAACCAACTGCCGTTGGACGTGACTTTGTGATTCGCGCCCCGTGCATCCAACTGCCATGATTTTTAAAAGCATTTAATGTTTAAAGATTCGTGCACAAAGGGTACATCTGACGGTTACCTTGATAGGTGCAGATCACCTCTGCTTTGCATGTACACTTGTTGTTACACTCATCAAACATCAGAATATTTTGTTCTTGTGTAATGAAGTGCAGTACAAGATTTGATCTGAGGAGGTAAACACCAAACAATGTTCTTGCAGGAGCCAAGGCTAGCCCTTGAGAAGGTGAGGAGCCAAGAATTGCTGAAGAACCATCAGATTCCTGAGGAGCTATGGGATTGCTCTACACAACACTGGCATGCATTTTCTTTCCAGGTGAAGAGTATAATGGCAGATCTAGAGGATAAGCATGTCTCTATCGAGATAGATATCCCATTCTGGTCTGCGTCATGCATCAAAACAGGCGGAAAAGATACACAAAAGATGAGATGATATATATCTTGCAGAAACATTCTGCAGATGCCTGCAACGCCATACATGTTAGCAACTGTGTGGTGCCACACGCAGCATCTCTTTCTCTCAACTTTCCTTGTCTCAGCAGAGCTCTTTTGTAGGATGGATTCGGTGAGGATGTTGAAAGGAATTCACGGATTGCGCTGTGGTCGGCATCGCGGCGCCTCATATCTGGTACGGCCAGGCCAACGATTATGACGGCGATCGGGTTCGCAAAGCAGAAGCAGCAGCTAAATCTGCAGAGGAAAAGCAGGCAAGTTGGGCAGATTCTGTGCGTGCCTAGAGATTAGGGCAGTGTGGGTGATGAGAGCTCCATGGATGGATGCTCAGGATTTAGAAACCAGATCAGCTAGCTGGTAAGAATCGGTTCCTTACAAGCAAAGCGTTCGCCGTACTGTATGGGCATTCCACTTCGTTGTCGACACCGCCTTTTGGTGGCTGAGTAGCATTTTTGAGGCTGGTAGAGAGTGCAGGATTTCACCGTTCCAAGTTCGTAGCAATTTATACTGAATTATTAGCAATTTATACTGATGGGATATGTATGGTACTATGCGATTTTGCTTTTCCCAGTATGATTGTGAGCAGCTTCTCTCCTAGCATGCTTTAATTATTTTCTTTCTCTCCTTGCATATGACCGAAGAATCAAGAATAAAGAAGAGACAACTCTTACAAATCCGCCGTGTAATTTTATAATGAAATCTCCAATTGAGTCGAACTTCATGATAATATGAGTACACCTCAGATGATCAGATTCATAAACCAGAGCTTCTTCCCTTCCCTGATTTCAACCTTGTGTACTGATTGATCTTTATCTTACACTAGGTCACGTAGAATCAGAATATGTGTGTCATTGACCTCCATTAGTTGAAATTAATTAGTATGTTCGACCTCCGAATTGAATAAGTCGACTTTAAGTTCTCCTTGTTTGTCTGTACAGCTAGCACACAGCTTGACCAGACAAATCCATTTCAAAACAAGAATCATTCTACTCATAGGTACACACACAATGCAATATTTCGCTCTAGGCAAGCACAAATATTATTCCAATATTCTTTGGGCCCCTGTTGATTAAAAATAAACGGCTTCAGGCTACAGCAATCTGCTTAAGGGATTGATTTTATTCTCATCGATCCAGGTCAAAGCCTTGCTATGTATGCATATGCTGTGCATGCATGGTCCTAGATTGTACTTGTAGGAGCTTTCCCAATTTTTCGAGAAACATCCAAATTAGGTACACCTGCATGTATACATGTTAAAGATAGCTTGCCACAACCACACCATGCACACTGATCTGTCCAATCACTCACTTCATGATCTTGCTTGCACTGGATACACATTCCAACTTGTGAAGAGACCCTAGTATAGATATCAACACCTTTTGTAGCTCTATAAAAGGAAGCGCGCCTCCCCTTTGTGCTATCAAACCATCCAAGTCTCCATATATTCCCAGAAGATCAACTATAGAGCAACTCAAAGGCTCTTGGGCATTTCAAAGTCAATTTCCTCCAATCCACTCAAGGCAAGCTAGCGTGCAGAGATTAATTTCCACACAAACATTGTACATTACAAGGCAGATCATCAATGGACCGCGTGATGAAGCTAGCGTCGGAGCGGGCTGTGGTGGTTTTTACCCTGAGCTCCTGCTGCATGTGCCACACTGTGTCGCGCCTCTTCTGCGACCTTGGGGTGAATGCTCTAGTGCATGAGCTAGATCAGGACCCTAAAGGCAAGGAGATGGAGAAAGCGCTCCTCAAGCTCCTCGGGAGAGGTCCATCTGTCCCGGCAGTGTTCATTGGTGGGAAGCTGGTCGGTGGGACGAACAAGGTCATGTCTCTGCATCTTGGCGGCGAGCTGGTCCCTATGCTGAGAAATGCAGGTGCCCTCTGGCTGTAGACCCATGGACCGGAACACCGGTTTATAGAGACCCTACTCTGAGGTCTCTTCAAAAATAAATTGAGGTGGAAGAATGTGGCGATTTCAATTTTCCTAGAACATCATATATAATGGCCTAGTTTGCGTTGAGCAGGTTTTTTCAATCCTGTTTTGACAATGACAAGGTTTTATCTAGCTCACTAGTAGTGAGCAGTGGGGTGCATGGTTTATGCATGGCTTCCTCTTGTGTAATCCCTTTTTTATGTTTAATTTCTGTTGTAGCTCCCGGCGATGTGTGCATGTCTCATTTTCCCACGAGCTAGTTAATAAATATATGTCCTCATGTCTACTATCAATGCTTTGTGCACATTTCAAATTTACAATGTTTCATAGTTGCATTGATCATATAATATATATCATAGTTGGCAGTTAACACTCAGTAACAGAAGTGTCTGTGTACGGATACATGCACATCAATTCGATGTGCCCATAGAAAATTATTGCACTGAAATGAACTTAGCTTAAAGCTGCGCGCATATAAAAAATTATACACTATATTAATATGGTCTTTCAAAGGTGCAAGACAAGGTTAACTAAGATCTCTTCTTCTTTTCAAGAATGCAACGGGTGCATCTTCAATTAAAGAAGGACTTGGCCAGAAGGCTAGTTACAACGCTGCATAGCAGCTACAACGCAACGAGGTGGCTAAAAACAACAAAAATCGACTTGGCATCAAGCAACCCACTCACCAAAGCAGCCGAAAACGATAAACCACCACTAAGAAGCCTGCATTCTCCCAGCGTACCACCTCCTCTCAAATGTTCAGGAGCACCCGTTGGACTGAAGGAGAAGCCCCATTGAAGACCACGTCGTTCCGGTGTCGCCAAATGGTCCGTAGCACAAGCGTAACCACCGTCTGATATAGTCCTTGGCCACACCATGAGGGCAGATGTGGAAGAGAGGTTGAGGAAAAAACAAGAGATGGTTTCTTCTGGAAGATACCGCCAAGACACGGGTAACAAGACTAGAAAAGAGGATGACAGTGGGCCTGTTAGAAAAGAGAAAAGTATAAAATAAAACAATCCATATATAGTAGAGGAGAGGTGAGATTAGGATAGAGAGAAAAGTGATGACATGGACCAATGTATCTGTGTCCCCTGTTGAAGATGCCCTTATTATTTTCTGAGTTTGGTTATTCTCTCTCGTCTATGTATCAGCCTTAGTAATGGATTGTTGAAGATGGGCCTCCACGGTGTGCCAAAAGCCAAACCGGCCAGGTAAGCATCATTTGGCATCGGAGTTAAATTTGGCTTTGTGCTCCAGTGTGAGAGATGCCTAATTTACTGACAAGAGGGACCCATTATAAATTAAATATTATTTCTTTCTTTCTTGTCTCTTCTTCCTCACGAAGTCACGAATGCAGCATCTTGAACGCCTCTGGCCTCTGCCCAGCCGTCCAGCGCCTCCGCCCAGACCACCTCACAGTGCCTCTGTCCAAACCACGTCACAACGCCTCCGCTCAGCCTCTGGGCCGCCGCCACCTCCACCCGGCGCTCCCGCCCGGCGAGCGCCATCGCCTCCGCGCCCAGCCCAGCCCTCCGGGCCGCCGCCGCTTCCACCCGACGGCTCCGCCCCGCCCAGCCCTCTGGGCCCTGACGGCACACCTGGTGGCCTCGCCTGGCGAGCGCCGCCACCTCGTGCGGATTTGCCACTGCTCTTCCCCAACCGCCGATTATTGTATTGATGAAAAATAATTTGGCATCGGATCACCTTCGTGCTCCGGTTCCCTCTTTCGGCAATTTGGCAACGCCTCTGCAGTGTTGTTTGCCGGTGCCAAAAGCCAAATTTGGTATTTGTCACCTCATTTTGGCACACACTGTGGAGGCCCTAAGCCAAATTAGGGTGTATTTTCTTGGTCTAGACATACATGGTGGGCCTAGGACGGTTAGAGTAAAACAAATAAAGTATATTATACACAGGAGGCTTGCTTTGGGACATCCTCCTTCTCAAACTTAAAATGATACAAATGTCTTTTCACTAGCCAGAATGGGTCATTGGTGCACGAACTCCAGTGGTTGTTCCAGCGGAACAAAAAAATCACAGCCATTGGAGGTCGTTGGAGGAATCCCCAACGAACACTAGTGGCGGTGAATGTGGTCGCACGACAGTCACCGACACTGGTGCTCCTAGCACCAGTGGCTGTGCTTGTCCACGGCCACTAGTGCTCTTTAGGGATTCCCCCCCCCCCATTACCAGTGGCGGGCCGCGTATGAGAACAGCCACTAGTGCTCCACCATCAGTGGCTGTGCGCATCCACGGCCACTGGTGCTCCATGGGCATTCCCCAAGTGGTTACCAATGGCTTTTCTAAGCTCAAGGGTCTCCGGGAGTCACCAGTGGCGGGTCCTACCTATAAACCGGCCACTGATGGGGGTCACTAGTGGCTGGTTTTTCAGCCCGCCACTGATAGGGGGTCACTAGTGGCTGGTTTGTTAGCCAAGAACCGCCACTAGTGACCCCCACGAAGACCGCTGAAAATTGGAAAAATCATAACTAATTCATAAAAAATCGAAACGAGGTGATTCTTTTTGCTGAATTCTTAGTTTCTATTCCTTAATGTGCTGGAACAATAATATGACATGTTTTTGCTCAGAAAAATGATTTTCCTATTTTTCAATGCAAAAAATGAATTATTTTGTGAAACAAGTACAACTTTTATGGTTTGAAATGGCACCTATACAATTTTCACACAAATTAGAACATATTTATTTGGCTGTGTCCAAAGTTTTGAATTTTCTATCTTTATTGATACTTTTCCCCATTTAAATGAATTTCTAGCGTTTTCCCAAAAGTAATTCAAATTTGAACTGCAAGTGCGTGATAGCATGTTACAAAAAAAAATCATTTTAAGGTCCCAAGTAATAATTTGGTAAGATTCACAAAGGGTGTTGAAATATTCAACACCTTGCTATGGAAAGATTTGCCGACAATTTTCACCTCATATTGCAGAAATTCTAGTAATATGAATACAATGTCAAAAAAGTCAATTCTTTGGCATGGAGTCTTTTTATGTGTACTAGTTTCCATGAAAATTGATAAATTTGAATTTTGATAACAATTCAAAAAACTCGTTCACAAAATGGACTATGAGGTATGAATGTTTATAAGGTTCAAGCCAAATAACCAAAGTCACGACCATTCTTATATCATAGTTCATGATAACGAATCCAATTTTTGCACAGAGGTGCATCTTTTCATGTCAAACAATATTTCCAAAGAGTTTACAAATTAAATACAAGTATTTCATACTGAAAATGAAAAAACAAAACAAATCAAGCTCAACAGTGGCTGTGTTTTTAGCAAAACCCGCCACTGATGGTATTTTGAGAACAAACCACAATCCACAATCCACAATAGTCTATTTGCTTGTCTCTGATTGGCTAAGGGCTGGAGGATCGGATCGATGAGGTGGCAGTGGGTTGCGGTGCGGTCCTAATCTTTTCTTTTCTCCCGGCCCCTCTCTCACCCTCCCTCTCTCTCGTCCGTGACCCCTTAATCCCCTAGCAGCCCTCTCCTTCACCTCCTCCTCCCTAGCAGCCCTCCTCCTCCTCATACACGAGCTCCTCCTCCACCTCCTCTCCCTGCGCCATGGACAGGGCCGGATCCAACTCCAGTCGTGTTGAGATATGTGTCGAATATGTGTACGAGTAGGGTTACAGTTGGACTTGGAATTAGCGGAGGGTTAGGTGTTGGAGTCAAACACGTGTAACCCGGGCCAAATATATAAAGGCACCGCGGGTAGCCTGAAGAGATCATGACAACATAATAGCAATAGGCTCATAGGGGGAGCCGGCGGCTTGTGCCGGCGCCCAGAGTGGCCGGTATTTCGGTATTATGGGGGGAGGAACGCCCGTAGTCATGCATGCCCCGGGGATGTAGACTTCGGCCGAACCTCGTTAACAAATATCGTGCCTCGATGTCATCCTTGATCGTGCATCCGCCGGATTTCGTAACAAGTGGTATCAGAGCGAGGTGGAGGGGATGCGGGAGATCTTGTGGGAGGTGCGAGGATCATGCTCGACGGGCGCTGCGGAACGTCCAATGCGGTGCAAGGTGGAGCATGGCGGCGATCGGATTTCCGATCGGTGGAGTCGATCACTTCAGGCGGCCTGAACCGTTCAATGGGCTGCAGTTGGCAAGGATCGACCAGGCGTGGTGATCGGGCTGACACAGTGGCCGAGAAGACGTCGCGGATCGGATGACGGCATCGGCTCGCGATCAGACCGGCGACGAGACGCAAGGGTGACCGGATAGATCAGAGCGGGATGCATTGCGGTATTGCGGTGGATCGGGTGTGGCACAGGACGGCATGGTGGCACGGTGGACGAGTTGTGTCGACAATGCAGGTGGCCAGGGTGCAACCCGGATTTGTGCATATAATTTGCAAAGGGTGCAACTGTTACAAATCGCCGGCGTCGGCGGCAGGTGACAGGCACGGGAGTTAACTCGTCGGACGAAGCTGCGGCAACTAATTGGATTGGAAATCTGAGTCGAGTCAAGAGTATACGTGTCAAGCGGTGAGACCCAGCAGGCGCAGCACTGCACAAGCAAATCTTGGAGGTCGGAGGAGCAGTGGCTAGCTGAGTACTAATCGGTTTCCAAATTAAGAAAAAGAAAGAAGGGCTTGCATGCAGCCAGGCCATCACGTGGGGTGGGATTTGATCAATTTCTAAGTTAATCAAGGAAAGGGTCAAGGCCAGTACAACCACGTGAGTCTCGGGGCTGGTCGGCTTTGAAGGAATAAAGAAAGGAAAAGTACTAGGAGGCCAAGACATTAGGTGCATGCAGGTTGTCACGTCCTTCCTTGGCTAGCGGTGCCTCGGTTTTGAAGAAAAAAAAGGTCGTTTCAGCAGGGCTCTGGTTGGATTGAGAAAAAAAAATCGCATGCAGGCAGTAGCAGGCGTTTTTTCGAGCGCAGATGTTTTGCGAAGAGAAAAAAGGATCGCATACGGAAAATACGGAAGTGAAGGATCTCATGAGTTTCTCTGAAGAGCAGACTAGTTTTGGTTTCTCAGGAGCTTTGGCAGGACGTTGGGTGCGTGCAGCGTGGCTTCAGGCGACGAGAGACAGTGCGCGTATAAGGCTAGGAGTAGCCTGGAGCGTGTCGTGTGGATCGTGTGTCTACAAGGCGTTGAGCAATACACTTGGTGTTGGGATGGCACGACGCAAGGTGGAGTACGGTTACAGTCGGACAAGTTCGGCTGGGATCAGACGACAGTCTGGCGGATCGATAGGGATGTCGGTCGGAACAGAAGAGGACAGAAGATTGGCGACAACGACGTAGGAGCGTGAGGGCTGATGGTGTCCGAATTCTGTGGCGTGGCAACTTGTGGCGCATGCCTGAAGGATGCATGGAACTCGACATCGGTCGGGTACGACTGATGGATCTGCAGTGGGGCCTAAGGTGGTGTGGGTATGCTACCCGGTAGATCTTGGCCAAGATTTCGGATGCTCGACGCGGTAATAGTGGCGAGGTGTGCGGTAAGCACGGGACATGGCAACAGACCAAGGCATATGCGGTCAGACAGTGGCTTGACATGTGTGCAGGGGTGCTGAAGCAGTGTTGGCGAGTACCAGGTTCAAGTTGGTGACTGGGTCTATCAGGACGGTCTGAAGTGATGGACAAGAGTCGGCCATGGGGAATCTGAGAAAGTGTTTTTTTTTTGGAAAGTCTGGATTGTCAAAGGCTTAGAGAGCACATGGCCGTATATTCTATGATGTTCGTGACGGGATGCAGAAGGAGGCGGAGTGCTATAGCCGTGGGACATGTAGAAGACTATCCGAAAAGGATGAGACAACTGTGAATTTGACTCAACATGACTCAAGGGCGACGGCGAAATTCCTTCAAGTTTCATGAGGACAGTCAACGATAGCGAGGATGATGAGTTCAGGTAACTCTTATATGTGGTAGCTAACATGTGAGTTGTTCAAATTTTCACATAGATCAAGGAAGAGGGAACCGGGGTGACGATACATCGGTGTTGTCGAATATGGTGACTTTATGATCGGTGTGTGATGGTGTTGAACGGATACTCCGGGAAGTTAAGAACACAAGGCAGGAGTTTGGAGAACTTATTTTTGTCGGGAGGATTGACTATTAATGAATAAAAGGAAGGGACTACGGTTGCATGTGGAGTTATGTGATGTCAAGGAAGTAGCAGTGGAGCTCATGATTGATGTTTTCAAGTCCAAGGTACACGGAGGTTCGTACATGATGGCTTCAAGGTGGTGAAGGACATATTCGCTAAGGTGGAGTTTGTTGAGATATGTGTCGAATATGTATATGAGTAGAGCTACAGTTGGACTTGGAATTAGCGGAGGGTTAGGTGTTGGAGTCGAACACGTGTAACCCGAGCCTAATATATAAAGGCACCGCGGGTAGCCCGAACAGATCATGACAACATAATAGCAATAGGCTCACAGGGGGAGCCGACGGCTTGTGCCGGCGCGCAGGGTGGCTGGTATTTCGATATTATGGGAGGAGGAGCGCCCGTAGTCATGCCCCGGGAATGTAGGCTTCGGTCGAACCTCGTTAACAAATATCGTGCCTCGGTGTCATCCTTGATTGTGCATCCGCCGGATTTCGTAACAGGTCGCCGGGGATCCGGCCGCCCTCCTCCTCCCCGAGGCAGTCCTCCTCCCCTCCGGTCTCCCTGCTCCATGGACGGGGCCGGTCGCCGCGGATCCGGCCGCCCTCCTCCTCCCCGAGCCCGTCCTCCTCCCCTCCGGTCTACCTGTGCCATGGACGGTGCCGGATCCGGCGCTGGTCGCCGCGGATCCGGCCGCCATCTGTCCTGCGCCGACAGATCCGGCCGCCCACCGCTGCCTCTAGGTGTATCTCTCTCTCTCTCTCTCATTCTCTCTAGTATCTTCCTCTCTCTCTCTCATTCCTGCAGACGCGAGCTCACCACCGTGGACGAGGAGGACCAGCGGCGGTGCTTGCTGGAGGGCTGCAGCGGTCGCACTTGGAGGGCTCGAACGGTGGCGGCGGGCTTGAGTTCTTGGAGTGGCCGCGATTTGATTTTTTTTTGTTCATCTCAAGATTTGTCAATTACGGATTTGGTGGTTTATGGAGGAGATCTGTGATTTGATGATTTGATTTGAGAATTGTTGATTCATCTGTGTATTTGCTCCGCAGTCGTCGGCGATGTGCAATGTCGTATTGCAGGCCCGTGTGGCCTGCTTTTTTTTTAATTCATCAAAATATTGACAGTGGCGGTGGTACCGACCGGTCACTGTTGCCTCGTACCACCAGTGGCGGTGGCACTGACCGGCCACTGTTGCCTAACACCACCAGTGGCGGCGGAACCGGCGGGCCAATGTTGCCTCACACCACCACGGTGTTGTGCACGGCCACTGGTGGTTCGTAGCACTAGTGGCGCAATGTGCTATTCTGTAGGAGTGTTTCTCCACTTCCTCCATCACGTCTCCTTCCCCCAACCCCGCGCTCGAGTCATGCCTCGCGGAGGATCCCTTCGTCACCTTCTCCCTCCTCCACGCATACTTCCGCCTCAGCGCCACAGAACCTGATCTACAGCTGCATCGCACACGTCTTCGTGCTCCAGCATCAGGTCATGATGCTCCAGGCCCAGCTGGCCTCGCTGCATCGGCAGCCTGCTCGAGCGCCTGCCTGCACTGTCTGGCTGCACGGCCACAATAAGGGCAGCCACCTGAACTGAAGAGAACCCCAACAGTAGCACACATGTAGTACCAATCAGTGAGACTAGAGATTGATTTGATGGGAAAAATTAGAAGAATGTGGTTAGGATAGAAACGGGACTGAGAGAGGCGAGGTGAGGAGCAGGGGCGCCGTGGCAGGCAAAGAGCAGGCGGTTCAGAGGGAGAGAGAAAGCCAGTACGGGCCGAGAGGGTGCGGAGAGAGGATTATAAATTCTAAATTGACCACCGTGCCCTTTTACCGAAGAGGTAAACCGTCTTTGTGTTTGAGTTTGGAGGAGAAGGGTGTACCAACTACCAAATCAGAAGTCTGTAGACTAACTACCTAAATATTCAAAAACCTAAATAATGGCCATGCATATCTCTCTCACTCACTAGCTCTTCCTCTATCTCTCTAGACATGATCTTTGGCATCTCATTTTTCAAAATAATTGTAAGCTTATCTTACTGACCAGATCGAAACATGGACACATCAATGTTCGTTTAACTGGGTATATATGTGCAGGTAACATGATCGAGTGCTCGATGGATATAAAAGCTAGCATCGGATATCTCTATCGATCTAATCTTGCAATCGATCGGTCTCGGGTCGCGGCATCACATGCACTGTATGTATCGTATAGAGTGTAGACTACCCGGCCTTGAGCTGTCGATCTGGTGAGGTAAGCGACGAGGCAACGACCTTCTCTCCATACGAAAAAGCAGATCGATGCCTCTATAGCCACTTGCATTCGTGTGACTCGCTACTTTAATTATCTTTTCATCTGCATGCATCAATGCCTTTAACATATTCCATCACCACAAATAGAAATCCATGGATATTTAGATAAGATCGATCAAGGTATCTGGACAGCCGTGGACTGTTGGGTGCCACATTGTTAGCATATCGATGCTTATTATATTATTTTTTTGCATAGTACGTAGCACATATGTATGCATGTAGCTAGAATCATTTTTTCTTTTCTTTAATTTTTTTTATTTTGTTCTCTTGTTTTGTAGAATCATATTGATTTTGCACTGTACGAACCGCGATTGTAAGTACAGTTCGATCGATATATGTACGCTTCAACTTTTTGGAGTGAGAAAATTTCATATTTACCGCGCAGATTTTGTCTATAGATTTTCAAATTACCATTCAAACTTTCCGGCTTGCCAATCCACCATTAATTTTTTGCAAATTAATCACCACCATCAGTTCACCGCCAAGTTGCCGATGAGAAGATGATTATAACCCCTAGCTATCTGGTTATTTTATCTCTATGATGTACTCGTTTTAAGAATAAATTTCATTTCATCACAGATTTCGGCCTGAAAGTAGCACAAAAATTCAAAATTAATGTAAACAGAAAACATACAATTTCAGCCTGAAGGGAAATTTCAGCAGCATATCCCCTTATTTAGCCTAACATCACAAATTTCAGAAAAATAAATTCAGCAGAGTACCCAAATTCATAATTAACAATATAGAAACGGTAGGCCTCTTTTTTTTTTCTCACCCGGTGCATGTATACCGAGGTTATTTGGGTGAATACGTATAAAATCTGACAACATTTCTAATCTGTAATCAGTCAACCACTGGTCAACTGACAATAGTGGTTAATTCCTATGTAGTGCATGCAAAATTCTGGATGGTAAATATATAATTTCCGATCCTCTTTCGGAGGAAATCATCGTCACTGATATAATTTTTCTGTTTCCCACGGTTCAATTGTTGAATATTGGCAGCTGTAGTTGCAATTCATGAATTTTAAAATTAAATGTAATTAACTTGGTCGCAAACTAGTACTGGATACTCAGGTCACATACCAAGAGGGAAGTTAAGTTAAACAGTGATTGATTTAAAACTCCAAACCTGGGGGTCTTCAAAAACGGTTTTCTTGTACGGTGTGTAAGTGGTGTTGTCTGTTGAGTGTGCGTTCTTGTAGTTCAAAAATGGCCACCAATTCTTGCTCTTTTGAACTAACTAAACAGCACAAGTGGAGAAGAGGCCACTTGTGGTTGCACTAGCGTTAATTTAATTAAGCTGTCGGAGCTGAGTTGGCAATTTTGTTCCAACATGCTAAGGTGAAATCTCATTTACCACACATAACAAAAACATAGTTACCAGGTACAATCGATCAATGCCATGTTGATAATACAAGGACTGGAAAAAAAAATACCTTGTGAATAAAACACTGAATGTAGGTAAACTAAAATTAACTCATTGACATACATATTGGCATCCAATGCGTATTCCAATTTATTTGAAAAGGATGGGTGATCGATCTTTCAAGCTTTAGTGTCATTCCATTTATTTTGAGTGGTTTGGCATCTAAACTATTCCCACAATATCTTACTAGGCCCTATCCTTAAAGTTGTCTTAGAACGTTATCCTTCATGCACGCATGTATGCTAGCTGAACAGAACAGAAAACAGAAAACAATAGCTACGATTATATACCATCACCGACGGGTATCAAGGATAACGTGTTTTATAGTAGTGCATGCATACATATACATGTAATAATTTATAAGTTCCTATTTCCATATGAGTGAAATGACAGGCCTACTGTTAATCAAAATGGTTATGAAAATATTAACGTGTCAACTACAAAACTTCATCCAGAAATATATTTTTTTTGTATGCAAGTATGACACAAATGGTCATACTTAATTATGTCTGCAGATTTTACATTCCACAAAGTTATAGCATGCACAATAGAGTAATGAATTGAATTTTTGTAACATGCATCTAAAATTCATCGGTGCCTAAAATTAAGGCATGGGAAATGCACTTTAAAATTGAGGGTACGTAAATTAAAATGATGCCTTTTCATCTGCTAAGTTTAATCACAATGAGAACAAGGTAGTCCCATTCAAGAAAAGAAAAGAAAAGGAGGACAAGGTATAGTTAAAGGAACAAGGTGCCACACGCTGCTCATTTTGCGCGCGCAACCTACACGTCGCAGATTCTTGTGCCCACCCACGCACGATTGCAAATCTCTCCCTAGCTCTCTTGTCTCATGAGCACTATAAAAGGGGGCTCAGACCAGATAACCAGACCACACGACCAAACACACATTTCAGCTACAAATTAACACCATTTCATTCGTACCATCCAGTTATCCAGACAAGAACACCTTCCAATACTAGATCGATGGATAGGGTGACAAAGCTGTCGTCTGAAAAGGCGGTGGTGATCTTCACGGCGAGCGAGTACCCGATGTGCCACACGGTGACCAGCCTCTTCTCCGACCTCGGTGTGGCGGTGGCGGAGCACGAGCTGGACAAGGACCCCCGCGGCCGTGAAATGGAGCGGGACCTCGCACGCCGCCTCGGAGGCCGCTCGCCGCCAGTCCCCGCCGTCTTCATCGGCGGCAAGCTCGTCGGCTCCACCGACAAGATCATGTCACTGCACCTTGGTGGCAAGCTCGTGCCCATGCTCAAGGCTGCCGGGGCCATATGGCTCTGAGAACGGCATGCATATCAGTCGGTTCATCGGATTCTGCATTTAGTAAATTTTGCACTACTTCAAAAGATGAGCATATCGATCATACAGTTGGATCGAAGAGGGCGAGCACAAGAAGTTTTGTATTGCCGCTAGCCATAACCATAAGAGTACCGTGTGTTCTCTAAGGGATGACATACATTCAAGGTGTCTTCGAATGATAAATATATTTGGTTTCCTGTTCCAACTGTTTTTTTAGATGATGTACTACCTTGGTCACAAAATTCAGAAATCCAGAGAACTACCGTGCGATGAGTCCTAAGGTTTCACGCACCGGTTCACCATTTTCTTCCATGGGGGGATGAGATTGGCGGAGGTAACCGAAAATACATTTATCCAAGGGGTTTTCTTATCAAATTTTAAATTCATTTTTAGAAAGATAATTATGTATTGCATTTCGCAGATGAAACCATAGCATACTTAAACTGAAACAAATAAAAAGAGAATCTTTTACCATTAAACCCATTTCTGGGGGCATTGGGATTACTTGGCGGAATAAAAAATGCCACCTTGTAACCAAAACCCTGATAAGTCTTCTACCTTCATACCTTCCTAGTCTTGTGTGTATCTCCCATTTTGGATCTTTTTCCTTGGTGTCTTCGTTGGGATGTGTCTAATCAGCCTTCCCTATCTCCTCGGAGTCTTTCACTAATCAGATAGACGGAAACTATCCGGTTCGCATCAGTAGCTCACCAGCCATACTCGAACGTACATTTAAGGATTAAGTCATGTATCATCTTCTCCATGTAAAAGCTAGGTGATTATCTAAGGCGGGTGGTGCTCCCTAATTAAGTTGGCAGCTGGCATTAGGAGTCAGTTATCACGGTGCATCAGATTGTTGCTGACAATGCCTTGCTCAGCACTGTGATCACGTCGAACAAGATGGGTGTGTGCGGGCATGGGATGATTGACAGCACGCGACTTTGCAGAAACTGATCTAGTTTTGGATCCGTTAACAATCTTATTGTTTCTGTTAGGTACACCCTTGACCTTAATTTCACTAACTAAATCCGGAAATTTCAACATATGTGCATATATATTATTCCCATTTTAAAGGTCTTTTTGGAGGTTGGCTTTTCTGGTGAACCCTTGGTCTTATCTTCGCTGCATGGACCCCCTGTCAACCTCAACACCAGTCTCGTACGAGTGTCGTCTCTCTTTCTTGAAGACGTTTTCTTTGAGTATGTATACGGACTTCCTACGTCGTCGTTTGTTGCCTCTAGCAACACTTGTGATAATTCAACTTACAAGTGTATGAAGCTTCCATCTGAAAAGCAAATCATCTAATAGGTAGGATCCGATGAATTTATTAAGCGTACACTGATTGCTAATTACAAGTGCCTACTTTTGGGCAATTTTGATTCCAGGTTATTAAGCGTACACTGATTTTTCTTAATTCAATCGATTTTATTTGAAGAAATTATCACAGCGTGCATTTCTTTGCCAAAGAGGGTCGAAGGGAAGCGAAAAATTTGGTCTTTGGAAATAATTATGAATATCATCAGAATCTGATGATATATGTACATATTTGACCAAAGTTTGATTTTTGCTTGAATTTGAAGTGAAATTTCGAGTCACAAATATGAAGGGGCCTCGATAATATGTATCATCAAAATTGATATTCTGATAAACAGTCCTATCAAAGATTAAAGAATAAACTTACATGCTAGGTCGTCTTTTCTGCTTTGAGAAATGGCATAAGATCCTCTTAGGTGTCGGCACATCAAGGCATCCATATAGCAGGAATTAATGTAGCAGCTAGGAGCCTATAGCTAGGATAGGCCTTGTGATGCACATGTGAAAGTATAAATCATAAGTACACCCTATCAACATCTGTATTTCTACTTTTAGAGAGAAGACGATAATTAACACCCGGAATAGTATGTCTAAATCGAAGAAGTATTCCTCTTTTGCAGCAAGGAAGAACAGAAGATTTGATCTTAGCTAGCTAGGTACCACATATATGAATTCTAGTTGCAGAGCCAAGAGCCTAGCTAACTTCCTAAGACTACCCCTTGAGAAGGTGAGGAGCCAAGAATTAGTGAAGAATTAGTGATAAGATTCTAGAGCAATGGAGATTGCTCTACTCTCGCGCTCTTTATTTCTTGCTAGATCGAATACCAGATTCCTCTTTTCTTTTCATACAGAAAATGCATCTTTTTCTGCCTGTGCCAGTGTGTTGGCGTCATGTCTTAAAAACCAAAAAAAAGGAAGGAAAAAAGGTCCAATTGACAATCTATATCTCACTTTCTGCAGATGCTTGCAACATCACACCGGCTGCAAGTGTCCCATAGGATCTCTTGTTCAGAATTTTTACAGGAAGATTTCGATGAGGATGGGGAGAAAAGGCAAGGATTAGTCTGTCATCAGATCGTTTGGCATCGGGCCGCAGATGATGTGTGGCTCGAAAAAAGCAGGAAGTTTTGGATATGTTCTGTTCCTGCAGATAAGTGTTTGTGATGAGCTAAGTGGATGCTATTCTAAAACTGAGGCGACTCATCGCCGGTTCCTCCGAGGGCAGCTCGATATATCAGCTGGTCGGTGCGGAATCGGTTCCTGGCAACGCATATGGCCGTACCGTACTGTATTGATCGGCATTCCTCATCGACTCATCGTTGTCATCACTGACACATTTGTTTCTTAGTACGTGCTAATAGCTCATCACCATGGCATCAAATTTTTTTTAACTTGGTATATATATGTTTTTGAGAGCTGAAGTACTCTATGAAAACATTTTCCTATCAAAATTCCCCATGTTATCATGGAGGAGAAATCACGAAGCTAATCTACCCCTGCTGTTTTAGTAATCATCAAACAAATGTTTCGAGGAAGTGTAACTCTGAGCAACTTTTACATGAATTCAAATATTTGTTTAAATTTGTCCGGTAACCATTCGGTAAAATTTCGGTTAATGTGGTAACCGCGTTTACTGCCACCCCACCCCTAGCTCGGTAAAAAACGCAGTCTGGTAGCAAAAACCTTGCACAGGACTAAAGAAGCCAAATCCATGTAAAGGGGAGATTGCCTTCTCATAGACATATATCTGAGATTCCTCTATATAGGTCGACACAAGAAAATATTCCAAAATTCTCTGGGTCCTGTTGGAACTAAAGTCAGGTGTACTATCTGGATTGGTCTCATGCATACCAGCGCCCTTTCAACAAATATTTGTGACTCTATAAAAGGAAATCACTCCCATGCTACTAAAACCATCCCAAATTTCCTTCCATATACAATTAAGCACACTAGCAACAGCTAAGTACTCACAAGGTCTCTACCTAGCATCTAGCAGCAAGCTCATATTAACTACTTGCCTTGAGGTTCGAGCACGCATACTAGACCACATAGATGGACAGTGTTATGAAGATGGCGTCGGAGCGGGCAGTGGTGATCTTCACCTTGAGCTCCTGCTGCATGTGCCACACTGTGACCCGTCTCTTTCGTGACCTTGGGGTCAATGCCTTTGTGCATGAACTGGACCAAGATCCCAAGGGCAAGGAGATAGAGAGGGCGCTCCTCAAGCTCCTCGGGAAGGGGCCACCTGTGCCGGTAGTGTTCATTGGCGGGAAGCTTGTCGGTGGAACTAACAAGATAATGTCCCTTCACCTTGGTGGCGAGCTGGTCCCTATGTTACGGAATGTAGGTGCATTGTGGCTGTAGAGATGTCATAATACACCCGAGTTAGAGAAAGACCTAACTCTGATACCTATTGGCGAAATAAAATTGCCAAAAGAGCATTGATCCAATACATGTTTTGCGTAGAATAACTTAATGTCCTTGTATGTCAAGACAGGTCTTTTCAATTCTGTATCCGACAATTATAAACAGTTATATCGAGACTTGACATGATCTCATAGGTGTATCCATCTATCTAAGCGTGCTAGTATTGAATATGTGTACTTAAACTTGAGTCAACTACAAATGAAACGACATTTGCATGTTGCATTTAGAAATAAGTTTGAATATATGTAATTTTATTGGCACCCTTAGCATTGTTGCTTAACGATTCATATTGGTTACTTGAATTGTTTCTTTGTATACACATTGATCACAGTGTACAGATCAGAAAGATTGCATATAATAATTTTGTACACTGTGATGGAGAGATATTTGCGGCGGCACTACAAATGTGCCGGTATTGATGATCACCTGCGATGTATTGATGAATCTAGCTACTAGCATTTGGTGACTGCTTGATTTTGCTTTTAAATTTATTTCTAGATCGCATACCGACAAATAGAAGCATCACATATATCTTACCAATATAAAAAAATTACAAGTCAGAGTCTAAATCAAACTAGCTATCTTAACCGTCCAATCCAATCTAATCTAAGTCCAGTGATTAAGCTGATTATCTGAAAAAAATTCTTAATTGCACATTTAATATCTTAATAGCTATATATTTTTTATTTTTTTAGTCATGTCTCATGTCATGATGCCATAGTTGTTGACCCCTCTTCATAAGATCGATTCATTGCTAGCAGCTGTTGTATTATGTTTTAAGATATTGGAAGTTTGCTTGAGCTTTCAAGTTTGAAATAGACGACCTCCCAATCTGGTGGCCGTGGCACTATTTTAGAAGACACAATGCAGTTTATATGTTAGGCAAAATGTATGTTGCACTTGCTAGTGGATATATAGGTATGATTGTGCAAGCCTTTAACCATTTGCTAAAATATTTTTCATTTTGTTTAAAGATCGTTCAAGCCTTTAACCATTGCTAAAATATAATCTTGATACCAGGGCACCATGGAGCTCCAATTTGGTGAATGCAGAAGGATTCACTGAATTTTAGGGATCTGATGAGTCATGAAACTTTTAATTACACATGACTGGTATTCTTTTTGTTAAATTTCAAGCAATTAAAGGTTCTCCTCTCATGCTTATCATAGAATGTACACGATAGATCTCCCACTTCAGAAATGGAATAAGATCCTCTTAGGTGCCGCCACATCAAGGCATATATGGTAGCAATTGATATAGCTAGCTAGGTTAGGTCTTGTCTTGCACATGTTGGAGGATATCATAAGCACGCAAAGTTCTGTTCAAATGTTGTACTACACCACACGTACCTCTGTAATTCTACTTCGGAGAAAATAACACCACCTAAAAAGTAGGTATAAATTTAAAAGTTGGCTAATCTCGGACAATTTCAACTGGTCTTACAAAATTCAGTGGCTTGAAAATGCCATTCAGACAATTACTAATTAATTCAGAATTTCTTAGCGCACTGTGAGATGCATGCAGCAAGATTTGATCTGAAGAGTTAGCTATGCATTCTACTTGCAGGAGCCAAAGGGTGCCCCTTGAGAAGGCGAGGAGCCAGTTAAAAATTCATGAAGAAACATAAAATTCTCGAACATCGAAGATTGCTCTACAGAAACACTAGTTTTTTTTTCTCTCATTGTGAGATTTCTTCTCTTTATCTTTCGAGGTGACAACTATGAAGGCAGATGTAGAGGACAAGATAGCATATCTCTATCCTAGAATATATCCTTCTCTCCGGCCGTGTGCCACAGCGCATGCGTCATGCAATATTAGAAATGGAGAAAAAGAAGGAAAAATCATCTGATAGCTAGCTAGTATCTTACTTTCTACAGATGCTTGCAACATCATACAGGTAGCACCCATGCCACAGGTCCACAGCATCCACTTTTCCATGAAGAATTCGGTATTTCGGTGAGGATGTTGATCCAAGGAAAAGGCGGGGAGCCATGGATTGTACCGTCATTGGATCGTGGCAACGCGGCGCCTCATATTTCATAAGTCCATGTCGACAACGACGATGACGATGATGATGTGGTTAGCAAAGCAGAAGAGAAGCAGGCAACTTGGCCAGATTCTGTATCCATGCATATAGATAAGTGATGCGATCGAGAAGAACTGTGTGGTTGCTATTCTGAAACTGAGGCGACTCGGCACCGGTTCCTCAGAAACCAGCTTGGAATCGGTTCTTGGCAAAGCAGTGGCCGTACCATACTGGTTGTTTTGGGCCAGGTCACAATCGTTGCCAAGACATGGTTCTTGTCGTCATTGAGACGTTTTCTGCAGAATTGTGCTAGTAAGTACTTTGTGGTACCGAGTTTCAGGGCTAAGCAGAATGCATGAGTTGCCACACCACTAATTGAAATTTTGCAATACATGTCTTGGTTCTGAATTGCAGCAGGTGAAATCAGTACTGTCCTAGCATTTCAATTTTTATCACTGAATTTTTCAATCAATTAATTTTGATTTGTATGAGTAAATTCCCTCTACCTGTTATTGTGGTTACAAGATATTGACATATTTGGGTTTTGTGCATTTCCATCATAGGGACCATTTTAATAACAAGCTATATGTGTTTTTTGCATGACATTTTTACATGTCCCTGGACCCCGGCCCTTATAGTGAACAAACCAAGAATGTACAATCTCGAAGTAAAACATTATCTTGTTATTTTTTTCTAAAACTGGTGGTATATAATTAGGTAAAGTACTGATCTAACAAAATTTTGGAGGATCAGTGCTCTTGCCATCCATGGTTCCTTGAAACTGTAGCAAAAGCTTAATCGGCCAAATCATCTAAGCATGTGTCCGAGAGGACCTTGCCCATATATAGTTGAATGTATCAGATTCCCTCTAGGTCAACCAAATAAAGTATTCCAATATTCTTTGGGCCATATTGAACAAAAGATGGTTCGATGCATGATCCAGATTGATCTCTCCATGCATACGAAGGCATTTTAGCATAAAAGTGGGGCAGTGGGCAGGGTCTTTTAGAGTTTGGACCCAAAACCATCTACATGCCCTTCAACTAATTATTCTATAAATTCTAGTCCATCTAATTAAAGTCAAAGATCATTTGCTAGCTATCTATAGACCTATGACAGCTTACAGGTTCATTCTGACATTTAAGTATGATAATGTGTTAAAGTTAGCCAGGTCACGCGTGTTCCAAACACTTCTTGACGTTACTTCTATTATTGGGTCTCAACCCGTTAAGGGGATACTACCTATAAAAGGAAGCCAAACCCAGTGCTACCAAACCATCCCAAGTCCAATTCCACAAACAAGCTCATACTAGCTACTCATAAGCTCACCCAACAACACACAATTCCAATTCTTCTTCCCTCATCACTTCGAAGACAAGCTCTCGGTTGAAGCTCGATCAAACACATACAATAACAGATTAGTCAGCCAGGCAGATGGACCGTGTGATGAAGCTTGCATCAGAGCGTGCGGTGGTGGTCTTCACCCTGAGTTCTTGCTGCATGTGCCACACCGTGGAACGCCTCTTCAGTGAGCAGCTCGGGGTCAATGCCCTGGTGCACGAGCTCGACAAAGATCCGAGGGGCAAGGAGATGGAGAGGGCACTTCTCAAGATGCTCGGGAGGGGGCCAGCAGTGCCAGCAGTGTTCATCGGCGGGAAGCTTGTCGGAGGGACCAACAAGGTCATGTCCCTTCACCTTGGTGGCGAGCTAGTCCCCATGCTGAAGCATGCAGGTGCTCTCTGGCTATAGAGTTCTAGCTGAACAAATTAACACATGAATAACATGCGCGCGGTGGAAGAGTGTGAAGTATAAGAAAATTTTCCTGGAATAACCTAAATTAATGGCCTAGCTAGTGTGCATCAAGGGCAGGTTTTTTCAATCCTGTCTCCATGACATAATTAATATGGTTCTAGCTACCTCGCTATTGTAGTTAATTAGTGAGGGATGTGTGCATTGTTGACGTAGTACTATCATCCATTGTGATGCAATTGTTCTATCTTACATCGATGTATGCATAATTCGCTCGCCCTTTTTCCATGAGATATATAATGATTATGTGTGTCTGTGAGTCGGTAATCAATGAGATATAAATGAGTATATTATATGTAAACTGTTGGGTTACATATGTAGTTAAATTGTCATCTCCACTATATATGGGAATTGAAGTTTATTCTAATTATTTGCTATGCCATGCTTTACACTGCTATTTGTTTCGTTGGATGGTTAAGTCTACACGCACGCGATACATATATATAAATCAACAAAAAGTATATAACAGTCACAGGAACACACATGGTCGATCGACATGTACTACAATACGGTCCGCAAATTAAATGTAACTCGAGCTGCTAATTTCTGTTGTAAAATATTTGTAGAAACCAACAAAATTACAATATTATGAATAATTTTTATCAGTCTAAATATTTGACAGGGTATTTGCAGTCAAAGTTTCAAACTGTGCCTGGTATTCCCGTGTGTGTCCAACTATATATATGATCCCATGCAGATTATATTATATTCAGAAGCTGGCTGGAGAAACTCTGTTCCAAAACAGGGCCAGACAAAAACTGAGCTCGCTACGTGAAAAATAAGTTGTTTCATGTATGGTGCTCTTCAGAGACCATTGTAATTAATAACTGCAAATAATCTATACGTACAAGTCAAATGAACTATTTTTCTCCTATAAGGATCAAATATGTTTTTTCATAACTATATACATGATTTAACTCAACTTGTTTCTTGATTTTTGTTTTAAAGATAAAAGGAGCTACCAGAATATATAGCTCTTCATATTCCAAGAACGAAAAAAAAACCATGTCCTTCACCTTCAATGAGGTTAATTTGGAAAGAAAAAAGATTGCACCCCTTGCTCTCTACGAGTAAATGAAAAGGCAAAGTTGGAGAGACCAATGGTTGTTCATCACAAATTAAAACAAACATTATGATATCACAAAAGGTGATTAGTGAAGTCGAGATGATTTAAAGTGCACCCAAATAATGGAAAGGTGCATCTTTATGGCAAGGTTGAAAGAAGTACTATAATAATAATTATATGGCCACTAACTATAATTAATACAATATGATATATGTGAGCAGGATAATAGTTAAGATGTATTTACATTGAATACTAAAATTGGAAATGTATTTGATTGGATAATAATCAAATTTATTTATTTATTTAGGTCCCCTAATTAAGCATTTACATAGTTTAACTTCAAACTTAGTTATTTGTCACGCCAAGTTATAGTTTCAACTATCTATAGATAGGTACATGCATGTTAATTTGGATATAACTTAAATTCATGTTTATGTATATACATGGCTAGCTTGATGTCAATTCATGTTACTTATGCAACTAATTAAGATAATAGACATGGATATAAAGATAAGCGATATACATGCATGAATGAATGGGATATTGCACGCGAACTTGGATTGCAGCATTCGTGTGCACTGTATATAAACTCTAAGCTGTCGACCCGGTAAGGGGTGTGATGAGCAGTCGCAGGAGAGAAAAGAGCGATACATTGATGCCTCTAGCTACCTGCTTGCATTTGGTGACTTTACCTTTTCCATCCTAATGCATCAATGGCTTTATCTACATATTCCAAAACCACAAATATGGAAATGCATGGAAATATGGATAAGATCGAGCAAAGGTAGCCCTTTGCCAAAGGCGTGGCATGTTGGGTGCCACATTGCGAGCATATGATATATTATAGGTCGGTTCTTATACATCATATTTACAAGGACTATCCTAATGCATTTGGCATGATCACTTTAGTTTTGACTTTGTTTATTTCGTTTTCTTTTCTTTAATGTGGAATCAGATTTGTGTGCCCTGTACGTACATGTGATGATATCGACATAAAGGCAGTACATATATTCGAGACATGTCGTTGTGCAACGTGTTGTACATTTGATTGCTTCTAGTTTATATAGATCTTTTTCGACTTTTCGTCTAGCGTCACTGTTGTGGGTTTTGGTTTTCCGCGGTTACAGAAATGTGCACAAGAATATTATGAATTCCCTGTAACTTAACTAACATTTTATCACATACTCTCTCCTTTTCATAAAGGTTGGCGTATTTTATTTCGTTAAGACAAGGTTTTGACCAAGAATTACTCTATTAATATGTAACCACGATATAAAATCTTGATTATTAGAAAGAACTTTTAAAGATGAGTATATTGATATAAATTTTATGTATGTAAAAACACATGTAATAGAGTTATCATTAGTCAAAGTTTTGTCTTAACGAAACAAAATACGCCAACCTTTATGAAATGGAGCGAGTATTCAACACAGGAAGCACAATAAATCAATTGAAGGACAGGCAACTATATATATAAATAGTCGTTGCAGAGCTTTATTAATGAAGGTCAAGGTGAAATTTTGTTCACTACGTACATACTGATTTCAGGAGATTTGTTGCCCACCAGAAACAAATGTGTCCCTGAATTAATTCGTGCTAGCTAGAGAAATCAACCTCTTTTCATTTATTTTATATATGTAAGCATACGTACCCACTAGAACGTACGTACTATTAATCTGATAATTATAACAAATCCACTTGCTTTATTGAAAAAGATATCAGCTGAGTAAGCCATTTAGATATGTAGTAGAATCCAATGCTGTAGTATGTGGACCAGGACATGAAAAAGATTGGGGGATCTGCCAAGCTTTGGTGTGATTCCAGATTTTTTTTTCGGTGATTGGCATCCAAAATATTCCCACTTTATCTTGCTATCCCTCATCCAGTATGCACATCTGCTTCTTTATCAAAATGGACACATGCATGCATATGTCAATGTAGAAGTATTATATTATATGTACATGCATATATAATGTTTCATGTACATATAATGCACAGAGAGGAGGACTTATCTGCAACTGCAGTGCCATATAACCAAGACTATTTTCTATGAAAAAGTCCATTTGGTCGCTCGATCAATTTCAACGGTGGACATTATATTCTTCGTTGCCATTGAAATTTCACCTCAGTAAAAGGCATTTTGACAAATCTGAACTGTCTAGATTTGCATCTCTCACCTCAATGAACGTGGTTTTTACAATGCCGTGGCGGACTATTAATTTGCACACATATATGGCAGCTGCCCGGTCATTCAAAAATATTGGAAGAGCTATGGAATTTAATAATATTGAAAAGGCTTCTTTTTCAACAAAGAAGATACTTCTCATCGTGTATACTTTTCGGCAAATTTTCTGGAATTTTTAATCTTCAAGAGTTTATTTATTTATTTGATATTCTGCTTCTTTTAAATTAACACAATTCTGTTTTTTTATTAAAATTCTAAGTACGATTTTTTCGTTATAAAGTTTATAATTTGGTTTTCCTCCATTTTTTCCTTCAAATTACCTTATACTACTTCACAAAAGAATTAGAAAAATATAAATATTTCAAAAATGTTTCCTATATAGTATTATTAAAAAATTGAAGGTATAACGTTTCAGAAATATTCAAGAAAAAAAATGGGAATTGGATCAGACTGAAAAACCTTACTTTCCAAAGTTATTAGTTTTTCATTTTGAGGTTCAGTAATAAAAAAATTAGGGATGTTATTCTCTATATTTTTGTAATTAATTTTCCTCTGATTAGGTTGAGATTCCAAAAATAAATACTGATTGTTATTTTTCATTTCTCCTGATTCTTCCAATTGCTTATGTCGGCTGGGCTGCCACGCGCATCTATGAAACCTTGGCCATGTCATCCACTAAACAGCCTTAATTACAGCGCGAGGGGGAGAATCGATTCCAGATGATCAACAAGGCCAACGAGGGCATATATCCACAAAGGTAAAATCTCTCTCACACAGGCAGGGAGGGGTTGCATTGTCATCAGTAGTAGTATTAAGTCCCAGCTAAAAACACACACAGAGAGACAGACGTGCACTATAAAAAGAAGGCACCGCGCCTCCATTAACCACAAGTCCACACCACAACAACACAACAAACACCTGAGCGTGCAAAACTAGTTACCAAGTGTAGTACACACACTAGCTAGCCAGATCCACCAAGAAGAAGAAGATCATGGAGAGAGTGACGAAGCTATCCTCCGAAAAGGCGGTGGTGATCTTCACGGCGAGCGAGTACCCGATGTGCCACACGGTGACCAGCCTCTTCTCCGACCTCGGCGTGGCGGCGGCGGAGCACGAGCTGGACAAGGACCCCCGGGGCCGCGAGATGGAGCGGGACCTCGCACGCCGCCTCGGAGGCCGCGCGCCGCCCGTCCCCGCCGTCTTCATCGGCGGCAAGCTCGTCGGGTCAACCGACAGGGTCATGTCGCTCCACCTTGGTGGCAAGCTTGTGCCCATGCTCAAGGCCGCCGGGGCCATCTGGCTCTGACAACCAATCTAGCTAGCTGTTGCTAGTAAATTTTGCATCCATGCGTGTGTGCGTAAGAGAAATGTGTGCGTGAGGTTAATTCGGCTAAGTTCGATCCTCAGGTGAGAGAGATCGAGAGAATAGATAATTTCCCAAGAAGGCGAGAGTATGAGAAGTTTTTTTTCTCTGCAGCTAGCCATAATTATTAAGGAATATGATAAATCTAAGTAATCTTTCAAGGAAAAGTTGACTTGTTTTCTGTTTCCAACTATTTTTTGGACAACGGTGTACTATTACATGCATGGCAACTATTACTAGTACCTCCGTTCCTATAAGAAGTCGTATCAATGTAATATCAAGCTAACAGAATTCTCTTTTTGTCAATCGGTGGGTGACATGGCAACTCCGAGCGCCAAAGCCATCCACTTGTCACAGATCCTGCTTTGTGGGGGATGAGGGACCTTTAGTGTGCAGTTTCGATAATTCGGGGAGAAGAGTATATATATGAAACAAAATAGAGATCATTTGCATACTTTTCATCAAGTTGGGGGCGAAAAATGTGTATGAAACACAAATAGAGACCATCTGTGTATTTTTCATCAAGTTGGAAACGAAAAAATATACTTTTATCTCTTCCCGGTGTACCATTCAAAATGCTTAAACTCTCACCACGACCCTACCTTCCCAACTTGATCATCTTGTTACCCGCCGCCTTCTCCACAGTTGATCTAGTTGGCATGTGGGTGACTCGTAGATAGCGAGTCATCACACCTTCCGCCTCCTGCACCCTGGAGAATCGGCATCGGCATGCGAGGCTGACTTCTATTTTACAATGAAGTCATTAGATGACTTCAACGTAAAAATCTAGCTAGTAGTTTGGGGTTCCTCTTATGATATTGGTTTATTGTGTGCTTTCATTTTCAATGTTGTTCATAGCAATATGTAAGCAGTTTGTACCATAAAGAGACTCCCACATCGATTTATATAACGTGTCTTCGTTTTTAGACTTTTGCGCTGTGCACTTAGCAAACCAAAATTTGCTGAATAATTATACAAGACCCGTTCGTTCTTTTATTTAAACCCAACAGCAAAAGTAAAAGAAAAAGGAGGTCCAAACCAGAGGCTTTGGTTTAACTTGGGCTTCTCTCCTGAAAGGATTCCCCTCAGAAACAGCTGCCTTGTTTGAGCCGGCCCAAGGTGTAGACCAGCCCAATACGAAGTGTCTCATCTTATGGCCCAACCGTGTAGGATGAGAAGTGCGAGCTGCCCATACTCAACAGCTTTCTGTTTTGATTCTAACAAAAACAGCTTTCTGTTTTTTTGCCTTGTGTTTTCTAAAAAAAACAGAAGCTGCCAAACAGATTGGGCACAAGACGGTTTTTTTTCTTTTCATGATCTGATGCGGTTATATATTTTGAACTGGCATCCATTGTATAAAATAACTGTTTGGAGAATCCTTTCTAGCCTGTAGTACGTGCGTGTTTGAGTGTTTCTGTACTACTACTAGCGGCAGATTCTGGTGGTCATGCACCATGTGAGAAAATCACTGGTCGAGATACATACAAAAGAAATCAAATAAAAGTCATAACAAGATTCACATGGCAAAATGGACACTGCTGATAAAAAATGTGGCTGAATCGATCAGAACCTTCTTCTATGCAAGCATTGGATCGAACTCGAAGTGGTCCAAATTAAGCTGCCAAAAACAGGTGAGCTAGAAGTTCAGCCAGTATCATGCATATCGTTCTCAAGTAACATGGGAACACCAAACATGCAACTACACCTAAACTTGGAGACCATGTGGGTTGGCATCTTGGGTCTATCTGGGATACACTGCCTGAAACCAAACCAGAGATTTATTTCTGGCCAATGCAAACGATCAGATGAGCCAACAAACACTTCAATTTAATTGTAGCCTTGTATATTTGTATGGAGAAACTTCACGGTACCTTGGCACTCCCCTAGGGTGGTGTGGAGTACCATCTAAAACCAACCGTTGATACCCAAGGGTATTATGGACTTTTTATAGTTTATTTTATCTGTATTGCTTAACCTAAAAGCCAGCCTAGTTTCTGAAAACAGCCGCCACCACGAGCAACTATGTGATGGATTATCAATCAGGCCTCATCGTAGTCGATCAAAAGTTCCTGAAGAATGTTTCCATGAATTTTGGTTCTCTCAGCACCTAGCCAATTCAATCCACGCATCTTTTTCTCCGCCCAGCATGGAAAGAACTCACGCAACTATCGATCAGATCAAATGTGTGTAGATCAATCCATCCGACGGAGATCTACACTAAATTGAAGGGATAACTCTGAGTAGTCAAGAAATTTTGATCGACAGTGGAACACATATGCAAGACGTACTATTGATGATCGACGGTGCAACACAAAATTCAGATAAATAGGCATTGTCAATGCAAGAAGCTCAGCCCTGACAAGAAGCGGATCGACGGCCGACTAGCGCCAGCCATGCCAACGGATGACCTGCGTAATGCACTGCCATGTGCAGCTCCAGCGCCGGAGCTGCCATCCCGAGAAGAACATACGTGTTGATTAGGATTAATCTAGGGTTCTTCAATGGATCGTGAAGGGTCGACATAATTTATCTCCTTTATTTATTTGTTTGACATCGAGGGGCATTATAGTTTGAGTTTTATTGTTAAGCACGCACCAGATTATTTCCTAAGTGACCTACACGTAGAAGCAGAAAATTTAATCGGTTTGTTGATTACGTTTTTACCCCTGATATCAAGGTATTCCTTAGATTTTAGAGCTTGTACGCCATAAGACTTGTGTTGGAGTACCAAATAAAACTGGCCATTAGATTGAGATGGATAGACGGTCCCTATTATTTCGGGTACCGTAAAAGAGCTCATTTGAGCCTAGACGGTGTAATTAAATGATAATGGTCCATCAACCAACCGGTGGCTTGACTCGTCTGCGCCGTCCGATGTTTGATGGACGGTGCGAGGTCCGTTAGATGCAATGGGGGCACAGCAGAGCATCGTTGGCGCCAGATGGGAGCTGTCCCTGGATACTGTTCTTGCTATGCTAATTAAAGTCATCCTTGGCGGCTCTGGGCCATGCACGGTGTCGTGGCTCTCGCATGCCATCATTCTGTTTTCTCCTTAACTGCCCTCTCGCTGATTGTCGTTGAGGCCGTTTGACGTATTTTTTTAGTCACTGTTTTGATATTTGAGGTGTTGATGTTACCCAAAAATCCAAATCACTAGTACGTGAAGTTTTTTTAATTTGATAAAAAATGAAGTGTTCTGTGAGGAAAAACTAGGGACAATCCCCTCTAAACTCTTCCTATCAAATAATAAATTAAGATTTATAGTGTTTTTTAATTTGAAATTGATAATACGATATAAAACATTTCAAAAACTCTATTACCAAACAAGCCCTGACGGGTTTTCTTTTTACCCGTCTACAATGACTAGACGATTAAGTCAAAATTACAACCTTATAGGTCTTTTCTTAACATGGTAAAGATAGGAATCACATCGGTAATGGATTTCTCTAAACAATTCGTCTATGGTACGGGCTTATATCAGCTAGTTTTAAATTCCAACCGTCACTAATCTGGAGCTGCCAATAAAATCCATCCAATGGCTATATAAGCTAAGTAAACATTTGATCTGTAGTTAGATCCATCGGAGTCTCTTGTGTTCTCGAAAATGGATCCCCTGACGTACTGAACGGCAGTAACATGTTGTCACGGCTACACTTCTTTGCATTTGGACAAGGTAAACTGAGTAGGTTTTTAATAATGGTATGGGCTATCCCCCTCGAGAGTAGAAAATTTAAGATCGCTCGACGTCCAAAAACCACGTAGCAGACCGTAAAACCGCGGCTCCATCTGCCGAAGATACGTATCTTCCAGAAAAAAAAAAGAACTAACGAAGACAGGAAACGACGAACGAGTAAAATGGGGACAAAAATGTCACTTTGTACTAGCAGGCCAAGCCAAAAATGGATCACAACAGATAGGGACAAAAAAAATATTAGAGTATTATTTTCAGGTAATCCTCTTCCCGTAACTTTGTTCGTGACATCTTTTTTCTTACCGTATTAAAAAATCTTGCCAGATTTCGGTGCATGAAAGCACAAATCTGCGTTGCACTGGATTGGTACAGCAGCTCTCTCCCTCTCTCTCATCCAAGGATTGAATGCGGCCGTCGGTTCCCACTACAGTACGCTCCAAGAGAAGGCTCACGGAAACCGTCCTTTCTGAAAGAAGAAGGATATTTATCTCCAGAGATTTCATTTCAAATGTGGTACTCCATAGTACTAGTATTGTTGCATTTTGAGCGAAAAAGTATCGATATTGACCAGCCCTTGAAGATGTGATTTTCCACTAATAAATATATCTTCAATCTACCGAGATCCTCCCGGGTCTAGAAGAAGAAGAAGAAGCTGGGATGGATCAGTGAGCTCAAAAAGGTGACTGTTCCTCCTTTCCTTTTCCCCGGGTCAAGAGAAGAGAAAAAGCCTGACGTTGCAGATCAACCTTTTCAGTTCTCGCACGGTCCGTGGTAGTGTAGGCCTGAGCATCTGACCCAGCAGGACCAGCCAGCTTCGGCTGCTTCTCCGGAGCCGTTTCCCCCTCCCAGTCCCAGTCCCGGTCCCAGACTACGCCAGTCGTCCCCAGTGGATCCTCCTCGTTCCCCTGCAGATTTTGCTTCCTTCAGCACCGGGTGCGTCTTCGTTTCCTCTGCCAATCTATCCATCCCTCGGTGACGAATTTGTACGTTTTGGTTGAGCAAATTTGTTCTTTTTTGGGGGAATTTATTACCTTGCCGGCGTCTCTCTTCGGCTTCTCTGAATCTCTCGCTATTTCTGTTCGATGTATGTGCCAAACAGCAATGCGCCTTCTTCCTCTTCTTCTTCTTGGTTTCTTGCCAATTTATCTTCTTCTTCTTTCCGTTCTTGTTTTACCCCATTTCTTCTTCTTCTTCTTTACGGAATTTTTTTCTACTCCGTTTCTGGTGCGATTTATTTTTCTTGGTGAGGCAATTCTCCCCCCCAAGGAAAAGAATTGCCCGGTTTTACTATTATTATATCCCGAGGGAGTTCTTCTAATCTCATCCTCTTCTTCTTGGTCTCATCTAGCTCCCCTGATTTCCGCCATGATTCAGTGTGCGCTAGCCCTGACCTACTCCACCAACTCCCCCCCAATTCGCCACGCTTTCTTTAACTAATTCCTTGCATTGACTTGCTTGCAGGTGAGAGGGCATGAGGATGTGCAGTCCGTTGGTCTGCTTTTGAGAGGAGAATTGGGGGAGAAAGCTCAATGCCAAACATGTTTGGTTTCTCACGACGCCGGATCAAGCTTGGAAGGTGGAAAAAAAAAAGATGTGTTAGATACCAACGCAGCTTTTATTTTTGGTCAATTTATTTTGCCCCTTGACCTGATTTGGTTCATCACAAATTGCTTGTTTTGGTTGCTTTAATGGGTTTTACATGTGACATTTTGGATGGATGAATTTTGGTGAGAAGTTTGTTCTTTTCATGGACTGTACTACTCCAAGTCACTTATTTCCGCACGGAGGGAGTATTACTTTTAGGGAAGCAATATTGGTAAAGTTTGGTGAAATGCAATCTAAATTTGTGGAGCCATATAGATTTGTGATGCACGGGTCAGCCTGCGCACTGTCTAGTACTTCTTGTGCTTGACTAGAGTCAAAATTTGCATTTGGGTGACGAATGTGGTTGCTATAATTAGTCCTATTTACCATTTCCTGTGCTTGCTCTGTTATTTGTCATGACCGTACCTCTTTCAAGAATAACTAGACTTAAATTAAAAGGGGGAGTGATGATTTCAAGATTTATGCAGGTCAAAGGGCCACCAGAGTGATCCTTTGCACGGTTCTAGGACCCCTGGCCGGCATCTCAGCCTGACCAATGTGAGGACCTTTGTGCCTAGAGTGCTCTATGTTTTTCCTCAAAAAGGAGTGCTATATGTTAATTTCTATTTGTAGTACATTTTTATGGTAAGCACCTCGGTTTGTTTCAGGGGGGTGACCCAATTACAACATCGGTGAGCGGCCGTGCAGATGACCTTGCTTACCTCTGCTCGTCTGATTCATTTGATCTTGATGCCCGTGCATTGGATAGCTCGGAGAATTGGGCAGTGTTGTCCACAGAGGGAGATAAACCCAATCCTCGTTTCGCTGTAAGGAACCACTTAACTTATGAAGTCTAACTAGGACTCACAGCCCTCATCAGAATGTCAATGTGTGTGCCCTATCGACTTTCATTCCATTCTTTGTTTTTAATTAAACAGCATGCAGCAGCCATCGTGGGTAGCAAGATGGTAGTGTTTGGTGGCGATTCTGGTCATGGCTTTTTGGATGATACAAAGGTAATTAAATTTTTGTGTGTTGTCGGCAACCCGGCGTTAGGAAATGTCATGTTGTTCACTTGGTAACAGTATGTATCTTCTATAATCATCAGATACTGAATTTAGAGAAGCTTCAATGGGATTCTGCAGCTCCTAAAGTCCGTCCATCGCCAAGTGGACGTTCTTTGAAGTTGCCAGCCTGCAAAGGTCATTGTCTGGTATACTTCTTCTAGCTCACTACCGTTGCTGTTATTCTCACTACTCTAGCTAGTACTTAGAACATATTAGCTTTACCGAATTAGCTAGGACTCTAGCCTGCAAAGTGACTTGATAGAGAAAGAGTCTGAGGTCTTTTGTTGTACAGGTTCCATGGAGGAATAGCGTTATTCTTGTGGGAGGTAAAACCGAGCCTGCTTCTGATCGTTTATCAGGTTCTCATACTACTTGGTTCTCCAAAGCTCTTGGCTTTATATGATGTCAACCTCCTCTGTCAGATAGGTTACACAACTTGTGTTTGCTGCAGTGTGGACTTTCAATATGGAAACGGAGATTTGGTCACTTATGGAAGCTAAGGGAGATATTCCTGTAAGTATTAGGTATTTAGACTATACTTCGGTTTAAATATTTATTTCACTGACAGCATTGTCTTCTGATGCTGGTTTTAGGTGGCTCGAAGTGGCCACACAGTGATCAGAGCAGGTGGTGCGCTGATACTTTTTGGTGGTGAGGACACAAAAGGAAAGAAACGACATGATCTACACATGTTCGATCTGAAGTCATTGACATGGCTTCCTTTGAACTATAAGTATGTCAGCCTTCTGAATTCCAAAGAATAAGTCATCCTTCTGAATTCACAAAGAATAAGTCATCCTTCCTGAATTCTGAAGAATCGTGTAAGAGGGAAGAGGAAATTCTTCATTAGTTAGTGGTCATTAGTAATAATTTGTCAATGCCAAATAGTCCTCGTCTAGAAGCATTCGAGTTATTGGATTGCTCTTTGAATTTAACATTCACCCTTTATACGATCATTGTAGAGGTTCCGGACCTTCTCCAAGATCCAATCACATCGCTGCATTATATGATGATAGGATCCTTTTAATATTTGGAGGCCACTCAAAATCCAAGACCTTAAATGATCTATTTTCTTTAGATTTTGAGACAGTAAGTTTCATAAGGTTCCTTGATTACCTTATCACTTATATCCTTCTGTAGGTTCTGCATGTTAATGGTTACTTAAATGTCGATCTTCTTGTCAGATGGTATGGTCAAGAGTAAAGACACATGGTTCTCACCCATCGCCTCGAGCAGGTTGTAGTGGAGCTCTATGTGGAACTAAGTGGTACATTGCTGGTGGTGGAAGCAAGAAAAAGTGTATGTTCAAAGCTTTCAATTTATGCATATAGCATTTAGAAGATGTAATTTATATTTGCAAAGTACATGCATTCTTAGAAGACTCCCTGGCCCCGGGTATGTGACAACTTCTAACAAGATAACAAATTTTCAGGGCATGCGGAAACCTGGGTTTTTGATGTTCTAGAATCGAAGTGGTCTGTCCATGCAGTACCTCCCAGTTCCTCGATTACTACAAAGAAAGTAAGTCATTTGATACTTGCCTCTTACAATTCTGATTGTGTCTTCAGTTCAAAAAAAAAATCTGATCGTGTTTGGTCGAACTGATATTGAAGTATAGAAATAAATATTCATATTTATGTTGTGTGTTCTTGTATTCTTGGATTCTTGCTCATCATAGTCAATTTATCTTTGAGACCAAAACATCCTGCATAAAGGAAGAAAAAGAAAATCATGTCCACAGTGTGTCAGTGTCGTTCTAGTGTATAATACTTCTGCAGTCCCACTAGTTACCAACTTAACGTATTATCTCATTGTATCTGATTGTTAATGTGTAAAAAATATCATGCAGGGCTTCAGCATGGTTCCTTTGTACCACAGGGACAAGCTTGTTCTTGTTGCTTTTGGAGGAAACAAACAAGATCCATCCGACAAGGTGAAAGGACCAAACTTTTACTAAAGATCATTTCCGTGTGTCACTTTGACAAGTTACATTTCATTTTGAACAAAAATTAGCAAAGCACGTACTTCTCCTGATGGTCTAAAGGCTTTCAAAAAGTAGTTATATCACCATTATAGTTCTGATTTTTATTTTATAGCAAAATTTGACTTCTATTTAGTTCCTTGAGTATATTTGGCAGTTTACTTCCTAATTCCTGAACCATGTATACTTGTTTCATCTATGTCACTTGCCTGCACCTGAATATATTGAAGCTAGCTGTTCAGATGTTTTTTATTTCAGCTTGGGATGAATAACTAACCATGTCTGATTATCTGAAGGTTGAAGTATTGGTGGTGCTGCAAAACGAGCATTCTTTTAGCTGGCGATCTGCCCCAGATGCAGACCCTTTGATGTATGAATATTCTCCAAGCACCAAAGAGCTTGCCGGTCATCTCAACAAATGTGCTCCTTTGTATTCTAATAGTTCTGTTGCAAGGCATAGTCTAACTTCGACAATAGAGCGCCCACCTAGAGGAGACTCCTTGTCGCAGCATGCAGCTTTGGGCACTTCACTCCACAGGCAGTACCGTCAAGTAGAGGAGTGCAGCTTAGCTCAAAAGCTTCAGAAATCAATCGATGATGACAAATACGATGATGTCGATGATTGGGCTTCATGTCAAACGAGCACCGTAAGAAACACACCTTCAAGTCACTATACAAGCATATGCTTTGTTGCCATACGTAGCTGATTGTTTCTTGCAGCCCAAAGAGCATCAGAACAAGAGGACAGGAGCTGATTTTCTGATTGACAAGGCCAGTATTGTAGCCCTAAAGGAAGAAAATTCGGAGACTGAAGGACCAACTGGGAGAAGGGTAGCCAGAAGCTCTTCAGACATCAGCCATCTGTACAACTCAAAAATAACTGATTTGATCAGAAGAAACGCCGCGCTCGAAGACCAGCTTGCAGCTGCTCTGGCAAGCAAAGACCAGGCAGAGAAGAACTTGTCTTTGGTCATCAACAGTAGGGAACAATTGGAGAAGAGACTTGCCAACAAGGGAAAGGAAGCTGAGTTGCTAAAGGAGAAGATATCAGGCTTAGAGTTGGCACAAGAGGAGTCCAACAACATCTCTAACACCGTTCACGCTGACAATGTGCGCCTCGAGCGGGAAGTAGCGTTCCTGAAGGCCATCACGGATGAGACCCAAAAGGCAAGGACTTAACTTAATATGATCTCTTAATGATTTGGAAGTCTTTGTTTCTGTTCTGAGTTTGTTTTGCCCCTGTAGGAGTTGCATTCTACTCGCAGAGTTTTAGCAGGAGAGCAGTCACGGGCATTCCAGCTCCAGGTATTTGAGACTTAATTTGGTTAATATTGTAGAAATGTACTTCTGGTGCTTCTTTGACCAACTTAGGTTTCCAGGATGCGTCAGACTTTTATTCATCATTATGTGAAAAATCCCCCCAAATCATCTCTTCCATACGAATCCCAGATGCTATGAACCAAAAATACAGTATAATATTTCAGCCTACTATGGACCTGAACTTTGACGTTGTATAGGAGGCTGCAATACAAATGAACTCTTTTCCTGAACACTCATGATCATCCACAGCATTCGATGCTTGTGCGGTGCGTAAGGCCCATTACTCTAGTGCTCAACGCATCTCAGACAGTTCGCCAATTCGGACAGCGGGGAATAGTTGCTGCTACTTAATTTCTTCAGATCTCATGTTTACTGCTCAATCAACTTGACCTGCGGGACCTGTTTTCAATCAGGTTGAGGTGTTCCATCTGAAGCAACGGCTGCAGCTAGTGGAAGGAAGAGCGGGGACACCAAGGAAACCTCATCCTTCGTAGGAAAAGGAAAAACTGTGGCTAGTTCATCATTGTATACTTGCACCTATGAACTAGAGTGTTTGTGGGTTTTGTAACATTGGCTTGTATATCAATTTTATAGCGAGTGCATACCAGTATATGTGAACATAGGTTCTCTTTTCTGAACCATGGGTTGCATGAATTGGTACCAAATTGTAGTTTGCAGAGATTTTGTAGACAATTGGTGGTTTGAGACCAACTGTCTATATTCTGGAGTGATTTGCTATAGCAACTGCCACCAGACTATTGTTTTTCTTAGTTCAAAAGAAAAAAACTGGCACCTCTATTATAGCACTTAAAACTGCATCGTTATACTTTATCACTTTGGATATATACTTAATTAATTGTGACAACGTACTCCAAAGTGAATTGTATGAAAAGGAACCCACTGTAATATAGGTTTAAATGATATACCCTCTCCTACCATTTTTACAACGATATACTCATTTTGTAGCATTTAGTACTGGGGTAATAGAGTATATTAAATGATATAGTACTCCGTATAATACACGCATACAAATAGGCATACGAAGTGTGGGAGCATATACTAGCTTTTACCTTTGATTAAATCCAAGTAGCTCCTAAGTTGGCGCTTAAGTTGCTGTCATCCACATTGGCCAGTTACTTGACGTGATAAATTTAATCAAAGAACCAAATTAAACTACAAGGCAAACAGCAGCTTAGACTTGTCATCCACAAATAACTGAGAAATTAATTATCACCTCTGTGTTGTCTACACAATCCACATTGCACTGTACAATTGTTATCACCAGTCCACAACATCATGATTGAATAAATGAAGCTAAGTTACAGCAGGGGATGACCGCATTACAGAAACACATCATTTTTCATCATCCTCATCTTCATCATCATCATCCTCATCATTGTCATCCGGTAAGGCAGCATCGTCGCCGATACCTTGCAGCAGGGTGTCCACATCTTCACCAAGCTCTGCCAGCCTTGCACTCAGCTTCTCAACCTTAGTTTGTTCCTGGCCAAGGCAGACAAGTAGGTCACCCAGTTCTACCTCGCTTTCCTTCTCTGCCTCTTCCTTTGCTTGCGCTTTTATTGCTTCCACGTCCGGATAAGGTACACTGCCTCCCTGCCGCAAGGTTTTCGCCTCGGCATCAAGGCGGTAGTTGGCCTGCTCCAGACTATTGTAAGCATCTGCCAAACTCTTGAGATCAGACTCCAGTTTTACTGCGAGGTTTCGTTGGTTACTAGCTTCAGCTTCAATCTGAGCCTTTTCGGTTTTAAGCACCTCTATTCGTCGTGCTGCTCCCTCCAATTCTTGTTTGAGAGCTTCAATTTGAACCCTTTCTCGGCCACTGCTTGATCTCTCAGAAGAATCTGAAGTGGTACCACCACCAGTTCTCACTAGATCTTCTGCTAACATTGCATTTCGACCTAGCAAGTCCTGAAAAATTGTAATCAATAATAGCATGTTACTTATCTAGTACAGTATTCTTGAAACCGTAGCAACCATGAACTGCCAGTAACCAGTTTCCCAGATCTGACCAGTTACTTCTAAACTGATCAATCTATGAACTAGGATTTATGGCGCTTTGCACCAACATAGAATTACAATGACATAAGCATGTTGCATGAAATATTTTATGCTAGAGTTTACTGCTACCGTGGTTTGCAGGAAACCAGCTTGTTTTCAGTCAGATCTCAGCAACGCTGCTGAGTCAAGCAGCTGATTGGCCACCTTACTGGGCTCACTGAGAACTGAAAAAAGTTAAATGTGAGGGGTGATTGGTTGGAGCCCACAGCTTGCAGTAACTTGCCCATAGGCTAGCAGCTGATTGGCCACCTTACTGGACTCACTGAGAACTGAAAAAAGTTAAATGTGAGGGGTGATTGGTTGGAGCCCACAGCATGCAATAACTTGCCACATAGGCTAGTGTGGTCACTGCCACAACTATGGCTTAGCCTTGTGGCCCATGTGTGACACTAACTTTGTTTAGCTAAGCTTGAGCGTGTGGCTCAATTTTTCATGGCCACAATTTAGCCAAAAAGGTTTGGCATGCTTGGTAATTTTTAGGTTTCAACCAAACATGCAAACAGGCCCCTACGGTTTAAAACTGCCAACAGAACCTCAATATTGGCTAACTGACAGGATATTTCTGATCGACAAACAATGTTGCCTCATGTACACTATTTTCTGGAATTGTGCCAAAGCAGTTTTCTATAATGCACACTTGCACAGTGAATTGGAAATTAATGTAGTAAATAGGGAACTGACCTGCATCTCATTGCATTGCTTCTCAACAAATGACTTCAGCCGCTTGATATACTCTCCATCAATCTCCCCATTCTTCTGCTCCAACTCACCAGGTAGAACTGCGGTTGCAGTCTTTGTTCGACTAAAGATATCCATTATATTCTCTCTAATATCGGACTCAAGCTTATTGAGGAAACTAACGAATTGTGAATCAAAAATTTCAGAGAGGACTGGATGTTGGTCGCCTTTATTTGTTTCCTCCTCTTCAATTTCTTGGAAATCAGACATACTATTTGCACTAGACCGTGAAAGCTGCTTGTGGTGCTGCTGCCCTGATGGTAGGTGCAGAAAGCTTTTACGTAACTCATCGAACCTCAAAAAGTATGTGGTAAGCCCAATCTTTTGACTTATAGCATCTGCAACAGCGAAGGCATCTCGGCCCTTCTCACGGCTTGCATTGTTAAGGACACAAGCACCTAAAACCACAGCAGCTAATCCACGAACGCAACCTGTGTTGCGTTTATTTGAAGCAAGCTCGATTATGTAGTTCAGATGTACTGCTGATTCCAAAAGGCAATTTACACCATTTGCACAGTCCGCAAGCCATATGATGAGTAGCCGGAGAATAACAGGCTGAATATATGATTCTTCTGATTGACTGCTTTGGTCATTCTCTCCCTCTGTTAAAGCTGCAAGGGATAAACATGTAACAATTCGATGCAAGAGCGGCTCAGTGCGTCCCAAGGATGGCGTAGGTGTTTCAAGCTGAATTTGCAATACCTGAAAAAAATATTATTAGAAAGCCAACCATTAAAGCTGTGCATCTGTTTTATATATCAGTACTCCCTCCGTCCATACAAATCCAAGTAACTTATTTCCGGACGGAGGGAGTAGTAATTCACAAAAATAGGCACTGGAGACTTCTCATAAACAAGAGTGCAGAACATAAGCATGGAACCGATGCCAGAATAACAACATCCATGATAGACTCAATCATTTTGTAGATAATCTCATCAAATAGAGGAAAGGAAACCATATCATTGGACCAGTGCACAATGGTCTAAGTAGATATTATTTTAATACTCCCTCCGTCCAACAAAGCATGTCTCAACTTTGACTAAATTTGAATGCATCTATACACTAAGTCATGTCTAGATACATCTAAATTTTGACAAACTTGAGACATCTTTTGTTGGACGGAGGGAGTAATTAATATGCTCAATTTGGACAACTGGAGTTGGTAACTCAAATTCAGTTCTCAGTCATTGGGCAGTTGCTTCTCCAGCCAGGTAAGAATTAACAGAAAATGAGAAGTTGCAAGGGCACATACACGATCTTTGCATTGCAAATTGTCCTTGATTACGTGAGTAAGAACACTAGATGCTCTGCAACATGCCTGCATATTTTAAGATCAAATGTCAGATTTTAAAATAAAAGGCGGGAAGGACAACTGCAGGTATGAATCACATGACATCTTGAACAATCAAGTTCTTGATTCTAAACTACACAAGGAGACTTCCTTAGAACACAACTAATGAAGACTTAAAATTACATCATATATAAATATTAATACTCCCTCCGGTGGGAATTACTCCCTCCGTTCCATAATTCTTGTCGAAATCTTACATGTATCTAGACACCTTTTAGGAATAGATACATCCTTTTTGGGCAAATTTGAGACAAGAATTATGGAACGGAGGGAGTACTTGTCGGATTATTACATGTATATAGACGCCTTTTACACATAGATACATCCGAATTTGGGCAAATTTGAGACAAGTAATACCGGTCGGAGGGAGTAATAGAAAAAAACTGGAACTATATGTCACAGCATGCAGGTTATTGGTAACACACAGACAAAAAAAAAGTTATATATCAAATTTGAAGACGAGAACAGCGGCTGAATGTTAGCAAGGTCAAACAGCAAAATTTAGTATGGCACTGCTGATGGTTTTCAAAAGAACTAGCAGCAGAGGGCATTAGTTTAGTAACCATCAACCATATGGATCTAAATTTGAAGAGAGATATTTTCCCCTGTGTTAAACGGTGCCTTAGATTAGAAGACATTACCTCCATATCTCCATTAACATCACTTGACACCAGAGCTTGCAGAAGTACACTGTCATTACAACGGCAATATAAGTGAAAGGTGAAATTTTATGAATGATGGAGTTCAGACCACAGAAAACATCATGTGCGAAAGCAGCAGCAGCAGCAGCCATAGTGTTACAGAATTACGGAACTTATTACCTCTACTATAGTAGGTATAGGTGGTCTCAGCAGTAAATTATGACATAGTTATAGCAAAAAGATAATGCTGCATGTAATATTAACTGTAACAGAAGAAAGGCCCACAGACTAACCTTCCAAATGGCATGTCAACAGAAGCACCATGGGTTGCAGGGCCTTGGTTTGGATGTGGAGCAATAGTTGATGCTAGTAACGCCTGGCCATTGGGATTTTTCTGTTCCAAAAATAGCAAATTATTAATTATCATGTCCTTGAATCAAATATACCCAAAAAGACAAAATAAATAAATAGCAGATGCAGTAGCCAATAGTTTCACTTCAGATCCTGGAATAAAAAATCTGATCAAAATGCTGAATGTAATTGATACTAAATATCACATCTAATTATCCCCTTGCTACATGTTTCTGATTATTGAAGCCAGCAAAAATATCAGGAAAAGACCACCTCACAGAAACACTTGAAGACATAATCAGCAGCAACAAACTCCTGAGCTATGGAGGTTCGTAAGATTATAGCTAAGATCGCATTCAGTGCCGGCTGAAGATGAGGTTCTTCTCCAACTTGCTTGTTTGCAAGAGAATCAAGATTTTGAGGATTTCTTAATACCAAACTGCCAATACACCGCAGAGCCTAGAAAAAAAAATAGTGGTCAGCGATGAACAAGTATATCCAAAATACAAGAACTTAGAAAATTTGTTAATGTATATAATTAAATTGTAGCTCAATGTTATAAGGGACTCACCGTGCAGCGCAGAGCTACAGGGGCCCACTGACTCTCAACGCCCAACAATAGAAGATGGTCCAGAATATTTTTCTGCCATTTTTGGTAAAATCAATATGATGAAGCTTACTTCCATGTTGTCGATTAGAAAAAGCTAAATGGAAAAAAGGATACCTGAGCTAGTGCAGTTTGATTGTTGATCTTGCTAGTATCTTTACCTTGTTCACCAGGTGGGCCTCCCATCAAAAGCAGTTCAACAGTATGTAAAGCACCGAGAAGATTTACCGTCTAAAGAGATAGAGTTTTAACTTGAGTTAAGTATTGAATACAGACTTTTTGGGTCAAACAGAACTGGACATACAATCAGAGCAATTTATCTGTGAGGTTAGATAGGTGTTTTGATAACAGTTTACCTTTTGTTGGGTAAAATTGAATGCGCTGCCTCTCCTAATCTTTAGTATTGATATCAATGGGTCAAAGCCTATTGTCTCTTTCAAAAGCATCTGATATTAGCACAAAGTAATGGTCAATATTTTTTGATGAATTTAACACTTCAAAAGGATTTTTTGATAGTAGCAAACCTGGTTGGACGCATTGGTCCGTATTAAATTATTTAAGAGTTCAAGGCAATCCTGCTCCAAGGAAAAGAAGAGATTAGCACCTTCAAAGTTTTATACAAAAAAAACTTTCAGATGGAAACTGACCCAACAGGTTTACATGATAGATCACCTGAACAACAACACCTCCATCAGAGTATCCTTCCTCTCTGATAATGCTAAATAGCTTTTCAAATGCACCCTCGAATACAACAATTTTTTGAATTTCCTGAACGTGTGAATTAACAGGCATTTCATATATGAAGGTAGGTTGGAGTTAATACTTGCATGCAACAGAATAAATAAATGAACCAAGAATATGAGAGAGTAACCTCTGCATCCCGGGTCAGATAAGTAAGAAGTAACAGTGCTTCATTCCTTATGACCTTCAAGATAAATCAAAGATACCCATATGAGCTGTATAACCAGGAAAGTAAATTAGCAACAAAATATTAAAAGAACGTGATAAATTGACGATGCTGGATTGCTGGGAACTCAACAGTAACTTATCATGAATCATGAATGCACCCGGTAGAAAGTAATATCATCGTTAAGAACTGCAACTTTCAAGTGATAACACCATACTGAAGTATACAATAGACAATGTGCTGCTGGAGTAGAACAATACTATCTAGTAAAGTAATTTCTTTGTGACAGCACCTTCAGAAGAACGGATACAGGTCCAGATCGGCTTGATTGTACATTTCTACTTCATGTTATAAGTCAAAGTAATGCTGCTAACTGATTGCACACATTCTCATCATAAACACTTTCCACATGCATTAGACTATTCCAACATGGATAACTACAGAGATACAAAATTAATATGTAACACGACAGATATGTCATTAATAACATGTGTGCTTCCTCTGAGGAAGGGGGGAGAGGGGGTTATTGTTAAAAAACCTCACGATCCATAAGCATGTCCATCAAAACTGTTATACCACGAGGAATTAACAGAATTGCCTCCTGTAATCTGAAATGACAATAGAAAGAAAAGGAGTTTAATAGGTTCAAAATATAGTGATTGCATCTCAGCAAAAAAGGACTTACTGTGCACCTTTTCAGCGAGTTTGTAAGTAGAGCTGTTAATAGCTGGATTGTATAATACCGCACATAGAAATCTTCCTCTGTCTTCAAACCAAACAGTAGGGAGAAACAAATCATGACAAATGGATCAGGTTAAAGGAGTTGTGTACCATAAATGCAAAGAATATAAACTCACCAGCAAACTCAACAGAAGAGAAATATTCTCTGTTTCTCGAGAAAGCAAATCAGAGTTCATTGATGCCGGTTGAACCTCAGTTTTAGGTCCCTGTGACGTCTCAATAGGAGTCAGTGCGCTCACAAGGGTTTCCAGGGCACCTCTGACAAGCTCAACATCCTCACGATCTTCTTTCAGAATGTTGAGAAGGACAGGGAAGCCTGTTTTGAAATTAGCAAGAAAGCATGGCACATCAGTCATACATAGCTAGCAAAAGCGGCGTATAACAGATATCAAGGCCCCAAGAAAAATGAGATACCCATAGCTCCAAATGACATCTGAGCCGAGCGGCTCTCTGCCACAAGGGACTGCAGCTCAGTCATGGCAGACCTCCTATCATCGGGTATCGTGCCATTGCTTATGCGGTCTAGGAATCTCTCGACATAGCTGTACAGCACAGAATGCAGTCAGAAGGTCAGTCGCTAAGAGTGTCATGCGTCAAACAGGCGCTAATCTTTCCAGGCAAGACTAAGCTTACCAGCAAGATTACAAAAGTGAACTAAAAGTCGTGCCAGTTGCCAACCTACCTATCTTCCTTGGACTCGGACCTCTCGTTGCCGAAGACGAATCCCCCAATTCCCTGCGAGACAGCACCAACACAACACAACACGGAGGTGAATAAAACATCAAACTGGGTCGGCCGACTTGTCGCCTGAAAGCATCACTGTGGCCCGACTAGAGTAGAGTACTACTAGCTCCGACGGAAACGGCGCATTCCGTTTCTGAAAATCCACAACTCCCTAGGAGACTAGAAGGCTAAAACACGTCCTTCCACGACTCGTCTGGCTCCGACCTAGGGTGGAGTGGGGTCGGCGGCGCAGAGGAAAGGGGCGGGCGGTTCGGGACGGGTTCGATTGAGAATGGGGAGAGGGGGGTGGGCACCTGCATGATGTTTTTCCCGGCGTTTCCGGCGAAGCCCCGCAGGTTGATCGACCGGGAGTCCATGGATCGCGAGCGCCTGCGTGGGAGCAGCGAGGGAGCAGTTAAGCCGGATCGTAGACGGCGAAGAAGGCTCGGTAGCAGACACAGTGCGTATGCTTGAGAGGGCGGGGGGTGGGGGGGCGCTGACCTGGGGGAGACCACCGTGGCGGTGGCGGCGACGGCGGCGGGGGAGGAAGAGGAGATCGGGGGAGTTGGACGGGACGGGGAAGCAAAGCCAGGGAGGAAGGGGGGCAGGCTGGATGAAGTCGGGGGTCACGGAGGATTTTGGTTTTTGCTTAATTCCCTTGGTCAGATGACGTGGCGTGCTTATGGCTCCTGTTTAGCTGAATCACGATCCACCTGAAACTGCACGTTCAGGGCAAGTGCTTGAGTGAGTCTTAGAACTTCTTCATTTTCAAACAACAACAACAACAAAGTCTTAGGGCATGCCCTGCTTATATTGGCAATGAAGACAGTTCTTTCTTACGTGTTTCGCATCGTCATCAGGAGAAAAAGGAAAAAACATGCTCGCTCTTTTTTTTACGTGCACGACGTATTAAGTTTTGTTAGGCCAAGATTTTGATAAATAAATAAAAATTGTTTTTATGCTTTTGTGACATGAAATTTACATCACTAGATTCGTTCTCAGAATAGTTATTGATAGTTTTGATTTTGTATTATGTAGATCATATTAGTAAAGCATTCTTGGTCAAAGTCTTGTCAAAAGGAGATTTTATATGCCTTGCATAGAATAAGGACATGCTATTATGCAATACATTATCTCTTAGCAACGTCTCCTGCAAGCATCTAACTAGAAAACAATTGGGATGATTAAAAATTTAAAAGTAATTAAGAAAACAGGTGACAAGGAGATGACATTTCATGTAAACTAGATTAAAAAAATTGTCCCTATTTACATTACATGTAACATAAACGCTTGGATGAGAAAAAAACATATCTTAACTAATGAAACATAAACGCTTCTCTATCATCTCTCTGATGAGAAAAACATATTTTTACCAATTGTGCATGTTAAAAAAGAAAAACTTGGTCCCTTTTCTTTAACATATTAGGCGTAGTCCAAAGTCTCTTTGATTCGACAGTTGAGTGTGAGTGCTAACAAGATTTTGAACACTTTAGGCAAGCTAGCACTTGACTCGTTACATTCTTATTACAAGCATAGTAGTTCAAAATGAGAGACTAGGGTTAACATCCGACTACTTTGGAGACTGATCATGTTGAGGAAGACAGAAAGTATCACACTCTATCCCCTTGGAGTCCAGCTTAGGCAAGGCGTAGAAAATGGATATCTCATGTGGCAAAGCATGATAACCCTAGCCCCTTGGCCTAGCTAGCTTACTATGTGGCACCACTCCTTTCCGATTGGACTAGTAAAATCGATGTTGCATGTGGAAAGGCCCTGCACTTGTCTAGTGCTTTAGCGCCACCAGTCGTTTTTGTCCTGGCTAGTAAATAATGAGAATGTAACTGATTTGAAGAGTCTGTATGGAATAGTACAATTGCAAGCATCAGTTTTGTAGACGAAACTCCTTAGAATGGATGGTGACCACACGAGACCATGTAGAGAAAGAGTTTATGCATGAGACAGAGCAACGAGGACGGAACTCTTGTTTATAACAAGAAGATGTGCAATTGCAATTGGGATGTCCTTCGAATTCATGCAAAAAAAGTACAAGTCATTAATGTTTAAAACATTGTGTTTATTTCACCATAATTGGTAAACTCAGATGTTCTACATCCTGATGTAACCTTCAAGTTATCCAATGTTCATCATCTCCAAACAATTCTTGCAGATTATCTTGTTGCAAAGCTGGCTAGGATATCTATGATAGCTAGCCCAACCATTAATGTCAAGCCATACTTTATCAAGAGAAAGCAACATTTTTTTTATAACTCAGCAAAAAGAAACATAGTGCCAACATAAAAAAAGAGTTGGCATCACATCACTGTTTTTTTAATAAACATCACAATTGTACATGCCGATTAACTAATTTTTTTGACAAAATGCACTCGCTGTCGCTTGCGAAGTAAAAGCCCGGTAACCGTATATGGGCTGAAAAGCCTCCACGCCTTAAAACTGGAAACAGCCGACGAAGCTCGCCACGCGTGGCCACCCCCGCGGAGCCAGCCACCGCTCGCTTTCTCGCCGGCGCCGACACATGGGCCAGGCCCTGCGCCGCGCGTCGGGGCGCCTGAGGCCCCCTCCCCCACCTCCGCCCCCGGCGAGGCCCCCGCCCGCTCACCCACCTCCGCCCCCACCGCCACGGGCTTCGTCGGCGGCCACTGGCGCCGGCGCCGGCGGAAGCCTTCCCCAGGACCGACTCGACGTGTCACAGGACGGTACGGCGGCTCCTGCTTTTCCTTGGATCTCGCTTACCATTCCGGTACTGGCTGCTGGTTCTTGATGCGGTGTAGCTCTCGCCGGCTAGCTGCTGGGTAACTCCTTGATGCCGTGTAGCTTTGTTCCTGGTAGTTGACGCCCCGGGTTTCCGTGGGTTATTTGATCTGGCAGAAATGCTCTGGTTTTCTGTTTACGATGGGCTGTGACTGTTACTGGTTATGTAGAAGCTAGTGATTCTTGATGCTTTTTAGGTGTCAGCTCCGGCATACTGTTGAATTGGAATATTACATGTTTAATTTAAGCACGCAATTTGATACTGTTTTATCTAATGAAGTCGTAGCCATGTGAATTATGAAAATTATGTGCCCAGCGGATGGGGCGAACTGAAACCAATTATGACAGTTTAGCATGGGTCGAATTGACTTAAGATCAGTCTATGCCTACCCTTTCAGCTAGTTTTAGAATTTGTACTCCACATAAACTTGTTGCGTGATAACACTTTTTAAGAAATACTAGATATGTTTGTAACTTTGTGTGGCGTGTTTGCTGAGTGCAGCATGCGACGAAATGATACATCACAAACCAGTATTATTGATCACATAATTTTATAAGTTTTTGTGCTTGATGGATTTTACTGCCAAGAGTCAATTTTGAATCAGCTTACCACTCAATAAAAACATTGCTCTGTCAAGAGCACTGCACTTTTTGTGAGCTGGAACCTGCATGGGTTTTTATTACCCTGGGTTCAACAAGGTTTAACTACCCACAAATGAGTAAATTATTTCTAGAATTAATTATTTGACTTGGTAGGTTGTGAATCTGATATATAAAATTATAATCGTCAGGAAGATGATTTCTCCAACACAGCACATTCCTCCGTTAGTAGGCACTGCATCTCTGTGATGTCTTACCACCTTGGAGTTAACTAGAGTTTACTAATTTCAACTTCTGGTACTTAAGTCCTACAGATGCATAATTGAATTCTGTAAAAACATATTTATTGGTTTTTTTGGTATGTATCCTACATATCAAAATTCTAATTGCATTAAAGGTGAGCCTCTTCTCCAAATCAACACCATTGTGTGCTCAAACATTGGAGATTTGCCGTGGAAGTGTTCTTTGAGCCAAAAAGTATAGTTTTCATTACGTTCCTTGATTTGTTATTTTGACAACATTTACTTCAAGTCAGTGTTTCAATGCTAAGTTATAATCACATGTTGGTGTCAGTGTGAGTCAAGACTAGGAAGTTGGAGCACTACAGAGCTCAGAGCGATAAGAACAGCCTCTTATATGATAGGCTCCTTGATATTTGAGCTGGTTTGGCAGTACGTGTTGATCCTGTTGTAATTTTCTTGTCCATGAGAACTGATGGAAAATGTTACGAAGCATTGTCAAGAACGAGTAAATCTTGGTGTGGTGTTATACATATTCCTTACTGTTCTTGATATTGCCTGGTCAATGACCTGATGCCCCATAAGAGCAGTGGTGTCTTTACTTAGGTCCACTGGAACTATTACTAAGTTGTTCTTTCTAAATACATTTTAGGGATAAGTCGATGTCTTGATTTTGACAAAGTTGCAGTGCACACTTTATCAATGTTTACTGAAGTATTCTTACGTTGCAGCAGGTTTCAAGTTGCTGTGGTCATTGGTTCCATTTATCAGTTTGTGGTTTATTAATTTATGTTTTGAAAATGCGCTGCAGATGCCACAACATCAACAAAAGATGTCAATGGTGTACTTGTGGAGCGTGATCCAAGTTATGATGACATGCTTAAGCACATGGTTGGGAGAATTACCACTAAGCCTGGAGGAAAGCCAGAGATGGGTGAAGTAAGTCCTCTGATGCCATAATTCCATGACTTTATTTGATTTCATAATTCTATAAATAACCATATTTAAAAATCAGCATATTTAAGTTTGGATTTCCCTTCATCTTGGTCAAAATGTAATCAGAGGCTTGTGTTTGCAGGCTTCCGTCGTAGAGCGATATAACAGGCCACTTCCAAAGGTCAGAACATCCGAACCCGAGCCCGGGCAAGGCGGGCACAGGCAACTACCTCCAGGAACCCTGAATGTTGGGCACATCCAAGAGATCATTCAACTGTACCAAGGGAATTCTGATGGTCACAACGGTCCGATGAGTGTGGATGAGATAGCCTCGAGGTTCAGAGTCAAAGCCTCCGTGGTCCAAGGAATCGTGCAGTTTGTCTCACTGCCGCAGGACAAAAACGTCGAAAAGAGAGACGAGCATCGTTAGTTTTGAGAGTAATCTTGCGGGCTTCCTAACATAGTGACGTTGTTCATGTTCCCAAATGAGTTACTTAGAGAACTGTTGAAAAGACTCGAGCTCTTTTCATAGGTTTATTTCTTCTCTTTGTTGTTGTTGCTGTGTTGAGCTGAGATGACGATCTGAACTTGAAATGGTACATGCCTTGTTACTTAAATAATGGTCTTTTGATTCAAAGGATTTGGTTCCTTTGGACTTATTTTTGCTCTTATAAGGATCATTTAATCAGTGAGAGGGTGCATTTCGCATGAAAATTTCCACATACTCCAACCTCTTCCAAAGAGAATAGTTTTTTGGATTTTGTTTTTAGAACACTGACTACAGGATGGACGCACCCTGCTGAAACCGAAGATTGGAGATGATAGATGATATTTGTTCTGCTGCACAGGGCATATATACGGCTGACTAACAATGACACTGTTCTAAACTATACTTCAAAGATGATGGATGATGCGCACTACTGAATTTTGCAACCGATTTCTTATGACAAAATGCACAAATTTGAGAGACTCTAAAACAAATGTTTGAGTCCAGGCAGAAAGAGCCACAAGGTGCCTTCCACCAATTTGACATGGAACTTGTCCTTACAGCAGTTATTTACTCCCTCCGTCTCATATTAAGTGACAAAATATTACATGTATCTACACGTTTTTTAAATATAGTTACATCCATATTTGGACAAAGTTGAGTCACTTAATATGGGACGGAGAGAGTATTCAGTAAATTTGTATCTGCTTTTTGAACACACATCAAAATGGTTGAAGAGATATTCAGCATGGGCAGATACATTCTTTCCTGCAACAACTTCTCTTATCTAGATGTAGTTCAGCCAAAACAACAACAAGAATTTAGGATCGGAGAGAGTACAATACGGACATGTAGTTCGATTTTTCAGGTTGAACATCACTTCTCTTGTATAGATGTAGAGAATGAAAGGAAAGCTGAATACTTAATCCAAACACAATGTGAAAATGTGCTTATCACATAAGTACTTAAACTGGCAAAAATTATGAGACAGAAATGCCACAACTCACCTGAATATGTAATAGAAGGTTAAACTTCAACAAAAATACCAAGTATGGACAGCTTCCTTAGTTTGCTCAATGCGGAGCTAAGTTGCTTTATTTCTGGTTGCATCCAATTTTTTTTTTTGAAGTTACTTCGGAGTAACATTTTTTTAATACAGTATGTGCTTTATTTGACATCACGTTCCTGCTATGGAATCTATATTCAATTTTTTTAAAAATGTAGGAGTAAGTCGCATCTTTAACGTGAATATCAAGACGCGGGCAAGCATAAAAGATGAGCCAAAGCTTCCGTCGCAATGCACCCCTTCGATTCGATCTCGATCTCGGTCGAGCATCCGCACGAATCACGAGGCACGCCGCTCCCCTCGTCGCCTCCCATTTCGCGGGTCGCCGGAGGTAGGCAAAGGCAAGCAGCGGCCAGCCACTCTCCCATCGGATCTCGAGCCTTCTTCCCCAAGCTACAGCCGCCACCCTGCCTCCGTCCAGATCCGGTACCATCCGGAAGCCCCCACGAGCCGCGGCTCTCCCCGCCTCCTCTAGATCCCGACGACCGGGAGGACGTGAGCGGGGGATCCACGGGCGCTCGGGAACGAAACACGGCGAGCTATAGCCCTCTTCGATCAAGTACCATCCGCGCGGGATGCCGGTGAGTTACTTGTCGAGGGTAGTACTAGTACGTGGGTGATTGCTGCGGTTTTCGCTCTGCCCCATGCGAGCTCGTGATCCCAATTCCCAAGTTTAGTCGCGTCTCAGCTCAGGAGTCTAGTGGAGAGAGCGCTTGCGCTAATTGCTGGGATCATTTTGTTGCGAGGTGTCTTACTCTTAGATGTTTGCAGACGCGGGATATGTTGATTAGTATCAGGCATGCTGTGTGTTCCATGAATTCGATAGGTTCCGACATTGTGCTGGTTTTGTGCTGGCATTTGGGAGCATCTCTGCATCTGGATGTGTAATCATCGCTGTTTTTTTTTATCTCTTGTCATATCTTTTCCCTATCTTGTTAGAGTGCAAAAGAACCACTGCCTATTAAGTCCGAAGAGCCGAAATTAGTAGTGGTGGAGAAGGAGAACGGGAAGATGCTTGATATTCAGGACAAGGAAGTTACCATGGAAGGCCTCTGCTCCGTAACTGCTTATGATCAGTGGACGCCGCTCTCCGTCTCCGGACAGCCTCCGAAACCGCGATACAAGGTCCTTATTTGTTGGTCACCTAAGTACACCTTGATTTTACGCTGGCCTGTTTTCTCTTGCTGTTTCTGACATGCTAGCTGCAACTATATTCTGTAGCATGGAGCTGCTGTTGTTCAGGAAAAGTCGTACGTCTTTGGCGGAAATCACAATGGCCGGTACCTTGGCGACATTCAGGTAAACTAGCCATCATGATTCGCGATAAGCTGTGTCTTTAAATATTGTACTTGTATTCCTGGTAATTGAATTTCGAGCGAGGAATTTTTACTATCACCTTGAGTTGACACCTTGAATTTCTTAGCTTTTAACCTTGTGACTTAACCTCTGGTCCTATATTTCTGACAATGATGTGTCATAACAATGGATTCCTTCTTGGATTAAAGGTCCTGGATATCAAAAGTTTGTCATGGTCAAAGCTGGAAGGTAAAATTCAGTCAGGACCTTCAGAAACAGCCGAAACAGTTTCAGTTGCTCCTTGTGCTGGTCATTCACTGGTAATCATCAAACACCTTCTGTAGTTTTTTGTGTGGAAATGGTATACTTCCCAATAGTTATAAGTTATAACTTTGTCAGGCTGCATCTGTCTTCTAATCCCTGTAGATTCCATACGGAAACAAGATCCTGTCACTTGCAGGATACACCAGGGAACCTACAGAAAATATCAGTGGTTAGCCTAATTCATCACTCATTTATTTATTTTTCATTTCTTATTGTGCAAGATCCCTTTTTTTATTCAACGTACTTGTACCAGTAAAGGAGTTTGATCCACAAACCTGCACTTGGTCTACCTTACGTACTTATGGGAAGTCACCGGTATGTATGTTTAATCTGTATGTATATTGCTCAAAAGCATCTCTAGCTTCCTCCTCTATTACCTGAAGCTTTCTTCTCCATTTTTTTGTCACTATATGTCTCATGATACTTTGCCTTTTTGTTTAGAGCTCACGTGGTGGTCAATCAGTGACTCTTGTTGGGGACACTTTAGTCGTGTTTGGAGGTGAAGGTGATGGGAGGTCTCTTCTGAATGACTTGCATGTTCTTGATCTCGAGAGCATGACTTGGGATGAATTTGAGAGCACGTGAGTTCTCTGGACTTGGTTTGTTTGATCTAAACAAAAACTAAGCTATTTGTTAAAACTGCATAGAAGTTCTTTTGTTTCAATGGATTTAATTTTGGTAGTCCTTATTAAGTGGGATCCTTACATATATATGTGGAGAGCAAAAATTCGAAGTGATGTCAAAATCTACAGCACGTGTCACTTGTATTTGCCAAATTATATTTTGTTTAGGGCCTGAAATGAAACTAGCAGCGATGCACTAACAGGCTCTGCTCTGAGGTGAAGGATTGATATCTGACTATTGAAAATTATTTTGTTTCATGACAGAGGCACTCCCCCTTCTCCAAGATCAGAGCATGCTGCTGCATGCTATGCAGACCAGTATCTATTGATATTTGGTGGTGGATCTCATTCTACATGTTTCAGTGATCTATATCTCCTTGACATGCAAACAGTGAGATTTGATTATTCTCTCTAGAGCTGGTATTTTGTTGCCTCATGAATCATGATTCATGAATACTAAATGTCGTCATCCGACTGTTAATTGCAGATGGAATGGTCAAGACCAGAGCAGCACGGTATTACTCCAGAACCAAGAGCAGGGCATGCTGGCATAACGTTTGGGGATAACTGGTTTATTACTGGTGGTGGCAATAGTAAGAAAGGTAAGGTTGAAATATTGTGACTTTTTACGTTGATGCAATCAACCATTTTCCGCGGTTTGGTCACAATGTACCTCCCTATTCATCTTAATTGGTGTGGCTGTGTAACATGTGCCTAATGCACTGCAGGTGTTTCGGAAACACTAGTACTTAACATGTCTACATTGGTATGGTCAGTTGTTACTAGTCTTGAAGGCCGTGCACCCCCTACAAGTGAGGTTAGATGTTTTATTTGTGTTTTTTAAGGAAACATTGATTATCATTTTGCATAACATTGTTTATGTTCTGCAGTCATTTGGAAACTCTGACAGTTTGGATAAATAAACGATATATCCTTTCCTTTTAGAAGTTCATCATATTTCAGTTAGGTTCATGAAAACAATGTTATACGTGTTAAGAATCTCATAACAGTGAGCTTCATATTGTCGTACCACCAACTATAGTAATCTTGTTTAATTGCGATACTTGGGTGTTATGGACCCAAGCTGTCACTGATCTTATAAGCTCCTTTACCACAGGGCTCGAGTTTAGTACTTCACACAATCAATGGGGAACATTTTCTGTTGTCATTTGGAGGATACAGTGGACGTTACAGTAATGAGGCATGTTTCTCCATCATTACGTTAGTTTCTTTATATCTTTATGGTTAGCTGAATAATTCTTTTTCTCTAGGTTTATGCTCTGAAGACAAGTCTGACACCAAGTGTGCCATCTCCAGATATTAATGAACTTGAGACAGATGATGGCATGACTCCATTGTCTGCAGCAGCAAATTCTAGCAGGGGGCCTATATTCGAAATTGAAGAACTTCAAGATGTAAAGGTAAGATCTCGAGGGCATGGTTTCTTGATGGCACCAAGGTCTGTATTCACAATGTTTTTTTATCTTCCATTCCAGAATAACAAGAGAGGAGATACCAACAAAACATTGGTGCAAGCAGTTAAGCGTGAGAAGACCCAGGTAGAAGAAAGACTTGAACAAGAAAAGCTGCAGAGCTTCCACCTGAAGAAGGAACTAACTGATATGGAGAACAGAAATGTGGAGCTTACTAAGGCAAGCTATATCATTCTCACTTAATTGTTCAGAAAAAGACATGTATTCCTTTGTTGTGCTTCCATTGTTTGGCTAAAGTTGCCCCTCGACTTGTATCTATTTCCATCATACTTATCCCAAAAGAAGATGAAATTACCGCCATAAAGAAAATTTTGGAATAGTTTTCTTGTATTCTTATGTTAGGAGTAAACCTAGATAAAAATAATTTTTTGGAATAGTTTTCTTGTGTTCTATGCACTACTGAATACATCACAGAAAATTCATCTCAAATCGCTATACAGTTCTGAAACTGTTGGTTGTCATTGCAGCAGTATTCTTTCATATGTTTATGCTTGAATTGGTGTCTCAAAGGTCAAGTCTCGCTGTATTGAACCTCAGCACCTCGCAGTGAAAACATATACACATACGAGAACTAGAATTACGTGAAAACAAATAGCATCAACTGTGCGTGTTACTATGCTCTTACTTTGAAGAAGAATTTCCCCTGATAAAGTTGAGTTGCTGTGATGTCTGCTATGCAGGAACTACACTCAGTTCGTGATCAACTTTCTGATGAAGAAGCGAGGGCTTCCAAACTCGAGGTGGGGAAAAGAAAAATAGGAGTTGTCACTTGTACTCTTTCCTCACTATTCTCCTGGTATTGAAATGATGATAACAATTCTTTTTCCTTTGCTGAATTGGCAGAATGAAATTTTAGAGATTCAACAACGGCTGCAGAAGATGTTGGCCCTAGAAAAGGAGTTTGAGTCACTTCGGCGTGAAACGGATGATGAGTCTGATTCAGCTTCAGGCAGCAACAAGAGGACCGGTGGTGTGGGGTTCCGGAGGTGGTATGGAAGCACACAGGAGGAGAGTTGAAGGAGTGGACCTCTATGTAGCGTCGCATTCTTTCAGTTTTGTTCGTTTATGAGCATATTCTTTTCTGGTGAATACATTACAAACATTTAGATGAAAAGCTTGAAATTCATTTTGCTGAAGAACAGAATGATAGCAAATTACAGTCCATCATGATCGAATGTACCAAGAATTTCATAAAGTTCAAAGGTTTCTATTATCCGAGGTACTTTTTTAGTTTCATTTGCAACTGCTGTTTTGTTTCTTGTTTGTTCATGGCATCACAATGAATTTACCCGTTGTGACCGTGCAAGTTTTCTCCAATTGAACATCATTGTTCATCTCGTACTGATACACTGATACACTAAAGGATGCTTGTAGCTTGTCTCCAGGCACTGCTATGTTGTTAAGTCATTGACCCAACAAAATACTACTCCGTCCCATATTAAATGACTCAAAATTGCCCAAATATGGATCTATCTATGCCTAAAAAGCATTTAGATAAATGTAATAGAAAGTCATTTAATATGGGACAGAGGGAGTAACTGCGAGCCGAATCCGTACGTTCTCTGATTCCCACAAATAAAAATCTTTTACATTGAGCAGGCTTGAAAAGAAACTTGTCATATACTGATTTTGCAAAATCAAGTGGCCACTTTACATGATGAGTGGCCAGGTTCACATTTAATGAAGACAACAAAATGCTGCCCCCACAATGTAACTAAAATGGCCTTCCCGCCCTTTGCTCAGCCGAACATGTTGGGAAGAGGCCGCACAGCCATGAACGCATCAACCATCTGCACAAACAGGAAATCATTAAATAAAACCCGTTGCTAAGGCTTGATACATCTTTTTCAAGCATTTCATTATGAATATATTTGTAGGTTGATTGTATCTGTGTTTTTTGCGTGTGTTCGTGAGTGTGTCTACGCGCTCACTACTATGTAAGGAATCCAGTGTATGCGTGAGCACAAATTATATATATTGCATACCTCCTCGGTCACTTGAGCTCGAGCTCTTTGGTGTCTTGCAACCATCTCAGATAAAACCATAACAAGCCGCTGCTTCACTTCACCGGTAAGCATCCTTCCTTCCTTGTACTCCTGGTGTTGATTTTCAGAACATTATTACAATTTAATTAGGGCAAATAAGTAGATGAAACATAGCAAAAGCAATACTTTTTTATGTGTAGTATAATTTGCAATGTTACCTTCTTTATATGCTTGAGCTCATCATCGTCTTCGAGGAAGAAGTTTAGGTACTTAATTGGGACATCCACCTGAATACCGCAATGGCAACTCACTGACTGGTTTTGTCTTACTGAAGGACACGGCACATAACAGGAATGTTGCAGGATACAGTTCATACGTTTTGGCATTAAATTACCTCTTTAATTTAAGTTTGCATTTGAAGCAAATGCATGTCAGAAAATACTGTATAGTACAGGCATCGGAGAAGTAAAAAAAAGCACATGTTGAATAGTACAGGTATCAGAGAAGAAAATGGTGTACAGTGCAGGTATCAGAAAAAGCTACCTGCGCTAATTTGTTATTCAGTAAAAATTGCTCAAGAACAACAGGGAAAGGGCTTACCTCAAGGTTAGCTCCAAGTTTTCTATGGAGTTCTATCGAGTCCTGACCACCTGAGAAGGCATACTTGTTCACCTGGAAAATGATGGGAAAGTAAACTGTAAGTGAATTAAAAAGTAGACCAGGCTTTGTCTTCATTTCATGCTTGGCTAGATATAGCAAGCATTCATATAGCTAGATATAGCAAGCATTCAAAATAGTGATTGTCAGCAAATATTTTTCTGATACAAAACGAAGTTCAGTACAGACCTTTGCCTTTATTTCTTTAGTACTATCTGTCACATATATCGCAGAATTTGGATCACTAGCTGACATTTTTGTGTTCTCCCCCTGTAAATGAGAAAATAAGCAGGTGCAATGACCTTACAGTTAGTGTCATTAATAACAGAAGTAACAAAAAGTGCTGAACAGAAGAAATGCACATGGGCTCCATAAATAATGTTACAGTCTCATCAAGTTCAAAAAGCTAGTATGACAAAATTAAAATACTATGGACCTGGGTTTCTGATAATGAGTTGCACTGCACTTTTACCAGAAAAAACTTATTTTGTTTGCACTGGCTAACACATTTATAAATATGGGATACACATGATTATTTTGCTATATAATAATAATTGGGTGTGGTTAAATGTCTCATTTCACGTCATCAACATAGCATGAGATATGCATTATACCTGCATGCATAAACCTGTTTTTGTGGACATTTTGAACTATGGAGCAAAGACAGAAAGTTCTAAACCCATGCTCTTCACCAAAATAAATTTACCTGAAGAGCAGGGAAAAATCTTGACTCAATCAGTGATGGCTTCTGATAACCTATTCTTGGAGCAACGTCACGGGTCATCCTGAAATAAGGATCCTGGAAGAATAAAAAATGAACCAAATGAGGGACTGAAGCTCGTGAAACCAATCACGAATACCTACCGATAGTTCAGTATCTTTATCGAAATTACTGAGATGCTTTCATGATAAATTTGCTTTGGGTAAGCATATCCATATTTTGCACGGTGGTACGAACATATATTAATTAAATTTAAATAATTGCATAACATTAGTTCTGATCAGTGCTGCCAGATGTATGATAACTTATATATATGCCAGCAAGCATATATATATATATAACCAGTTATGTTGGACAAGGTTAGTGTACCAAAAATATGTTTATACCTGATCTATTGCACATGGTATCAGGCACCGTAGTTGGTCATTGCCAGAAAATAGGTGGGGAAAGGAAGAAGGAAATGATGGAACTGCTTGCACGGGAGGAAAGCTAATCTTTCCTATGTGATCCTCAGGAGCGAATCCAAATATTCCTACAGCCTGTTATTCAAGAGCAAATTAAATTAGCAAAAGATAATGCTGCAAGGAAGCAACTAAGCACTCTATAATGTCAAGAGGTAATTTTCTTCTAAATTGTATGGCTCACTTTATTATATGTGACACATCTGGCAACTTTCGCCATATTTTCGTAAAAGGCACTGCAAGAAAAGGAAAGATGGTTATTATTTTTTTCATATAATAAACTAAGCCAAGATTGAGGTCATAATGTGAAATATCAATCAGCGCTAACAATAAGAATTGTAAACTTACCCTCCAACGAAATTAAAATCAGTGAAAATGAAAGTCCTTTCAAAATCAAATCCACATGCTATAATGTCTTTTGCATTTTCACGAGCAAGCCTTTTAGTTTCCTCAACAGTCAAGTTTTTCCAGAAGAACTTCTCGTCATCAGTTAGCTGTATTACTAGAGGGACCTTGAAAGCATCCTGCAAATATCTGAAGAAAGATCATTATGGTTAATCGGCATTGTCCGTGGTTACTTACAAAATCAGAACTGAGACTACAGTGCAAGGTTCTTAGATTGTAGAGTTTAAACAAGACTACGAAATGCAGCAAACTCATGCGGCGGTGTTTCTTTTACGGGTATAAGGTAAATAATCTCAACATGTTAATGTTTAAAAAATGTTTTAACAAGCAAATTCCCAAGGCAGTTTTGATCTGATAGCTTCTCCGCAAGTTCAGAAACTTGTTACTCTGTTGATTCACCACATAAACTACTACAAGACAAGGTATTGCCTCCAAACCGAGAACAAATAGATTTCACAAGATCTGTGTGCTGGTTTGGTGACTGATCGAGTAAAAATTTCACACGTCCAATGGAGGCACAATGGGCTGTTCTAGCGGAAAAACATACGCTACTCCCATGCCGCTTCAACCGAAGCAGCATTGCCCAGATAAACAACACAGTGTACAGTGAATCAACAGTTTTCTTACTTGGTGAACATGAAAGGGACGAGGTGGCCGAGGTGCAGCGCCTCGGACGAGGGCCCCCTCCCCGTGTAGAGGTAGAATTTCTCCCCCTTCTCGTACAGGTCCAGTATCTCGTTCAAATCGCTGGAAAACACACAAAAAGATCCCGAAAATAGTCAGCAATTCCACCCCCTCCGCCTGAAGAAGCAAAGGCAAGGGTTTTCCAACGGCACCGGTGGGCGAAGAAGAGTCCGCGGCGGAGGAACCGGTGCGGGGTGCGGCCGGTGAGCCGCGCGATGCGGTCGATGAGCGCGGCGTCCAGGCGCTGGCAGCCGAACTGGTCGACCAGCTTGTCGTAGTCGATGCCGCCCTTCCCCGCCGACACCTCCCACGGGTTCACCACCTGCTCCTGCTCCACCGCCTCCTCCTTCTTCTCAACCTCCGGCGCCGCGGAAGCCATAGCTAGATCGCCGGAGCTGGGCGGCGGCGGCAGGGATTGGAGCTAAACCTCGGATTTGCTTCTCCTCCCTCTAGCTGACTGGCGGGACCCGAACGTCAGAACTGAGTCGCGGGCGTTTGTGTTCTGCGGGTTTGGGTTCCGGGTCGAGACTTCTTTTTAGCGGCCATCGTGCCCGATCCGAAGAGCTCAACTGCTCTGCTCAAGCATGTGTCGTTTACGTATTCCAGGAAATACGCTATTATGGGGGTGATACGCACAGCTGCCTGTATAGTCTAGCTCACGCCGACGCCAACTAACCCCATCCTAAATCTTCACCAATCCAGGCGAGAAGGATCTCGCCATGGCGCCGCCGACCACCGCCGCCGCAGCCATGGCCGCCGTCCGCTGCCACCCGCAGATCCTCCGCAGGGGCCTTCCCCCCGCTTCAACCAAGCTCCCCTTCGCCTCCCGGGTTACGACCTCCACGCCGCTCCGCGTCCCGCCGCTGCGCTTCTCGCTCTCCCCTGTCCCAAAGACCATCTCCTCCTCGTCCTCCCACATCCCTGTACGCTCCCTCTTCACCGGGATCGTGGAGGAGGTCGGCCGCGTGCGCCGCATCGGCCCGCCGTCCACGCCTTCTGGGGGTGGGGGTGGTGGCGACGCTCCCGGCGTTGACCTAGAGGTCGAGACCAGGAACCTCCTCGCCGGGACGCAGCTGGGCGACAGCGTCGCCGTCGACGGGACCTGCCTCACCGTGGCGGCCATCGACGCCGCGGCCTCCACCCTCACCTTCGGCGTCGCGCCGGAGACCCTCCGATGCACGTCCCTCGGCGACCGCGTCACGGGCGACGACGTCAACCTCGAGCGCGCGCTCACCCCGGCGTCCCGCATGGGCGGCCACTTCGTGCAGGGCCACGTCGACGGCACCGGCGAGATCGCCGCGTTCCGGCCCGAGGGAGACTCTGTCTGGGTCACCGTGCGTGCTCCCCCGGAGATCCTGCGCCTGCTCGTGCCCAAGGGGTTCGTCGCCGTGGACGGAACCAGCCTCACCGTCGTCAATGTGGATGAGGAGGCTGGGTGGTTTGACTTCATGCTCGTGCGCTACACCCAGGACAACGTCGTGCTGCCGAAGAAGAAGGTCGGGGACAAGGTGAATCTTGAGGCTGATATACTGGGGAAGTATGTCGAGAAGCTCCTCGCCGGGAGGTTGCAGGCTACACCCAAGGCGGATTCTTGAGCTCTTCATTATGGACTGATGAAGTATCGCCATTTATCGATATTGTTGCAATGTATTCTAGTATGTTCATCAATAATTGTACATTTTGCGCAAGTGAGTGAGACTTCCTTCCCTGCAAGGGGTAGTTTTCATGTAACAGCTAGAGCATTTCCAACAAAAGGAGAAGCTTTTTTCTGGTCTTTGTGAGCTGTAACAAGAAGTCAATGAGCAGGATTTGTTTATAAGTTCATTACATGAGGCAAGCATTTCTGGGATAAAGATGAAACTATCACTTGTTTACAGTTTGTCCTTGATCATCGCATGATTTATATGGGTTGAAAGCTAGTATCTATGAATATGGCACACCCTCGTGTCTGCCATTGCATTTAAGATGTGTTTTACCTGAGAAGAAGGCATTCTATCTTTCTGTAATCGTCACATGATTTTCTGCTGCCCTTTAGAGCAATTCATACAATATATTATCAGTATACACTTGTAGATTTTCTTTTTCTCTTTGGATATAAGTTTATCTTGTGTAATGTAAACACTGAATTGGATTTTAGTGTAGGCTGGCATTGGTAGTACTGGTCTCTGCTTGCTTACTATCATTTCCAATCAAGAATACACATTATATGATTATCCATGTGTTTCTCTTTTTTAAACATGGAGTGTAGGGTGAGCTGGCTTTTCTGTATGCTGGTAATTCTTACTCTCTGAATGTGGAGGAGTTGCTTTTCTAGAGTTTGGGTTAGTTTCTTATGGTGAAAATCGGATAAAAGTTGGCAAAAATTCCAATTGAGCGTGTTTGTTTGTAGAAAGCACTATTGCAAAGGTTGTTTCATTTTCTACTTGGTAATGAGGGATTCTATCTTGTGCTATGGCTCTGCAGCACCTGAGGAAAAGTTATATCCTTAACTTGTGAACTGTCCAGAGAGAATTACATTCACTTGTTCAGATTGCTGGTGGAGTAATAGCTGTTAAACAGTTCGATATTCTATGCCAGAGGACACATGTAGTCGGTAATGTATCGCCAATGTTTAAGCATGCCGCGATGTTGTAGAACATAATGACCACTACAAGTAAAGCAGGCTAGCTTTCAAAGAGCAGTATGATGAGATCACTTAACATAGCAGCTGACGCATTCATGTATCTTCTCTCCCACTCTGACCGGATCTTCCAATTTGTTTGTGTTGTGCAGGGAGGAAGAAGGCAGGTGGAGTTTGATGATGCCTGCCTGTGCCAACTTGGTCTGGATCCCCTACAAACTGAGATGAAGAGGGAATTCCACAGACATCAACCAACTAACTTATACCGGCTATATATTTTGTGATAATGCGACGTGAATCACATATTTGAGCAGTAGCCTGGCAACCCCTGACTCCATGTAATGTGCCTCCCAACTGTTCAATCGAAGGATAACTGAAGAGAGCTGTACAGTGTCTATTGTCATTTATTGGCTTCTTCTTTGAGAGCTTTGTTCCAGATTTGCTGCAGGTAGGTGTTAAGACAGGAAGGGTTTTCCTGGACTCAAAGTACTTGTCAGCGAAGAGCCGAATACGGGCACCTCGGCATGTAGATTGGACCACTATTTTCGTGGCAAAAAAATATTATTATTGTAGCCTGATTACGTCGTATTATTTCCTAGAAAAATGGTAGAACGTAAATCACAAACAAATAGCGCATCTGGTGTAGTGGTATCATAGTACCCTCCCACGGTACTGACCAGGGTTCGATTCCCTGGATGCGCAATTTTTGTTTCCGTTTTTCACATAATCTTTTTTCATCTGTTAAAATTTATCGATTTTGATTCACTTGTGTATATGTAAAGGTGAAGACAGTCACCAGTTATTTTTCCATAATCTTTTCTCGGCTGTTAAATATATATCGATTTGATTCATTTGTGGCGAAGACAGCGAACCTGGTGACATAGGCTACAAATTTCTCGAGAATTGTTCTTGGTTCTCGGTGTCCAACCTTTTATTTCAGCAGAAGTGTTATCTTTTATGGTTAAACGTGATTGGCATCTGATTTTGAATAGAATTTTTTTAAAATATAAAATGATCTACCGTTTCAATCCCAAATTAGTACTACTTCAGCCCCCAAAAATGTACTAACGTCTATAGTATCAAATAAGTTTATACTATGGAAAATATATATAGACATATTTTAATATTTTATAGAGTAAGTATGAGATAAACCTTGATCTCTTAATCTCCGAAATCAGGATCCCGACCTTGTTAATCCCGGTCAATTCTGATCTTAAAGCTGCTTGGCACACCAGGAAAATGATGATCCCGGTCTTCGTGCTTATTCTCTCTTTCTATTATTTCTTTCGCTTTGTGCTCTCAACGGGGCCTAACTGAATGACGTGCATGTTGTGATGTATGCGTCCTTGGCACGTATTCGTTAAATGATTCAATTCAAGAAGGTTATCATAGGCGACCATTGAGATAGCAATTGAGATTAGAAAAAAAAAGGACGAAATAAAAGGTGATGGGGAAGGGGATGAATATGGGTATGATAGTAGGTTCGAAATGTCAGCGAAAGTCACGAGAAAATCCCGGTCAGGATCGTATCCTCCTAATGTGCCAAACAATTTAAAAGGTAAGGATTTATCGGGAATAATAAGACAAGAGTTCCAATTTCAAGGATTAGGAAGTTAACATTCATCTTAGACTTTCAGATTGGGTTGAAAATGGAATTTTTCTCTTTAATAAAACTAATTTAAAGTAATTGTTTTTAGATTTTTCAATAAATTTGGTCAAAACTTTAAGAATTCGGAGTTAAGACAAAACCAGAATATCTTGTACTCCCTCTGTCCCGAATTAACAAACATGAATTTGTATAAATTTTTATAGAAATGCACGTCAGTTAATTCAGAACGGAAGAAATATCGTTATATTCCTTAATTCTCAGTTACATCAGTCCATCTACGTCAAATTCAAACAAATTACCATCGCTGCCACTGCGTCCTCGCCTCACTTCCCTACCCCAGAAGAAAAAAAAACCTTCACCCGATCCAAACCCCTCCTTCCCCCGCGCCGCCCTCCCATCTCACCCGCAACCGCCGCCATCCCCATCTCCGTCCATCCCGACCGACGGCGGGCGTCCTCCCCCATCAGCCCTCGTCGCACCGCCCTCCCATCTTCCCCGCAACCGCCGCCATCCCCATCTCACCCGGATCCGCCCGCCGCCTGTACGGCTGTACCGCTCGTACCAGGAGCCTCGTCGCCGGCATCCTCGCCGGTCTTCTCCTCGCGCCGCCTGCTTCCCACCTTCCCGGATCCAGGAGCTCGTCGTCGGCATCCTCACCCTCCCCTCCGTCCACCTCCTCCTCCTCCCCGATCTCCCCCAGGTCCGCCTCCCCTAGATTTGCTGCCCCCTCCCTGCATCCCTCCGGTCGCGGCAGGATCTGTAGACGAGGTCGCCACCCTGCTGTCTAGGAGAGCGCCGCCGATCCGATCAGAGCTCGAGCACTGGTTCTCTCTATTTTTGCCATTGTCTCCATGTGTTCTTGCCACTGTTTTGGTCATTTTTCTACTTCGTATGTAAAAATGAGATGATGAAGGATTCTAGTGTTTATTGTTTGCTTCGTAAAAATTATATGGTGAATTTTGTTCATGCTATCTATCTGCAAACAATGTGCATTTTTGTTTCCTTAAAGTGTACACAGTGTTTATATATGATCTTGTTGATCCTATTACCAATCTAATATTTGGCTTTGTTATAGACCCATCATATGCTGGTCAAGTAAGTTAACAAAGCATTTGGTCAAGTAAGTTGACTTCTCATATGTGATCTCATCTTCTGACTGTACAGCCTGAAATTCTAATACAACGGCATCCATGCAGCGATGATGGATATGTGAAATCAGTGGCCGAGTTAATTGAGAAGGAGGTATCAATTTTTACAAATTCTGAAGAGGTTTGTGCATTCCTTTCTCCCTCCTTTTGTTTCGCTTTTACTATTTTCTGTTTATCAAATGACTTTCTATTCGATTTTTGGTAAAGTAGAAGGTAACAACTGTTACAGATGTAACATGATCTTAGTGTTAGGCATCCTGTGACATATCTCTTTTCAAAAAAATTGCAATCCGGCAACTTTGGGAAATCATTTATTCATTACGGTTTTATTGGATTTTGCAAGATCTGTGCTGCCTGTGTGTGTACATTCATCTGGCTTGAAGGTTTAGGTTATTAGGTTTCCTATCAGGCGTCCAGTCACAAGACTTAGCATTGTCTTTTCATTTGAAATTTCTACATGACTTAAGAAACCTTGCATGAGATACTACTTTCTGCGTGTGTTGTAGATGGGAGAATTGACTCTTTTTAAGAGAAATGGTTCCAGTTTTGCCTTGACTCAGTACATTAATCATGGCACAAGACTTATTTACATGGCAGACAATATGCATCTACTTCCATCTTGAATATGAAAAAGATAATGTTGTTCTGGTGATACCTCAATACCTCAAAAGAACACGCGCCATCAAGTGTGAAATTCTCTGGAGCTTGCTTCAAGGTTTCATGTGATATTCAACGATGCATATTTGCACCGGATGCATCAAGCTCTTGTGCCTTAGCTTATTTTACAGTCTATTTTCCTGAAAAGCAAATCTCTTGTGTTGATACACCAAGCCAGTAAATATCTTGTGCCTTTTCTGGCAGCAGATAGCGCTCATCCAACTCAAGTGAGAAGGATTGTCTATACTATATGCCTAGAGATAACACTGTATTCCCTCCAAGACTGATGGTTTGTTCCAGCTGCAGGGTTGAAGTATTCTTGATCACTGACATGGTCTGCTGAAGTATTATAGAGAAAAAGGAGACCTCTAATATGATTTGCTGAGCCATGAGTTTTATTGAACGCGACTAATAGAAGAATTGGAGGTTTGTTCAGCTGGCCAGAGCAGAAAAACATAATTAGTCTTCTAAAACAACAATGTGGATGAAGTACATGTGTATTAGCCTCCTGATCATTTCTTTTATTTGTTCATTGCGTCAAGGATAGTTTTGTTTTTTGTAGTCATACAACTGTGTTTTCGTTGTATTTTTGTATGAATCATCCTTGCTCATTGTGTAGTATTATTTTTCATTAGAGAAGGTTTTGAGTTTTCTCTTCTATTTCATTTCCTGTAGCAACGCATGTAGTGCTGGCGGAAGGAGATGGGGCTGAGTCAATATAAAGGAAGAAAGGAAGATGTTATGAAGTAGAATGACAATGAAGTGAATCGATGTTGGAGAAAGAGAGGGAATAGAGTGCTATTGTGAACCAAACTGTAAGGATGTCGCAAGTCTTCTGGTTGTTGTACCATGGCTTCTTAATGTATGTTTTTTCTCCATCGCAATGCACGGTACCCACCCGTGTCATTCACAAGAACTGTTATTAGGTTGACTGTTTTCGTAAGACTGCAAATTAAGCATGTACTCCCTCCGTTCCAAAATTCTTGTCGTGGTTTTAGTACAAATTTGAACTAAAACCATGACAAGAATTTAGGAACAGAGGTAGTACATTACTTCATATTTAAGCAAAGGCTGGCTATATTGAATTAACTTATGTACCTTGAATAGGAGAGTAGCTCCAAATTTCGTTTGTACCTATTTTGAAAGATTGTATTGTTTTGATATTTGATCATGGAATGGAATCCATCTTTACCATATAAAAGAAACAATATATAGTGTGAAAATATTTTTCTGCGGTCTAACCAAAAGTCCTTTGTGCAATGACTTAATTTTTTTTGCGTATTTTTTGGATCCTTTTGAATTTCAAAAGCTACAACTCACACAAAAAACTTTTCTGTACATACGAAATTGTTTTCATCTGTTCATAGAAACACATTGTGTTTTACTCGTATTTTGTTTTTCCGTTGCAACGCACGGACACTAGTTTAAAAACATGTTTGTACCAGGATTTGGCAGTGGAGCAGGTTTTCATGCAATTGAGAAGTGGAGTCAAGAATTTGGAGGAATACCGCGTGTTCCCGTCCTCATCGTCCATCGCAAAATCAAGGGCCTACACGCATCCTCTCTGACGCGACATTCTGACCCGAAGCAAAGCACAACGGTATCCAGAATTTCAGATCCGACCCGACGATCCGTGTCGGAGTCGATGGCGGCGCCGGCGAGCCGCCGCCGCCGCGAACCTTCTTCCCGCTCGTGGCCGCTTCTGTTCGTCGCCATCCTCGCCGTCCACTCGGTGGCCATCTACCTCTTCACCCGTGGCTTCCTCCTCACCCGCACCGAGCTCGACGTCCACAGCCACCGGGACGACCGCACCGGCGTCTCCCCCGGGTGCTCCTCCTGGCCCCGGCCAGCCGTAGACCGCCTCGTCATCGTGGTCCTCGACGCCCTCAGGTACGGTACCGCCGTACCGGCCACCTTGGCTAGCCAGCTAGCCTGGCGTTCACACTAACCAGGTCTGATCCTGAGCAAAAAATTTTTGTGTGATCTTACAGGTTCGATTTCGTGGCACCGAGCACATTCTTTCCAGGTGTGTTAGCATTAATCATGTGTTGTTCTTACGACGCAGTGAGGACACTACGAGCGAGCTTGGTAATTGGTAGTAACTGTTAACTGACCCTGAGATTTTGCTGCAGAGAAGCAGCCATGGATGGACAAGTTGCAGGTCCTGCAGAAGCTGGCTGCTGAGGAGAAGAACTCTGCCAGGATCTTTAAAGCGCTAGCCGACCCGCCAACCACCAGCCTTCAACGTCTGAAGGTGATGAGTACTGTTTGTGTGTATATTTGATCTCATGGTAATACATTCAGCACTGATGTTACACTGAGAAACTGTCGTTACCTTGTGCACACCTAAATGCAGTACACAATGGTTGTAACTTTGTGTATTTAATTAAGTGGGCTCAACATTCTTGCTACAAAACTCAATGCTCAGGCTCTCACCACGGGTGGTCTCCCTACCTTTATCGATGTCGGCAACAGCTTTGGAGCGCCAGCAATAGTAGAAGACAACATAATGCACCAGGTTCTTTGCTCCTTACATTCACCATTAGTAAAATAGTTAATGATGAGGTTATGCGTTAACTTTTGTTCCTTTGCGCTCAATCAGCTGGTAAAAAATGGAAAGAGGGTAGTCATGATGGGAGATGATACATGGACACAGTTATACCCAGAGCACTTCAACAAGTCATTCCCGTACCCTTCTTTTAATGTTAAAGATCTTGATACGGTAGGTCATCTTATCAGTACCATTCTTGTCCTTATTGTGCGATGAGCTATTTTTTTCCTTCCATTTAATTATGTGGAATCACCCATCAAATTATATTTATCAGGTAGACAATGGTGTTATTGAGCACTTGCTTCCATCATTACGTGAAAATGATTGGGATGTTCTTATTGCACATTTCCTTGGTGTGGTAAGTTGATATGCGTTCACTTTGGCACTGGCTTACACATTTTATCCTTTTCCTTTGTTAAATTCGAAGCATGTGAGATCAACTTTCTTTAGGACCATGCAGGACATATATTCGGTGTTGACTCTACCCCAATGATCCAAAAGTTGGAGCAATACAATAAAATCCTAGAGGTCAGTGCCTCATGCATAATATGTATGATCTGTTTTTTGTACTAACTGTTTACTGAAGATATGATCTTACGTGATCCTAAATTCAGACTCTCAAACTTCCCTCTATTGTACCCATGTAGGATGTAATTGACACGTTGAAAAGTCTATCAACACCTGGTGGTCCCCATGAAAATACTTTACTTCTTGTAATGGGTGATCATGGCCAAACCCTTAACGGTGATCATGGAGGGGGAACTTCTGAAGAGGTGATCCGTGTTTATTTTTTCTGGTGCTAAGTACAGAACTATCAGAACTAACGCAGTACCTTGCAGGTTGAAACATCGCTTTTCGCATGGAGTTCAAAGACACCACCTGATGCTGTGTTGTCCGTTCTTGGTGCAAATTCATGCAATTTTGATCTGGTACCTATCATTTTAATGATAAATTGAGTGATCTTCTCATTTATGCGAATAAAAGGATCCAATAATTATAGCCAACATCTTGCTTGGTCATATTATCACCTGGAATGTATATTTTGTATAGGAAATATCTAAAAATGCGATCACCTTTGGACACATTTTGAAAGAAGCAGTGCTGGGGATATTTGCTTCATAGCCTTAATTTATTAGCTATTTGAAATTTTCTTTCGTGGTAGTCAGCTTCTATTTGTGCATGTAGCAACATGAATACTTATAACTTGATTTTTTTTCCTTTATGCTGATGGTTTATCGTTCTAGTATGGGGCAGAAGTGTGCATCAGCACTATGCAGCAGGTCAGTTCTAATTGCACTCTCTCATGTGGATCTTCTGTTTTATCAATTTTGCTTAGTTTTCTCTTGGTTTCAGCTTGATTTTGCAGCAACTGTATCAGCACTACTCGGTGTACCTTTTCCTTTTGGAAGGTGCGTAAACTTAACATGGTGCTTATTCCATGTCTTCAGTTCTGTGTTACTGCTCTGTTTTGAAATATGTCTATTGTCTATCTAGCATTGGACGTGTGAACCCTGAATTGTATGCTTTGAGTGCTGGAACATGGGATGATCAAAAGATGGGCGTCGATGCTTGTACACCGCAGAATGACCTAGAAGCATGGAAAAGGAGATATGCTGAAGCTCTTTGTGTAAATAGTTGGCAGGTAACATGAACTGCATCTGCAGACAGGTTGATTTGCTACTATTCCCACCTTTGATCTTTATCTTCTCCTTGTAGGTAAAGAGATACATTGATCAATATTCTGGCAGTTCTATTATTGGATTTTCAGCCGAATATCTGCACCATGTTGCAGAGCTGTATTCGAAAGCTCAGGCAAACTGGTCAGTGGCTCTGAGGTCTACATGTCCATCAGAAACAGCTGAAGAAGAATTTAAAGCGAGCTCAAGTTCTCCTTTGCAGTTGCAAATTGATGCATACTCTGACTTCTTGGAAAGCTTTGCAAAGCTTGCTCGCTCTGCATGGACAGAGTTTGATTTATGGTCGATGGGCATCGGTCTTTTACTTATGATACTGTCAGTTATCACTCAGGCATGTGTACTTGTGAAGCTGAATACTATATGTCAACCATCAGATCAGGAAAGTACTAGTTCAAGAGCCATTCCAAAATTATCATTTGCTTTTATGTTGGTCGCGATTCGAGCAGCAAGTATACTATCCAACAGCTATATATGTGAGTTCATCAGATATACTAATCTCACTATACATTTTGAATTTACTTGGTATATTGGTATATCTACTATTCGTGAACTCGTTTTCTTGTCATGCAGTGGCAGAAGGTAGAGTTGCGAACTTTCTTTTGGCTACGAGTTGCATTGCCGGTGTGTGGCACTCAGCCACAAAAGGAAACTTCAGCATTGAAGTTAATATTCCTGTTGTATTAAATTCTGTTTGAATTTTCCCATGTTCATTTGAAATTCTTGTTTTACTGTTAGTTGTATCAATATTCTGACATACCTTTTTTAATTAACAGGAGTTTGTTTTTCTTCTTCTGAATATTTTTGCACGATTTGGAATTGAGTTTGGGATGTCAAAACAAATTGCTGGGCCAACAGTTACAAAAGACCACCCAGTGAGCATTATTTTGGACATGTTTGGTTCCAGTTTCTGCAATGGTCTCATGGATATATTCCCCATCATATCTCTTGCCTTGGTGGCCTACATTGTATTGAAGTTCATTACCTATGCAATCTATCAGAGATTCTTAAAGTACTTTATTATGTCTGGAACCATCTTGAGCTATATATTTATAGCAAATCATTGGGCTTCTGAAAGTACTTTGTTCTTTCATAGTAAAGCTATTCGAGATATTGGAATAAGTTTAGCTCCTCGTTTTGTTTATGCTATTGGAGGTTTTTCACTGGCAATATCTGCACTCTGTCGATTGTTTGGCGCAATTGATACTTTGAGGTTGAACGAAAGGATAACTAGTTTATCAGCAGCCATGTTGTGTTCATGGAGCCCGACTATCTTGATCTTGTTGGGAAGGCAAGGTTCTTTTGTGGCTTTAATTTGCATCACTGGAGGTACTGTGCAAGCCATTCTATTCTTAGACACTTCTCAGAATTTGGCATCTATTGCTTTAGGCACAACTTGAGTCTTTTTAACCTTTTATCCTCATTAGCAAGCATAGTATCTGAAATTTCATTAACCATTTTGCAGCTTGGTGTATAATAATGCTACAGCAGAAATATCAGAAAGACTTGAAACTTGACATAATTGGTGTCGCTAACCCAGTATCGGTAACACAGTGGAGCCTTTTTGCAGTTTGTCTATTTTATCTGACTGGTCACTGGTAAGATACTTTGATGGTTTGATGCATTTTAGCCTTTCTTCTACTTTGATTATAACTCTATGTTTATGATTATATTTTTTTTCATGTACTATGTTTACTAGTCCAAGAGATAATGCATGCCCACTTTTCTCTACTGGTATATGGGGTAGGGAGCTTTGAGCTTATGGTTAAGGTGATTAGATGGGGTTTTAATTCATTGTTGCTAATATAGAATACATTTTAGGTGTACCTTTGACGGCCTCCGCTATGGTGCTGCCTTCGTTGGGTGAGTGTAATTATATTCCATGTAACACTGTTTTAGACTGCAAGAAAAAATACCTTACATTATAATATAGTGATGTTTGTCGCAATTCTTAAATTCACAGGTTTGATCATTTCCATATTATCCGCCAAGGGCTTCTTCTTTCCATTGATACCTTTGGTGTTTCTCACATCCTTCCAGTTCTCAGTCTACCATTTATTGCCGTGCATTGTTATAATAAGGCATCCAAGAAAAGCAAAGTGAAGGATGTCACTACCAACATTCTAATACAGGTACTGAAGAAAATTCTGTTCTGCTTTTCTGGTAGTAATTCAGTAGGTGAATGTTTTCTTTTAAAAAAAGGTTGCATGTTTATGAAAATTAATATGCACAACCAGTATTTACCTTTGTAGGCACTACATTGTTTCACTAAAAACACTCATCTGGATCTCCCTACAATACTGAAAAATAGTAAATCATGCATTGTGAAACTCCTTTTATCGATCTAGATATTGTCTGTTTATTTTCTTGTTGATCCACATGACATCTGATCTTTATGTGTCAAACTCAGGTCCATTTGATGTATGGTCTAATTACAGCTATCGCTACAACACTTACAATCATATGTGTGACTATTCAAAGGCGCCACTTGATGGTAATTTGTAGACCCATTCCTACCCAACAATAGTTGCTGCTTTGAGTATCTCTGCTTCGTGGTTGTTATTGCTGATTCTACGTGACAGTATTTGTCTTTCAAACTTTGCAGGTTTGGGGTTTGTTTGCACCAAAATATGTATTTGACGCTATCGGACTACTCCTGACAGATTTCCTAATATGTCTGGCATCTCTCTTCTACAGCTGATGTTGCATCCCCCCCCCCCCCCCCCCCCCTAGTTACAGATGCTATACCTTTTCTTAGTTCATTACAACTAGTGCCGATCTTTCAATGTTCCAGTCACTGGTGTAAAATCATGTACATTGAATTAGATTTACAGAGCATTCATGGTTTGGTAATGAGCAAGCAGAAATGATAGTTCAAGTTCCCCAAATGTTTTGTCCTTTGAATCCACAAAGATGCATAATCTTGAGTGTGGTTCCACAAATATTTATTTTAATTTTGTTATAGTGTAGTCAGGTTAATATCATGTGGTCATCATAATCTTGAGTTGTAACATTGAAAACTAGGTCGATCAAATTCGAGACCCTAAACTATATTTTGTAGCCGTTTTTCTTCCATCAACTAATGGTACAACTTGTGAAAATTAGACCTTTCGAATCATCGGCCATAATACATAAACAAATGTTTAGATCTGCAAGACAAAAATGATACTATAGATTTAGCATCAAAATACTTTCATGTCATTATAATCATCACAACTTTCACCAACACCTAGAGTAGAAGAAGAAAGAGTCAAATGATGTCAAACTGACAGCAAGAAGCCAACAAGTGTACCATAAAAGAACTTTGAAATACTACATTGTCTATATATGTACATTCCTCCTCCCCTGCATTGCTTTTGCAGATCCATCTCAGAAGTTCTCCTTGTGGAAGACGAACTTGGTGCTTGTCCGGTGTGAGAAGTCCTGCGACAGCTGCCGCAGCTCCGGCGTCACCCTTTGGTCACCGCAGTAGAAGACCCCCACACGCTGGCCCTGATGATCGCAGGCGACGCGCTTGAAGACGTCCCGCCAACACGGGCGTGCAAAGTGCGTCCGGATGCGGGTCCCTGAAACGATGTCAACGCCGCTCTTGGCGTGGTGGAGCGCCTGCAGCATCACCACCAGTGCTGACCGGGCGTCTCCTTCCTCGTACACGCTCGTGCAGTGGTTGTGCAGCTCCACCACAGCAGAGGCAGCGTCCCGCTCCGCCACCTCGTTCATCACGCCGCGGAACCACTCAAAGGACCCTTCCTCCCGCGTGCACCAGTAGAAGTACACCCGCTTTGTCATGAACACCTTGTCGTCGTTGTCAGAGGCATGACTGGGCTGTTCCTGCTTCTGGATATTGTTGAGGACATCCTTGACGATGCTGATGAGCGGCGTGGCGCCGATGCCGAGGCCGACGAGGAGGAGCACGTCGTACTTGCGGTAGTCCTGTGCTGGCGCGCCATATGGACCGTCGATCAGCAGCCTTGGGAACCTGATGAACAGAATCCACAGAATCAAAACATGATGAGTGAATTGATGGATGTGGACAGAAAATTCAGAACATGCAGGGAATCAAGGACAGCAAATACAGACCTGGCATGGTGCTCCATGGACATGAAGTCAGCCCTCAGGAGCCCGCTCTGCCCCACTGCTGGAGGCTTGCAGATCTGCGAAAAACGCCGGCAACAATTAGTGTTATCAACAAAATTCTGCATGCGCACTGTGGAGAATCTTCCCAGATTCCGGTGGTTCGATTCTTATGCTTGCCTGGGAGAAGAGGGCTCTGAATCTGGACGTCCAGTCGCCCCGGCACCGAATGTGCATGCTGAGGTAGTCGTCACCGGGAGCCGAGGTAATGGTGAAGGGGTGCCTGCAAGACCACCACCAACAGCAGTAAGCATGTCATTATGTCAACTCTGGTATTTGACGCCTTAGTCCTGCATTTGACAAATAATGAAGCCATGATGAGATGATCCGGTTGGCTCACCACTCAAAGGGCGAGACCTCGCCACAGTTGACGTAGATGTACTGCCCGCTCTTGTATTTGAAGCCATGGGGCTTGCTCATGTGGATAGCTATCACATTGCCTGGGTACACCGCGACCTGCAAGATTTCACAAGAACAATCAGAATTCAGTACAATATCTGCATTTCAATTGCGCGAAAGAAGACATCGATATTTCAAGATTGTCTGGATCTTACCTTCTCGATCCTAACTGTGGTGAAGCCGTGAGACCTAAGCGCTCGAAGGATGCGCTCACTGGCGTACAGCAAGACGGGGATGGCAAGGTACATCCATGTCTGAAATTGCAGAAGTTTACCCAAGATAGTCCATATCAGAAGTTCACCTGAACCCAATAAGGCAATAACTTTATATTGTCTATGCCCAGGCTGGATGGATAACCCACCGTCTGCTTGTACCATGTCCGATTGATGTAGAGGCTGACGCCATGGACGACAAAGGCGATGTAAACGAAGACAAAGAGGTGGTGCGAGTACCAGAACATGTTGAACCCGCTGAGCCTCCTGAGCGGGTTGCTTTCGCCCATTTTGCTCCGGCGGAACCGTGGGTGCGCCAGCGTGTAGGCAATGGCCATCAGCACCACCATGATCACACCGGTGATGCCCTCCACGCCCCTGACGAACCACCAGTAGTCTGGGATCCTCGTTTGCCCGAAGTAGCGCTTCATTGGCTCATACGCCTCGTCGCTGGCATGGAGCAGGCGCGGGAAGTCGCACGTCAGGTGTGTTACCGCGTGCAGCGCCACGCCAACAGCCATGCCTGCCGCGACAACCTAACCAATGATCATCAGAGAAACATGATCATCATTGCTTCCATTTCCATGGAATGGATGGCTCAAGTGTTTAAGTCATGTCCTACCTTGTGGAAGTTGAGGTTGTCATTGAACGGCACAGCGGCGCCGAGCCTGGTTCGGGACCGGAGCCAGGTGATGGTATTGCGGCACACTGGGAGGAGGATGACGGCCATGTTGAACTTGGTGGTCTCGGCGCCGCCCTTGGCGACGCAAACACAATAGCCCATGACATTGAACGTCGGGTGGCGCCGGTAGGCAATGAATTTCCAGGTGAAGAGGACGGCGTTGATTGCCAGCCACAATGCCATGACCCAGACACGCTTCCAGTTGTCCTCCAAGAAGTAGCGCGCCGCCGTGAGCCCACGCCGGAGCGGGTTCTGGTCCCGTGATGGCTCGAGCCTCTGGCTGATGAGCTGGCTGATGTTGGAGCTGTGGGCCGCCAGGCTCGTCGGTGCCTGGGAAGGGGGCAGTAGCAGCAGTGACTCCAGGGTTGCAATCTGTTGATTTTTTCAAGACAAAGATTGAGATGCCATGACAATGAACAATGTCAGTGACACTGAAATATAGGATTCTTTCACATACAAATTGCTCATAAATGAGGTGTGAAAGGATGGACCTCGATGTAGCCAAGCTGGTTGGGGTCAAGCTCTTCCATGATCAAGGAGCTGTACTCCTCGACGCGCTCGAGGATCTTGGTGAGCTTGTTCGCGGAGGCCGTCAGAGTAAGGACCTGACAAAGCAAGAGATTCAGATGCCTGTTTGCTGAGCAAAGAAGATATACAACCAGTACTTTGCATGATATTTTTGCTTTTACGTTTCATTTCTCATCTCACCTCTCTAAGCTCCTCTTCCGTGATCCGACCATCTGCATTCTTGTCAACCCTGCAACAAGTTCAGCGTCAATTTCAAACATCAAACATAACTGGAGATTGCAAGATTCACTGTCAAATTTGGTCCACACTGCTCCACATTTCAGTCCACGGCAGGTTTCATCTGTGAATGTATGCACTTCATAAAGAAAAAAGGAATTGGATTTTCAGAATGAATCTAACTCATACATGTCAAAGAAAGTCTGGAGCTTGGCATCAAAGCCTGGATCCGAGAGCTGCTCCCAGAACTCCCGGAGTTCATCTTTGGTCAGCACCTGAGCCATGATCCCTCTTCGCCGTGCAAGCGCGTCGAACATCTGCGCCGCGAATTCCTCGGACCCGACCATCCCTTCAGCACAGATTTTTGGGAAGATCATTTCAGAATTGTAGCAGCAGTAGTGCACAGTGCTTACTGACTGAGCATTCAGGCTTGTTCTAAACCTGAAGCTTCAGAGAGACGCGTGCAGTTCGTGAAGGAATGGGCAAAGCTGGAAGTAAGTGAGTGAGTGAGAGCTCACCGATGCACTGGCCGAAGCGTGACCGTAGGAGGAGGCCGTCAACGGCGAGGCGATCGAACCGCTTCTCCACCTCCGGCCAGCCCTGCGTCACCATGCTCTGGTTCAGGAACTGGAGGCCCCTCAGCGCCCGCGCCGCGCCGGTCATGCTCCTCTCCAGCCGGCGCTGGCCCACGGAGGACGCCGGCCTCTGCTCAGCCTTCAGCCTCGACGATAAGCCGCCCGGGCCGGGTATCGGCATCGTCGGCTTCTCTCCCAGGAGCGCTGCCTCTGCCGACGACATGTCGCCACTCTGGATGGTCACCGCAGCGTCATCGCCCCTGACGTCGAGCGTGACCTCCACGTACTCATTCTCCTCCTTGAACCGCGTGCTCCGCCGGCTCGCGCTCTTGCCCTCGCCATTGCCGTTCAAGGCCTGCCTCTCCATGCCCACCGCCGTGGATTAGTACTGGCAAAAGCATCGTCAAGAAACATCAGCACCGATCAAGGTCAGCAACTTGCAAAACTCAAACTAACCATATATGCATAAGTAAATTGTGCCTTCAACTCACCTCGAGCAGCAGCACCTGGCTGGCTTGATGTCTCCCAGAATTTGCCAAGAAATCTGAAATTCTGATCAATGGTGAGTGTTTTGGGAGCCAAGAATGTGCAGGAGGATATCATTCTATATATATGCAGAGCAAGGGCACATGACTGGAAGCGGTTAGTTTGATTTGATTGGGACACAGTTGTGGTCTACTAGATACAGAGGCTTTGCTGTTCTTGGCCACCAACTACTACTAGCAATTTTTTAAGGCTGGCTGCGAAACAGCAGGGCAAGGGCACGCGGTGCATGGAACTTACTGAATACAGTGGGCGCCCCCAAATTCTCAAGGCCGCCGCTGGTTACGGACGCTTTGGCCTACGAAACCAGTGAAGCTGCCCCTTTATTTTAACAACGGACTTACCTTTATCTGAGGCCCCATGTAGTTACAAGTCCCCAGAACTTTCAGGGAAGTGAGTCTGATTCTCGTGGGGAATTCTTGCATGTTGCAAATGCTTGAAGCCCTCTTTTATTTTTCAAACTTTCGGAGCTCCCGTCTTTTGAACATGTTTTTAGTTCGGGTACACTGAGGAAAGATCCGGTTAGTAAACATCTCCCGCGTGTCATTTTTGTGGGATATTAATTTGAATATATCACGATAAAAATAATGATCAAAATATGTCTCTGGTCCGTATCATTTTTTTTTTGGCCGTGCTGCCCGTGCGGATGTTCATGATACATTAGGCTAGACAACCGTGAGACATAAGCCATTTTGAACATAAGATCCAGTTTTAAAGATCCTCAAGCTGCGAACTCGACAGTGAAAATGACTAGTAATTTGGACATTTCTCAAACCCTATAGCAGGTAGAAAATCATGCGATACATGTTTGCCTCGTCATCGGAGATCGGACTAACCAAGCGCAAAGTTAAAGCAACAAAGAGAAGAGAGTTTTATACTAGTCCAAGTGCCAGGGTTTGTCGATGCAGGGGAATTCACAGGATTTCAGCACAGCCGGAATGCTGGATGTGGTTGAGCACGCAGAGACGCACGTTATCTTGCAGGGAAAACAAGGGAAGAACGAGTGAGAAGAAACCACTGGCCGCCTCTCGTCTCTCCCGGCCGGTTTCGATCCGAGGGTGCTCTGCTTCAGTTGCTCTGCTTAGCTATCCTCTCATTCTTACCGTAGGTGGCCTCTCATCTCACATTCATTGTCCGTGATTGCAAGTTGACCTCCGTTTACTTTTCAGTTTAACAACGACTTTGGTTAGGCACGCGGGCTGCCACTCACGGTCCTGAACTTGTTTCGATTCTCATTTAGTCATTCTATTTTAGAAATAGAAAGTTACGGACCATAAACTTGACGAAATATCCCACATACGGTCACAGATACCGTATTTTGTATGTATGGGTCTGTCTCTTGTGCCAGCTGTGCTTGGTTTTTTGCATTTTACTCCCTGAAAAAATGCGCTCCGGTCCTCATGGATTATTTTTCACGGACTCATGGATTATTTTCGGGGGGCAAATTACAAAAATCCGAGCTGAGCGAGCATCCATGTGTACAAAATACGGTACCATGTGGAATATTTCATCAAGTTCACGGACCGTAAAATTCGATTTCCAAAATATAGTGACTAAATTGAGACTCGAAACCAAGTTGAGTGACCCTGAGTGCATTTTACTCTTATTCAGATCACTTGAGACTCGAAACCAAGCATGTTTTTGTTCAAATCCATCAATTCTCACTAAGTTTGACTGACGGATTTCCACTTTTTCCATACTCATTGCACTGTCCATTCTGTCGCTTCCCAGCAGAGAGAATTGGCTGAAAAACATGCTTCGCTAATCTGCAACCAATTGGTAATGTACATAGCACGGACTGCCTGTGTGTGTCACCAGGAGATAAAAATGCAACAGAAATTGCCCAAGGAATGAAACAAATATCCGCCGGGTTTAAGCTTAAATAACAAGACGGTGGTGGAAATGGCATGAGATTTAAACACAATCCATTTGGAAAGTGGGTACTGAACTAATACATTTCTATAATGCAGTTGTTACACGAACAAGCTACAATATTTGGTACTAAATACAGGCGATGGTTTAACAAAATGGTGAACTTCATATTCAACAGAATGATTTTAGAAACCGGGGCCTGCAAGCTCATAGCTAGAGAACACATGAGAATGTAAAAATAGAGATAGGACACGCCATTGGTGTATTTGGAAAGGGAGCTAATTATATATCACCTAGGTCCAGACAGATGTGTTGCCGAAGGCAGGTATGAACAAATTTGCCCCGAAACATTTGCATGGTTTGGTTCATAATTAGCAACAAGATCATAGTTAGGTGTGGCCTCTAAAGCCATGGCACCTTCCAGCACCTTGGCAACAGTTGACATCAGAGGCCTTTTGCTGCTATCAACCTGTAAGCACCACATTGCAAGCTCCATCATTTCCCTGACCTCCTCCAGGTGAAACTGCATGTCGTTGCTGCTGCTGTCCACGAGATCAAGCAACTGTCCGGACCTAGCCTTTTCTTGAAGAAGGCTTATCAGGTGAATTCGCTCTTCTGGCTGTGACTCATCCAGGTTCTCCCGCCCGCATATGATTTCGACTATCACGATCCCAAAGCTGTATATGTCTACCTTCTCGGTGATCTTTGAACCTAGCCACTCAGGTGCAAGATATCCACGCGTACCTCGCATTCGAGTCATGACTTTGCTTTCGTCCCTACTGATTAGTTTTGATAATCCAAAATCGGAGACCTTTGCTTGAAACTTATCATCCAGGAGAATGTTATGGGGCTTGATGTCGAGGTGAGCAATCCTTTGCTCACATTCTTCATGGAGATAAGACAGGCCCTTGGCAATACCCATGATAATGTTACGCCTTGTCTTCCAAGAAAGGGTAAACGCTGGATGTGCATGGAATATCCATTTGTCCAATGAACTATTGCTCATGTACTCGTACACAAGAAGCCTGTGGGATTTTTCGGCACAAAATCCAACTAACCTGACAAGATTAATGTGATGAATTCCTCCTATGGTCTCAACCTCTGCTAAGAACTCATCCTTTCCTTGGTCAACACCTTCTAAGCGTTTGACAGCAATTGTTTCCTTGCCTATTTTACCTTTGAAAACAGTTCCAAACCCTCCAACTCCGAGCTTCATCGAAAAGTTCCTTGTAGCTATCTTCAACTCATTATAGGAAAACCTCGTTGGTGCTCCAGGTATTCCTCCAAAGTACACTTCTTCTTCTTCCCTTTTCTTACATTTTCTCCAAATGAAAATTGAGATGGCAATTGAAAATAAAACAAGACTCCCGACTGCCGAACCAACTGCAATGCTGGTCCTTCTTTTCGGTGGTAAGCTGCCCTGTATTTTGAAAAACGCCAAAGTATGATTAGCAGAACTCTTAGTTTGAGAGAGTAGCAATGCCTGTGATAAAAGCAAACAAGAGCCGGTATTGCCATCATGGCTGTCATAGTGAAACAACGCAACTTTGCAAGAACACTCTTCCAAGCAAGATTGCTTGCAGTACACATCTGTAGCAGAAGTAGCCAATGATTTTTTCTTTTGCGAGAACGAAGCAGCCAATGACTGGAAGCTATCATCACTGAAGTAGGAAATGTTGCCAATAGGTACAAGTTGATGATAGCCCATATGATTGCAGGACAGACTGGTGAGAGGCATGCACCCAACATCTGGATGCCATTCGTCTTGTAGTCTAAAATAGCTTGAGCTGGGACAACAACACTGGCCATTAATGCAAACACCATATTCACCGCAAGCCATAGGGTAATCACAAAACTTGACATCATTGCTTAGCACATCAAACACCACCCGGACAGTGGCCTCCTCCATTTCATAAAGACGTAGGTGCCCATCAAGCTCTAACCGCATGAACTGAAATGACCTTGCGAGTGGCAACGAGAAGATTTGCAGGTTGGGAGATCCAAGGCTTCCATTGGCAAATGCATAACAATATTGTGATGTACTATTGCCTAGAGAAGTTGGTTGGAATACTTGCTTGTAATAAGAAGCAGAGCCGAAGTAAAAATGTAATCCATTCAGCCGGGTATGAAGATTAACCTGACCCGATGTCCAACTGGTGACTGAAGCATTGGAGATGAGATTAACCCCCACACAGAGTGACTGCCCAATGACCAATGTGTCTGTTGGGTAGTCAAAGGACTGCCATACAGAGGAATGGTTCCGATCAAAGAGCACAAGGTTTCCTGAACCATAGAGGCGCATACCAACAGCAAGAGACCCGCCAACAATAGAGGTGCCCGCTGTCTCTGGGGACCATACCAAGGTACCATCACTGTTGTGAAGAAGTAAGTTACCATCCCCAGTGAAAGAAAGGATGGCATTCCAGCCTACGGGGAAGTTGCGGTTCGCAGACCAGATAACCTGTGGCTGGCCGATAACAAGATCTGCATAGCCACTGGAGTAGTAGGTCATCATGACGCAAAGGACAAATGAAGAATTATCTGTGCTGTACAAACCAAAACTAGCCAGGGTGTTGGAGCTGCTTCTGCTCTGAAGAAATAAACGAGCGCTAGAGTTTCCACCCAAACTGATGGTTGAGTAGTCCAAAAAACTGGTGTTCTTCGCTGTCGAGCTAGGTAAAGATATAGCATGGGCACAAGGAAGTTGTTGATGGAAGCAGTAAAAAAACATGAACGAGAGGGTGATGATAATAAACACACGAAGCAATTGTACTGTCTGCATGGCCAATTATTTTGTGTCAATAATCAAAGAAGAGGTTGCACAGAACCAAGCAAAACAAAACCAGATTCTACAGAAAATATGCAGAGTGCAGAGCTGCTTGGGGGACGAGGATGGACTCTAAAGAAAGCAGATGAACTGACCGTGTATATATGCAAGATTGTTAATAAGGGGCCGTTGATAACTCAATAGTCCACACGTTTTTGTTAAGGAAGCACACTGGAGGGTTCCATGTGGAAAAAAACTGAGAATTCCACCTCCCTTGGTGGACCTTTGAAGGAGGGCTAGTTGCAATCACACCATCAATACATCAACAGTTCAACACATATGAATTAAGAAACGCAGGGCCTTTTTCTGTTGGAAAATAAAATATTCTCATGGAAAATAGGCGGCATGTACGGTGGTAATAAGAATTAAGAAAAGAGAATATTTAAACTGGTAAACCCTATTTCTGTAGCTATTTCTTCGGTTAAGTCCAACTCTTAAAACAATCATCAGATAGAATGACTCACTTGCAGGGTGGGATTGAACTAGTATTTAGGGTCCGTCTACATAGTGCGCGCGCACTATATAGCTTAAGAAGTGCGTTCCGACAACTACTGTGGTCCCGCATTGCGTTCACACTCAGAAAACGACAGCTATTGTGGTTTAGCGTGGACACCAAGGTAGCGACGCGTCTTTCTCCTCTGTTTCTGTTTTATGCTTTCCCCTCCTCCTGCTGTGCTGCTGGGCCCGGCCCCGCACGTGACAGTACAAGAGAAAACCTTTTCTTTTCGCTACAACTAGACCATCACTTTTTTCTTTCTGCTCCCACCATGAAACACATCTCGAGAAAAAAAACACAAATTACCAATGCTCTAGATCCCAAGAAAATTTATCGTTATATACACACAAAACGAACATTTTTTTTAACAAAAGTCTCTTATCTACTAAAGCAAAAGTAACCCTTGTAAACACAAGAAAGATGTTGCATCTAATCTATGAGACCCCTCTCCTCTACTGCGAGATTTCACACAGCCAGCAAAACTTATTTTCTCCAAGCTCACAAATAGATGTAAGTTTGAACATCACAACTACATCTAAAAAGTAAATAAAAGTAACTCATAACACTAAAACTACATCCAAAAGATCAAGAAAGTAACTCTTAACATGAAAATACATCTAAAAGATCAAGAAAGTAACTCTTAACACGAAAGCTACATCTAAAAGATCCACAAAGTAAATCTTAACATGAAAGTTACACCTAAAAGATCAACAATGTAACTCTTAACATGAAAACGACATCTAATTAAATAAAAAATGTACTGTCATACACTGAAAATACACCCATCATAATCATAAAGTAACTCCGACTAGAATTTACATGAATCACTGAACACAATTCAAATCCAACAACCGAGAATAAAGGCCGAAGTCGGAGAAGCAGATGAGGAGGTGCGTGAGTGGTGAAGGACGCTCGAGGGTCTGCTGTGCGAGCAGCAACGACGCTGCTGAAGGAAGGCGAGCAACGCGGCCAACTGCCGGCCGGCTCCATCCTCCCCTTCGACCCCACCCTGGCCCGCAGAGGACCGGTTCCTCATCGAGCCCAACGACGCACCGGATCGGCCGGGATGGTGCACAGAAGTTGGGGCGAGAGGGCAGAGAAGAGAGCCGGGGGAGGAGGGGGGTGCCGGCGGCCGCTGACAGGGGAGAGAGTGGGCGGCGGAGGGGTGGTTTTGGTGGGTGACTCACAGGGCTTAGGTATGGGTAGCCAGGGGGGGCGCGGCGGCGGCGGCGGCTGGGGAGGTGGGGTTAGGGGCGCGGCGGCGGGATCGACCGAGGGTTGGGGGCGCGGCAGCGGCGGCGACGGGTAGATGGTGCCGACGGCGGCGGGGAGGGAGGAGGCGCGCCACTGCGTGCGGGCAGCGGGGGTGGGGGCGCGTTGATATCAGGGAGGAAGAAGGGAGGGGAGAGAGAGAGAGAGGGGGAGGGAGGGGAGGGGGGGTCAGTTGATGTCCCGTGGTGTGGTCCCGTGGATAAGGAAGCGGGTGAGAAAGTGAGCACTCGTCGTGACTAGAAGGTGCGCGGGCACATAAAAGTTTAGGCGTTTACTTTAAAAGGAATAACTTTTTACCCTAATGCCACACCCTGTCCATTAATCCTAGCCGTAATCGTTCTACAAAGTACATGAAGTTCAAACTGAATTTCATGATGCTGCTATCAGATTACTGAGATCTCACCTGCTAGGTTAAGGTTCGGAATCCCATGGGGAGAGCAAAAGCAGGATCAGCGGCAGCATAAATTCAGCAGTAGTCCAAAAGCACAAGAAAGAAAGAAAGAACTGAACTACACAACGGCATTCCCCACATAGCTGGCTGCAGCGGCGCCCGCTAGTGCAACCCGCCCGTTAGGCTGCGCACGCGCAGCACCCGCTTCCTGGCTGCAGCCTAGCATTAGCGTATGATGCCATCTGCTTTTCTTGCCAGCTTGCGTCAGACCTCCCATGTGCTCGCGTCAGAAGTCATCAGATCCCTCTTGTGAGTCACCATCAACCCCTGAAAAAATGCATGTTGTCCATACCCTACGAAAACAGGACGGATCAATTCAACAAAAAACCAAAAAATAAAAAAATATACACTTGCTACGGTGTAAGTATTGCACTGTCGCTACTCACAAAGGATTGTGCCAGTGCTACAAGTTTGTCATGTTTTTCACTGCCATGCCCATGATGCAACTATCAGTCCAAATAAACTCATATCTTCCATTTTGACAAAAACAAAATGGTATACTACTTCAACTGTTATTTAGATTGCAATTCATTACTTTAATTGCCATATTATGTTAGTTCGATTGCCAGATTATCTGAGTGAAGTTGCCAGCTTGCTTTATGCACACAATTTGTTAATTTAAATTGCCAGATTTTGTTACCTTAATTGCCACATTACTCGAGCGAAATTTCCAAGTCATTTCATACACTCAGTTTGCTATTTTTAATTGCTAGATTATGTTACTTTAGTTGCCAGATTATACAAGTGAAATTGCCAGGTTGTGTTGTAACAATTGCCAAGTAGTTACACTGAATTTGCTATCTTTAACTGCCATTTTGTGCTACTTTGATTGCCAGATTATCCAAGTGAAATTGCCAGGTTGTCCATACACTCAATTTGCTACCTTTAATTGGTGAATATGTTAATTTAGTTGCCAGATTGTCCGAGTGAAATTGCCAAGTTGTGTTGTACCAATTGTCAAGTTGTTCATACTCATACACACAATTTGCTACTTCTAATTGCCAGATTATCCGAGTGAATTGCCAGGTTGTGTTGTAACAATTGCCAGAATTGTTCCATACACACAATTTATTACTTTTAATTGCCATATTATTCGAGTGAACTTGCCGCGTTGTGTTATAACAACTATCAGTTTGTCCCATACACGTCATTTGTTATTTTCATTACCAGATTATGCAAGTGAATTACATGGTTGTGTGGTAACAATAACAATGGTTGTTCGATACCAAAATTGTAGTGCTACCATGAGACTATGGAAACTATGTACACAAAATTTGCAAGCATGACCGCAATAAAAAAAAAACTATCTCATGGGCATTCCTATCTCGAGGATCAGACACAAAGATACATAGCAACAACTAATCAGCTAAAAACAAAGTGGATTGCTCACAGAAAAGCTCACCAATGACGGCCACCGCCCTTGCTTCTGTAGAAACAGCAACAAATCGGTGCATACGGCGGAGATCCGGGAGCCATATGAGTGTCACTGTCCTCATCCTGCACCTCCACACCAGTGAGCATGGGGATGTTGCGAGGAGAGCCCCGGTGGTAGCAGCAGTAGGAGTAGCACTCGTGCGGCCGCAGCCCAGGTACATAGTCAACGCTAGCACCCTGAAGCTCCTCCACGTGTGCCTCGCAACCGGCAGAAATCTGACGTATGAGTCCGAGGACGAGAGCTAAACCAGAGGCCGTGCTTGGAGAACACTCGGCGCGTCCATGAAACGGCAACGCTCAGTATGTCATTCTCTTCTTCTTCTTCCTACTCAGGGAATGGAAGTGATGAGAAGGAGAGAAAGAAGAGGATGAGATGGGAAAAAGGAGAGGAGATGGGTTACCACGACTTGCTGCTCCTCCAAATCAGCCGCCGCCAAGCCACCATCGTCATCGCCGTCGCCAAGCCACCATCGTCATCGCCGTCGCCAAGCCACCATCATCATCGCCGTCGCCATCAACCGCCCCATCTGGGTCCGCCACGCCATGGAGGTTCATTTTCTCCGCCACGACCATCAAGCTCAGCTCCTCATCGCGGTCCTCGTGACCGGCGGCGGGATCTGCGGCTCCGGCTCATCCGGGCTACTCCCGTACGCGCCGCCGGTGGTAGAGGCGGCGGGGGAGACCGCGCTGAAGGCCAGTACCGCATCCACGCGTCGCCGCTCGCCGTGACTGGGGAGGTTGGGCACGCGGCCAGGCCCGGGTGGTTCTGCTCCTGTGGGGGGATTTCTCATCGCCGCCGGTACTGCCACAGGGTCGACTGTGCTGTCAAATCCGGTGTGGCGCAAGGGTGAGGATGCGGCGGCCGGTGGATTTGCGGTGGTGGCTGCCAGCGATGGGGATTGTGGCAGGTGGCGGGTCGGGACTCGGTAGAGTAGATGGGGCAGGTTTCGGTCGGTGCCTCGGTGGAGAATGGGAGAGGTAAGAGGGAGAGAGAAGAAAGAAGAAAGAGAGACCGTGAGAGTCGGTGAGATGTGGCGATTAATCCGACGGTGCGGAGCACGCCGCTGCGTAAGACTACGCTAGGCACGTGCCCCACATAGATATTCCGAAGAAAGAAAGAAAGAAATACAGGGCCACCGATCAACATCTTATTCCTGATTTTAGTGGCATCCTTGCTTGACGCAGAGCCCTTCTGGTCGGCCTCTTCCAGGATGGCGGCGTGCGGTGCGAGGGTGATAGGAAAGGCCGGCGAGGGAGGGGGGCGATGCAACGATCTACACAGGCAGCAGCACGATGGAGTATCCTGACTAATTAAGTGTTGGGCCTTCCGCTAGTGGGCCGAGTGTGTTGTGAGCCCAAGTTGACGTGTGTGTGCGACCTGCTGGGCGCATATCACCGGCGCGTGCGTGCGTGAGGATTATCGATGAATGTACAAACGCTAAACGGCGTGACTCCTATCTACTTTCCTCTGCTCTCTGATCCCCAAATTCTCATATCTTGCGATTCTTCCTGGTCCGATCCTCAGCGTGACGCGAGGAGTGCTACTTGGTCTGTAGCATCTAGTATCAGAGCTTCGTTTCGATCCCAGTTTCTCAAAAATCCCCAAAAATTTGTTCGGTTGTTCTTCGTTTGTCTCCACAATTCTCTTGATTCACACCATCAAACTTTGACAACGGGTGTGTAATTGCTTCGGTGATTCTGCGCAAGACACGCTCGCGTGTACCCTAGCTAAGTGGGAGTGGATTCGGGGTGGGAGCAACAGGGCGATCCAACAAACCTACTCTGACGGAGGGAATGGTGATGGCGGAGGCAGACCTCGCCAGCATCAAGGACATTTTGAAGGACACGGCCACACATTTGGCCGAGGTCACCACCAACCTGTCGACGCTCACCACCAACACCCAGGATCTCCAGGAGCGTGCCAAGCGTACCGATGCTACCTTGGAGCGCATCATCCAGTCCACGACTGACACCAACAAAAAGGTGTCAGATATGGGATCCGCCGTCGAGGGGCTCGCTAAGCGTGTCACCACCTTGGAGACGACGCAGTCACCTTCATCGAAACCGACTCAGCAACACCAGCGACTGGATAACTCACGGCCCAGTGGGCACCGTTCTCCACTGCGTCACCAAGGTGGTGTTACTGGGGAGGATCGAACCCCTGGGCACACCCTGGTTGGGGGTGAGCAACCTGGAACCAATGACTTATTTCCCCATGATGATGAACATGATAATTATGCTAATCGTTCTGCTGGACAACATCATGGAGCTAGGTTGCCTAAATCCGATTTTCCAACTTTTAATGGTGATAATCCTAAATGGTGGAAAGAACAGTGTGAAAAATACTTTCGATTGTATCAAGTTCAAGATCATCTTTGGGTAGATTTTTCAACTATGCATTTTAGGGGCAATGCTTCTTTATGGCTGCAAACCTTTCAAGCTATGCATACAATAGATTCATGGGCTGCATTATGTGTTGTCGTGTTTGCTAAATTCAACCGCAACAAGTACACCAAGACAATGGAGACTTTCTTTGCATGTAGACAAGTAACCTCGGTTGATGACTATGCATATATATTTGAGGAACTCATGCGCAAGGTCTTATTGTACAATCATTCATATGATGAAACCTTCTTTGTTATTCGGTTCCTAGAGGGGCTAAAGCCTTAAATCTGCAAAGCTATTAAATTACAACAACCTGGAACTGTTGATCCGGCTTTCTCTTTGGCTCAAACACAGGAGGCTCTGTTGGTGGAGGATCCTACTCCTATCATCAAGAAGGTGGAAGCTCGTAGTGGTTTTCAAGGAAAATACACCAAGCCTTACCAACATCAGGGTATCTTGGGTGATTTCACTGATTGAAAGAAAACTGAAGCCGCGGGCAAGTTCTCTGACCGATTTGATAACTTCAAAGCACAACGCAAAGCCAGGGGGGAATGTTTCAAGTGCGGGGAGAAGTTTGGGCCAGGCCATAAGTGCCCCAAGCAGATTCATATTCATGTTTTGGAGGAGCTAGTTGAGGCACAACTTGATGATGACTGGGCTGATGGTGTGCAACAATCTGACAGCGAACCCACACCAGCAACAGAAATTGATAACACTATCATGAAGATTTCTCTCCAAGCTGCTTCTGGCACAACTAGCAAGAAGAGTTTTCGCATCACTGGCATGGTTGGTGGACTCGGGTAGCAACAGTTGTTTTATCAACGAGGATCTTGTCACGGAACTCAAACTACCCACTCAAAAAATAGCTACAGCACAAGTAACTGTTGCCGGCGGCGGCACCTTGGTGTGTGACAAGATGATCCTAGATTTTCAGTGGTGGATGCAGAGGGAAACATTTGTGGCTGATGTGAAGGTGCTAGCACTGAAATCTTATGATCTTATTCTTGGCATGAACTGGTTGGAAACTTTGGGTGATATGTTGGTGAATTGGAAGAAGAAGACAATGAGGTTCCACCACAAGGGCAAGCGGATTACGGTACGTGGTCTTAGTAACACTGTCACTCCATGTTCTCCTATCTCTGGGAAACATCTAAAGGGGTTGCTGAAAACTGGAGGTGTGTCCCATATCGTTGAGTTGAATCAAATGGAGGATATTGAGTCCACTGTTCCCGTTTCAGCACCAATCCCACCAACTGTCCAACACCTGATTGCGACACATAGTGCAGTGTTCAATGAACCTGCCCAAATACCACCTCATCGGGAGTTTGATCATCGTATCTCTCTGTTGCCTGGCTCCAAGCCGGTGAACATTAAACCGTACCGGTACAACCCAATGCAGAAATCAGAGATTGAGAAACAAATCAATGAGATGTTGCAAAAAGGTCTAGTTCAACCCAATGTTAGTTCTTTTGCTAGTCCGGTACTACTTGTCAAGAAAAAAGATGGAACTTGGCGTTTCTGTGTCGACTATAGACACCTAAATGCAAGTACAATGAAAAACAAGTACCCGATGCCTATTATTGAGGAGTTACTTGATGAATTGTCAGGAGCAGCCTTTTTCACTAAGCTTTATTTACAATCGGGGTACCCTCAAATACGAATGGTCGAAGGAGAAGAACACAAGACTGCTTTCCGTGCTCACAAGGGATTGTATGAGTTCCGAGTTATGCCGTTCGGACTCACAACTGCACCTGGAACATTTCAATCTGCGATGAATGAAATTTTTGTTGATCAAATTCGCAAATATGTTCTGGTATTTATTGATGATATTCTCATCTACAGTCCCACATTGGAAGACCATGTCCAACTTCTGAAGGTGTTTTTTGAATTACTTCAGAAGCACAACCTCTTCCTCAAAATGAGCAAGTGTTCTTTCGCTCAAGCGCAACTCGAGTACTTGGACCACATAATCAGTGCCCATGGAGTTAGCACGGACCCGACAAAGATTCAGGCTGTCAAAGAGTGGGCAATCCCCTGCAATGTGAAACAAGTCCGAGGATTTTTGGGTCTCACGGGTTAATACCGCAAATTCATAAAAAAACTATGGTATTATCGTCGAGCTTTGTCATATTTTCTTAAGAAGGATAGAGTTTGGGCATGGACTTGTACCGAGGAGGAGGCCTTTCAGGCGCTGAAACATGCAATGGTGCATGCACCAGTTTTGGCACTTCCTAATTTCAAAGAAACTTTCACTATTGAAACCGATGCAAGTAAAACTGGGATTGGGGCGGTACTTATGCAGAAAGGACATCCAGTTGCTTACTTAAGCAAAGCTTTGGGACCCAGGGCGCAGGGGTTCTGTACATATGAAAAGGAATGCTTGGCTATCCTTCACGCAGTTGACAAATGGAGTTCTTATTTACATCATGCAGAGTTCATTATTGCCACGGATCATCGTAGCTTGGTGCATCTTAATGATCAGAAACTCACTACTGATATTCAGCACAAGGCATTTGTCAAGTTGCTTGGGTTACAGTACAGGCTGGTTTACAAAAAAGGCAAAGAAAATAATGTGGCAGATGTTTTGTCTCGCTTACCCTTCCAGGAAGAATAACACGCCATCTCCATCTCTACACCTAAGTGGCTAGAAGTCATCCAGGAAGGATATCTCAAGGACAATTGAGCTCAAGAATTACTCACTGAGTTAAGTCTGTCAGGCAGTAACAAAAATGGGTATTCTCCTCATGTTGGCATCATTCGTCATAAAGGAAGAGTTTGGCTGAGTAATAATCGTGATGCCCATCAGGCAATTTTGTTGTCGCTTCATGCTAGTGGAATTGATGGGCACTCTGGCTTCTATGCGACTTATCAGTGCATCAAATCTTTATTCTCTTGGCCGCATATGAAAGAGCACATTCGTCATTATGTTAAGCAGTGCACCATCTGTCAGCAGGCAAAAAGTGAGCATGTGAAAAATCCAGGTCTACTTAGCCCTATTCCAATCCCACCTCAAGCATGGCATACAATCAGCATGGACTTTGTGGATGGCCTCCCCAAAAGCAAGACATACAGTACAATACTAGTTGTCATCGACAGGTACACCAAATATGGGCATTTCATCCCTCTAAACCATCCTTACACTCCTCTGAGTGTGGCTCAGGCATATGTCCAACATGTATATCGTCTCCATGGTTTACCTGAAATCATTGTTTCCGATCGTGATCCTGTTTTCACCACCAACATGTGGCAAGAATTGTGGCGTTTGTCTGACACAAAAATGAATATGAGTTCCGGGAGACATCCACAAACTGATGGCCAAAGTGAGAAGCTTAATCAGTCCATGGAAACATTATTAAGATGTATGGTGCATTCTTGTCCCAAGAAATGGTCAGACTACCAATCGCTGAGTATTGGTATAATACTTCTCATCACTCTGCTATTAATACAACTCCTTTCTTTGCTCTATATGGCTATCATCCGAAACACCTAGGAGTTGATTCTTTGACACATGCTCATAATTCTGATTTGGCTGGCTGGATGCAAGAATGAGCTGCGGCCAATGTGCTAATTAAGCACCATCTATTACGTGCTCAGCAACGTATGAAGCATCAGGAAGATAAAAATTGCTCTGAAAGAAGTTTCAAGGTAGGCGACTGGGTGTATCTTAAAATGCAACCATATGTCCAACTTTCTTTGGGGCGTCGTGCAAATCACAAACTATCTTTCAAGTATTTTGGTCCATACAAAATTCTGGAACGCATTGGAGAAGTGGCATATCGACTGGAACTGCCTGAAGGGAGCCAAATACATCCTGTGATACACGTCTCTATGCTGAAGCCGGCCCTTCCTCCAGGTCAGACTAGCACACCTGATTTACCTCTGCATTTGATGACTGATGTGTGTGTTCATGTCACAACTTTCCGAGTGCTGGACTCTCGCCTTGTCAAGCGTGGCAATGCTGCAACCCAACGGTTGAAGATTGCTTGGACTGGACTACCTGTGGAGCTTGCTTCCTGGGAGGACGCTCATGCACTGCATCACAAGTTCAGAACTCACCCATGCTGGCTCTCAAGGAGGGGGTAGTGCAACGATCTACACAGGCAGCAGCACGATGGAGTACCTTTGGCTAGTGGGCCGAGTGTGTTGTGAGCCCAAGTTGACGTGTGTGTGCGACCTGCTGGGCGCATATCGCCGGCGCGTGCGTGCGTGAGGATTCCGAGACCACCGACGATGAGGAGGGCGAGTCATCTGAGCCCGACGAGGAAGCGCTGCCACCAGAGCCGATGGAGGCAGAGAACCTGAAGCCGCTCCCGCCGTCGTCGGGCGAGGCCAGGAAGGCCGGCGGCGGCATCCCCCGCATCTGGTCCACCGACGACGAGGCCCTCGCCGCCCACCGCCACGCGCACGGCGCGTTGCCGCATCCTGACGCGCTCATGGAAGCCCTCGCCGGGAAGCTCGACAACCGCGCCTACGACAGCAAAGAGCTCCACTCAAAGCAGACCGCCCTGCGGCAACGGTACAAGAAGCACGAGGAGCACGACCGCCGGCTCTACGACCTCTCCAACATTGTCTGGGGCGGCGGCGGCAAGGCGGCGGCTGCTGCTGCGGCGAACGCGAACGCGAACAGCGACGGGCCGAGGGAGTTCGCGGAGATGTGCGAGCTGTACCCGTACCTGGCGGAGGAGGTGAAGGAGCTGGAGGCGGAATACCCTGGCATGTTCAAGAGGGAGTTCGGGAAGAAGGACGGCCACAAGGCGCGCGCGATGGACGCCAAGGTCAAGAGGCAGAGGCTGGTGCAGATGAAGGTGGAGCTGCGCCGCGGGGACCAAGACGCTCATGGAGCTGCTCGACTGACAGGTGCAGCCTGTTACCCCGACTTATGGATGATGGTCGCTGGAAATCAATCTTTTCGCTGGAACTAGCTGAAATGACCGTGCGTTGCAACGGAACAACAAAATAAAATTAGACACTCGAAGATATGCATTAAAAACAATTGTTTGCTTTTATCTATGACCACCAAACATCCCTTTTAAATAGGTCATGGATGTTATTCTACCTCTGTTTCAATCAACCAATGCAAGCAAGCCCCTTTCAAACCCCACCAGAAACCACCATCTTAGTAACTTACCTTGCAATTTTCTCACGTAATTTCTACAATTCCTCTCCTTTGCAGTGATTAGATTAGCCACATACCTAGCATTGAGGCTTCGGTTGAACGCAGATCGGAAGAAACACAGCTTCATACTCACAGTCCTTCAGCACGAGGGGCTTCTCTTCCTGCTCCAATCAAAACGGGGACAAGAGTTGGCGGCAGCTGCTGCTACTGCGTGGACGCGGGAGGAGGCGGTGTCTGCTGCTGCGCGGACGAGGGGAGGTGGCGACTGTCTGCTGTGGTGCGGCCGGGAGGAAGCGGCGGGGCAGAGAGGAGGCCACGATGGGGTCCTGAGCATTAGCCACCCCGGTCGGGGCCTTCTAGTTGGCGGGACGGCGGCGGACAGGCCGCAGCCTAGAACGGGGAAGCGGCGGCCACAGGAGTGCGTAGGTGCGGCGGCTCGGTTTTTCCGTGCGCAAGGGATGGGAGATGAACCAAGCGGCCAGCTGGGGGACGAATAGGAGAGGGAGCGGCTCGATCTAGATCTCTTCTCTAGCGGCAGCGTGGTGGCGGCGGACTCGATCTCATCTCAGCGGGAGAAACAGGGAGACGGGAGAAGAGATTGGGGGAGAATGGTTGATGCAACATAATTTACAAGTTTGCCACCACACCCTTCAGGATGTTTGACAGACGACGAAACCGCGGTGAAAGAAACGGTCCGTATTTTTTAGATAGGAATAGACTAGAAATTGGTGGTATATGTATGTCTTTGTGCGACGAGAGCTTATGCCGGAACCGCAAACTAGTACTACGCTTTGGTGGTGTTATACGTATGGTCCCCTCCTTCCCCCTTTGTTCCTGTGGAGGTAAGCTGTTGCTTAGTCACTGTGAGAAATCGTAAATTCTGACAATAAACATACTTGTATAAATCTTGCATAGCGAAGTGCTAATCCTGGAGCACCAAGAGAAGGTTAGCAAATATCGCTCTATGCTTGCAGCATATCGGAAGGCCAAATTCTTTTCCAACAAGGCTGTTGACAAAGGTATATATTGGTATTGACGCATGTGTTTGATATTTTTGTACTCCTCTGATTCATATTAATTGTTTCAAATATGTCCAAAAAACGTCTAGATACATGTAGTATTTCGACAACTAATATGGATCGAAGGGAGTAGTATGAATCATTGGTCCTTGATTGTCACCATTGTTATGAATCAAGAATGGTGGAAAATAAGGCAGTTAGCGGCGATATATGATGAATTAATAACAGTGAACGAATGAGCATTCATCCATTAATGTTACATTTGTGCAAAAGAAAGCAGCATGGTATCTTCTGTGTTTCACAAAGGTTGGCGTATTTTGTTTCGTTAAGACAAAGCTTTGATCAATGATAACTCTACTAATACGTGAGTTTACATACATGAAATTTATATCAATAGATTCGTCTTTAAAAGTTCTTTCCAATAATCATGATTTGTATCATATAGGTTACATATTAATAACGTAATTTTTGGTCAAAGTCTTGTCTTAACGAAACAAAATACGCCAACTTTTATGAAATGGAGGGTCATAAGCACAAAGCACTCATCAAAGAGAGGAGTGGAGCGCGGTTGATTCGCAACAAACTTAAGAGTCTAAGTGGAGAACGACAAATGGTTATCTTTCTTTTTTTTAATAACGGAATGGTTTTTTTGACCTACTCCTGTCTTTTTTTCCATCCAACGGTCCACATGGATCGGGTGCACCAAATAGCCCAGTGCACCGGATACGTTCTCCCTTGTCATCATCAGACCAAATTGAATGGAAGTCCCGGTGCACCGAGTTCGTGGTAGTTCGCTTACACTTTTTTTTGACAGCAAAGCACTCTCTTTATTCATTTGCAATTAGAGTTACACCTAATTGAACTTACTCTGTTCTTTTCTTTTTTTTTGAAAATTCTGAACCTCTGCCGTAAAAAACAGGTTTCGGACGTCTCAAAAAAAAAAAAGTTTTTAGGATGCGACTTGCGACATGCCATATCTCGACAAAAGAGTGGTTTGCGAAAACTCGCTTTGGTTTCCCCTCCTCCCTCTCTGCGTGCGAACCAAATCTCTCCCCATTACCATTTCAATTTCAAATCTCTCCCCCCACACTCCCACAGCCACGCCGCACGGTAGCACCGTCTCCCTCCCTCGCCGCAAAACCCTAACCCTACCCACGACCGCCCCGCTCCCTCCCTCCCTACCTCCGTCATGTCTGATTCCGAAGCATCCCCGCGGCCCGCGGTTGCGGTTTCGACGGCGGAGGCGGAAGCGTCGGCGGGCGAGAACTCCCCGTCTCCGGCGGTGAGCAACGGCCAGCCCGTCCCCCGATCTCTGTACCCGCGGTCTGGTTTCTGATCGTTTGCTTTCTTTCGCAGAGGAATGAGGCGTTGCTGCCGGTGGGGGAGAAGATCTCGGTGAGGATCCTCTCACCTACGGACGGACCGTTGATTTTTTTTTCATTTTTAAGATTTTATTATTTTGGCAGCTTGTATTTATGCTAGGATGAATGGTAGATTTCTTGAAACGCAGAATTTTCTGGTCATTTCTGGGGTGGCCTTGTTGAGAAAAAATCACCGCTCCTATGTTTGTGTGACACTTGTGAAAATGGGGGGGGGGGATGCTCATGCAATAGGAATGCATGGTAAAGTAGGCATCATCGGGTCACCAGATTTAAACATATCAGTATCGTGTTGGTAACTAAAATTGCTCTGAATGCTCACCACTAAATTATACTCCCTCCGATCCTAAAGTGTTGTCAAAATATTACATGTATCTAGACGCTTTTTAAGAATAAATACATCCATATTTGGGCAAATTTGAGTCAAGAATTTAGGATCAGAGGTAGTAATAAACTGGAATACATCAGTGACTTGCCACCATATTTGAAGATTAACTGCCTTTAGTCAGTACTGATATAGAGTTATAGACATACCATAGTTAGTTGGTTAGTTGCATTTCTACAGGTTACTTTCTTTAAACCCTCGCCAAAATGCAGCAATTTGAGAAAGGCCTCAAAACGGTCTAACTCAAATTGCTCAATCCCAAGCCCCGACTATTTGCCAGGACAAACTCAACAATGGCTGCATTATCAAAATACAGATCAGGCTGCTAGGATTGACATGATTTACAGTTCACTGATCTAGGACAGAAATAGTGTGTTCAAGTATAAAATTTAACAAAACTGCAGTTTAAGATCAAAAGATAATTTCTGGCGATAATCTTCTTCTGTCTATAATCGAATATTTATTCCATGACCTTCCTTTTTAGGATTCATGGATGAACTTTGTGAACTACACACTGAATACTGTCCACAAAATGGAGACATGGAGTACTCTGCTAATTGGTTCCCAAGCTATTTTATTTTACACATAAAATGTCTCATCTCCCCTGTGTCTGATTTGTTCAATGGTTATATTATATATCTGTCTCTACCCTCTACTCTTGATTTGACTGTTGCCATTTTGTGCGTTTTTTTTTACAAATAGTGTGCGAGTTCTAAGAGAAAGGAAGAAATTAACTTGTTATGCTTTTGGGTATCAGGAACTAAATGAATCCCAAACAGAGCTTTTGGGGAGACTCCGAGGATTGAAGGAGGTATGCTGAAATAATTACTCCTCGTTATTCATCTTTTACGGCTTCATTTATTTTGTCAACAATTTAAAGTCTGGTAAATAAGTTCTCATCCATTCCAATACCTGAATCTTGAAAGGATATATATGGTTATAAGTCAGAGCACAGCCTACAGATACATAATGATAATATCTGTTTGCTGATTATATGTTTGCAAATTATTTTATTTTTTCACTAGGGAGTAGGGATGACTATTAAATATCAGAACTGTTTATATAAATATCTTGTTGCTTTTTAGGATTTGCAGAGCTGGAGGAACAATTTAGACACCCAAGTGCAGAAATACAAATCTGTGAGTTTCTTCGCGTTTCACTTCATATTATATGTTTATTTGTGTTGTTATATTGGCTCATTTTTTCATAATAATTGTTATATTTGAATGATTAGAAAACAATTTTCTTTTATTTATTTATTTGGATTTTGTAGACAATGTGTCTAATTTGTATCTGTTCTTGAAACTCCATAAAAAAACTATTAGTGCAATAAAGACTAAAGAGTTCTAGGGTAAGGGTGATAGTTTCATTTGGTCAGAAAGTTGATAGTACATGTGTTCATGATAAAACGACCTACCTTCAGCAATGCCAATCTAATTGTAATCTAGCGGGTATTTTGCAGCGCACTTTTTAATTTTGTGTGCAGCTTATTTATCACTATATGTCCTGCAGGAAATATCTGATATCAAGACTGCACTAAACAGTGAAATAGATCAGCTGAGATCAGTAAGGACATGTTTTGATATTCTTTAAAAGGTTCCAGATATTCATCTCCAGAAGTTCTTGTTATAAACTGTTTTGTCTCCATCTCCCCTTCTAGGATTTCCAAGAACTGAGGACCACCCTTAAGAAGCAACAGGAAGATGTGTCAATTAGCTTGAAGAATTTGGGGGTAATAACTCTTCTATGTTCATGATGGTGTAATTTTGTGTTAAATTGCTGTGTAGTGTGTACCTTGTATGTTTGGATTTGATTCTTCTCTTTTCAGCTAGAAGATGCTACGGAAAATGATGGTAAAAATGGAACTGTGGAGGAGAATACAAGTGTGGGTGCATTATTAGCTAGCCCAGAGATCGTGAAAGTAAGTACTCTCTTTCTAGCTTAATTTAGTTGCTCAAAGATTCACTGGATTGTGATAGAAGTTCTTGAATATATAGCTTATTGTAAACATTTGATTATCAAATTGCTTGTGTTTTAATAATGGTTATAATATGCGCAAATTATGGATACATAGGTAGCTGCATTGCAACCATAGGATAGTCAAATTACTTGTACTTTAATAATGGTTTTAATCTGCAATTAGCCAGTTTCATGACAAGGTTGAAGATTCCTTAACCCTTGGCTTCCTCCCCTTTTTCAGTTGGATGATAATCTAGAAAGTCATGAAGAAAGCAGTGCTGTCAATGAGGAAAAGAATGTGAGTACTGATGCATCACACAATTCCTTTTTTTAAAGTAGTACGCAACTGGTGGATAGAGCAGACTGGCAATGATTGCTTTTGCATCTCTCTTGGATTTCCAGAACTCTCAGACACTGTCTGTACTTGTAAGTTGAATTCTATTTAGCATGGCATCTGCTATTTGTTCTCCCAATATAGCACAATTCTATTTTAAAGTAGATATGCTAATCACTTGAGAGAAACTGATCATCTTTTCCCCCCTCAATATAAGCCAAAAGGGTAGTATAAGCTAAAAGGGTAGGATACAAAACATTCTGAAGAGTCAAATGTGTCATCCGCTCCTCCCATTTAGACTTCAATACAAAGGCTCCAATCATCCTCGGGCTCTTGTCAGTAGGATTTTGTTACTCATGTTTCGATAGTGGGTCCCATTGATAGGGTCTGGGACTGTTCTTTTTTTAGAGCAATCTGGTTCTAATTCTTCCTGGAATAATTGAACATGTGCTAGCGACGTAATCTTACATGTTTGATGGTTTTTCTTATTTTTCACAGTGCATGCTTTTCTGATAATTCCCATTATTTCACTTGACCATTTACCTTCCCGATGGCTCCAGGAGACTGCTGAAGATGGTTCCGGGGTGGCTGAAGATGATTCCGATGTGGTCAAAGATGCCACGGAGACGGAGAGTGCGAGCGACAAGTAAATTAGCCCGTGAAGAAGAAATTAGAAATTGCGCCACTTCATTGGTGGCCCCTGCTGTAGAAATTTCAAGAGCAGCGGTAGATATCTCAGTTCCTTTGCAAGGAAACGAGCCCCTGCGCTCTTATGTTGGCCCTGGTCTAGTGTAGTAGTCTTTTTCGAACCCTTGCCGCGTCCAAGTGAGCTCCAGCACTCTGGAGTCTGGGATCGGCGCAGCCTGTTTAATTAAGTTACATTTTATACTATTATAAAGACACCAGTTGGTGCTTATGGTCTGTTCACTTTGGAGGCATCGCTCAAAATTTCAAGGCTTGTAATGGTCTTTTATTTCTTGAACGCCCGTTGGGAAACGTGTCATTTTGTGTTAGAAGAAGGACGCCAAGAAGACCCAAGGTTTACCAGCTCCAAACGAAGAAAGGAAAGGGAAAATCCCAGAACAGCCTTGGCAGAATCTGCAGGCTAGCTTTGTTTTTTGACAGCAGCAGAATCTACTGGTCTGAGTACCACATTTTGTGAATTGTGATAGCATCAGCAGTTCAGCACCCAGCGTGAGTTTGTGGCTTCATTTTATTTAACAAATTACTCCCATAAAACAAACAAAAAAGATTCATAAAAGAAAAGGTTGAACTGCACAGAGATTTGCAGTGACGAGCCAAAAACTGTCAAGAATAACTAGGCTGCAAAGCAGACACAACACAACACAGGCTCTCCAGGCCATGTATCATCCACGCGTGCCCGTGTTCCTCAGGAATGTGTGTGCGCGCGCGCGCAATATGTGCATCAGAATGCGTTTACTGCCTCCCTCTCTGAAAGTGAGCATTCAATATGGAGTATACTTCATCCATTCCATAATTCTTGTCTCAAATTTGTACAAAAATAAATGTATCTATTCCTAAAAAGTGTTTAGATACATGTAATATTTCGACAAGAATTATGAAACCGAGGGAGTATCATTTTTTTAACGAAAATCTGGAGTATATCTGACGTGCTTATGTTTTCAGGAAAAACAACTGTGGCAATTTCTGCTGCGTTGGTTAAGCAACTCCGAGAAGAAACTGGCGCGGGTATGATGGACTGCAAGAAACCGCTGGCTGAAAGCCTGAAACTGGTGGTGACCTTCAGAGCGCCCAGGAGTTCCTCAGGAAAAAGGGCCTGTCTTCTGCAGACAAGAAGCCGTCTCGCCTAATCGCTGAAGGCCTGATTGGCTCATACATCCACGACAACCGCCCAGAAGTTCAAGGAACTGGTGAACGGCCTCGCAATGCAAGTAGTGGCATGCCCACTGGTTGAGTATGTCTCAGTGGAGGACATTCCAGAGTGTTAATTGTCAGCAAGGAGAAGGAGCTCGAGATGCAGAGGGAGGACCTGCAGTCGAAACCTGAAAACATCAGAGAGAAGATTTTGATTCACCATGGTGCATAGCTGTTACTAGTTTGTACTGAGTTCCATGTATACTTTTGTATCACCTGCTGTTGTCGTTTCTGGTTCCAAACGACACATTTTTTAGCACCCCTAAATGTAGATGAAGAGAGATCAATATGTTGCCCATGAAAGCATTACGGCATATTAAGTCTGTATCTGGTTTCAGGTTAACCAGAGTTCTTGCTGAAATCCATCAGTATCGATTTTACATTTTTTGTACTTGCTGGTACTATATGGAGACACAGGTTGGAATTTCTCATCCTTTTATTACTACAAGCAGATGAACATACTTCAGTTGCTGATTATGCTTTGTCTCCTTGCTCGAAACTATGACAACAGATACTCATGATTAATGTTGCAATATGATCTACAAAGGCTCAACAGTATCCCTAGGATTTACAGGCTACAAACAAGATGTATCGCTACATGTTCATGTGAGTTACAGGAGCTTGTACATCCAGAACAATTCAAAGAGTCCGCATGATCTCCCGTTCGCTATTTAAATTGAAACGGTCAATCCAAAACAGCAGCTCGGGGAGAAGACTGCCCTCCAATAGACACGGATGCTAGAGATGATGCCCAGACCCTGGCGTTCATAGCCCCAACCATGAGCCTCCATTTGCTCCACATCTTCCTGACGTCTACTGCATGAGGTACGCATTCAAGCAGCTGGGTCAATTTGGCAAGGACTCCAAGGTTGGCGTGCCGGAAATATTGCGTCCACAGGCCTTTGATGCAGGTGAAGAACTTTGGGAAGAAGAACAAGAATACCCTTAGGCAAACAAATAGGATGCTGAATGCCAGGTAGGGCTCGCTCTTCACTGTTTCGTTGATTGAGCCATTCCAGAACTTCACATACTGTGTGCTTTGTCCAGTTGGGCTCCACTTCCGTGGACCAAGATATGCAACTGGTTCTTGCCCTGCATTGCACAAAGTCTCCCTTAAAACACAAGAAGGGTATCTACTTTTCGACAAAGATAGTAAATTTTTCAAAATGTGACTAACTAATGAGTGCAACATCAGGTCTAACAATGAGGTCAACGATAATGGCTAGTTTATAGTAAAATGATGGTAAATGCATATGTGCACATTTAACATCCACAGAGTCGTTATGGCCATCTTTCCTCCATGGAGTTATTGTTGCTATCTTATATCCATATAAATATCGTTTGCCATATTTTACCCATATAATTAAATTACTATTGTTGCTATCTTTTATACAATAGAACTATTATTCCCGTCCCAGTTGTGTGTTCTGCAGTTACAGCTCACGGCCACAGGCTGCTCTTCCAGGAAGTTGATTTGTATTTCCTACTACAGTAGTGTGTATCCAACAATCCATTACTGGCTGAGATATAGATGCATTAATAATAATTGAGATACCTACCCGTGACAGCAAAGTAAAAGTTGACCAGTGAGTTGAGATCTTTAGCACCAATAGGCCAAAATGCAAATGATCCATGAGGTATGAGTATAGAAGGAAAGCTACGAACACCATATCTTGACAAAACGCTGCAAAACATGTAAAAAGAAGATGTGTTAGTTAAGGTTGTCGGTCATATTAATGGTCAAGGATAACAGGAACACCAGTTACACCACTACACATTAGTGTCTTACGCTGGCATGACGTTGGACTGTTCTACAGCCAAGTGCTTAATCTGTGGATACATTGAGCTAAGATCATCGAAGACCGGTCTCATTCTTTGAGAGAAAGGGCACCATGATGCATAGAAGAGGACGGCAGTGTACCCCTCCTTTGCACCCAACTCTCTGACAAGTTTCTCCCCATTGACCTGCAAAAAATTTCAAGGTGAGGTTCATATTAAACACCACATAGTCAAAACGAACCTAGCTTTATAAGGGCATGTACAATGCAAGGTGCTTATAGACCAATGCTTAAGGAAACAGAGTGCCTCCACATCACTAAGCACTTGCTCAAATTTTATTTTATCCAACGCTAGGAAGTTTGTACAGGTGCTTAGAAGGTAATCCTCTCTAGCACTCCCTCTGGCACCTCCTACGCCAACGTCAAACACGAGAAAAAAAAAGCCAGCAATACAAGGCACTGCCGAAGCACCTAGTAGCAGAAGGAGAAGTTAATGGGTGAGGCATCGAAGCAAAACGGAGCACTCATCAGCTTCTTCAAGCACCCGGTGAATCTGAGGTGGCAAAGAAAAAAAAAACCCGGGTTTTTTCATAAGCACTGGCTGTAAGCACTTGCACTGTAGATGCTCTAAGGAGATGATTTTGGCAGTGTGCGCCCTAATTATCCCACAACTGAGCCGATTGACTTGTGAACAAAGACTACAAAAAACTGCTATGACCCTCAGTAGGATTGACACTCCTCGATTGTATCAGACCTACTCCCTTGAGACATTTAAGCCTCTTAGCCCACACCTCAACGCAAAGTGAATTTCAGCGTCACCTGTTTATAAAGCTGGTTTCATTTGGCAGTAGGGTAGGGTTACATAGCAGTAGCTCTTCTTTTCTATTCCTTCTATGATTTCTGTTAGCTTGTACACCCTTGATCCGTGTATAGTGGGCGTAATTTTTTTTCTCACATACCAAGGTGCTCGGCCGCACTTGCATGCTTGACGGGATTGCCCTCGCCGTGCCCCGATGCCTTCTATTTAATGCCAAAATTAACTGGCAGACCGAGTCGGGCGTGCAAGAATGGGGTTCCGGTTCATTGATATTCCTGGAAAGCAATCTGCATGGACAATCAATTCCGTCGACAGAGCACGCGCAAGCAGCTAGCATTTATGGCCGTGCATGCTAGCTGCTCCATCTACTCGTGCGCATATTGGTCAGCGGCTACATGAGCACGGACACGGCTTGTTGCATGGTTCATGAAATGTGCTGGTACGGGAGCCGATGGGACTCAACGATACGGCTGGCTGCTTGTGACATCAAACCTGAGGGCAATTTCGGTAAGTTTAGCCTTTTACACATGACACGCCTGGTACTTTGGGATGCCAGAGAAAAAAAGATACGCCCACAAAAGAGGGACTGAGGGAGTAGGTCTTTGGTTAGCTTAGTGTTTTGGTTCTTTTGTTTTGTTTTGTTGAGTTTGAAACCTTTTGCGCGTTCTTGGCATTTTTCTTCTAATACAAAATGACAGGTGTTTCCACACGTGTTCGAGATAATTTTTGTTGCGATTTACAATAATAGCAAGACATACGTATTTACTTGTTCCTCGACCTATTCAGGAGTCAGAGCTATCTGAATGCAAGCATCTAAGTAATTTCTTGTATCTTCTGATTCACTACTACATGAATTTTAATTCAATATTACATGAATTTTAATTCACTACTAAATGAACTCCTTAGCGAAATAGGGAATTCTATGTACGTCATTAAGAACAAGGTGGTCTAGACTTTCAGGATTTAGAGGTAAACATAAATGCCTTCTAAGTAAGTGGCTTAGCAATCACTTCTATGTAATAAGTACAAGGGGCAGAACCCCTTTCATACTCAAAATTAAACCAATGGATTCCCATTTTTGGAAGAGTCTAATGCGGGTTAAGGATTCCTTCCAGCAGTTCGGCTCATTTAGGGACGGAAATGGTGAGTCGGTGGATTTTGGGAGGATAAATGGCTAGGGGATACGGTGTTGTGTTCTCTGTACCCTCGTTTGTTTTCCATTGTTCGAAATAAGCATGATATAGAAGCCTCTGTGATAGGGTCGGCACAGTCCAATGTTGATTTCCACCGCATCCTGCTAGGACATCACGTAGCTGATTGACAAGAAATTATTACTAAAGTGGTTGAGGTGGAGCTACCACAGGAACAAGACTTGTTTAGGTGGGATTTACACAACACAGGGCATTTTTCTGTCCACTCTATGTATTCAACCTTAATAGACACATGGCATGGTTAGATAGAAACAAAATTGGTGACTTAAATTACCGCTAAAAATTAAGGTGCTCCTTTGGTTTCTTTGTTGAAGCGTTATTCTTACAAAAGATAATTTGATCAAATGACAATGGTATGGCGACACTGATGCAGCTTCTTGAGCAGGAAACCATTCGATTTTATTTTCTGACTGAGATGGCACGCGTTGCTTGGTGTGCTATCCATTTGGTGTTTAATATTACCATGTTTGGTAGTGTTGCGCATATTTTTGGGTCTTGGCTACAGGGAGTGGACAAGTCTTTGCGCTCACTTGTTTTAGTAGTGGCTTCAGCAGTTGTTTGTTCCATTTGAAACTTGTATGCAGGTGTTACTCTTGTACCAGTTGACTGTGATTATGGTTTATGCTACAACGGTCGCAGCACAGGGAACCGATGGAGCTTGCCGCCAAGAGGCTTTAATGGCTTGCAAGGGGAGTTTATGTCACGGTTTGGCTAGTTGCCACTAATAGGCTCCTTAGCTTATGTAGTTCGGTGACCAGCGTGCCATGTCACACTTCTTGATTTGGCTGCTTCTTTTATGATTGTAATAAACGACATAATAATTTAGCTATATGCATCTTGCGATGCAAAAGGACGAGGTAATAAAGCTTCCATTTCTAAAAATCAAAAATCACTGCTAGTAGCACAAGAATAATAAGCTACAGAAAAGTGAGCATTAATCCACACAACAGAAATCTAGCTGAATTCACCTTGAACCAATGAGAGATGCCATCGAATTCGAAACAACTCTATTTGAGCGCAGTTATTTGGAAGAACAAAAGCTGATTTTGGAGGGAGGAGTCTAAGCTACCCATCCAACTGAACCATGATACCCATACTCCTGTGGCGACGACTGCTACTACTACATCAGCTTACATAAACATATGAAGGAAATTCGCCTGCAACCAAATTAAAAAAGCAACGAAAAAAAAGAACCCACCAAGAGCTTTACAATCAGAAGCAAGCAAGCAATCAACCCGAGATACCGCGAAAAACATGAAATTTTGACCTCAAGAATCGCGACGAGAATTACCCAATTGACTTCAGAAACTTCTAAACAATAATAATATTGTTGACATCAAATATGTGAGTAATCAGAAACAACTAAATCGGATGTGCAACCCATATGAAAATCGAAGGACAAACAGGTACCTACAAGAGAGAGACGAGAGATCCACGAAGAACCGTACGGAATCTCCCGATTCATCCACACAATAAATACGCACGCATACCAAAAAAAGAACAGACAATTCGTGGCCAACCAATCCATGAAGCTACGGTCGGAGACACGCACCTCCTCGGCCGGGTATCCCTCCGTCGAGGCGCGGCAGGTCCGCCGGAGCCTCGCGACGAACGGCGGCAGCCCGCCCTGCTCCGGCCTCGGGCACCGACCAGAGACCCGCGCCGCCGCCGACGCCGCCGTGCGCGGGGACGCGTACGCCGGCGACGGCGCGAGGAGCTGGAGGAGCAGGAGAAGGAGAGGGGCGACGAGGCGGCCGGCCATGGCGAGAGGCGGAGAGAGAGGGGAGGAGTGAGAGGAGGACGCGTGAGATTTCTTTGGCTCTTTTTTTTTGGAGGTCAGCTTTGTAAAAATAAATTAAAATGTAATAAAATTTGGAGGGCTGGTTTGGAAAGCGTAGTACAGTTGGAATTGGTGTTGGAAAGCGTAGTTTTTAACCTCAACCATTTTTTAGCTTACTTTTCTATTATTAGGTTCTCCAAATGAATTGTTTTTTAAGCCAGCTAGATGATCTTCTGACCTTCTTCCTAGCTTCCATCGCCCCCGAGTCTTTCCCACTAGGTCAACGCTGAGATAATCAGCTAGTATAAGTTTGGGTTTGGGGGTGGGAAATCAGTGTCCCTGAAGATAAAAAAAACTCATGATTTCTGAGCTTAGAGGAAAATTCTGAACATGGAGGAGGAACAAGTTTGGGTTTTGGGGTGGGGAACCTGAAGAAAAAACTCATGCTTCCTAAGCTTAGAGGAAAATTCTGAACATGAAGGAGGAACGACGGACCGGTCGAGCCATTGTCAACTAACATGAAAATGAAGGTTAATAAAAGATTACCAGAGGGAGATTCAACAAGGAGAAAACGTTAGGAAACAAGGAGAGTGGAAGCGGATCTGAAAATGGTAGCAAATTGTCAAGATGTCAACCGAGACAAACCTTGTCGGGTAATGGTTATCCATCCCATCCACAGGCCACATGATTTCCATTGTCATGAATCCTACAACCAGGTCTTGGTTGGATCTTAGATGTTGGAAGCGAGCCACGATGGCCAGAGGCACGCAAGGAGGGATAGTGTGAACTTGTTAGCCATGGCGTGCTAGCGTGCAACAACGAGTGGTAGAGGAGGCGGCGGTCTGGCCGGGGCCATGATGCAGTGAAATACCGGATCTCACTAGCTACACGACGCTGAATCTGTTACGGCCTTGGCCCTTTTCGTTTTGGCGAGTTGAGGCTTCGCGTGAGGGGAAGATGCAACTGCTTGGAGCTTGGGGCAGCTGAGAATGATAGATACGAGTAGAAATTATATATGCTACTAGAGTTGTAGGTATGCATTGCATTTTTAGGACTCACATGCCAGTCACATACTTCATGGGAAACCGCATGTAGCAGTTATCTGGGTTGGGGGGCATATTCGTCCGCCGATACCCGATGGAGACAACATTTTCCCCGTATGCATCCCTGTGGGGGAGTAAATTTGTCCCAAACTCATCCCTAATGGGCTAATTACCCGTTAGGGATTGGGTAATGAGGCCGCGTTGCATCTTTAGACAAAGAGATGTAGGAGAGGGTTAGGGTTGGAGCAGAGATAAAAACCGAGAGTGAGTGGTTAAGTTGGTGATGACGATCAGTAAACCCGATGGAACTAGTTGCTATAGATGATGCAGGTGGAATACGATGGTGAAGACGAAACATATGGAAGTTAGATGGCGTGAATGAAGCAAAAGGACGACGACGACTCAAAGTAAGAAAAAATATTAGACCTAAATCAATGATTTTTTTTCACGTTTCTTTCCTTATAGCATTCCCAAACGTTGACTCTTATCCAGTTCTTGTTTAAAATTTGCTAACATAGAGAAGAGATAATCATGAGAGAGAGATGAAAAATGACTCTTCTTGAATAGTCATACTCTTAGCTAATAGTATTCAACTACGAGTCACATAAGGGCCGACCTAATTATACCATTGCTAGTCTATGCTAACAAATTATATAGATCCATCTTAAAGCATAACCTATTGTATGAGTCGATCTCGACTCTAACTTTGTAGATCCCTTCAAAAAACAGAAGGTTGCAAAGGAAAGAAAAATAATAAAAAAAGTAAAGCAACACGAATTTATACACGCTAATTGTTTACTTACATGCGAGTGCTTGAAGTGAGATAACACGGGCACATCCTTATTTAAGAAAAACATGTCGGATTGAAGACGATTTCAGGCCACAGGATTTTACGGATCTCGTTTCGATTCTTCTGAACCGTCAAATTGATGATGAAACGAATATGACCAGACCACCGACGGCAACAACACACAGAAGGCCAGCTGTGCTCGCCTTAGCAACGGCCACCCGTTTTAGCTGCTAAAGCTACTTACAACTGTACTCAGTACTCTTTCCTTTTCTCTGCCAAAAGCCCAAAACAAGGCTAAAAGGAAGAAGAGAACTGCTGCCCGTAATTCAGGGTTCAGTTCGCCCGCCATGCTGGGACAATAAAGCTAGTCCAGCACACGTTTGTGAATGAGATACAAAAATTATCTGCAAAAATTCAATTTTTTCAGAGATACAAGATTCCATTTGTGCATGAGTAATTGAGTATGTTGAGTCGTATAATGTTGGATGGAACACGTTGGCGATTGATTGTATTCTTGATTTGGGTGGATTGTTTCTTGGAGAATTCTCGACCTCACATTGCCTCATTTTTCTTTTTTTAGGAAGACGTCGTTCATTTAGTTGACGTTGCAGCTTCTAGAAGAACGATGCTATGGCATAAATGAAGAGGTGGACTGGTGGTCAACCAACAACAACGCGATATTACTATATTTGTCCACCCTTGTACGATTTTCCTCGACGATATCAATAATTGACCGTTTGGATTTCTGACAACAAGAAAAATTCGCAAGCGTCATTTTGACTAATATAAGAAGAAATAATTATGCCAAAACAAAACTGTAGTCCAAGAAATACCATTTACTATGAAGGATACTAATTCGGTGACAGACTTAGCCACTTAGGATCCCCACTTATCGTGGCTACATAATCTAGCCACAAATCTCGTGGACAATGACTCTGCCTCCCTCACTTGTGTTCACGCAAAGACATTTCAACATGTACAAAAGTTTTGTATGGAGTATAGAAATTAAATGATTTGTTAGCAAATTGGTTTTAGATTTTTCTCCTTTGGATAACTTTGCACCAATCAAAATAAAATCTTTAGTCTATAATGTTTTTTCTATATATGCTGAAAAATAAATCTACGCGGCCTCTTTGGAACTCAGGAGTTTGAAGTAAATAGAAAATTATTAATTGGGCTCACAGAAATTAGGATACAATGCACAATAAAGCACATAGAAAATATCTCGATTCTACTTGAATGAGTATAAAAATATGTATGAATAGTTGTTTCTAAAAATAGTGTTGTAAATGTATTTGTGAAACTTAAAATTGTAGCATCTTTTTCCTTTTCAAAAGAAAAAGGATAATGTTGACCTCTGCATCGACTAATGCATCTAACATTCTAACCCTGTATTGTCAAAAACCAAGCAAGCTAGACATGAAAACCGAACAAAGTTTAACAGCCGGCCAGCCGTCGTTTAGAGAAAATACATCATTGTATGAAATAAGCTGCTTTTTTTTGTGGGAGAGCAAAGCAAGGACTTCCATTCGTTCACGGACACAGCAAGTTTCTGTCGGAATAGATGGACACAGCAAGTTTACCAACTACTCCCCATTCGACCAAGGAGGTGAGTTTGTCCGGCCACAGTCCAAATTCCGACATAATTTGCTACCGAGAGCCAATCCCCATTTTAGTTTCAAGTTTCATGCTCATAACGCGAAAAAAAAAGCACAGATATAAACAATGCAGACAAGCTCTTCATTGAAATTAATTAGCTGGATTTTTTTATAGAATTAATCAGCTGGATTGCTGGGAAGCGAGAAACGGGAGTTGTGGGTGCACCCACCATGGTTCAAATTCTAGTGCTCACAATTATACTTGGACCTAATTTTTATTTCCTGGGAAGCATTGTTTTTGGTTTTGAGGGAATTGAAGCATTTCTAATGGGTTGTCTGGACCAGGCCCAAGTTTTCTTTTTAGGGGAGAACAAGGCCCAAGTTTGTCTACTGGAACTCTCCTCTATGCGACTACGCCAAAACCGGAGGCAGCAAACCTTGTTATGCCCCGGGCCCAAATTTGGCCTGCAAACCCAGCCCAAGATTTCCGCCAGAACTGGGTACGGTTTTCTTTCAACCGGCTGGTTTTGTCGGCCTGGTGGCGCAAGACTGATGTTCTCCATCAAATTTTACAAGCACACAAAGAACTTGGACATTAACATACGCCAAATTTCAGAAAATTGTTGCATCTTTGAACAACTCAAGTGTAAAAAACCGGCTCTTCTCCAAACGCATTACATACGCCAAATATAGAATATAAAAATGTCAATAGGTGATGGTGATCCGTTGTCTTCAAAATAGTCCATCCCTTATCGGACTTGGATGAATAATTAGATGTATAGACAGTTTAACTTAATCGGTACAAATGACACTATAATCTTCCTAACCATGTGTTTTTATTTAAAATCGTCCGTAGCCGTGCATAGACTTTGTGCTAATTGAGATATATGGGAGCCAACGAGAGCTAGTTTGAGTTTTACGGAGATTGGAATGGCTCAAGTACATGAGGGACATACGCTTTGTCCTTGCTTGCAAATTTATTTTGGTGACCAGCAAAAAAAGAAAATTTATTTTGGAGAAAGGACAACGAAACATATTTTATTTTACGAATAAAGGAGTCTATAATTCGCTGGTGAAAATTGTAGGACACAGATATGCATTATTTGGCAACTTGCTGAATATTGCAACTAACATTATAAAGCTGGATGGACAAACATAGGCACATAAAAAAAGACTTCCTATTCCTGGAACACCAAGGCACCTCGAAGATCAGATTAAATCTAGTATATAATCATTCCCCCCCAAAAAAAATCTAGTATATAATTCGTCTGACCTTTTCTTTTCTGTTACTGACCCTGACATCTTGCCTTGGTATCTGATTGCAATCGTGATGTACAGGTAACAGGTTAGCACGTAGATGAATCATAGTATAGTTTTAGGATAATCTGCATAAAACATAAGTACTCTGTTCCTCTTAAATTGATCAACAATGCATCTCAACGGTTGGCTGGTAAGATAACTACGTGGTATGCAAAGGGAGGCTAGAGTTGGACCATAGGAGAATTTTCTAAATATCACAAAAAAACCGTTGAGGATCACTTTGATTTGCAACCACCTAGGGAAACAAGATGAAGACCTATTTGATCCGTAGGATTTCTTAGGAATAGAAAATACAGGATGTGACATGAATGGTGTGCAAAACAAAAAATTACAAAAGACGTGAGTCCAGTACAATTTGCACATTTGATTTGCAAATAAAAAAAAAAGCATACCATCAATTGCATGGTTGTATTCTCAGCCCACCAGAGATCAAATCCAATGTTTGACGGTCCACTAATGCGGTCCTATTGAGACCACAGTGGTCTAAACCGTCCGAGCATATCTCACGACAACCCACACCTTCCACCTCACTGGAGCGCACAAGATTGTTTCTGCGAATTCCGATCTCAATCAGATCTAAACTCATAACCCATCTAAAAAACTTAACTATCTATATGGATACACTGAATCTACCCGCCCCGCACGCTCTCGCTGCTCGCCCCGCTGCGGCACTATTTAAACTTGTTGTGAGGTGAGCTTAGGCCCGGTTCTTTTGGATGCTTCTCTAAGAAACTGTCCTTCCCCAGATTTTTGGAGAAACCGACTTTCAACTTTGGTTAGGTTTCTAAACTAGTTCAATCCAAAAAAAATGAGCCTAACCAAAATTTGGTGGATGACTTGTATAGGAAGCTAGGGGAGGAAACCGGCCCTAAAAGCTGGAGAGAAAAAATGCAGATTTAGTTTATGATGTTTCTTGTGGTGAGGAAACCGGCTCTAAAAGCTGAAAAAACGCAGACTTAGTTTGTTACGTCTCTCGTGGCGTAATCAATGCATCTGAATTCAAAGCCATAGACTTGGCATACATGCTCGAATTTATCTAAATTCATTCTAGAATTACGCCATTCTTTCAACGAGAGGTGCCGTGCTCGATAACAACGAGGCGCTTACGGAGTTTTCCTCAACTTGATCTGCCGGCCCTCTCGAAAATGCTCATGTCAGCAGACGCGCGTGCGTGTGTGTCTGTGTTTATGAACGTTCACAACCGTAACTTGTTAAAAAAAAGTTTAATCTCGTTTGCAGCCCGCGTCGAGGCTCGCTGGAACACGCTTTTACAAAACCAGCAAACCAACGGGATCGCTCGGCCAAAATCCGATTCCCACAAGATCCACAGTTAAACCCACCTGAAAAAAGAGCCGATGCACCCACCGGCCAGCAGCCCACCACCCCACGATCCTCCATGTTCTCCCGACTCTTGTCTCGGTATTGTTCCGCCTTTCTTTTTTACGAAACGGAAAAAATGGTCAGAGGATGGCCAAGCAAACTAGCAAAGCACATGGCCGCTGTTCAATCTTGCGCTACAGTACAATACACGCGCCGCACGCCATGACCCCTAGCCTAGTTGTCTCCAGTTGTCCTGCACCGCCCCTCCCCCTCTTCTCCGCGTCTTCATTCTTCTTCTCCTCTCGTTATTAGTCCCACCTCGCCCCTTCAGCACCTCTTCTCTCCTCATTCTCCAGCCAAGAGTCACAGCTAAGACTCCGCTGTACATTTCCCCCCAAACACGCTCTCAATCCGGTTTCCCCCTTCGCCGCGCCATGGCCGGCGTTGCCAAGAGCCTCGTGGTTCTCTTCCTTCTCGTAGCGGCGCTGTCTGCATCCGCCTCCGCGTCGTCCTCCATGGGCGCCGGCGGGGACCTGCAGCTGGGCCTCTTCTCCTCCTCCGCCTCCGCCTCCGACAGGGAGACGTGCACGGTGGGGGAGTGCGGCGGCGGCGAGGATGAGGACGCGGAGGGCGAGCTGGGGTCGGCGTCGGCGGAGGCGCACAGGCGCATCCTGGCGGGGCGCGGGTACATCAGCTACGGCGCGCTGCGGCGGGGCACCGTCCCCTGCAACCGCCGCGGGGCGAGCTACTACAACTGCCGCCCCGGCGCGCAGGCCAACCCCTACCACCGTGGCTGCTCCCGCATCACCCGCTGCCGCGGCTAAGGGTTTCTGATCTCCCCCCCTTCTTCTTGAACCGAAACATCACCATCCGACTTAAATGAAATAAGCTTGCTCTTTCTCTTTGTGTTGTTCTTCTTCGTCACTGCTGCTGCTGCTACTATTAGTTAATTTCTTTGCAGCGCTGATACTGCTGCTGCTGTGTTGTATCTGCATAAATTTGTTTGTTGTAAAGTAAAAACAGAGAGATTTGTGCTGTTCTTGGGAGTAATATGATGAGAGATATTCTTTTTTTTAATTATTTTCAAGATCTTGCGTGTTCTTGTTGGAGTAAGGTGATGAACTTGCTCAACTGTTGTTCTCTCGGTGTGTGTGATGTTACGATTTGCGCGGGCTGATCTGGGCAGACAAAGTGGTCTCGTTTTGCACGGCATTCAGGTGGATCTACCCAACCGAATCACCATCCATTTTTGCTTTCCTCTCTGATGATGAAATGCTGCTGCTACGTGTGAATTGATCTGTAGATCTTGCCATGGAGAAAGGAAGGAACAAGGGCCATTTTGCTCTTCCTCCTCAACAACATATTGTTGCTACATTCCAATTTCTTTTCAAGAGTCTGGGGAGGGTTGTTGGGGCAACAGACAACAGGTAGTGGAGGCCATGTTGCTCACTGCTTCAGGCTTCAGCGCTGCTTCCCTGACCTGTCCCTCCTGACATCTCGAAAGCCAAATGAAATTTTACCTTAACACTTCACCATAACACCAATTAACATAGTAGATACACTTAGTTATCCCTGCATTTTCTAGAGTGTTTTGCATTGTGGTGTCAAGAAATCTGATCGTCGTTTGGCGAGCTAGGAAAAATGGAGGTGTCCGGCGGAATAATTGGAGGATCGGTCTGATTGAAGATGTGAAAGTTTATTGGGGAACGGATGCAGCTGGAAATGGGTTGGGTGAGAGGAATAAATGCCGTGTTCTTGGGGGATGAACTGGAGATGCTTTCGTTCGCCGCGTGTCCTGCGGATTCTTGTTTGTTTATCGAGGAGGGAATAAATGGTTGCCTGCATGTCTGCGCAAAATTAATTAGCCGTAATCAAGGCCTTGGATTCTTCAAACAAGACTATACTTTTACTCGGACGCCAGGCGGTGCGGTGCCACGTCATCGTAACATGCAAAAGGTTTATCAGCCCTCCTTTTGGAAGAACAAGGTTCCAAAGTTTTCATTAGCATTTAATAAAGAAATATGTTTAGATATGTTAGCTAAAAAGTTATACTACTACGGAGTATACTACTACTCATTAGCAACGCAGAAAGTAGATTTGAGTTGCCATGAAAAAGAGTAAGGAGATCATTTCTTTTTTAGTTTTTAATCGTACAATATGCATATAAAAAGAGGCGGTCTATTTTTAAAACAACAATGTATTTCTGGATGGAAATACTACTCTGTATCAGTGCATTTTTTTTATTTTTTTGAGAACGGCTCTGTAGTGCAATGTAAGCAAACACTGGTGGTTTCCTATAAGAACTGTTGCCTCGCGGCTTGGGAGGCCCAGCCCAGGAAACCAGCCTATTAACTTAACTCCTGAAATTCCCAATCCTGCCGTAAAGCCCGTAAGCCCATCCTTCCCAATCTATTCCCTTTTCCTTCCTCCACGTACCACCCTGCCGCGCCGCCTCCAGCCCTCAACTGCGCCGTCCCCCTCGTGTCTGCCGCGCAGTCGCCAGGGTTCCTCCTCCCTCGCCAGCAAAAGACTCCAGGATGGAGCTATCAGAGGCGACAACGGCGGAGGAGAACCAGGCCGTCGCGCCGCTGCCCAAGGAGATCCTCATGGAGATTCTCGCCCGGCTCCCGGCCAAGTCCGTCGGCCGCTTCCGCTGCGTGTCGCCCGATTGGTCCGCGATGCTCTCGTCGGCGTACTTCGTCGACCTCCACGCCCGGCGGGCCAACAGGCCGGATCGCCCTCGGCTGCTCCTTGCTCCGGTGGGTTCCTCGTACGATGACTGCGTCTATTCATGGCAGCCCGGTGGTCAGGTCGAGAAGCTCAGGTCGGACGATTTCGCAGAGACAGGGTTGCTTGCTCCTGTCACCAAGCCCTGCCACGGCCTCGTCCTCATCAGGTGCACCGACTACCGCGGCTACTTCGTTTGCAACCCTTCTACTGGTGAGGTCTTGCCTCTCCCTGACAGCGAGGTGCCACTGAAGACGATTTGGCGGCCTTCGATAAGCGGGCAACCGTTCTTCTATGGGGTGTCTTACGGACTCGGTTACTGCTCGGTGACCAAGCAGCATAAAGTAGTGCGCTTGTTTTGGTGCAACAATGTGTCAAGCTGTGAGGTCTTCGTCCTTGATAAACTTGCTTACTGGAGGCCTACTGCCCAAGAGCCTCCATCGTGCCATGTCAGCGAGGACAAGCTGGCTGTTTTCGTAAGGGGACATCTGCACTTCCTCTGCCGTGGTGCTGACATTATCACTTTTAACACTAGCAGCGAGACCTTTGGTTCGTTGCTGCCGCCAGCGGGTTTTGAGGATGCGTCGCCATTGCTGACGGAGCTGGATGACTGCTTATGCTACTGCTATGGAGAGCCTGATAGTGATGATCCTTACCATGTCTTCCTGCTAAGAGATTACATGGGAGGCCGGTGGGAGAAGCTCTGTTGTATTGAGCGAAGTGCTTGGCCAGAATCTGAGCGCATGCTGCTGCGATCTCTCTGCATTTCCCCACTAGTTATGTATCATTCAGATGATGGACAGAGGAGGGTCATGTTCGGGACAGGAGCTTGTAAAGTTTTTGCGGTGGGCCTTGACACCAACATCCCGGAGATTTTATTCACGCCAGATGGAACCATAATTGGTAGCTGTGATGACGACTATATCCTGCCGCTTTGTCTGTTCGAGGAGTACCTCGGTTCAGTGGGACGCACAGTTGAGGAGATGGCCTTTTCATCACCGACAACTAAAGCTTGGTCAGACATTTTTAAGTGGATGCCTGCACGTTCGGTGTCTGAGTTGAGCTTGGTGTGCAGGGAATGGCGTGCAACGATCATGACTGACCGTTTCATTCAATCGCATGTCGCCATGCAAATTTGAATAAGATCCCTCGGGTTATGATTGTTGTTGATCTCCAATTCGGACAGTACATGAATTTGAAGGATTTCTTTGATGCGGGTGCACCAGTTTTGCATCGGAATCTTGTATGTACACCCCAGCCTTGTCACGGCCTGAACGCATGGAGCTTAGGTTCATGGGACTTTATATGCAATCCAGTTATGGGTTATCGTGAGCACATAGAGTCTGACAATGACAATGGGACTTCCTTTGCTGGCCGTATCGGATTGGGTTACCACTCAGCGATTAACAAGCACGTGGTGGTGCGTGTTACCTACAAAGAGAAGAACCTGGACACACGAGATTATGAACTGCAGTGTGAATTGAGGTATGTCAAAGAGAAGCAATGGCGTTCAATAGATCCTCCTCCTAGACCAATAGCTGATATGCCACCCACTTACGTCAATGGAAAAATCTACTGGTAGTAGAGCCTAATCTTGGACCAATTTTTCTAAGATGTGAAATCGTGGCGTTCAGTGTTGAGACAGAAGAATTTGAGGTTCTGCAAGGTCCTCCATGCAGCCATGACAATGGCCGTATTTCCATCCTCCAGCTTCAAGGAGCACTTTGCATTGCTTGTTCAGACAAGAGCAAGAATGTGCTTGACATATGGATGATGATGGACATTGACACCTGGTTAATGAGATATCATATAGAGCTTGAAGAATTCTTGCCACATTATTTATCAGAGAATACTACACCATTGGTCGTTGATCCAAAGGACGGTCGGATTTTGCTCAACACTGGTTTGTCACTAGGCTACTATGACCCCAAGATGGCGGCACTGGAGACCGTCTACAGTGTGGGCATTGTAAAGCATGACTGCACGTTCTGCCCTATTATCTGTGATGAAAGTTTAGTCTGCCCGTTTGGGCCGTCCTAATCTGCGGTTGGTGCTCTTCTGCATTTTACAATGCTTGCAATATCCTTACATGCATCCACTTGAAAAAAATTGCAATACCCTTGCATGACTTGCTTTTGTTTGAAACACCAATCCTCAACGAGTTTAGACTCGTCGTAAAGTTTTCTGATTCGCATTTCTCCAAGAAAATGCATTTATCAAATTATATATATTTCTATTAATCACCATAACATTGTTATGGAGCGTCTGTTGTAGTCTGAGCAGCTGTGGTGAGCATTTGCTACTTCTTGTTTTGGCATGATGATGTAAATATTCAGTCTTCTCTGTTGCACCTGCATAATCTTGTTTGAAATGATCAAAGTTGTTACGAAACTCTACATACGGTGTATTAAGCGTAATAAAGGAATGAACAATATTTGTGTGAGTGTCCACTGATTACTGTAAAACTTGTCGTTAAGATTATGCGAGGGCACGATACTCATAAGCTGCATGTCAGGAATGCAAGTCCAGGAGAGCGAAAATTAATTAACATGGCCAATTGGCCATCAATAATTCCATGGCAACTCTGGTTCACATTCTCTATCGTTTGCCATAGATACTTAGTGTCAGGCAGTTTGTCTCGTGCACACGGTGGTGGCGACCAAGGACGGCGCCCGCTGCTACCAAATGCGTAATCATCGCCTTGTTTCTTAAACTTTTTTTGACGTTGCTACAGAGTGCCCGTGCACTATTAGGTTTCCTATTGATGCACACCCAAAAAAGGTAGGTGCTGGTCCAGCTTACCTAAAAAAAAGGTAAGTTTCGGTCCCACGGACACATCGCGCGTCCGGCCATAATAAATCACGTGTTGTTGTGTCATCCGGCCTGAGCCAGGTAAAATTGACCATTGGCCAAGCAAAAAAGCAAAGGCAAGAAAAACAAGCAAAAGTGTCGCATCTTCTCCCCCTGTCACCCCCTCCGATCCCATCTTCCTCCTCAATTTTTTTCCATAACCTTTCCCCCTCTACTCTCCCTTTCACACCACAAGTTGCCCCCCTTCCGTACAGGGGATATTGCTGCAGGTATTACAGAACGCATTTCTTCCTGGACTTCTTCCTCCTCTCTAGAAACAAATTAGGAACAAAATGTTGCTCAAAACCATGGAATACAAGTTTGCTTATATTAGTCTACCAACTGAATAATGTAACTTTGTACTAAAAAGGTTGACCTAAAAACTGATTGGAAAAAGCTTCTGTATAACACACGGAAAATGGAAAGCCAAAAAACAATATGCTCAATAATGCAGAAACCGTTGACATGAGTTTTCGGCAAAAACATTGGCTCTGCAATACAATTTCTAGTCAACTGGATAGGTCAAAAAACCAACTAAATGCTAAAAGGCAGAAAAGGGCTGAATATATGCTAAAAAGCAGAAAATGATACATATGTGTAGCAAATTTTAGGCGAAAAATGACTCTCCGAAATGCAATTACTGGCCAATTTGACAGATCAAAGAAGCAAGTATATGCTAAAAAGCTGAAAAGGATATATATATGCATATCAACTTCTACACAAATGTAGTTAGGGGATGCAACTTTTACTCAAAAAATTGAGTGGCTGAAAAAGCAACTAATTGTAACAGGCGAAAGGTGCTAAAGAAAATTTTAGGCAACAAATGACTCCAAAATGCAACTTATAGTCAATTTGGGAGAAGCAAAAAACATGCTAAAAAACAAAAAAAAAGGTATACATGTGTTGCAACTTCTAATTAAAAAATAAAGCTAGGGGATGCAACTTTTACTCAAATAGAATGTTGAGTGGCTGAAAAAGCAACTAAATATAACAGTCGAAGGTAAAAGCAAACCTAGGCAAAAGTTGGCTCTCTAATACAATTTCTAAGCAGTAATGTAAATTACAAAATGCTAGTAAAATGCAACTTCCCCTGGTTTTACAATAAAAGGCCGGAGCTAACCCAAACAAATCATCCAATTGATGATTGGGAAAATTTAATTAGCGCACATTTGTATTCAGAAGTCGCACTGCATCCCCCGTGACAGAGCTATGGTCATTCAAGCAAAAGCTGAAGCAATTCCTAAATCAAAGCATGCCTAATCAGTCAGGCAAAAACTATGAGGCACCCCGGGGACAATGGACTGCATCCGATTTACATGCAAAAAATGCACGACAAGTTAATTCAAACCTTGTGACGCAGTAAAATGCAAGATAATATAGCCCGTAATTTAGATACAGAAATGCATGTTCAGCAAAAAAAAACATAGTGATTACTCATGCTGCTTGTAATCAACATAACTGTTGAACCCCCTAGGTTGCATGCAACAACCCCTAAGATGAGCAGCAAAAAAATGGACAGCTAATTCCCCAATGACCAAAGAGGTTGGATCCTTTTTATTTTGAAACAATGGACTCCACCCCCATCAATTTCTATTATAAAACCCGCCACAAAGTTCTTACAGCAAACATAGTCTCTAAACTGAAAAGTAAAAACAAGTGAAACAGGGAAACGAAGCTCGCAACATGCTAAGTAGCTGCTACCGAGCAAAACTTGCTGAGCAGAAAACAAGAAACAAAGCAAACAACCAGCTAGATGAAATAGTTGGATCCAATTCTAGAATAGAATTATGGGGTTTAATTTGAGCTAAAATCCTCCACTAAAATTGGTCATGCACCTCCACTAAAATTCAGAAGCAACTACATTTCAGAGATAACTACTATTCTGGAAAAAAAATATTGTTTGATCCACCAACTCACTATTCAAAAAAGCTTAATCCAACAACTTCTAGTTTGAAAAAAAGTTAATTGCTCATGCGCCTCTCTAGTAAACAAAATTAGCTGTCGTGGAAAGTTTCAATACAGTTCAGGAAAAATACATGCGCCTCTCTAGTTTGAATTTTTTGTACAAAGTTCTAGCAAGAAAACAGTCCAGGAAAAATTAATATTCACCTCAATTCTATTGTGGGATTTGGGTACTGGAGATAGGCATGTGAGCTCCAATCGCCTAGTAAGATGTGAGTTCTCCTGCTGCAGCCTAGAATTTGCAACTCCTACTCAATGGTTTGCCTAATCAATGATACAACTCGTATTCAAAAATTGATAAGCTAAAGGAACTTATAGTCAACACACATGCAGCAACTCCTATTTAAAAACTGAAGGCAAATGAATGCTTAATTGCTTCAAATTTGACTCTAATGCAATTTCTAGTCGAGGGTTGACAGATTGGAAAGCAACTTTTATAAGTTGGGCAAATCCTTCTAGTTTGAAGGCAAAAAGGGTAACTACTCTAGCAAGTACTAGTTCAAAATTTGGCTGGAAATGCAACTTTTACTCAAACGCTCGATTGGTCGAAAAGCAACTTATCGTCACACAAAAGACCAACATGTCATCATGCAAACCAGATAAATAATAGGAAATAAAAAAGCATGTGACTAGATAAATGCAGAAACCTCTATCAAAGCAAGAAAAGGGACATCATCAACATCGATGGACCTTTATAAAAGACCGTGACTTATGTCAAAACACAAAATTGCAGCAGAAAGAAACAAAAAATGAGAAATTATTCCCTGGCGCACCCTGCAAATAATTAGCCATGTAAACCAAAAAACCAGCAAAACCTTTTTAGGGGAAATTAAAAATGGCTAGCATCAGGCTTAGAATGCACTTTGATGAGAGCAGAAAAAACACCTGTGGCATGTTGCCAACCCCTGAAGCAAATCCTCTAACATAATCGCCAAGCAAGTTTTCACCCGCCCCCTGTAGTTTGCGTCTAAATCTCTAGAAATATTACAGTTCTATGACTAAAAATTTATTGCAACTATTTATGATATTTCAATCCTGTAGAGCAACTTGTTAGGAGCTTATAAGGTCATCCCCACCTCCCAGCAAAAAGCAACTTAAAAAAAAATCTAAACACAAACACCAGAAAAAGCAAATCCTATGCAGATGCACAATCGCTTCCAAATAAAATAGTTAGCTGCAGGGGGGAATTGTATGAACATAGAGTACAAGAATTAAACCCCTAATCCTGCACTAGACAAAAAAGGATGCAGCCTAAAATAATGCACAAAAAAAATGATTAACCCCTTGATCACTACTAAATGGACAACTAAATAGACATCATAGAACTAAAATTGCTTACCACCAGGATGATTGGTGCAGCAAGGGATAACTAGGGGGGCAAAAAAACCTCTAAACTCAAAGAAGTTGCTTGACTAGCTAAGAAAATACTTATCGCTCTAAAATGATACTCAATAAAGTTGCCTATAAAAGCCCTCAAAATATTGCAAGTTGCACGCCTGCATACTGGAACTCATCGAAAAATGCTTGTGATCATCAAAATCTGCTTTAATACTAATGCTTATAACAGAAAACATATAAAAAAAAATCCTGGGTGAAGCAAAAATCGCATCGGCATGAACTACTTAACAGCATGGAAAAAACATGCATGAACATAGAGACAAAATCTCAACCATAATCCTGTGCTTGACAAAAGTAAGATGCAACCTAATAATACACCTCAAAATTGCTTGCCACCCATAGATTGCAACTACATAAAACATCATGTCCAAGTGTCATGGGACTAAAAATTGCCTAAATTTTTTTACCAACAGAATGACTATTACCTAGCAAGGGATAACTAGCGGGGGCAACATCTACACAGGGAATAGCTGAAAAATCAAGCACACACAACAGCTCGATGGCAAATCCACAACAAATTCCATTGCGTGTTTGCGAACAGAAGCAAAAATCGGCCATAGATAGTAGCTCAAATGTCACAATACGAGGCATTAACATAGCCTAGTGCCTCAAAATCAGAAACTCGTACTTAGTTGCGGGGTTTGAAGAGAAGAGGACGGCAGAACCAACCAAAACCCCCCAAAATAGGATGAAATCGAAGTGCTTGTTGGCCCCTCGAACTCGTTCCGCCTAGCCGTCGTTGATGAGGACGATGCACTCAAATCATCCACAGATCCCTGTCCGCGACCCCAGCAGCAACGCGCGCCCCGACATGCAGAAGCAACCGCCTCGCCAAAACACGGACCAGCCCTCGTTGCTAGCAGTGCGGAGTTCAACGGCGGAACGGGGAAGAGGAGGTATAGACAACGAGCTCGAGCTCCTCGACGACCACCAAACCTCGTAGACCACGCTCCCCTGGCCCCCGCGACCCTCTTCTCCGGCAACCAGCGGCGAGGAGAGCGAGAAAACCCCAAAGCACCAGAGCTGCGAGCGAGAAGATTTGGGGAGAAATGAGGAAGGGAAAAGCAATGAGGGGATAGAGAGCTGCGTGACCCCCTAGGGGTGGGCCCCTCTGGGCTACATGGACGGGGGACTACAGGACTAGGAGAGCTCTGTCGGAAGCGTGCGCCCCCCCCCCCCCCCGCCCCCCCCGAGAACAAAGAGTGCATAAGCACTTTCAAGCAATTAAGATTTTTTTTTGGGGGTAGAAATGGTAGTGAAAAAAAAAAAGAGCACCGAATGTTGTTGGTATGGAAAGCATAGCCACAAATGTTTGGACAAAAGAAAAACACACGCACGCCCTTGTTTGGCAGGGTGTCTTTCTGGGTTTTCGAGTGTTTTCAGGTAAAAACACTCTTATCACCAAAATTATCAAAAAAACAGTTCTTTTCACTCGATTCCTCCCCCCACAACTGTTTCTGGTGTTCGGTACAAGTGTTTTATCAGCACATGGATCTGTATAAGAAAAATATAACTTTTACAACTCCAGCTCGGTACAACTCGTTTTTCAAAATGGATTGTTGGATGTTCAAGTACATGAGTACATGTCAGTTGAGGCAAGCAAGTACATCATCAGCTCATAGACTGTGCGACAAAAAGAGCAAAATGGAGGTTCCCATCAAAATAAATCACCTGTTGAGACAAACATTGAACCCATGTCAGGCTGCCTGAATTACTAAAGCCAGAGATGCAGCACATGAGACAGGAGCAGAGGCCGAGGAGATGTGCATTGTATTGCTCGCATCCAAATATCTTGGAACAAATCTTGTACCAGTACCAATCTCATCGATTACACATTGAGGTTGTTAACCTTGTGGCTTACATGGCTATATTTATCAGTCCTCGAAAATCCGTAGCAAGAGAAGAAGCTCAAGCTCCCTGGCAACTACCAAAGCAAGATCTAGAGCTAGAGGCTGAGATCGAACGCTGGGAAGAAGAAGCAACCACAACCCACAACCTTAGCACACAGGATCTAATCCAAAATTGAAGGAGAGAAAGGACAGAAGGAACTCATCGAGGAGATCTACAAAAGATTTACAAAAAGAAGAAGAAGAGATCTCCCGCGCAAGGATCCCGGGTCAACTGCATATATATGCCACGACACGTACTAGATCAAAGGCCGGAGCCAGGCCCGGTGCGGCATGTAGCACCCGCCCAGCAAACACGTTACTATTGTGCGTGCAATCAACACTTTCATATAGTTAATTAGGTGTACAAGATTAATATTGTTGTATTTGTCTGAAAGAAGACTCTTATATATGTATGCTATTTTTTTAGGTATATTAGAATTGAAAATATAGTCAGATCCCTGCATTTGAAAAACTAGAATAGGTCGAAACAAGTCAAGCGCGCCTTAGAGTTATGGACGAAGGAAGTACCAATTATCATATTTCCAATTTCCCCATCCACATTTCAACATGTGACATTTAAACCAACACCTAATTCCTGAAAAAAGTTAAATTCCTAATGATCAAATACAAATACACCAACTTCCCATATCTCCAAGGAAGAATTTCAGTTAGAGACCACACAGATTAATATGCATTTGTGATAAGTAATGGCCATGTTAATTGATTTCCCTTCGTATTTTTTTTCTCCTTTTTGTACTCAGCACCCTCCCCCTCTTTCTTCTTCATCTCCATCTCCTTACGGGTATGTATACGTATGTAGCTCGACTACAGGGTGCACAAGTAAGTATATGTACACGCGTGGATACATGGACATGCACGCAATCATGGTGCCCTCAATCTCATGTAAGCACATGATGAAGAAGAATCACCATAGAGCGCCGTGATCCAATCCTCTCGTCAATCGTCCTCGTGGTCTCTCTCCGGCAGGCTTCCCTCGCGCTTGATGATTAGTATCCTTGGAATTGAGGCGGCGGTGGTGACATGTAGTTCTGTGCTTTGATCGGTGGTAGTATGATTCCTGCCGGGGCCGGCGGAGGCGGTGATGGCGCTGGCGGAGGAGGCGATGGGACGGCCGGTGGCGGCGGTGGGAACACTGGAGGAGGAGGCGATCTCACCGGAGCTGGTGGCGGCGGGGATGGTACTGGAGGCGGAGGAGGGGATTTTACCGGTGGTGGTGGGGAGCTTACTGGAGCTGGGGGTGGGGGGGATTTTACAGGCGGAGGCGGCGAGCTTACCGGCGCTGGGGGTGGTGCGAATTTTACAGGCGGAGGTGGCGAGCTTACCGGTGCTGGTGGTGGAGGGGATTTTACAGGTGGAGGCGGTGAGCTTACGGGCGCTGGTGGTGGCGGGGATTTCACTGGTGGAGGTGGAGAGCTTACTGGAGCTGGTGGCGGAGGTGATTTTACAGGTGGAGGTGGTGAGCTTACTGGTGCCGGTGGCGGAGGTGATTTTACAGGCGGAGGTGGGGATCTTATTGGAGCAGGTGGTGGAGGGGGAGAGCTCACTGGAGCAGGCGGCGGAGGGGATTTCACCGGCGGTGGCGGAGAACTCACGGGCACGGGTGGCGGTGGGGATTTCACGGGTGGAGGAGGTGAGCTCACCGGTACTGGTGGTGGAGGCGATTTCACCGGCAGAGGCGGTGACATCACCGGCACGGGCGGTGGTGCTTTAGGCATATACGGGCCGACCACCGGCGGATACTTGGGCGGTGCCGGTGCTTTAGGCATATATGGGCCGACGACCGGCGGGTACACGGGCTTGGGCTTGGACGGTCGCGCGGAGCAGACATTGGTGCTGCAATCCACAGGCCTAGCGAGCACTGGGCCACACTCAAGCGGGGTCTTCTGCGCCGGCCGCCCGGGCAAGCAGTTCCCCTTATCATCCATCTCCACATCCCCACCCTCCTTGGGCACGCACGCCGGCGCCTCCTGGCTGAAGAAATTCCCGCCAAAGCTGAAGTTGGCCAACGCCGGAAGCGTGCACACCTTCTCCCCCACAGCCCCGGCCATCAGGTTCCTCGACACGTCCAGCTGCTCCACCTTCTTCAGCCCCTGCAGCTCCTCCGGCAGCGTGCCGGCGAGCGCGTTCCCGCTGACGTCCACCACCGTCGTGTTCCCCAGCATCCCCAGCTCCGGCGGCATGCAGCCGTCGAGCCGGTTGTTGAGCAGCACGAGCTCGTCCAGCGTCCCCGCCATCATCCCCACGCCCCGCGGGATACATCCCACGAACTTGTTGTTGGCGAGCACCACCATCGACGCCGTGGAGTTGCCGATGTTGTCCGGGATGAAGCCCACGAAGCGGTTGCTGTTGAGCACGACGGCGTCGAGGCTCTTCTCGAAGAGCTCCTTGGGCAGCTCCCCCTCGAAATCATTGAACCTCAAATCGAGGTACTTGAGCACGGGAATGTGGAGAACCACCTTGGGGAACGGCCCCACGAAGCGGTTGTTGCTGACGTCGAGCTCGTGGAGGAGGGAGAGCCGGGAGAAGGTCTCCGGGATGATGCCGCAGAAGCGGTTGGAGTTGATGTGGAAGACGGCGATGTCGGCGAGCAGGCCGAGCTCGGGTGGGAGGTGGCCGGCGATGTCGCCGCCGTTGAGGTCGACGGCAGCGACCACGGTGGCGTTGGGGTCGTCGAGGGCCTGGACGCAGGAGACGCCGAAGTAGGCGCAGACGTCGGCGCCGGCCCAGCCGCCGGTGAAGTTCTTGGGGTCGGAGTAGATGGCCTTGCGCCAGGCCTGGAGCGCGATGTAGGCGCGGCGGAGGCGCTCGTTGGCGAAGGTCACGTCCACGTGGATGTCGAACTCGAAGTCGTCCGGGAGCTCGCCATTGCTGCCCTCCTTGAGAGTCGCGTCGGAGAGTGCGGAGAGGAGGAAGAAGAAGAAGAGGAGGGGGACGAGGATGCCATGGGACGCCATGGGCGCCGGCCGTGGGGGGGACGGAGGAGAGGAAGGGGATGGAGTGCGGGCCACCCCCGGCCTGCGCTGGTGCTGCCTATATGGAGGCCTGGAGGGAGAGGAGGAGATATAGAGGCCGGCGGCGCGCATGGCTGTGCGGTGGCGCGTGTGTCCCGGAGCTGGCCGTTGCGGTCGGGTGGCCTGGAGGACGGAGCGAGCTTAATTAGTTGGCGGGAAACGAGGATCTCTTAATTTGACCCGTTCCATGGATGGGCTGGACAAAACTTCTGTGGGTAAACATGCGGTTTTTCATTATACATGCTAAATTTGGTGCTTATTTAATATATTTTTTATAAGAAATAGGAGTACTATTGATTTACAAAAAATGGGATTTCTCACATTTGACAAGTATTTTTTGGACAATATCTTATGCAACCATGTAAGTAACACAGTTAATAAAAAAAAATGTAAGTAACACAGTTAATTCTCCCTTCCTATGTCTCGAATTTTCATTCCGCTCTGTTTTTTTTTTCAAAATCAAAATTCCCCCAAAATTGCCCTCGTGCTCTGTTTCTTCCCCAGCCTTGTATGCTTTTCCCTTCCTCTAACTGCTATTCAACCAATTTCGAAAAAATAGTAGTACGTAATCATCAGGAGGGACTATCTTGGAGGAGCTTTTCCTTTCCAGCACGCTTGTATAACTTGGTGATTTAGTCGGTGACTAGGAAAAGGAAAAGTATGTTCATGACATGCACAGCCTTCCTCCCCCTTTGGACAAATTTCATTTGCTCACAAGTTGGAGGGAGGAAGCAGTCTGAGATCAGATCCGAGTAACAAGAAACCCCAAGTTAACATGTTATTATAAGAAGATTATGGCTCAAACGAAACAAGAACATGATGAAACCACAACTACTAAAAACCGTAGGTGTCTAATAGCAGCACAAAGTTGTTGCGATAGATCTGAAACAGTTCTCATAATAAGTGTATCATCAGGAACGTAGCAACAGCTTGTCTGAGAACTTTTGACTCACATCTTCAGTTCCGTCATCCATGTTCCCTGGACACTTGGCCGTTTCGTTGCGTGTCGATCTGGTTCTCAGCTTCACAACTTTCCTGCCCAGAGAACACCTGAGCCTGCTACTAGCTTGCAGCATGATGTCCTCAGGTGCTAAATGCCCTTCAAGTTGGCATGTTATCCGAATTCCTTATTTATTAGTTTAAAGGGTGCAAAGAACGCGCCATGTAGAAAATTGACATCATGCAATTAAGCAACACCTTTCTGGTGATAATGAAGGTTACCTTTTCTGTTATGTTCACCTTAAAATCTTTGTTCAGTTATGTATCTGCCTTCTTAAAATATCTTTGGTTTCTGGTTAATATGTCAACGCCGGTTTGTATCCATGTCTGAAATATTAATGTGCCATACCTAAGCAAGTTTAAATAAATGTTGTCCAGTCGTGTCCATTATCAGATCTGCTGCATATAGTACTAACTTGGGAAATATCAAGTAGCTATGCCCATATAGTTGGCAACAGACAAACCGGACGGAGCCATGTTTTTGTTTCTATGCTTTGGATTTAGGCACCAGACATTTTATCTATTATCTTAACTCTTAAGTATTATCTTCTGATTTGCATATACATAAAGTTTAGTTCTGGTATCAACTATTAATCTTGAAAAGAGGCATCACATACTTAAATTGTTTAAGATCAATTTTGTTATGTTCAGAACAATCTCAAATTTAAAGAGTAACTGCTTTGATATATCAAGAGTTTAAAACCAAAGTTGTTTATTTTTTGGTGGCAAACAGAGAAGATGTACATATGTTTATGTTTCTTGACCTTTCGGGTTTAAGCTTATGAAAATCTTACCTTTGTTGTATTGTGATTTGCCTTGTACGCATATAAAGCCTTCAAATTGCAGAACACCAATTTACGGTTTCCTCTGTATTTTTCTAAACATAACGTTTTAAACTGAAGTTTATAAATATCATGTTTTCCAGGCCACGAAGCAACTATTTTATGGGGCTATGCTTTTTACAAATAAAAAATCAAATATTTTCAAGATTTCATTTTATTCTCATGCAGTTGTACCTGGTTTACCTGTTTTTGGAAGGTAAGGATCCCGGTCAGATCAATGCTCTAGTGTCTACAGGATCACCATAACCAGCTTCTTTTCTAGCAGCTCGCAGTGATCAATTCAATGTGAAGTGGCCAGGGAGGTAAGTTTGAATGAGTAGTGCTTGCTCTTTTTAAGTGATTATAATTTCTGCAATTTGGAGTAATTGCGGCAATTTTGACCTTTTTAGTCGTGTGACCAATGGCCATAATTATGATAATTTCAGGAAATCAGCATCTACTCTGTATGTTTTCTCTTCTGGTCGTTCTGTCAGTTTTTAGCTATGCTTGCATGCTTCGATGGCACATGCATGAACCAAAAGTTTCGTGCTTTTATTTGAATATACTGATACTGTTGGTCAAATGTAATACTCCCTCAGTCCAATATTAAGTGTCTCTGATTACAAATTAAACATTACTACACCATGTCCTGTTTTCAGAATATTCTGAAATTAGCAATTGCTTCTGATAGTTCCATGTGCTAGCCTTTATATATGGTGCTTTCATTGTCTATTTCCATTTTTACCTATAAGCAAGTTTTTGTCATCGTTTTTTCGTAAAAAGTTATCGTTGGGAGGTTGCATGCTTTTGATATGCTAAAATTGTTACATTTTGCTATTTTGCAAGTACACAAAAGATTGCGAACCGAAGAAGCAGAATGCTATCCAATGCAAGTGAATGCTACTCTGCAGTGGCGGCAAAAATGTGACAATGGATGATGTTCTTCAGCTAAAGAGATGAACATAATCCCGTGGACTCAACAAACGCGCACGAACACAAACTTTTTTGTTTTGTTTTGTTAAATCTCTAGACTCAAAGTTAGTTTCACTCCTAATGTCATGCACAACAGCTTGATATCTACTCCTTCTGATCCATCGTAATAAATGTTTAAGATTTAATAGAAACTTAATACAAAGTTGTATTAAGTCTGAGACACTTATTATGGATGGGAGGGAGTAGCAGTTGGCTTATAACTTTGACGTTGGTTTCTCATTGCTATATGTGCTATCCAGGATGCTATTATTTTTGGGTAAATGTATATCGTGCTTCAGATGATTAGTACTAGCTAGGTTTCTTCCCAAATACTCATTCTCTTTGTACTTGCTTTTATGGTCACAACAAACGGATCGGTTGCCGTAGTACAAAACTCATCATGTTTGCGGTCATTTATTCCCTTACCGACCATTTAACATGTTAGGCGTGTCTGGATCCCGTGTAATTAAGCAGTGAAGAATGCCATCGAGGCGTTGATAAATCATAGTTGGCACAACAAAGCCTCAGAGCCGCTCGAGAATGAGAGGAAGGAGGCCGGCGAGAGTGCAAGCAAAGAGGAAGACATGGGAATGCTCAAAATGCATATGAAAGACAAATGAGGAGAAGAAGAAACTTCACACCTGTCTGTCTACCTGACAGTGACCTAAGCAGAGAGAATTATAGCAAAACACACCTACAGAACCATGCTAATATATGGCTGGGTAAATTTAGAAAGTGTGCATCTAGGGGTGTGTGCATCGTAGTTCAGCTAATGCGTCGTCCGTTGCAGAAATTAAATATGCATCACACGAGGAGCTGGCTAGCATAAGATCACGCCTTTCCGTCATAAGATGCACGTAACAAGGAGATGTAGTGATGGTTTTAGAGAGATCAAATTCGAATGCCCTCAAAATTCACCTTGCTGTTCTAGTGATGCCCATTGATCACATGGCATTTACTGTTTGCTATTTGGTCAGTACGGAGTATCTTAAGTCCTGACCCCACTGCGCACTCCTCTTTCTTTGCTAAAAAAATAATTCGTGGCTATGCTTTCGATGCCAGTAGAATTCAGTGCTCTTTTCTTTGCACTATGGGTATAAATGGCCATCAGGCCGGACTATTTTGAAAAGCCCCAAAGTCCACCGGGCTTGGCCATTCGCGTCTGCCCGCCGCAAAAATAAATCGGGCTGGGCCTGCCCGAGGCCCTACCTGTGCGGAGCCTGAGCTTCAACCACAGGCCCTCGGGCCGGCGCGACACAGCTCGTTTATATTTTTTCTTTTTTATTAGTACATTTGACCCATTAACCTTTTCAAATCTGACCCAACCCATCTTTTTTTCTCTTTTAACCCACAATTTCTTCATGTTTTGGGCCAGCCCAACTCATTTTTCTTTTTTGCACTGATTTGGCCCATGTGTGAGGTGGGCTTTCTCAGGCCCCGTCAGTAGGCCTGGCTAACGAGCGTGTTCGGTTCGTTAAGAGCTCGGTTCGTTAAGCGCTCGGATCGTTAATATCGTTAACCTTAACGATCTCGAGACATAGTTCGGCTCGGTTCGATAAAGGCTCGCGAGCGCTCGTTAAGATCGATAAAAAATCGTTAACAGAAATAGCTCAAAAGCTAGCTGATAATTTTTTTTGCCATGACCTGTTTACTTGAGGTAAATTCTGACATCAAACAAAATATATCAAGCCGACAATCCACAATAAGAACAAAATATATCAAGCTGACCTATTTACTTGAGTTGCAGTTCAGCACAATAGCAAAATAAAGAAATATTCCATACTTCCAGAGTTCCAGTCACACAAATTTCATGCATATATATAGTGGCAAACCAGCCACAAACTCACGGTCCACAATAAGAACTAACAGCAACAAAATAACAGTAGCAAACTACAGGCCGCCCACAGCCCCACACCACATCATCATCGGTCTTTAGTTGCTTTCAACATGAGCAGAATCTGTAGGGAATGGTACAAACTCCACATCTTCTTCAACATCAGGTTCCTGTAACAATAAATGGTTTGCAAGTTAATTTGGCACTCAAAGCATAATAGGCTGAAACTTGAAAGATGCAAGTTAATAAAAGCATGTTCATTTACTTGTACCATTGTATGTCTAATTTGGTTATCTTTCGAACCTTTAATGAAGCTAGCACCACAAACTAGTGCCTCAACCATATTTGGACGCAATGAACTGCGGAAGTCATCCAAAACTCTACCACCTGTTGAGAATGCTGACTCGGATGACACACTTGTTGCTGGTACAGTCAAGATTTTTTTTTGCCATCTTTGACAAAATAGGAAATCTATGTCCATTCAGCCTCCACCAATCAAGCACTATGAAATCTGGATCATTCATTGGATGAAGCTTATCCTCAAGATAGGAGGTCAACTCTGACTTATTTGGCTCCAACTCCGTCTCATTTAGAAAGGATTGGAATCCACTAGACAATGTGCACATAGATTTAGCTGCCTGCCTACTAGAAGCTGAATTTTGTCTCATATCATTTCTAGTCTCCCTTCGGCTCTCCATCTCATAAGTTGCATACAAATCAAAGAACTCATTTTTGATGTCATCCTACTCTCTCCAACCCTTGTCTCTACCATACAACTCCTTGAAACAATAATCCACAAGTTTCAACTTAAACCGAGGATCAAGTATGGTGGCAATCACCATTACATTGTTCTTCTCCTTCCTTCTACTTGCATTGGCATCATCAACTATAGCATATGCACTATCCTAATATTTATCAAATTTGTCAAGCATTGCCTTATCCATTGCATTCAAATTCTCATCATCCTTTTTCATAGCATGGTTGTTTATGGCAATCTTGACATTCATGATATAAGGATAAAATATGTTAGCAGTGGGATAATTTGATCCGGATAGAATGGTAGTAACCTCAGCAAATGATCTCAAGATGGGTTCAATATTGGCATAAAATTCCCAATCTTCATTACTAGGCAGCCACTTGTATTGAGAATCTGATTGTGCATATTCAGCCAAAGCAACATTGTACACGGTGCAAGACTCTAACATTCTATGTGTAGAACTCCATCTGGTTGAGACATCTAGGCACAATCCTTTCCCAACAGCAATTTTTAGAGACTTGTAAGTACCCAAGAATTTATACATGCGTGATGGAGACTTTTTCAAGTACTTGACAATCTCCCTAAATTTGCGAACTAAAGGCTCCAACGGTGCAATACCATCGTTGACTATCAAATTTATGATATGAGCACATCAACGAACATGGAATAATTTTGATATGAAATTAGTTGACTTTCGAGCAGCAAACCTATCCATCAACTTGCTAGCAGCAACATCATTGGAAGATGCATTATCCATGGTAAGAGAGATGATTTTGTCTTCTATCTTCCATTCTTGGCGGCATTCAAATACATCCTGAGCTATGATAATGTCCGAGTGTGGTGGATCTAATTCCACAAAATTTAGCACACGAGACTGCATTTTCCAACTATCATCTATGTAGTGAGCAACCACAGCTAGATAGCAAATATTCTGATTTGAAGTCCACAAATCGCATGTCAAACTAATGCTATCAACAGACTTGAGTTGCTTCTTAAGAATTTCCTTTTCAGACAAATATACCTTCATGCATTCAGCTCTAATAGTCTTTCTACCAATGAACTTGTAGGAAGCATTCATATATTTCATAAGAATATTGAACCAAGCATGCTCTGCCATCCTAAACGGGTATTCATGCACAATTATCATCTTAGCTATGATCCTTGTGCATTCTTCATGATCATATTCATTGTTAACTATAAGAGAAGCACCTGGCTTTTGTGGATCAAATGCAATCGTACCTTGGCGTAATGCTCTTGCCTTCTGATTCAGTATTTGTGCACAAGATTTGTTGTGCCTATTCATACTAGTAGTGCCTCCAGCATAAACATACAGCCCAAAACAGTACAAGCACTTCGCCTGCACAACAACTTCATCAGGCTTCCTCTTTAACACGGCATTGACCAACTTGAAATACTTCCAACATTCTACACGTTTCTTTCTCGTTTTCTTCTCCTTGACCTTTACCAAAGCAACAGCAACTCCAGCCTTCTTTCTTTTCTTTGACACCACCTTACCATCTTCATGGCTATAACCTTCACCTAAACCATTGTCTAGATCAGACACAGTCACTTCATCATCCATATCAACCTTTTCTGATTGATCAATCTCGTTATACTCCTCTTCAATCTCTATCCATTCATCCTCGTCCTAGCAGAAAACAATTTATAATCATTGACACAACTATACACACAATCTATGTTGCAGAATGCTAGATGCTCAGAGCCTCAGACAGTAGCATAAAGATTAGCAGAAGAACACTCATTGATTCATTCGAAGCAGAGTCAGTAGGCCCTGAATTTCCTTCTATGCGGGATTGCTTCCCTGTCGTCGAGGTTGGCGTCTCAGCAGGGCTCCCTGCCAAAGAACCTGAGGTGGTCGGCGGCTTCTTGGTCGACTCCACTTCCATGCTTGCAGTCGCAGTCGCAGGGCGTTGACGTCCTGGGCGTTTCTCCTTCGCCATGCGTCGGCCACCGGGTGGGTCAGAAATGGGGGCGGGCGCGGTCGACGGAGAGGGTCAGACGGCTGACACAGAGACGGTGGCAGATGGCGGGATGGGGGCCGGTTGGTAGCCTGGTAGGGCGACGACGCGCCGGGCCGCCGGTGGCCGGACTGCCGGTGGCCGGAGGCGACGGGGGATTTGGGGGATGAGGACGTGGCCGCCGCCAGACTTCGGGACGATGGGGGATCGGGAGTTAGGGATTCGGGACTGGAGTCGCTCTCGCTCGGGACTGGAGGAGGACGAGAACGCCTAATGGGCTGAGGCCTGGAAGTGGGGGCAGTGGGCCGAGTGGCGTTGCCGCGTTGGGCACTTGGGCTCTGTTAACGAGCTCGATAACGAGCATAACAGGCGCCCGCCAGGCTCGCTTGTTAAGCTCGTTAAGCTTAACGATCTAAAATAGATGTTCGGTTCGGTTCTTTAAGTTAACGAACCGAGCCTTTAACGAACCAAGTTAGCAAGCGTTCAATAAGCTTAACGAGTTTCGATCTTTTCGTCCAGGCCTACCCGTCAGGCCTTAATGGCCCCGGGCTGGCCCGACCAGGCTCAATGCCGTGCCTGGGCCTAGAGGAGGACTTTTTGGGCCATTCTGGGTCGGCCCCTCTATTGTCGGGATTCACCGGGCCGTGCCCAGGCTAGCCCCGTTTATCTCGAACCGGGCTTGTGCCGGGCCGACCTGTTGGCCACCTATAACTATGAGTACCATTTTTACCAAAAGTATGAAAGAAGGAAAAAGGCCGGTGCTGCTTGTAGTTATACAAAATCCATATTCTTTCATACTATAATATATGTGAAACATTTTCTTTGAGGGCATGTACAAATACAATGGTTGATAAGACCACCTTCTCTTATGTTTTTCACATCATGTAGATAAGGCAAAAAACATGTTGCACAATAAGTCATCTCTTAGTGCCATATCTTACAATTAATGACTCGATAAATAAAATTAATTAAATAAATGTTTGAAAATTTGAAATCTAGTACAACGGGAAATTTGCCTTTTCTTTGCCTTATCTTTTTGTGAAGAGACCATCTCTTGGCTAAAGAAGGCCCATGCCTTTCTTCACTCCTGTCTCTTCCACATCAGCAATTAACTTACGTGGCAGACTTAAGAAAAGGCTGACATCACTTCATTTTACACAACTTGAACCCGTTCGGCAGCCCTCCGCTCCGAGAGTGCACGGAGTCGCACCAAACGCTCTAACTCCCCGGAGTTAAGAATGTGGAGCGCAATGTCCCTTACGGCTCGTTTGGCACCCATAATTTGGGACTAGAATTGTGAAATTCATTTTGAATTTTAGAAACTAACTTGTTTGGTTAGAAAGTAATTGGCTACATGAATTTAATTTGCAATTACATGGAATCACACTACAAATAATCTCAATTTCTCTATAAAAACCATCATTTCTATGGAATTGTCTCTCACTCTACAAATCCATGTGGTAGACAAACATGATTTTTGAATCGAAAATCAAATTCAAACAAAAGAAATCTATGAAAAATTAGGGTTCATTTCATAAAATGAGGGGTGCCAAACCATGTGTTAGTTTTTTTATTTTTTATTTTGAGGGAAATGTGTTACGGAGTACTTCATTTTGCCTGAGTCGGTAAGATGGGGTACTCCACGTGCTCCTGGATTTACTCCCGGACACGCGAAATACAGAATAGGCGCTGTAGTCGGAGGAAATTACCCACGCTGCCACACACTTACCGGTTTGCCCCAGCCGAAAAATTCCCCACTCCTATTCGCCCCGAGCCCCCCGACAAAACTTGAGGCGACGGCAGGCGAACCCTAGCGCCGCCGCCGCCCCACCTCTGCCACATCGTTTCCGCCAAACCCTCCTCATCCTTCTCCGCCAACTCCTTCTCGTTATCCTCCACCCCTAGGGGACCTCAGCTCCGTCGGGCGAACCCTGTTCATCGGTCGCTGCCGACTCTGCCTTCGGTGGCCGCCACTTCCGCCCTTCGCCGATCGCGGCCGACTCTGCCTTAGGTCGCCGCCAATTCCGCTGTTCTTCGGCCGCCTGCACACCCTTGCAGCCACCGGCCGCCGCTCCGAGGACCGCGTCGTCTTCAAGCGCTTCTCCAAGCCCAAGGTGAGCGCCCTCCTGCATCTCCGGTTTGTTCGTTTGTTCCTGTCCGCCAAACTGAACTAAACCGATTCACCTCCGCTGTATAAACAGTTCCTCCCTCTGCTTGATTCTGGAGGTTCTTGATGTCCGATTCCATCTTTCTTGGCACTTTTTAAGATGCGTTACTCCTACGTACCTGAAAAATAACAAAGGATTAGGCATTTAACTAGGTAATAAAATTAGGAATTGAGAGATGGAAACGAACTGGATGATATACTTCCTATTTCTTCTCAAGATTTTTCCTCACTCCAGTTGTGATCGTATACTAGCAAGTAGAACGAATTTCTCAAGCTACTGTTCCGTGCTAGGCTCCCTCTGCTTGATGGTCTGCTTCTGAACATAATACTGTTGCTGTGCTGCTGTTACCTGCTTCTTCTTCTTCTTCTGCTGCTAACTGATTTGCTTCTTATTTTTGGCTGATTTGTGTGCATGAATGCTACTGACTACTGTTGTTCTTACGCAGTGCTAGGCCCATCTTCATTTACTCCTCGACGTGCGGCCCCGTCGTCGCGTCGCCGTCCCGTCACCACCGCCTCTCCTAGCGGCCGACTCTGCCTTCTGTTGCCGCCACCTCCTCTGTACGTCGGGCGCCTGCTCACCCTTGCCGACACCGGCCGCAGCTCTGAGGACCGCATTGTCTTCAAGCGCTTGTGCAAGCCCACGGTGAGCTCCCTCCTGCAGCTCCGGGTTGTTAGTTTGTTCCTGTCCGCCAAACTGAACTGAACCGATTCACCTCCGCTGTATAAACAGTTCCCCCCTCTGCTTGATTCTAAAGTTTGTTGATGTCCGATTCCATCTTTCTTGGCACTTTTTAAGATGCGTTACTCCTACGTAGCTGAAAAATAACGAGGATTAGGCATTTAAATAGGTAATATTATTAGGATTTGATAGATGGAAACGAACTGGACGATGTACTTCTATGTCCTTTCAAGATATTTCCTCACTCGAGTTGTGATCGTGTACTAGCAAGTAGAACGAATTTCTCAAGCTACTATGCCGGGCTAGGCCCCCCTCTGCTTGATGGTCTGCTTCTGAACAGAATACTGTTGCTGTGCTGCTGTTACCTGCTTCTGCTGCTGCTAACTGATTTTGCTTCATACTTTCTGCTGATTTGTGTACATGAATGCTACTGTTGTTGTTCTGCAGTGCTAGGCCCATCTTCGTTTACTCCTCGCCGTGCGGCCCCGTCTTGTCGCTGCCGCCTCTCCTTGCGGCCGTGTCCTTCCGAGCCATCCTGTTGCCGTCCCATACTTAGTCCAGCACAGCTTGCCGTCACATCGACCGTTTGTAAGCGCTTCAGGCTCAAGGTCCTCCGGTCCCACCCCTTGATGGGGACCACGGCTATATTTGTCATTGGGCGCCCGTCGTAAAGCATTGCTGTGGGTCTGTGTTCTATATTACGTTTGAGCCTAGACTTGATGAGATGAAATCTATAAAAGAAAGAGTTAAAGAAGTCCGCACGGTGCCTGTTAGTGATCAGATAGAATGTGCTCGACGCTCTTATGTTTGCAATGGGTATGTCGCCCGGGCCCAAGATGATAGCTTGCTTATTCTGACGTGCGCACACATACTGCAGCATGTATTTAGTGGTTCCAAACCAATCACAGCTCGGGAAGTCAATAGCTTGTTGTCAGTTACAGCACTTTGTTTCCACCATGATATTGATTTTCAGAACTATGGTTACATTGGTGAAAGGGCACCTGCTCGAGCCTGGGTCTTGGCGATCAATTGCAAATCTTACTTGTTTCTACTTCGGGTGTGGAAAGCAGATATTAGTGCAGCCACTGGTGGGGGGCGTTGTCAGAGAATACATCGTCCATTGATAGTTAGACCCGATACAACATTAGTAGGAGAGATATGTTGTTTCTTATCTTGGCTGCATCTTTTGCCGGCAATTTTTGCTGCGGGACACGTTGGTGTGCTCAGACGGATCACGGAAATGAGTTTTAATCAATATCGATATGATGTGAATCTGTTGGAGGCCAACATTGAGAGTGACGACGGTGCATCTAGGGCTCCTTTGCTTGATGGCCAAAGCTACGTGATCGGTCTATTACATAGGGCCGCCGGCGGGAAGCATTCTTATTTGGTCTCTCGATCGACAATTTCAAAATTTCTGAGCGAGCATATTTAGTTGGTTCTTCTCTTCTTGCATACCTACGCTGCAGGTTATTTTTCTGAAACTTATAATTTTATTTTCTCTCTCTTATGATTCTAGCAACTGCAGAAGGGTGCACAATATGTTTTCACCTTATAATTCTAGAAGCTGGTGAAAGGTTGTTTTTTGTAGGAGACCTATCATTATAATGCTATCCGAATTGTAAACATGTCTGGGTATGCAGTTGGTGCAAATGAGTTCCTCTTGGATAGCACATGATGACAAAAAACCTTATCTTAGGAAACTCATAGTTATTTTCTGAAACTCATAATTTTATTTTGGATAGCACATGATGACAATAAACCTTATATACAGGTAACTTGTGTTTTAGGTTTTAACATATGTTCACAATCCATGATACTTTTTTGGTTTACTTATACCCTCGATTTAGTACTGTTGCAGTAATGATGACAATAAACCTTATCTGCAGGTAACTTGTGTTTTAGGTTCTAACATATGTTCACAATTCATGATACTTTTTTGGTTTATTTCTTATACCCTCGATTTAGTGCTGTTGCAGTACTTCTAAAGGATCTAGTTAGTTACCAGGACAAAATCTAGTTAATAGCTTTTTCTGACCTTACTTCTTCATATGTACTCTTATCAACTTTATAGCTAAGATGTGCATATTGTTGTTATTCAGTTCTCTAAAGGCAAACTTGGAATCAAGTTCAAGCCAGTCTTGAAGGTATGTAATATAAGTTATTATGTATATCTATGCATTCATCTGTTGATAAAGTAAATTGCTCCAGTATTGCCAGTGGTTATGCATCTTGCCAAAGGCTAGAAATCACTATGATGCTGGAGATAATTGCCCCATCTGCTTTATATCTGTAGAGATTTTACACGCGGCGACCCTAACACCCACTCTTGAGGACCTTTGCACACTACACTACTTGGAATATCAAACTTGTGGGAACTCAACACTTTATTCACTATTTCAATATTGGTACAACACTATCTTTAGTGGCTACCCTACACACAACCCTACCATGATAGCTCAGTTCTCTATTTGGTGTGGTGATACACTACTTGTGGTGATTGTGGTACACCTATGAGGTGGGGGCACTCCTATTTATACTTGTACAAGACCATGTGGTATATCCCACTACAATTCTCTAGAATACTCTACATGTATCCTAGTTCTAGAGAATTCTCACTTATTCTTGAAACTTATCTTAACTATGTCCTTCCATGGTAAATTGCAACACTCTTCAAGTAATCTCTCAAGGCTTCTAGAATATTCATATCTTTTCATATTCACTGGAAAGCTCCTTGTAAATATCTTCTCCTCCACTAATCCAAGGTATTCTAGCATCTTCTCAAAATATGCATAACTAATTCCCAATACTCTCCAATTATCCAGAATGTTCCAGAATATTCTCAAGTATGCATTGCTATTTCTCAACAATATCCTTTGTCTATGCAAGCATGCCTAGTGGAATATATTAAACCAAATCTTTGTACATGAATCACTTTAATTTGGATCATCTAGCATCAGAAAGTGCAGCTTACATTCTCTGTGCCATCCATCTAGTTGGGAAATGTGGTCCAAACAAATTGCATTTATTCATCCTACTCCCTCCGTCCAACAAAAGATGTCTCAACTTTGACTAAATTTGAATGCATCTATACACTAACTCATGTCTAGATACATCCAAATTTTGACAAACTTGAGACATCCTTTGTTGGACGGAGGGAATATATGATTTGCAGATTACCACAACTTGTGTATAAATTTGCAATAAGGTCAAGCATATCCACCAAAATTAATCTTAATCTTCTTAATTTTTGTCTATTGATTTCTAGCTGACTTTTCTTCTGCTGCTGTACAGTTTCCACCTTGTCACAAGGATGTGGGTTTCTGGATTAGTGATGAATGTACAGAAAACAATCTATGTGTGTTTGTTAGAGGAATTGCTGGAGATCTTGTAGAGGAGGTATGGGCTTGGTTATTTCAGTGCATAGCTGTAGATCAAATTTTTGTTAAGCACTTGCCTTGGTTTCCTATATGTCCCTGCAAGCTTATTTCCTGTCTACTGTAATCTTACTGGCAAGGTGTTAGTGCCAGGTTTCCCTTGCATTATTATATCTCCTTTTGCTAGTTATGGTACGTTATGTTATTTCCGTGGGTCATGACTCCTTTCGAAGTCCACAACAACACATAACATGCATGCGTATTAGGCAAACTCTTTCACTGTGATGTGATTATGTAGCTTAATCTCCTTATATTGGAATACTGGTATCTGTTGGTGATATTTAGGAGCCTAACCTTCTGTATCTAGCATTATTAACCTGTGATATCGTGGCATTTGGTAGGTCCATGTCTCAAGCTAAAATGTTGCTCTTTTAGAGGTAAAACTAATCAATAATTTACAAATACTCCATTGGCACAGATACTCCCTCTGGCCAGAATTACTTGTCGAAATATTACATGTATCTAGACACTTTTTACACATAGATACATCCGTATTTGAGCAAATTTGAGAAAAGTAATACCGGTCGGAGGGAGTACCATTTTTCATGAGTTGGGCTCTAGCATCGTCCAGGGACAAATAGGCGGACACTCCATTGGATCCACTTGATTGCTCCGATAGTATTTTGTAGGTCACCAAAGAGGAGTGTTGTCTAGGTTGTACCGGAGAGACTAGCCCTGCTCCTTTAAGCATTCCAGTCTTGTAAACTTGTAATCCATATCTTGCAGTTCTTTCTTAATTGAGTATGAAATATATTTCCGGGCATTTATTTTATGTTGTGGAAATATCCACCTCACCAAATCTCGACGCTTTCAGGTACCATCTGATGGTCCATCCAGAGTTTAAGGATGCAAGGGTTGCATGCGACTTCAAAGAGTCATACTTTGCTGTACAGTAGCCAGGATTGAATTGCTTTGACGAACCTCGTATGGCTAAATGGTTGAATTGTGATAGGAACTACATACGGCTAAAATGGTTGAAATGTGGTGGTAACTGGTGGTATGTATATGTCCCCTCCGAGGTTAACTTCGGCACTTTGGAGATATATCCGATATGCTTGTTATGTTCCAACACCGTATGAACTAGACGGTTATGTGTGCATTTTGGAGATATATCCGATATGCTTGTTATGTTCCAACACTGTGTACTTCGCCGCACGGTTATGCGTACTTCGCCGCACCGCACCGTATGTTAGACTGCTCGACCTGGTTATTGGTTTTTTGTTCTTTGATCCTGTTTGCTTACTCTTTTTTTTTCTTGAGGGAAAACAGCTCTTCATTGATTGTGCCGCATGGTTACAAGACCGATTAACGTGACAAAAGCACATAATCAAAAGACGTCGCCAGTATCTTGATGGCCTTGAACCACCACACCAATGACACTTCTGTCCACTGAAGGAGAAAGTAGTTGCGGCACCAGCGATAAACAGTCGGACTGAAGAACAATATTAGTATAGCCTTCTTCCAATGCAACGGAGATAGCTCGCCGAGATGCAAAAGCTTCGGCAAGCTCGGGATCAATCACATCAACAAGAATCTCACTACACGCAGTCAGACAAATGGTGACCTTGTTTTTTTTTTTTTTGAGTTTCAATCATCTCAATATTCGTCTTAGATTGCATGGCAATCGAACGTGGTAACCTTGCTGGCTCGCCATTGAGAAATGCATTGTGTGTCTCCCAAATGTGCCAGATTACAGTAGCAAGGACCATGCACTGATGAGGCGAAGCCGGAAGCTCTGGACAAGAATTCAAGAACCCAAAACTAGCAAGGACCACCCCCAGTTCCAGTACTCTCCCCACCACCGCCGTTAAAATCCCCTCCTCCGCCTCCAGTACCATCCCAGCCACCACCAGCTCCTGTGAGATCGCCGCCTCCTCCGGTGTTCCCACCGCCGCCACTAGCCGTCCCATCGCCTCCTCCGCCAACGCCATCACCGCCTCCGCCGGCCCCAACAGAAATCATACTGCCACCGATCAAAGCACAGAACTACATGTCACCGCCGCCGCCTCAATTCCAAGGATACTAATCATCAAGCGCGAGGGAAGCCGGCTGGAGAAAGACCATGAGGACGAACGACGAGAGGGTTGGATCACGACGCGCTATGGTGATTCTTCTTCATCACCTAGCTCGGCTGGTTCGTGCCTTGTGTTCTTTTTTCTAGGTCACGTTGGTTTTATTAATCCACAAATTAAGCTGGGAATTTTTTTGTGCCAATTGTTGTGCAGTCCGGAAAATAGATACTACTAGGTTGGAACAAAAACTTTTGGAACCCCACACGCAACTGTGAAAATTATAGTTTGCAACTCGATTCGTGCAATCAAGAAAAATTATAATCACAGTGATTGTGCAATTTTGAAAATTACAGTTAAAACCCCACAACCGGTGGAAAAATTGTAGTTGCGATTGTTGTGCTACTGAAAAATTACAGTTGCAACACCAACTTGAAAAATTACAGTTGCATCATCAAACTCGAAAAATTACAGTTGCAACACCAACTTGAAAAATTACAGTTGCATCATCAAACTCGAAAAATTACAGTTGCAACGTCCATCCAACTCAGAAAATTGGAGTTAAAATTGAATAAAATTAAATGGCTGCCCTAAAAACAACAAATACTTAAAACATCGTCAGCCCAAGGCACACTCTAAAACGAAATGGCATATGATGAGCAATACCTAATTCTAAAGTTGCACGGTGCTGCTATGATTTTCGGAATATGCAACTCGTTCAAAAGAAATTCGGGACACAAGAAAATAAAATATATGTGCAACCTATCCTATATTGCTACTTTATGTTACCGCACATATATAATTGGGAGCGTATCCGGTGAAAACGGATCTCTGGTGAAAATCTGAAACTCCGACCGTGAGCATAATGACTCTAGCAAGAGCGGGATCATAGGAGAAAGTGTTGACCGTACCGTCGGGGTTTAACTTGAGCTTGCTTTGTGTTGCCTTACCGACAGCGTCGTCCCTGACGTGTTTTTCGTGGTGCCTCGTCAAGTGGCCATTTCGTCCTGTGCCATGCATGGAGAGCATGGAGTCGCACCGCGGATGCTTGCACTTGGCCTTGGTCATGATCCTCCCGTCCGGCTCCGTCACCGTAACAGCCTCAAAGTACTCCCACACCGGAATTGGGGATCTGTGTAGTTTAGGCAGTAATCGGTGAGTGGGAACTCATATGAATTGGGGTTGTTTGGATCATATGGTGGATTTGGAGGAATGGGTATGAAGTCAGACATGTTTGAGAGGGAGGTAGTGGTTTGAGTGTGAAAATTCTGCATGTGAAACGCCCTATTTATAGGTAAAACTCGGCCAAATTCGGGCCTAAATTTGACAAAAAAAGGCACGAACGGACCTCCAAAGACCCCTGCGGCACTGCAGCCGACCGTTCTCCCCGCGCAGCCAACCATCGATCGCCACGTACCCCCCCCCCCTGCGCCACCTCTCTCCCGACCGTTCCTCCCTGCGCCCTGTTCCCGCACGCCCCGCACCAGTCTTTCGCCGCCACGTGTCCTCTGCGCCCCCGCTCCCTGACCGTTGGCGCATCGCGTTCGCCCCGCGCCTAACCAGGCCTCGCGTAGTCGCGCGCCTCACTCCATTAATCGGGCCGCCTCGGCCTCGCTGGTTCGCTGCGCAGTTAAACGGGCCTCCACGCCTGACGGGCCTTGCGTGCCTGTGCCGGGCTTCATTGGGCCTTTTGCTATCGGGCCGTGCCGGGCTAGCCCGTCGGGCCTCGGTCTGTGCCGCGCCTCGGGCCGGCCCGGCCCGTTTAACTTCATGCCGGGCCCCGATAGCCAGGTATACTGCTGAGAGGTGTTATGGGCCAAGAGTTTAGTCAGACCATTTTTCAGAAAACCCCCTGCATCCACGAACAAAGCACCTGCAAGTCCTCAAATCATCCCCATCCCCCGTTCAGTTCTTTCCTCCCGGAGACGACGACAAGATGAACGCTGGCGCGCGCTCGATCTATTTCTGCTCTGCGGCCGTCGTCCCTCCTCCGACGACCTCCCCGAGCGCTTCATGTTCTTCCTTGTGCCGTCAGAGGAGAAGCAGCCCCGCCCCGACGGCGGCGGCGGACGAGGATGCTCGATCCGGCGCCGGATGCGGAGACGAGGCCACCCTCGTGTGAGCAGCCCTAGTGACTCCGGTGTTCTTTTCCCAGACGGCGGCGCGGCTGCGCAACCCCGCGTCTGATGCAGACACGAGGGCGTCCTCCTCCTGTACGAGCAAGCTGCAGCGTTCCCTGATGTAATTACTTGATATAAGTCAATGTTTTGGGTCTGTGTTTGAATGAATTCCTGAGCTCTTCTGTTCTGTGAAAAGTGACAAGATCGATGTGATACTTCTGAATCCATTCCAGCACTTCAATTTGTTTAGTCAAGGGAATTTGGAGTATACAAAGTAGACAATCGTATGCTTTCTTGTACCAACAAAGAAAGAAAGATCAGAGTACAAGTTTGCTGAATAATGTTGGAACAGAAATTCTCTGAATTTCTTCTAGAATGCTGCATAAACAACAAAAACAAGAAATAGAACAGATAGTTCTGTCCAGATTTTGATGATACAAGGATTCAAAAGAAGACACTGAAGCCTTTGAACATTAGAAATACATAGTTATGGAAACATTGCAAAGGCAACACTGAAGCCATAAACATGCATCTTAATGGAGTACAAATAATTCTAGGGACTCCATAATTCTGTCCTCCACATTGCAAAGACATAAATAAGTGTACAAATCATTGACATCTTACTAGAGTGCTTTCATATTGCACTCTGAGAAAAAAAACTAGAAAATGAAACATGAAGGTTCCAAAAGACATTGCTGAAGCTCTCAAAAGACATGTTCAGTTGGGACAATTGCAGCTGTCGTGGAAACCGACCACCTTACATTTCCTGCACATTCGAGGTACCTTATTCTTCTGACCTCCAGAATTCTTATTTTTCTTCCCCTCTCGAGCATCCTTATTTTGCTGTGACTCGTTGTCTGCGTGTCCCTTAATTCTTTTGCATCTCCCCTTTGTACGAACATCGGTTGGTGGATGAATGTCAACTTGAGTAGGCTTACTACAACTGATGTACGCCTCGAACTCTTCTTGTTTGCTAGGATTACTTGCAACAACCCTTTGAGATAAATCTCTTTTAAAGTCACGGAGAACATTTCTCAATGCTTCCAATTCTTCAGGAGAATGTTCAGCCAACCTGATCGTGTCATCGAATGTTTGATGTATTTCTGAAACTATTTTCCTCTTTGCCGAATATGAAGAACTACCTGTGTTCTCTTCAAGCATGTTGCCATTGCTATCATATAAAGCCCTCTTGTTAACTATTTCTTCCACCTATCCAAAATGAAATGGCTAGGGAGCTCATTCAACTTGGCACCTCTCAAAACCAAGATGATATGTCGACAGGGAATTCCATGTGTCTCAAACAACATGCAGGAGCAGTGAGCACTCATGGATGATGTGTTGAATATAACTTCTCTAGCCTTGCCATAATCACCGCCTATAACCGTGGTTTTGACATCACCTTCATGTGACATGCTTTCAATCAAGCAATGGTCTCTACCTGCACGTGCCTCCTTTTGAAAATCTGTGAAAACTCCATGGGTAAAGTACATACTCCCATGCTTCTAAATACCCCAAGATGTTACTAATTGAGGCTTCCTCTTTCTTGGTTCTGAAACCTGCTTTGGCACACAAAAATCGCCTCCTCACCACCACTGAATTTGATGCAGTCCTCTTCTGTCCATTTCGGACTGAAAACCCAACCTTTTTTTGACTGAAAACCCAACCTTGTGTGCATAAGCCTTGTAGTACTTCTCGACGGCTTCCATGTTCTCAAATGTCATACCTACAGCCGGCTTTAAGTTGTCATCACATTCTGGTGTGCATGATGAACCCTATTAATTGGTACCATGAATTAGTATATGCCTAATGGGAAATTGAAATAAATTGAGAACAAACACAATGCTCACACAAAAAGGCCCACTGCTGGTTCTCTTTTTGGGTGTACTGAAGCTATCCTGAACAATTAGGGGAGGATTGATGTCTGCTTGACCACCATTGTCTTGAAAAGCAAAATCACAGCTGAAATCGTTCTGTAGTCCAACAAGAAAGGGTATGATTACCTATCGAGAGGTCAAAGCCATCCAGTTTGTACAACAGAAGAAAGAGAACTAACCAAATCTACCCACGACATACCTGTGCAATCATAGATTGATTTGGTGCTTTGTCAGAAATAGCTGGATTAATAACCAAACAAGGGACGACCTCGCTGCCGCCGGCCATGGTCTGTGACGTGGAGTGCCCCTCCAACATGCTAGTAAGTTGGGGAGCAGTGAGGGCATCGCACGAGGGCAGAAACTGGCAGTTCCGCGCCGTCATGTGAGGAGAGACAGGAGCAGTAAGGGAATCGCGCGGCGGCGGCGGATCCGGCGAGTTGGACAGGAGGACTGGTGGCGTCTCATCCGGCGAGTCGCGGAGGAGGTCAGGTAGTCCAACCGACGGCAGCGCCATGATCGAATTGGAATCAGAAGGCAAGACGTCAAGGTTACGAGGTGGTTTGATTCGTGGGTGCAGGGGCGTTTCTGAAAAGTTGGCTGACTTAACTCTTCTCACATCCCACCTCTCACCAAATGCGTTCGTTTTAGATCGGACGGTTCAGAGTTGGAGTTTTCAGATTTTCACCAGATATTCACCTGATACACGCTCCCTATATAATTTGTCAACCTTAAAATTCCGAGTGTGCAATTCGTAGAAAAACAATAGAGACATAGGCATCAACCGCTTGCGATTAACACGGTCAAATAAACAAAATAGATGTAACATAAAGGCAAACACACCTATTCGCACTCAACACCAGAGTTAACCATGAAAAACAACATAAAAAACAAGTTACAAGGCACGTTGCTACTAATATTAAACATACGAAAATGTATTGCATACAATAGTTCAGTGAAATATTTGCAAGTAGAGGTTGTTTGGATTGTATTGCATACAATCGTGCATTTTGAAAGCAAAGGAGCCAACGACAAGGGAAATCAGCACAAGAGAATAACCTGATTCCGTTGGGAGAGGAGGACGAATGGGAGGGAGGGCAGGGAGGCGGGCACGGTGGCGGTCGCGGCGGGCTGGGAGGGAGGGAAGGGCAGCGTGCGCAGCAGGCTGGGAGGGAGGAGGGCGGCGTCCGCGTGGGCAGAGGCGGAGGGGCGGCGGCCTGGGAGGGAGGGGCTGGGCGTGGCAGGCTAGAGTGATTGATGGATCAGGGGAGGATAGAGATGAGGTCGGGGCTGAAAGATTCTCCTGTCAAGCAGACTTTCAGTCTTGACGGATTAATCGCTAAGCGCACAGGATTAGAATGTAATTTTTATTTAGTGAGTCTGTTTGTGAGGCTATTTATTGTCTGTGTACGTTTAGTAATATGGACATTGGAAATAACAAGTTGATGTCTTTATAAATAGTAAAGATACAGACAGAGATAAAAACCAATCCTTCCAAGGTCACCCATATTAGCAATAGACTTTTCTGTTTTGCTAAGTGACAATCCGTTTCTTTCTTATGATTTTGTCTTAGTCCTAAGCCTTTCTAATTACTGGTAATCGTTGCTTAGTGTAAAATACAATTAGACTTCTTTCATTGCTTGGATCATAAAAGTCCCTAAATAAACAAACTTGTCATCTCAAAAGTGCTACAAAGTGGTCCGTTCCGTAAGTTGAGTGATTCACCATTCCACAAGCCCATCAAGCAAGGTGCAAATTGTTTTCATCTCGGTGTGCAGAATTTATTTTGCTACGTAAGTACTGCATTCCAAAAGTTATAGAGGTGGATGTACATGGACAAAGGAACAAATTGCATAATTAAAACAATCTTGGCTGACAGGCATGTGCTTAACCTTTTTTTTTCTTTTGAAGGCCAATGTGCTTAACCCTTGCCGCAGCATGCAAAACTCCCTCGTAAAGTACAATCTGGAAAAACACTACATAACTGAGCATACAAAGTAGTCCATTTCGTAAGTTGAACATCGCCATATATCCGCGTGCTTGGGTTAACTATAACATTACTTCTTTCACTTGTGTTAACTATAACCTTACTTCTTTCACTTGTGTTTACTTGAGTAGTTTACTTCATGGTAGCCTTCGTGCTTCTTATCATCATATTGGGGGGGGGGGGGGGGGGGGGGGGCTTCGCTTAGTCATAACTCTGGAAAAAATTCATATTAATCGAGAGTGGGTTAATTCCACTAGATTTACATTTTTTTAGAATTTACAATTATCCACATAGGTTTCATATTTTTTTCCATTTAGACATTTTTTCCAACGATTATTCTAAGCATTAATAAGTACATCATATTGGAGAAGAAGACCCCCTTTTATAAGAGCCACAAATCCAACCGTTATGACTTGAACCAGAAAGTTCATATGCTAGTAGTGTTGGGATTGTCCCAAAATCATAAACATGAAATTTCTGGTTTAAACTATTTTCCCACACAACAACAATACAGAATAATGCTTCCGTTGCTAACGATAAATATTAAACACAAAATCACCAAAAATAACTCTGGAAATTCATATTGATCGATAGTGGGTTAATCTAAATAAATTTACATTTCTTAGATTTAACAATTTTAGACATTGGTTCCATATTATTTTTTATGATAATTACTCTAAACACTAACAAGTACTATTTTTTCGAATACGCAAATATACATAACTCTAAAAAATGGAGACGGTAAAATTTTAAACACAACATCACCAAAATATAACTCTGGAAATTCATATTGATCGATAGTGGGTTAATCCAAATAAATTTACATTTCTTAGATTTAACAATTTTGGACATTGGTTTCATATTATTTTTTTATGATAATTACTCTATACACTAACAAGAACTCTCTTTACGGTTACGCAAATATACATAACTCAGAAAAAATGGAGACAATGCGTGAGTAATTGGGTTACAGGCCCATGCAACTACCGCCGGGCAATTACAACAGATACTCCCCACACACAACAACACGTGAGTAATTTTCAAAATTAACGCGCAGTCCACGTTTAATTGAAGATGTGGACTGCAGATTTATTTTGGAAATTTACAGGGTTTTTTTTTGGCAAAAAGATGGGCGCCAATTAATTAGGGATAGAGGGAGTATAGTTGATATCCTGGGCCAATTCCTTGTTTCCGGACTGGTTGTCCGATGGGGTGGCCCCGGGGGCGATCCGGGACGCCCCTACATCAACCTTCCTTGGGCTATCAGCACCAAGCCAATTTTTACTGAGGGAGCACTCCTGGAGCGTCGACCAATGGCTGGGGTGGGACGCACACGTCTCTCCACCTGGACAAGCCTCAGAGAACCTCAGAAGGTTTCCTATCACCATGTGCGGGCTTTCCCGGTGTCTCGCTTGTTCTTGGCTTTGTTCCGGATACAAGACTTTTCGTGTTGTCCGTGGGTCTAACGTCCGTGGCACAGTCACACCATGTTGTTCGTGGGTTAGGCCCAGACACAGACTTCCGTGCCGCTCACGGACATGAAATCTGAAGACAGTCACCCTTGCTATTCGCGAGTCCGGCTCACACACGGCTTAGCTCTTCATGAACTGTGTCGTCGCTCGGTGCTCCGACACCGGGGGCGTGCAGCCACGTCCCCTTTCAGGTTCGGTAGGGGCGTCTGGGGTGGAGACCAGATGATCGCCGGCATGGCCGACGAGGCCCTACTGGGCCAGCGAGGCAAAGTGCTAGGAGTACGCGCTAGTCCAAGAACAGACGTACGCATGATTTTTACCCAGGTTCGGGCCACCCGGAGGTGTAAAACCCTACGTCCTGCCTGTCTGAGCTGATATTGATTACGGATCAAATGTTTACAGGTTGCCAGGCAAGCTCCCGGGCTTTCTCTCAGTGGCTAGGCACTCCTCACCACTCTCTGCTGGCTGCCTACTGGAGCCACTAAGCATCTATCGAGCGAGCTTCGTCCGAACCAACTAACTGACCAACTGACTAACCCGTCAACCCTCTCTCCCCTGTAGACTGTTGACATGGGTCCTCCTTTTATACACAAGGGGATGCCACATGTGCCACGGTGCATGGGCTACAAGTGTCCAACGGGGAGGCATGCAACTCTCCCTGGTGAGTTGGTGGCATGCATGGGTGCCACCTCCGCTGCTAGGGGCCTAAGACCCTAGGGTAGGATTGGACAACCACTGTTCCTTCGACCCGACGGGTAACTACCCGTTGGTCGGCTCGTTTACTGAGCCGCGCGCCTTACTCCTTGCCTTGGTAGGACCGCGCGTTCCGCGCCCGCCACGCGCCCGTGTGGCGCTGTCCAGTGGGCCCCACGACCCGAGGCGGGGGCACGCGTCCGGGAGCCCCCAGTCCCCGCAAGTCGGTCCGGGAAGCACCCGGGCCCAGCGTGCCCGGGAACCTCCTCCCGGGAAGCAAGGAATATTCCTGGAAGCCCCGCTAGCCCATTTCGAGCTGGTAGCTTGCCGGGAAGCTCGTTGGCGCTCCCCGGGATGAGACCTTCCCGGGAACCCGGGGGAGGGGGCCCACGCGTCGCGCAGCGGTGGTACCCCGGGTGCCACTGGTGCGACAAACTGAGTCCGGAGGAAGCGGTTCTTCTTCCATGTATCGATGATAGAACCATTCAGCCAACCCATACCGCTCCTTCTTTTCCAGGGCGGGTTGGGGGGGGGGGGGATGCCCCGGCCTGGAGTACAGACAGCTCGATGAAGGCCCTACATTTCTTGGCTACTACACGTTCCTACCCAAATAGTATCCGGACAGTCGTGGCTTAGAGCCGCTTTCTCCCGGGCCGGTTTTCTCCACCGAGTAGGGGATAGAAATCATCGCCTTGTGGAGGTGAGGCGGAGGTGTGGAGAGATGAAGCACGAGATCATCGCTCGCGACAAGATTGCGCTCGCCGCAACCCACCCATGAGCTTGCTCTCCGCTGCCGCCTCCACGGGTGCGGGCTCTTGCCGCCTCCATGCCTTGTGTCGCGCCCGCCGCCCTGCTTGCCATCGTGTGGCTGCCTCGTCTGCGCACCCGTTGCCGCGTAGGAGGGCTTGTCGATGAACGATGGATACAGGGGACCTCGCTCGGGCCACATGGGACCTATTGGGAAGGAGGTCGAGGCGGGCAGAGGCCATTTGGGCAGCAATGGTAAGCAACCTCGGCGGTAGGGGAGTGATCACCGGCCCGATTCTGGCTGGAATAGTGTCAGTGAGGCTCTGGGGGATGGCTAGGAGCGTGCGGTCGGCGAGACGACTGGATGGGAGGGCAAGCAAGGCTGAAGCTGAAAAATCCGGTCATGGGCAGTTGGGGTTTCGTGCGTACGCATTTTTGTTTAAGCGAACGGCTCCTTTGTTTCGTTCCCTAGATTTGGCTAAGAGTAGAGAGAAAATCGGGAATTTTCTAAAAATAATAATTAAGTATTCAGAACTGGGTAGGCAACTTCGTAGAACAAACTTTGGGCTTTTTCAGAGAAGAGGTGCGGTTTTTAGAATTGAGAATGGATTTACGTAACCTGCTAGAGGTGCTCTAGGGATTGAATGCGGACGTCGGTCCACTCTGTCAATACGCTCCAATAGAGCATTCACGGACGAAATAAAATAAAAATCTGCCCTCACATAAATTCACATTAACAAGAGGATATTACTCCAACAATCTCTGCAGATTTCATTTCAATGAGCAAACATTTAGCGTTATTACATCTTGAGCTAAGGATTAAATGCCGTTGTGCCGGCATGCAAGCTGCCGCTGTGTTTCTCCTCCTCTCCCCCCTATAAAAATCCGCCAATGTCCCTCACCACCTTCTTCCTCAATGCCGGCTTCCACCACCTCCCTACGGGCTCCCTGGAGATGTACCGGTTCGAAGAGTGGACCACGGGAGGTGGCGTTGTCCAGAGGGCCATCGTCGTCCACTTCACCAACCCCTTTGACGCCTATAATCTCCTCGGGCACGTCTTTTTTTGCGAGTGCGAGTTCATCGCTTTCACCCTGCAGAACATCTTCACCAACTATGACGCGATCTTCCCCAACGGCCCCATGCACACCCTCCCTTACGAGGAGGAGGGCGCCCCGGCCCCGTGAGGATGAGGAGAAGGAGGAGAGGGACGACGATAGGCCCGACCGAAGTGGTTTAGTCTTTTTTAATGAATTGTATCTTTAATTTTTGAATATTTATTTTTATGTTTTAGATCGTGATGTGACGCACCAAATCTATCTATGTCTAAGTCTGTTTACTATTATGGTAATTTCCATGTTTCCGCTTCTAACATGTTTGTGATGTGCTTAAGTTCATTTCAATCTAACGGGTACTCTATTGATCGGGCACCAAATCTATTCCGGAAGTTAGATTGGATTTGTAAAGATTACATTCGGGAGATTAGATTGGATGCACAATAGCGGCCTAGGGGTAAAAACAGCATTTTAATTTACATGCATAAAGATCGGCAGAGACCTGTCATCGTACAAAATCTTGTACAAATGAGTGCCAAAGACTGGGGAAACAACCACATTTCTGAACACCCTTTTGTTCAACTTTCTTCAAGTGAGCCAAAACTTTTTCCTTGACATCTAGGATGAAATTAATTAGTCCATGCGAAGTTTCGACATTTTAGTTTGCATAGTTGGGATATATGCATTTTAGTAATTAGGAGTACATAAATTTGTTTTAAACACGTTTTAGACACGAAAATGAAAAAACAAATTCATATTCCTCATAGTTGCACCTAAATGAAGCAATCGTGGTGGTCCGAGAGTTATCACCGGCCCGATTCTGGCAGGAATAGTGTCAACGCGGCTCTGGGGGATGGCTAGGAGCGTGCGGTCGGCAAGACGACTGGATGGGAGGGCTAGCAAGGCTGAAGCTGAAAGATCCGGTCATGGCAGTTGGGGTTTCATGCGTACGCATTTTTGTTTAAGGGAACAGCTCCTTCGTTTCGTTCCCTAGATTTGGCTAAGAGTAGAGAGAAAATTGAGAATTTTCTAAAAATAATATTTAAGGATTGAGAACTGGGTAGGCAACTTTAACATGTTTGTGATGTGCTTAAGTTCATTCCAATCTAGCGGGTACTCTATCGATCCGGAACCAAATCAATTCCGGAAGTTAGATTGGATGTGTAAAGATTACATTCGGGAGATTAGATTGGATGCACAACAGCGGCCTAGAGGTGGAAACAACATTTTTATTTACATGCTTATAGATCAGTAGAGACGTGTCATGGTACAAAATCTTGTACAAATGAGTACCGAAGAGGGGGTAAACAACCACATTTCTAACCAACCTTTGTTCAACCTTTCTTCAATTGAGCCACAACATTTTCCTTGACATCTAGGATGAAATTAATTAGTCCATGCGAACTTTTGTCATTTTTGTTTGCATAGTTGGGATATAACGCATTTTAGTAATTAGGAGTACATAAATCTGTTTTAAACACGCTTTAGACATGAAAATGAATAAACAAATTCATATTCCTTATAGTTGCACCTAAATTAAGCAACCGCGTTGGTAGGGGAGTGGTCGCCGGCCCGAATATGGCCGGAATAGTGTCAGTGAGGCTCTGGGGGATGGTTAGGAGTGTGCGGTCGGCGAGAGACTGGATGGGAGGGTCAGCAAGGCTGAAGCTGAAAAATCTGGTCATGGGCAGTTGGGGTTTCGTGCGTAAACATTTTGGGTTAAGGGAACAGCTCCTTCGTTTCGTTCCCTCGATTTGGCTAAGAGTAGAGAGAAAATTGGGAATTTTCTAAAAATAATAATTAATGATTGAGAACTGGGTAGGCAACTTGGTGGAACACTTTGGGCTTTTTCAGAGAAGAGGTGCGGTTTTTAGACTTGAGAATGGATTTAGGTAACCTGCTAGAGGTGCTCTAGGGATTGAATGCGGTCGTGGGTCCAATCTGTCAATACGCTCCAAGAGAGCATTCACGAACAAAATAAAATAAAAATCCGCCCTCACCAAAATTCACATTAACAAGAGGATATTACTCCAACAATCTCCGTAGATTTCATTTCAATGAGCAAACATTTCATGTTATTACATCTTGAACTAAGGATTAAATGTCGTCGTGCTGCCATGCAAACCGCCGCTGTTTTTCTCCTCTTCCACCTATCCTCCCTGGGTTCCCATTCACTCACTCCTCTATTTAACACCCCCTCTCTCTTCTCTTCGACTCACCCACATCCATCGCCATTACATACACCGGCGCTTATTCTTCTTCTCCTACCAAAAGCCAACCACCATGCAGTTCAACGGCACCATGTTCCTCCCGCCGCCCACCCAGCCGGAGATGCAGTGCCCCCCAGGGGTCTGCGTGGAGAGCAGCCTCCGCGTGTGGGCCACCTTCTTCCTCAACGCCGGCTTCCACCACCTCCCTACGGGCTCCCCGGAGATGTACCGGCTCGAAGAGTGGACCACAGGAGGTGGCGTTGTCCAGAGGGCCATCGTCGTCCACTTCACCAACCCCTTCGACGCCTATCATCTCCTCGGGTGCGTCTTTTTCTGCGGGTGCGAGTTCATCGCTTTCACCCCTGCAGAACATCTTCACCAATTATGACGCGATCTTCCCCAACGGCCCCATGCACACCCTCCCTTACGAGGAGGAGGGCGCCCCGGCCCCGTGAGGATGAGGAGAAGGAGGAGAGGGACGACGACAAGCCCGACCGAAATGTTTTAGTCTTTTTTAATGAATTGTATCTTTAATTTTTGAATATTTATTTTTATGTTTTAGATCGTGACGTGAGGCACCAAGTCTATCTATGTCTAAGTCTGTTTACTATTATGCTTATTTCCATGTTTCTGCTTCTAACATGTTTGTGATGTGCTTAGGTTTTCACTAGTGGGTACTCTATTGATCGGGCACCAAATCTATTCCGGAAGTTAGATTGGATGTGTAAAGATTACATTCGGGAGATTTGATTGGATGCACAACAGCGGCCTAGGGGTAAAAACAACATTTTAATTTACATGCATATAGATCAGCAGAGACGTGTCATGGTACAAAATCTTGTACAAATGAGTACCATAGAGGGGGTAAACAACCACATTTCTAACCAACCTTTTGTTCAACCTTTCTTCAAGTGAGCCACAACTTTTTCCTTGACATCTAGGATGAAATTAATCAGTCCATGCGAAGTTTCGTCATTTTTGTTTGCATAGTTGGGATATAATGCATTTCAGTAATCAGGAGTACATAAATCTGTTTTAAACACGTTTTAGACAGGAAAATGAAAAAACAAATTCATATTCCTCATAGTTGCACCTAAATGAAGCTTTGTATGGGTTCTCTTCCGTGGACCCTAGTAAGGACCGTAAAATTAATTAATCATAATTACACTTTATTAAGATTGATTGATGCTAATAAAGGCTAATTAAGAGTGAGTGAGCCTTGCTCACTTGGTTGGGGAGTGGGTGTACAATCCCAACACCTAAGTTCAAATCCTCACGGATGCGAATTTAGGTTCCTATTATACTGTATGGGTCTCCCTTACAGTTTCCAATCAAATAAAGGCTTATTAAGGTTAAGCATGCTTGCATCTTAGCATTTATGCATTACTAATTTGGCTCCGAGAGAAAACTTTTTATAAAAAATCGCAAGGCCCTAACCCTGAACCCCAGTGAAACGACCCACATAAGTCTTTATCTAATTACCCTGAGAATATTTGCACCAACGCAAATAATTATTATATGAGTCCCTGCAAATTCTCGGGAGTTTTGGATTTTGTTTGGATGCCCATATACCTATTTTCCTATCCAAACTATATTTGAAAATATTTCATACGTAGTAAACCTTTTTCGAACAGACGAAATATTGTATTTAAAGTGGATTGTTTTGGAAAACTTAAATATGAGTTTTGTGTATTTTAGCAAATGCATAAAATGCATTTGGGATTAACATAAAATTTGTTTCAAAGTATTGAAAAACTTGCATTTAAGAATTGGATATTTGGTAAACTTCCGAGAGTTTATACAATCCGTTAGGAATTATTTTAACCCCATTTGAATTCATATATGATTTCAAATTTCAATAATTCTAAATATACCAAACTTTATCAAAATCATTTGGAACTTTAAAGACGTAGATAAAACGTCTATAAAGCTACATTTAAACTCTCATAATTTTTGGAGTTGATTTGGGCCTCCAAATGATTCAAAAATCCTGGACAGAAATATGCAAAGAAACAATACAGGAAATTATATATTCAGACCCGTGGGACCCTCCTTGACCGAACCAACCTTTGACCGATTAGTTTAACGTGGCCTAGATTTTTCTCTGCTGGCGTGTGGGCCCGTGGCCCACTGTATAGACTTTCCCTCCTCTTTTCTCTCTGCCAGCGGGACCCACCGTCCTCTTCCTCTTGGTGCAGCATTCTGCCCCCTGGTATCTCCTCTGTTCACTAGCATGCCCGGCGACAGCATCGTCGCCTCTCGTCCTCGCCGGCACTATATGCCTCTGTTTTCTTATCCCTGGCCCCGACCTGCTCTCCTCCCCCCTGAGTATGAGTTCTACTAATCCTTTGTGAGTTGTAATCAGATTAGTTTTTTGTTAAGGTAGCCGACGTGTTTGGAGTCCTTGTGTGGTTAGGATTGGAATTGGAGTTAGTCACGTGTGAGTACTAGTCCGTGTCTGTTAGGTGTTCTGACCAGCGGTGTGTGTATATATACATGCACATACGGTTAAGTTGTAACGTGGTATACCGAATATTGAGTAAAAATTAAAGAGAAAATAAAAGACACGATACGCACTCCTGGTCAAATTATGTGATCGTCGTGTTCGTGTGCGTCGGATGATTGATATTTGAGAAAATCCAACACCCCCTCTTGTTCTTTCCCCGCCCTCCCCATTTCTTCTCCACCAGAAGCCGCCCCACAGCTCGTCTTCTCGAGCTCCTGCCAGGTTAATTGATCTCAGGTCTGACTCTGAGTCAGTGCAGGGCCCAGGGACTACATCGATCGAAGCCGAAACGGACAAAAAATAAAAATAAACGAAAAGGAGCTCGATGTTGTGCGCTTGAAATGAACCTAGCTGCGCCGCTACCACCAGCAGATCTCAACCCTCCTCGTTCAGGGCGTGATGATCAATGTATAAGGCCAACATTTGCCATAAACTGGAATTCATAAAGCTTGTGAAAATAGTCACAATATATAAGGTCACTTTTGCCATAAGATAGGACCCACATTTGTTGTTGTAATAAATGCATGCAAGAGAAAGATAAAGAAAGGAAATAATATTATATTGCTTATGGGCTGCCCACCAGCCTAAGGTCACCCATAAGTTTAAGAACAACTTCAAAAATTTCACAATGCATAAGGTCAACCACAAGCCTTGCCACCTAGACCTTAAGGATAGTATTTTTTGCACATTGTGGACACCCTGATTCCGTTCCCATGTGGGGCGTGTGGCACTTCCTACTGTCTTCTAGAGCTCACTGCGCGCCAGCGGCATCTCTCTCCGCTCAAACTAGCAGTGAGCTAAATAAACCTTTCAGGCCCAACGGCGACCGGCAGCATCATCGGAAGCCTAAAATCAGCACTCTAGTCCAGCACACCTTGCCCTCTCGCATTTTAAACCAGTGAAATTTCTGGTTTTTCCTGGACAGGACTTCCTCAAAATTTTCCTACCTTTGATTTAATCATTAAAATGTCTAGAATAAATTGTCAGGGTTACAATTGTTCGGCCTTCATATGTGATAATTTTACAGAGATACAGGCCTTAATTTTGGCTCGGGTCATAGTCGAATCATGGATCCTTGACGTTGGGTCAAGTTGAAATGTATTCGACCTTGTGGGCAGTGCAATGAAATGTATTCGATCTTGCGCGCAGAAATGTATTAGTCTATTTTGTATGCAAATGAATGAAAAGTGTTCGAACCGTCGTTCAATTAATATGAATTTTCATTGCTGGAATTTATTTGTGTGCGATTTAAATCACAAATTTGTATTCTCGCAGAATAAAAAACGGCCGCGCTCTCTTTTTTTTAGTACGAAGAACATCAGCACGGACGCTTATCACATGAAAAGCGTCATTCTAAAAGCAGCTCTGACACGTTATTGGTGCCAAATTGTCAGAGGAAGGAACGGCAGGCGCTAATGTCGGCCCCCGAGAAAATTTTCTGTGACGCCACCATCTTAAGCGTCGGAAGGTTTTCGTTGTCTCTGATGCGCCTCGCCGGGTCAGAAGTTCGATAGTCATCTCTGACACTTGATTGCTGATACGACCGAATTGCGTTAGCATAGAGGGTTTTTTCACGTGTCAGAGATAACTAGCTCAGTAAAAGTGAACGTCTCTCTCCGGTCAAACTGGCAGTGAGCCAATAAACCTTTCAGGCCCACCGCCAGCGTACAGCGAAAGCCTAAAATTAGCACTCTAGACCACAAGGAGACATTACCGCCTCGCATTTTAAACTAGTGAAATTTCTGGTTTTGCTGACGAGCTCCCTGCGGCACAGCGCCGGTGACTTCCCTGCATCTCGACATCCCCATCCCACCCATTCCCATGGCGGCGGTGCTCCCTCCTGTGGCCCTCCTTCTGGTGCCCCTCCCGTTATGCCTCCCGTCGCGTCTTGAGCACGGCAAGCTGGCCGTTGCTAGGTAGCCTGCCAAATAATACCAATGCGTCTCGGAACCAAACTTTACTAGAAAAGGATACGACAGCGGTGGGATCCCCGGCAGGAGTCAGCGGTGGCGTTCATGGGAAGAGAAGCAGTCGGCGGCGGCGACCGCTACAGAAGCCGGCAACCTTGTGAGCCAAATTAATAGTGATGCAACACATCACAAAAACAAAGCCGCCGCCGTGCCCCCAGGCACCGCCCTTTTAAAAAATAAATATGAGTTGCACATTAGAAACCTCAATTGGAAAACTGAGCTAGGTTTTGTAAAATGTTGAGCTCAAAAATCACGCTAAAAAGTATTGAGAATGATGTAAGTATCACAAAATAGGCCCCGTGTCGTCTCGCCGCTAGCGCCGCTGGTTGAAAAATAAGAGTTGCACATTGTTCATCAAAATGTGCAATTACGCTAGTTTTCATAAAATATTGAGCTAAAGTTCATGCTAAAAAAACTAAAATGGGGTCTAACACGTCACAAAAATTAGACCCGCCGCCATGCCCCATTCCACCGCTCGTTGAAAGCAAATATGAGTTGCACAGTAGTATCTATACAAGATCAGACCAAAATGTAAGCTATCGGATAGAGCTAAAAAAACAAGAAGCCCAGTGCACAGTCAAACGAGCACAACGATCAAACGACAACTAATTATCTATCTACATACACGCATGGGCCGGTGTGCACGATAGTAATCGTACAGTTGCCGTCGACCGAGCCGTAAGTAAATGCCTGAGATTAGCACACCCACAGGCCACAACCCTCCGAGAGCCCAGCAAAAAGGAAAAAACAAGCCCATATCCAAACCTGCTCTCACATCAAAAGCCCAACACACCCCCCCTAAAAAAAAAAGAAAAGCCCACAAAAGACATACCGGATACAAAACACACAGCAGGCAGTCAGGAACGAATCTTGGTGCATCAGCCAATCTGACGGCTGAAAAAAATCAACTGAGATATAAGAGATTTCCTTATTTCTCAGTTGCCTGAGATTTAGCAAAACCGATATAAAAATGGTGGCCGCGAGGGAGGTCAACTGTCAGTTCTTGTTATTCTTTTCTGCTTCCTTTGGTAAGACCATCATCATCCAGTAACCATCACGTACAACGAAGGCACTATAGGCATGGATGAAAAGCATCGGCGATAGATTCTGCGGCCTTTCCGCGACTCCAATGTTCGGGTCCGTGTTTCCCTCTACGCGGACGATGCGGGCATCTTCTCGAGCCCCAAACCTGACGATCTCGCGCTCATCAACCGGCTTCTCATGGTCTTCGGTGACGCTTCTGGCCCGCGCACCAACCTCGACCAGTCCGAACTCCTCCCCTTCGGCTGCTCAGAGGAGCAGATTGCCGCTGCACTTGCTGCCTTCCCTGCGCGAGCGACGCGGCACCTTTCCTTGCACCTACCTGGGCCTTCCCTTAAGCCCCACACGACTCAAAGGGGTGGCTTTCCAGCCGCTCATTGACAAGGTTGGCGCCAAGCTTGCGGGATGGAAGGGCGCCCTCTTCACCAAGGCTGGGCGTGTGACTCTCGCTCGTGCTGTCCTCGCGCCCATGGTCACCTACCACCTGACCACTTTCAAGATTCCGGCGGGCATCCTAAGAAGGATCAACAAACTCATCCGCTCGTTCATATGGATGCGCCGCCGTCTGCCTGACCAGGAACCCTCCTCGCTTCCCCTTGTAAATTGGAGCACTGTGTGTCGCCCACGGGCTCTGGGCGGACTCGGGGCCCCGGACCTGGAGCGCTTCGGCAGGGCGCTTAGATTACGGTGGCTTTGGTTCTCCTGGACTGAGCCGGACAGACCCTGGCTCGGCCTCCCTCTTCCCTGCAGTCTCGAGGACCAGGCCCTCTTCCACGCGTCCACCAAGATCCACCTTGGCAATGGGGCGAAATGCCTCTTCTGGCACGACGCTTGGCTGCCCGATGGCAGCTTGGCGAGAGAACGCTGGCCTTCTTTGTTTGCCATTGCCTCGTGCAAAAATCGCACGGTCCAGAAGGAGCTCTCCCACGGCTATTGGATCCGCTCCCTCCTTCGCATCCAGACCCACGCCCAAATGACGGAATTCATCGACCTATGGGGATGCGTCCAGGGGATCTCCATGTCCAACGAGGACTACTCCATCTCTTGGCGCTTGACCACTTCCGGGAACTACTCTGCCGCCTCTGCCTACCGTGCCCAATTCCTTGGATCTTCCCCGCCCTTTGAGACCAGCAAAGTTTGGCGGGCGGACACCGAACCTAAATGCAAATTCTTCGCCTGGACGCTTGCTCATGGGAAGATTCTTACGGCGGACAACCTTGCCCTTCGTGGCTGGACCCACAACCCAATCTGCTAGCTCTGCAGGACACACCCGGAGACTGTGTCACATCTTTGCAAGGATTGCTGCTACACGCAGCAAGTTTGGGAGCTTATTCGATCCTGGATCCACGACAACACCCTGCCCCCTCGGGTGGCCATGGCAGACTCTTCTCTCACGGCTCTCCAAGGGTTCTGGGATGGCATCCTACACAGCCGTCCGAAGAAGGACAAGCAGGTGACTAGCGGGCGCCTTATCTACTGTTGGTGGGGCATTTGGAAAGAAAGAAACAGAAGAATCTTCCGTTCTACGGTTCTCCCGGCCTTGGAGGTTGCCTTTCTTGTCTGGGAAAATATCACTAGCCGTGCTAGAGTGTGTTCTTTTGATACGGGAGATTAGGCGTTAGCGCCCCTCTTTTACCTTTTTTTTCTCCCCCCCTCTTTCCTCTCCTGAATGTCTCCTTGACACCCTTTGTACAGTTCCTTTCTTCTAATCGAATGACGGAAATCGACCGTCCAGTTCTTCAAAAGGCACTATAGGCATGGCAGCCATCGGGAATAGCTCTTGTACGTGGTGATAGGATGGGACTTATTTTTTTGTACCTGACGTGGTCATAAACCTGTTTTAGAACAGTGAAAACAGAGCAACGTGGTGCAGTCTTTGTAGGGTACTCAGGGAGAGTAAAACGGACCCTTGGTCCAACGCACTCGGTTCGTCTTTGTATGTTTAGGGAGCAAAGTTTAAAGTCGTCAAAGTCTAGACTGTTCTCCTTCTCCCAGAGGGCAATGCTGAGAAAAGCACCACCAGCAAAAAGAGTGCATGCCAGATTCAGCTTATTCATCAGAGAAATTTAAAGATTGGACTCCTCTTTAGCATTGTTGTCCAGAACATACGCAGGCACCATGAGCTCGGGGGCGAATCGCGCTGGCAGCACCCGTGACATTGCGGTCTGAAGACTGAAGTTCAGGATCTAATCGATGCAGAGCAACCTGTCCCGGCCTATCGGGCCCATGCTTCATCTCCCATACGTCCTTCTTGCCGTCAGCCATTGTTGCCTACTGTGCGTCCGCCATCATCTCTTGAATTCTCGATGTAAAGTGGAAAGCGCCCCAATCAGTTGGGTACTACAGTACTATTTTTGAAACAAAATTTCACTAACATATTATTAGTTCATTCATATGACATTGAAATTTTCAGCTCCCAAACATTATTTCACTTCCATCATAATTAGTATACCAATGTCATTTCTATTTCATTAATGCTCTCCACCACCTCCAATCCCGTCAATTCACCTGCGTACCGAGTGACTACTGACTACCCCTGTTAAAATTTATCATGGGATGAAACAAGACAACAATGTGTGTTAATGCTGGAAGTAGGACTTAAATGTAAATAGGACAAAGTTAGATGACTAAAATAAAAATGAAGCAAATGGATATGTAAAGGGGAACAAGATGTAGTGTGTAGAAGCTTCAGTTTTCATTTTCCCTTCTCCTGTACTCTGCACATGCTCCATGCATGAAATCCATGCTATTTGTGAGTGATTTGGTGTGTTTCTTTTGTATTTGTGAGTGATTTACTACAGTTAAATGCTGATTTACCGGGCCTGCAATTACGGAGGGATCGGAGTACAAAGAATGTACTGTCAAGACAAGCACTACACTAGAAAAAAGTGTGCGACAATTTCAGTTACTGCATCAGAGAAAATTTAAAAGTCATAAAATAAAATCATGTAAGAGGCTAGTTTGCCCATTGTACTAGGCACATGGTACATGTAGGATGTAGCATTATCTCCTTACAGACAGTGATATGAAGAGAAATCAATTCAGAATATATTGTGTACTTCAGTTGGCAAAATTGTACTCCTTCCGTTCCGAATTAATTGACATGTACTTCCCAGGAGACAGAAACATGCTGGCCTTAACGAGATAGTCTCTCCATTCTCATATGTTTCTCACTCAAAACATCTCCCATCACATTCAGAGAACACCATATAGGCATGGTAGGTATCAGGAAGACCGATAGCACCTTGTCGTGGATCAATTGGGTTTACCTGTGGGCAAAGGTTAGTGGGGATCGGATGAAAGGTCCTATCTCGTAGGCGCCTGGTAAGGATCGGATGCTGGTTACACATGGTTAGTTGTTGAGCCAGCGCTGCAGTGGATCAGACAGGCATCTAGGGAGTGGTGATTCAGATCAAAGGAAGGCTCCAAGGTTAAAATTGGCACTAAAGACATAAATAATACTACCTCCGTCTCATGATTCTTGTCGAACGGAGGGAGTATATGCTATCTGGGGATGCAACTATTTTGTGTATGACATATCAAGCTAAAAGATAAATTCAACATTATTTTTTTGTGGGCTTAAAAGTATGTATACTAGTGTAACGAGCAAGTTATTTTCAAAAGAAGTAATGCTAAGAGGAAACATATAATATAGGTGCAATTATGCAAATCAATACGTCCGAAGACAAGGTTTTTTACAGCTATCTCCACTACTCTTACGTCCGAGGCTTGGGCAAGGCGGCGACGCGAGTCGTCACTGACCACATTTTTTATCTGACAGAGGATAATAATAAACTTGCCGATATCTTCCTGTGATTTGTCTCCACCCCTTACCAGAATTTTTTATCTGATCTTTCCAGTAATTGAATGCCATCTCTACTAAGAGTAGAGTTGTAGTAATTCTCTTGTTGCGTAATATTCAGAAAGGGGTTAAATGGTTTCACTTGCTGTAATTTAGAACACGTGAATTTCTTATTAGTAATCTACAACATCTATCTCTTTTCAGTGCAAGGCAATTCAGTTAAGAGATAGCCACAGCTCCTGTGGGGAATGCATTTTGGCCTGTACGTTCAGTGGAACGTACATCCGCCACCGTCCGATTCGCACGGGATGACATAGGGGTGCACAATTCGTCCCATGTCACGCACCCGTCCACTCCCCGGGACTCCGGACTGCTCCCTCTCTTCCCCGGTGGATCCAGATCGAGTCAGAGCGCAGCAACCAGCGACGGCGACGGCCTCGCGCCGCCGGAGCTTCTATGCGGGTGCGGATTTGCGGCCTGCAAGAAGAAGTCGAAGACTCCGAGGAACCTGGATCGAGATTTCTTTAGTTGCGGAACCGGCGGGCTGCTTGCGGCCTCGCGCCGATCTCGGCGTAGATGAGGCGCAGGAGCGTGCGGCGGGCGACGTCCTCGGCGTGGGCGTCGTGGACAAGGTCGCCGCAGGTGCCGAGGCATTTGGTGCCGGTGGTGAGGGAGAGCATGGTGGAGCTCAGGTTATCAGAGAAGTGGATCACGAGTGCCGGGGCCGGCGCTTGTCAAGCTGCTGTTGGACGAGCCCGAGGGCGCGCTGGCCGCGACGAGCCGATGGGCATGCGGAGCTGGTGGCGCACGCGGCGGGCGTGGCCATGTTGGGGAAGAAAGTGCTACGGGTGTCCGACGCGGCGACTGAGCGAGCGGTGCACGTTCTTTGGTGCTGTAGGAGATGGTGCAGGCTAGCGTAGTGGGAGCGCTGGGTTGCCGGCTCCGTCTTCAGTCTTGTTCCAACGCCGCGACGACGTGATCCTCGCTAGCTAGCCCAAGTGCCTTCGCAGCTGTGACCCACGGCCGCCCGTACCCGGCGCCAACAGCACCCGCTCCTCCGCCTCAACACGCACGACTGCACCCCGAAGCTCCCGTCTCCCCGCCTCATGAACCTCGAGATCTCAGGCATGAGGTCATCTTGCAGCAGGGAAGGATCCACCGAGAGCCAGAGGAACAGCCTGCAGTCGCCGACGTAGGGGGCACACCAGCACCGCAGCCTCCGGATCCATAGTCAACACACTCGTCTGTAACTGTATGCGTACGTGTGTGTTCTCGTCTGACTCTCTGCGTCTCGATCTTTTCTGTTTGTAGTTGTCCATGGACTATCTTGACTCTTGAGCACAGCGTTTTTCTTCTTCATTCAATTTTGTGGAGCTTGATCAATGATCAATGATAGGCCAAAATCCGCGTTGTCCCAGCTCCTATATCTGTTGTTTAAGATTTTTTTTCCTGTACCTTAATAGTTGTCCGCCGGAAGAAATGCACATTTATTTTGATCAACCGTGCGTGAAAAATAATTGAAATGATTCACTTTGCTCTTTTAGGTTTTTTCCATGTTGAAAAGCTAAGTATTTTTGTTCGGATGCTATGACTTGTTAAATACACAAGCAACAACCACATGCTCCTTTTTTATGCTTCATAATTTCTACCATCTCTAAGTGTAAGCATCTACATTAGCTTACATGTACAACACCGGATGATTAGAGCTGCACTTCTGGTGTGTTTTGTTATGCCAAGTAATAGAGCATGATTTTTGTACTATGCCAAAGTCTGGATGGTCCATGCTAATAGTTTATCTTCTTTAATTATTGTTAAGTTTTATCTAAAAACTAATTCTAGGAGTTATAGTGCATGCTTAATGTACTGCGTTCATGGTAGATAATCTGGGGATGCAGGTATTGATTCCTTTGTATTATCATTATTATTATTATTATTATTATTATTATTATTATTAATTTTGTTATCCTTATAGTGCTTCCTGTGTATTTTTACATTGGTTCTAATTTGTTCTTGATTCACAGTTTGCTGTGAAGAGAAAAGAAGTTGGAATCCGCTGATGCAACGATTGTGGGATGGTCAAGTGCCTATTCATTTGGAAAATCAGTAGTTGAACATTGTAATTCGATCAGTCAAGATTCATAACATTTGTGTACCTATAAATGGACAGCTGGTTATGCTATTTGCAATTAATGTTGCACGTACGGATCCGGATAAAGATGCAACATGAGTACGTAAATGTACGTGCCAGTATAAACCACGTACGTATGCGTATTGTTACGCGATCGATTTTGATTGATTAAAGCACCCCTCGTGGTGCTACTAAAGTGACCATAGTGCACAGTGCAGTCACCATCCACGGGTTGAACCCATGGGTTCAAACCGCATGCATAAGAATGTTTAGGTTTGGTCTGGGGGAGAAATAAGATTGGATTGGTGCGGTTTGGATTTTGCAGCGTAAGTTTTGGTTTGGTTGATACCATACCTAGGCATGGGTGGCCCGGCCCGAAGCCTGACGTACCAGGCCAGACTTGGGTCTCACTTTCTAGTCCCAAGCCCGGCTTGAAAGTCCGGAAAAAGTCCGAAATGACTAAAAACAGGTTTTTTAAGGAAAAATAGGTATAAAAATCATTTATTTATTCTGAAATAATTATTTTAATGCTTAAATGACATATTTTCGGAGTTTCGGGCCGGGCTCGGGCTTCAGGTCTGACCATCGGGCTTTTATGAAGCCTGACCCGAACCCGGCCCGGCCCGGTGTTTTGCCCAGGTATAGTTGATACAGGTGCATCTGTATGGCTCAGGTTGGATGCGGGGTGGGCTTCAACCCATTACCAGGCCTCGTCGTCAACAAGGCAGATTCGACAGAGCCAGATCCGATCCAGTGACCGCTCCGTTTCATGAGTCTTGATGCAGATTTGATGAAGGATCTCCCCGGCGGCGCAGCAACAATTCTTGGCGGCTACGAGTTGTGCGGGCTGCCGATGCACGAGATGTACCTGTCGGGGCGAACTCTTCTTTGCTCCGGTCGCCGCATAAGCCTAGTTCTGCCTACCTTCTTCTGGCGTTAGGAGATGCTACCTGTTCGGTGTCGTTGGAGCGAGCGGCGGTTTGCTTCTGCGGTTGCGATTTGTTTGTCAGGTTTGCTTTGTAATGCTCGATGTCAGGGATTTTGTGTGGATTTCCTTAAATAAGCCGTGCATTGTACGGTTTTCGCCTCGATTTTCCTTACTAACGGAGTCATTTTATTCTTCTTAATTATTGGACGATGTTCCGTAAAAAAAAAAGACTCAATAACGGAGCACCCTGCCCTTTTAGCGATGTTCCGTAAAAAGACTCAATAAACCAGCCAATGAACTAGCTCAGCTCAGCAGGACGTTGTTGAGTATGTGAAGACGGAGCAGCGCAACAGGTATCGTGTCGCGGCGCTGCCACGATCTTGGACACGCCGCCGTCTTGCTCCGGCCGGAGCACATCATCCATGCGCACATGCGTGCTGCTGCCCGAAATCTTCTTTGTCTTTTGAGACTGTAGTAGTCTGTTATTTGATGCGATGGTTATCCAAACAAAATTTTACAGAGCAGAAAAATTCCGCCGGTTTTGTTGTGACCGGTGAAACAGGGATGCCGTTGGGGAGTGTTTGGGCTCACCGGTGAATTGCCCTCCCCGTTTTCCCGAATTCCTCGTAATCCCCAATTGCTGCTCTCGTTCCGACCTACGCTGCCGGCCGGCTGTCAGCAAGTACGGGTATTGCCCATACCCGCCCCTACCCAAATCATTTTGGGCAAGAAAATTTCCCCCATATATACCCGTCACATTGCTTCGGGTAATGGACTGGGCAACGGGTATGGATTACCCACCGGCATCCTAGGGTGAAATACAGGCGTATAAACTTCGTGAATGCCAAGCGGGCCTTAAGATGACACATTGGATTTGGAAACTGACTTTTTTTGTTTGCCACGTGGTGTACTTGGAAACCGGCTTGTTTTTTTGACCGGGGTTTGGAAACCGACTTGATTTGCCCGAGCCTGCCTATATATACGGGATCGACTCGCGTGGACTAAACACAATTACACAACACACGAGGCCCTGTTCTTCTCCCCTGGCCCGTCTCGCATCGTAACCCTAGCTACCCCCACCACACCGGCGGCCACCATGGCCAGCGGCGGCGGCGGCGACGTCTCCGCCGTCTACACCTCCGTCATCGATGACGTCGTCGCAAAGGTCCGGAAGGAGTTCCTCAACCACGGCCTCGGCGACGGCGTCCTCACCCAGCTCCGGGCACTCTGGGAGGCGAAGATGGTCCACTGCGGCGCCCTCTCTGGCACCACGGCGCCGGCCCCTGGAGGCGGAGGGCGGGCAACCCCGCCGGCGCCGCCCTCCTACGACGAGGGGTACTACGGCTACGCCACCCCCACCGCCGAGATGCTGTTCCCTCCGACGCCGATCCCGACCCCGATCCGGACGCCGCTTCGGTCGCCGATCAGCGGCATGAGAAACGACGGGGCGGTGAAGGAAGAAGAAGGGGCTGAGCGGCCCAAATTTGGCCGCCCGAGCCCTTATTACGTGCCGCCGTCGCCGTTCCCGTGGTTGAACCAGAGCTCGCCCGCTGGGGGCCGATGTGGACATTGCCTATCAGGAGAGCCTCGAGGACCCGGACACGGCGCCGCGGACTAGAGATTTCCTCACGATGTGTCCAGGGAAACGCAAGAGGGGCGATGATGAATTTCCTGGCCAGCGATCCTCTGCTTCTGCCCTGCCACAACAGGATGAGAGTGCAGATCAGACCGTCGAATTTTTCTTGCCACATTCATCAGAGGGCAATGCTGCTCAAGAGCTGTGGGATTCCATCATGGACAAGCGAGGATCAACGCCATCTGTCAAAGAAACAACAAGGACGGCTCGAGTTATTCCTCAACTGGATGGGGTTCAAGGCGATGGCTACTATGATTATCAATATTTCTTCCCAGGAGGAGTCTCAACTGAAGATTATGATGATGATGAACCTCCTCTTAATGAAGATGACGATGACGACGATGAAGATGAGTTAAAGGACTCTGAGCCTAACGCACAGCACCTTGTCCTGGCACAATTCGACAAAGTGTCGAGGACAAAAAATCGTTGGAGATGCAGTTTAAAGGATGGGATTATGCATTTGAACGGCAGAGAAATTCTATTCAAAAAGGCGTCTGGAGAGTTTGATTTTTGATCAATTTCTGATTCAAGAAGCTGATCCTGTAAAAATGTTATTGAATTGGAAATTGCTGAAAGCGCCCATCTTTTTTGAAGAAATCCTCAATACAGAGAATAAAACGAAGCTTAATTCAAACACTTCTGAATAATTTTACTTGGGTGTATGGTTAATGCATGGGCAGCCCAGCCCGAAGCCCAGCGTCTCGGGCCCGCCCAGGGCTGCAGTTTCCGCTTGAATTCCAGTCCGAAAGCCCGAAAAAAGTATGGGATAGGTTTAAAACAGTTTCCGCCCCCCCCCCCCCAAAATAGGTATAAAAATCATTATTTATTCCGACAATGGCTATGCTAATATTTTTAATAGCTAAAAACAACTATTCTACGGGTTCCGAGCCATGCCGGGGCTTGAGGTTTTGTTACCAGGCTTAATCAAGCCCGGGCCGCCAGGCTATGCCCAGGTATATTTTCTACATAACTGGTTTTTCCTACCTGAAAGATGGAAATTGATATAGATGATTACTGAAAAGAGCTACCCGAGGTTTCGATTTCTCATCCATAAATAACAGTGGATTTTTCATTTTATCCTGTAAAAAAAAAGTGATTCAGTGAATGAAAAGGTTACATAAGCTGGGAGCTTTACTCTCTAGCTAGCTAGATGTAGAGCAATACACATTCATGTGATCCCGGAAAAGAACACTCACTCCCACTGCATATATGCAGCATCAGAAATAATCCTCCAATTGTCCATATCATTTTATTTGGCGCACCACCTTGCGCATGGTAGATATCACCTCACATTGTCCATATCATTTTATTTGCCACACCACTTTAAGCATGGTAGGTATCAGGAATAAATACTGTCTCATTGTTTCTGCTTGCGGATTGCAGCAGTAGGATCACAGCCCTCAGCCAAATCTCAGCACTTGCGCTGTTTGTCTTTGTCAATATACATTTCCGTGCCTTGCCTCTTGTCGTCGATCAAGAGCATTGCTACATGGGGTTTGTCAGCTTGCAGCGGTCGAGCTCGCCAGGGTATCCAGGTGAAGTCATCGGGCTAGCTCCAACTCAAGGTGAGGCTGCACAGAAGGCACGGTGGGGTGTGTGGCCACCAATGAATGAAAAGGGTTACATATAGTAGGCAAAGTGGGGGCTTTTACTCTCTAGCAAGAGGTAGAGCAATATACATTCATGTGATCCCGGGAAAGAATACCCCCTCCTACTGCATATCTAGCATCATAAATAATTCCCCAATTGTCCATATCATTTTCTTTGGCGCACCACCTAACATATGGTAGATATCATCTCCAATTGTCCATATCATTTTCTTTGGCACACCACCTTTGACATGGTAGGTATCAGGAATAAATATTATCATATTGTTTCTGCTTAGGGATCGTCAGCTCTGGAAAACAGCCCTCGCCAAATTTTAGCACTTGCGGTTAATTTCTGTCTTCGTCGATATACATTTCCGTGCCTTGCCTCGTCGTCGACCAACAGTGTTGCCACACGGGCTTTGTTACCTTGCAGTTATGGCGGAGCGAGGCAGAGTGACAGAGTCCCAATCCCAGCCGTGGTCATTCTAGCTGGAAATTCGTATTCTAGTTCACTTGGTATCCATGCATTGTGCTAGTTCACTATGAAGTAGGTAAAGAATTGGGTATAGATACATTTTTGTGAAATAAACACATGAGACTTGATTCGGTACACCCCTTCTAAGGGCCTCTTTGATTCGCGGGATTTTGAAAATGTAGGAATAGAAAAAACAGAAGGATATGATATGATAGGAATGCATGTGCAAAACAGAGAATTGAAAAATACAAGAATTGTATAGACTTTGTTGGTTGATTCACAGGAATAGAAAAAAAACAAAGGAATCCTAATAAATATGTTCAGTTAAGGTCAAACCACCAACAAAATTTAAGGTTTAAGTGCCATCAAGCATCAGCATGTAACTCGGTGCCGCTGCTGACCCCTGACGGACTGACCCCGTTTGCCCTCCCAATCGAAAGGCCTTCGTGCTGACGCTCACGTTGCGTGCAGAACTTCCGATTCAATTGGATGAAGCCCGGACGAGATGATAGGTGGACTCTGACGTTAATTACTCCAGTGTTTTAAAATTAATAAAAGACAAAAGTATCCTTTCCAATATTTTTTTAGAGGGGGTGCAAATGGTGTAAATATGCTCGTGTGCTTGAGTTTCAGAAGAAAAAGTGTTGCTAATTAAGAAAATTCTGGAGCACTTGCGCTTGCGTTGTCTTTCTTTTTCGATATACATTGCGGTGCCTTGCCTCGTGACCTCGTCGTTGATCGATCAACAACGTCGCCGCATGGACTTTGTCAGCTTGCAGTGATGGTCGAGCGAGGTTGAGTGTGCCCGAGTCCCGGTCACAGTCCGTCCCAGCCGTGGCCATTCTAGCAGGAAATTCCACTATGCTACTTCACCATCGTATCCAGGAGTCCTCGGGCTAGCTTCAACCCAAGGTAATTGGGGGCGCATCCGGGTTGATGTGGAGCTTCAACCAAGATGGGGGCACTAGTACAAAACATGCCATATGCGACCCCATCAATCAAGGGCGGAGGTACAGTGTAACCACCGGTGTCAGCCGACACCGATGACCGTCGTCCAAACCTTTATAAAAGCAGCCTAAATGTTAAATTGACCCCGGTGAAAAATACACATAAGTTACTTCTACTACGTTATTGACACCAGTGATGGTATATCCTGGCTTCGCCTCTGCCATCAATGCATGGCTGCCATCGGAAACCCGCCAACCCTCCATCAGTGGCGAGCATTATAAAGCCGCCACTAATGGCCCCGGGGCCCATGGAAGGCACAGTGGTGGCCACCAATATGAGCTCGGGAAGAAAGACATACCAAAAATATAAGAGAGATCTGGTCATAACACATTTTGCGAAATAGAAACATGGGGCTTGCTTCCGTACAACACTCCTAATTAAAGACAAGTGTCAATTACAACTTTTCGTAAAAAGGGTATTTTAGTCTTTCTCATATGCGTCTGTTGACACAATTCCTTGATAATCCACCCATAAACTCAACCTACTCGACCGAAGTTCTTAAATTCTTGTTGGATCGTTTCCATGATTAAAATTTGATCGAGGACTGGTGGGCAAGGTGTTCTACGGAGTAGTTCACATCCAGAAACCACAAACATGCCTTGTTGACTAAAATAATTGGCAAAGCGCGGGCCGGCGATAGCAATGCAATGCAAAGCCATCAGACACCGGCCATCACGTATCAAGCATCAGCATGTAAGGGCAAGTCTAGCAGTTCTTCTAAAATATCTCCCCTATATGTCAAAATGGGGGACTCCCCTAAAAATATTCTCTCCTAAAAATTACACAACTCCAGCAGTTCTCCTAAAAAATCTCCCATATTCTATATTTTAAGAATTTTGTGTAACTACCATTTGACACCCAACAAAAGACTATTTTTCATTACCAAAATCTGAAACAAAAGTAGAGCATCTTAACATTTTGGTAGACTCTAAACTACTACTGAACTGCTACTCCATATATACAAAAAAGACTAGTTGTTAATTGTTCAACAATATGAGCTTATAATTTTATTCTCTTCAGTTCCATTTCTATACTCCAAATCTGCAGCACAATAAACATCTACTCCTAAATCTGATGAACATGCAGCAGCTAGTTGTTTAATTCATCGAGGAGCAGCTCCAAGTCTCATCTCACGAACATGCAGCAGCTACCGAATAAACATCTACCTACGGCCGCATCCTCCTAGCTAGCCGCCGGATCCTCCTGCTGTGCGCATGCTGGCCGCCGCACCTCCGGCCGCCCGCGTGATGGCCGCCGCTGCCACATCTGGCCGCTGCACCTCCGGCCGCCCGCGAGATGGCCGCCGCCGCCACATTTGGCCGCTGCACCTCCGGCCGCCCGCCACGAATCCATGGCGCCGCTACGACCTGCCCCTCCTCTCCTCTCCAGGCCGCCGTGACCTGCCCCTGGCCCTCTCCAGGCCGGCCGCGACAAGCCGCTGCCCTTCTCCAGGAACGGCGCGACCCGCCCCTCTCCTCCTCTCAGGCGGCCGCGCCTTGCCCGTGGCCTCCTCTCCAGGAAATTGAAGAGAAATCGACCGCCGATTCGAGCTCGAGAACAACGAGACTGAAGAGAAACAAAGGCGGGGACGAACTTGTTGGCGCGCCCGGTGGCGGGAAGGAAGATTCCGCGAGCGACGGTTGCTTCCTGGGCGTGGACAGGGGAGGCCTCCGCCGTCCCGATCTACAGGGGAGAAGGAGGCGTGGACTGGGGACGCCGATTTTTCAGGAGATCGATAGGGAACCGCTGGATGCTCGTTTTTGCATTTTTCTCCTCTAAAAACGCTATCGGGGAGATGATCGGGGAGCTGCTGGACTTGCTCTAACTCGCTGCCGCTACTGATCTGACCCCATTTGCCAGCCCAATCGAAAGGCCTTCGCGCTGACGCTCATGTGCTGCTGCCGCCGCCGCACGTTGCGTGCAGAACTTCGGATTCCATTGGATGAAACCCGGACGAAATGATAGGTGGACTCTAACGTTAATTATTAGTGTTTTAAAAATTAAAATTAATAAAAGACAAAAGTACCCTTTTCAACATCTCTCTTGTTAGAGGGGGTTAAATATATATGGTCGTGTGTTTGAGTTTCAGAAAAAAAAAGTGTTGCTAATTAAGAAAATTCTGGGGCCCTTAAACTTTTGGCACCCTGTTCCTTCGTTACCGTGAACTTCTTTATCATACCCGCCACCCGCCATGTTCGTATCAGACTGTTCAAAGGGCTATACATATAAAGTGGCCGCTACAAAGCGATCGACTCTGAATCCTAGCGGGCTCCTCATACTTTCATATCTTAAACATTATAATTGATCATCCGTCGATCGTCTAGTAGAGAGGCACTGTGGGGATGGCAGACATCAGGAATCGTTCTAAGTCAGGGAGAGACTTACACATGCCAATGATGTTGCGAACATCGGAAAATTTGCATGACTGTGCTTACTAGGAATACTTGCGAGTCATACACGTAGAGGCAAAAAGGTCAAGATTTCTCCGGTCTCGCGTCCTAGAGTTCTCCTGCCCCGCATCCAGTCCTGTTCATGCTTTCTTACGAGGAGCTGCTATTGCGCGACGCCGACACTGAGCCTCGCTGCCCCCTGGCGCCGTACGATGTGGTTATATAATAGAACAAAATAAAACATATTTTTCTTATTGTCATTTCTCAAATGTAATTCCTCATTTTGGTCTTTTGCACCGGGCCTCACATTCTTGTGTACCGACATGCATCGTGCCTGGCCTGCAGATTGCGTTCGAACTAGGTTCGTTGTTGCCATTAATATCTTTTTATTTCTTGAGATCATCGATTTGCGGTGTGTAATATCTGAGGGAGTGATCTGATCGAACAATCTCGAACCAGTTTGAACGGGACCGGGTTCGAAGACTTGTGCCCAGCACAACTATACAGTAACTAATATGTAAAGTTTATTAAAGTACTCCATCGTCCTCTTCCCAATTTGAGGCCGATAGATATTGTATTGGCCAACTTGGTTATACATAAAACAGAAAGTATGGCTCTCAGGACCAACACCACCAACAAAAATGGCGTGTTGCTGCATTAGAGAATTTAAAAAAAAAAATCAAACAACACAAGAGTGAGTACTTTGATATTTATCAACCATACCAACTCAGTAGTAGGAAATAAATCAAACTACGCAAGAGTGAGTACTTTGATATTTATCAACCGTGCCAACTCGATCAGTAGTAGGAACATGCATGATACATAAAGTTAGAGCAACTCGAGGAGGAGATACCTGTCCGGTGCTCAATAACTAAATTTAGTAATTTTGTCTAAAAAAAGACCCTCCCACATATGTCCAATCTCATTCCCCATCTCCCGCCGTCCTTGTATCGGGCTTGGGCCGGCCAGATTACTTATCCCCATCTGACCCCATATTGAGCTTGGAATTCCCCACCCCAAACAGAGAGATCAGATATCCTCGTCCGACAACTCCGTGTCATTGGACGAAATTAAAGAATACGAATCTGATTATCTTATCTTATGTACTTAATGTAGTCTGTTTTTATTTCCAACTTATTCACTAGTCAGAAGATATATAGAGGAGAAAGATGGAGTTATATAAGGCACAGAGAAGGTGGCCACCACATGGCATGCTTTCTGATTCATGGAGTTATATGAGAAGTCTCAGTTCTCATACGATGCTGCCTCATGACATGCTTTCTGATTCACAACATTTGAGATTTCTCACCCCATTCAACAAAAACACCGTAGACATGACAGGCACCGGGAATAGCACTAGAATTTCGTTCTGGGCAAGGATTACAGCAGTGTAGAACCTATCTGTGAGAGCCCACATGTTCACATAAAATTCCATACATGTCGTTTATGTGCTGGTGACGTATTGTTAAGGGAAATCAGACAGATTGCGGATGACGAGCTCTTGCAGGGCATTTGTAGTGCATGTCGTTAATTCTTGATTGTCGTATGTGCACACTGGCGTTCTGATGGTCGACCAGGTAGCACTGTAGATTTACTACTTAAAATACCTATCCAACATACTTGTTTAGTTAGGCAAATCCGGATTTCATCCAGATTGCGGATGACGAGCTCTTGCAGGGCGTTTGTAGTGCATGTCATTAATTCTTGATTGTATGTTTTTAGAGAACCTATCCAACGTACTAGTTTAGTTAGGCAAATCCGGATTTCATCCTTATGTGATATGCATACTTGTGTTTAAGAAAGTTACTACGTGGGTTTATATATAATACCACTAAGAGTACGTAATAAAGATTCCAATATTGGAAATACCTACAAACTTCTGCGCAATAGTTTGAATCCTATTATCTGTGTTTTCCGTGCCTCGTCTCATAAGTTAATTGTGATTCCACAAAATGACGCGTATGATGAAATTATACTCCCTCCGTCCCAAAATAAGTGATGTGGATTTGTATAAGAATCTATACAAATCCACATCACTTATTTCGGAACAGAGGGTACTTCTTTTTGAATAATTTGGCCATGATCACACTCATCCTAGAACTTAATTATTATTCCACCAAATGATGAGTGTGTATAAAATATGCATGTTTTTTCTAAATAACTTGGCCATGATCACACTACAAATTTCCATTATTAATCTCTACAGCGCACTGCAACCCTTTTTAATCAAGAACAAGCACATGTTTACTTACTTTGATTCTGTTTTCCCTTATTATTCTATCCAAAATTTGATAGATTCAACTGGTGTGACTAGAAAATGTTCACCAGGGTATTATGAGAGGTCTTCTTCTTATGTTGAAAACACGGCAAGCTTGCTATATGGTATAATTAATAATGAGAATCTGTCCAAGGACATCATGTGAGGAGAGGTATTAAATATATATCCCTCTCTCCATCAAAGGGTTCGTTTTCATGGATGACGAATGAACATTGGAGTATAATATAAGTTCCTCTGTTTTATGTACTCATCAGGGCCATAAGAAACAAAGACCTATTATTCTCAAAGAGCATGCTCAAAAATCTTTCTTACTAGTTCCCCTTTCACCACGGTCCCATGGGGCAATAAGAATTTGCTTGTACCGTCGTGATTTCTAGACATTTCTGAGGAAGCTTTACTATGAATATATTCCAAATACCTTAGAGTGAAGAATGTGAAAAAGATGATGAGTTCCAGAGAAGGATATCCATACTGCTTCAGAAAAAAAATGGCAACGACTGCCTGTATAGATTTGGAACATGAGGCATCCGGAATTCAAGCTGAAGTGCATCTAGGATACCATGGACATAAGGCCTGAAATTGTTCCGGCACCTCCTGACCAGTCATAGTATAACATAGAGATGTAGGTACGAGAACTTACTGTTTTGGCTAGGGGAAAGAAGAGGTTTGACTGTAATTCATTTCTCTCTTCTTGTTTAATTTTTTTTGGAGGGAATCTTCTTGTTTAATTATGCAGATCTTAACTTAATGTCTGACATTAAGACCTTAACTTAATGTTTAATTCAAATGACTCAAGATGGGATTAGGGCCTGATTTCGACTGTTCTGTAATCCTGAGGCTCCATTCGTTTACGACAATCCCCGCAGGTATTGGAGTGGATTGGGGGGAAACTGAACTGAAATTTCGTGATTCGCCGCCGTTGATCCCCGCCGGGAAGGGAAGAAACAAGCGGGCCTGAGGGGGTTAAAAAGCCGGCATTAAACCTGACGGGTTTAAGTAGTCGTTTTTTTAGGGTAATACAGTAGGCCATAAGACCTACTGCGCAATTATATTAATATATGCACGATGGAAAGAAAATGAAGAAGAAAGGGGGGGAAATCTATCTGAAGGCATCAATCCATGCCTTGAATGTGTGATAACCTTTTCGTTTAGCTCCATGGAAGACCAAGTTGAGTTCTTCTTTAAAGATTTTCCTACATCTGTAAAGTGAGGGAGGGATCCCTTGGAAAATGCAGTCCTTTCTTGTCCTCCATATGCTCCAACCAATAAGGGTGGTAATCTGCAGATGGAAGGGGACTTACAGCTCAGGAGGATTCTGCAAGTTAGAATTCTGAATTCTGCAATTATATTACTTAGTCGTTTTCCAACTCAGTCTTATCTTAGTTAGAATTCTGCAAGTACTGTTCACTGTCAGGCATGTGTAATCCCATTCCCAACATTCGGCTACAAGTTAAGTAGTAAATACAAGTAGTTCATAGGTAATTTTAGATGCTATTCGTCTTGAAATTAGTAGGTGGAAGGAAGTGGATTTGTTGGGAGAGTAGGCTTGTGTGTGTGGGAGTTGTAGTGATATGGTGTTTGTTCATGTGTATTGTGGACTTGTGGCTGGCAGCCCTCCCGTCCTTCTCTTTATGAATATAGGCGTGCAATCTCTCACGGTTCCTAAAAATTCAAGTGCTATTTTCCAGTAGAAGTTCCAGACCAGATGTATTCGGACAATGCAGAGATTTGTTTTTGATGCATGTATGTACGATACCATAGCATGGGCCAATTGCTGTTTCACAGTTGGTCTTTTAATGCCGACAATGCAAGCTCCAAATCTAAAAAAGTACAAAAATTTCTCAGGGGGTAGGTGGACATAAATTTACCGTCTGAGCTGATAAATACGTAGACCGATCAAGAGCACATTTCATCAAGTGTGTTGTAGAGGGCTACGGCCAGGGAGCATGTATTCTTGGAGCACACCTGGGTATCTGGGATAGGCATGGAAGGTATGGGGAACAATGACGACACACTAGTCCTGCTGTTCTGTGGTAAGTTCCATTTATCTTCAGACGGGAGTTCAAGATGAGTATGAAATGCAATGGTTGACTGTAAATAGTTCGTTTCGCACTTTCTTTTGCTGTTCGTCGAACTTCTGGCGTGCGTTCTTGCTAGCGTTTAGCGGGAAGTGTGGTTAAAACTTACGTGGTTGGTGTGAACCTATGTTCCGTTATCTTGATAATGGAAGCCGCCATAAAGGTCGTTTGAAATAACAAATGAAATGAAAATGGTTCAGTTACCAGCTTTCCCTGCATTATGCTATGAAACATATGGAAGGATTACACAATACATATATAATATATCAAAGCCTTCTGATTCTATACATCCCCTCCTCTTACGAAAACACAAGAACGGACCACATCACTCCGTACCCATTCATAATAAAGGGCACGATGGGCATTAAATAATATTTTCATCTCTTTTTTCCACCTGGCTCCGAACAAGACTGGGTGGTTTCGAATTTGCCAGAGATTTCACCGTTCGACTCCCACGAAATTTCACGAGCTTGTAGTACAGACATCTACACACAATCTCACTGAAGGGATCGGCGAAACTTTTCTTTAGGCAGCAGGAAACGTGCGAACAAGTCGGACATTCATGCAGTCCCGTACGGCCGCGAGAAATCCAAACATCACTCGGTGTTTTGAAGTTTGTAGATTCTACCATTGGATCGCGACAAAATTTCACATCATAGTAGTAGACAAAATTCCGCACGATCTCACATAAGGGATTGACGAAAACTTTATTGAGGCAGCGGCAAACATGCTTACAAATCGGATGTTCGTGCTGTCCCGCACGGTCGCGAGAAATCCAAACACCACTCGGTGTTTTGAAGTTTTCCGAATATTCCACCATTCGATCGTGATTAAATTTCACATTGTTGTGGTAGACAACATTCTCACAATACCACCGGAGGGATCATCCAAAAATTGCTTGAATCAGCGGGAAACATGCGAAGAATTCAAACATTCGTGCTGTCACGCACGGCCGCGAGAAATCCGAACAACACTCGGTATTTTATAATTGGACGGAGATTTCACCGTTGGATCGGGACGAAATTTGATGGCGTCATAGTAGACACATCCATATCCACCGGGTATCCGGGTATCTATGGATTATCCATATCCATGCAATATACATCATAAACAGGAGCAACAACAACATATCAGGAAGAGGGAGGGGGTCAGTGGGGGAATCAGGAGACGAGGACAGATCAGGGTTGGCGGCTCATGGGGTTGGATGGGAGTGTGGGACTTATGAAGAGGAGGTTGTTAGGGTTAGGGTTGAGTGGTTTTATATGACTCATATAGCTAACTAATGGACCCACATGTCAGTAATTTATTTATTTTAATAAATACCAGGTATCCATGGATATTCATGGATCAAATGTGATATCCGTGCCCGCTCCACGAGTTAGCGGGTATCCATTAGAGGATATTCATGGATCGAAAAGCCGCTCCATATCCGTGATTCATGGGCTGGATATCCAGATTTTGACTATCCGTTGCCATCTTGACCGTTGCATCTCCTTGATCTCCCCCAATTCGTAACTAAGGCAAAAATCAAGGTAGGGCGGCCGCCCTACCGGATCCTCCGCCCTTGAAATTATGAAGTACACTTCCACACATAAAAGAGCTGAGAAGAAGGCAGTACACCCACTCATAAAAGAGCCGAGAAGAAGACGTTACACTTCCGCAGATAAAAGAGACGAGAGGAAGGCGAGCGATGAGCCGATACGCTAGCTTCTTTGTGAGAGTAAACATGAAGTCAAATCGATTGGTCTATTTTGCACCACTCTCAGAGGATTAGGAGGTATCAGAAGTCAAAAGCGATGGGTATTTGGTGGACATGGTGTGCCAGACTGCAAGTATGGCTACGCAGATGCATTATGCGTGCGCACTGTGTGGACTAGGAACCACCAACAAGAGTCGTAGCATATGTTTGGACAAGTGTAGGTCAGATAGTGCAGATTTTAGTTTCCTTGAAGCCTTTACTTGACGAATGCAGCTCCGTGCTGGAGGCTGGAGCTCTTCGGCAAGGCTTCGACGGTTTGGCATGCAGCAACCTGAACTGCCCGGTGATCCAGATGAACAAGTCAGGAACCTGCTTACTTAGATCAAACCGCTCTTGGCGCTATTTCAAGGTTTTGAGGTTCAGAAATGACACCGTTCTGCCAACACGCGCGGGTATGGTGGCGCGTTGTTTGGGTCAGTTAGCTAGGAAGGAAGTAGATGGGGACAGGCGTTGAGAGCAAATGGGGCCATCAGAAATTGTTATTCACGGACAAATATGAAAACGTACCCTTTTACATTTAATAATTCTTTTAAATGGCAAACGTCTATCCTATACTTACCAAATGCAAAATTATACTCCCTACGTCTCAAAATAAGGACTTGGATTTGTATAAGAATCTATAGAAATCCAAGTCGGTTATTTTGGGACCGAGGGAGTAGTATATTGCATCCCCATCCCGGAGTAGCACAGGGCACCGTAAAATTTCTCTAAAGCTATTGTATTTTTTTGAGTAAATTTCACAAAACCACACTTTGTGAGGCAGCTGTGTCGTGGAGTCACAGTTAACGAAAAACCGTCCGCAAAACCACACTTTTTGAGTCAACATTTCTCAGTAAATCCCAAAACCACTCATGTCGGTGCTTCTGCTCAAATCCTGATAGGTGGGACTCACATGTCGGACACCACATCAACTCCGACCTTAACCCAACATGCGCGGATCCTGACCAAGGGCCATGCCGCCTCCATCTCTGGGTCCGGGTCGGCCAATGTTGATCTCTGTTTTTTGGTTGGTGATCGACATGTGGGCCCCACTTGTCAGGATTCAAGCAAAACCACCCATGTAAGCGGTTTTGGGGCTTACTGAGACATGTTGACTTAAAAAGTGTGGTTTTGTGGACGGTTTTTCGTTAACTGTGGCTCCGCGAAACAGCTGCCACAAAAAGTGTGGTTTTATGAAATTTACTCTCTTTTTTTCGAGAGTATAAGCTAGGTAGACACACATACACCGCATGTGTCTATCCTTACATTTAGTTGTAAACCCTATATATGCTTAAACAGGTGGGACATTAGTGGAACCTTCTATTGATATCACCATTGACTGGTTACTACTCCGTACTAGCCAACAGTGACGTAGCCATCTAAAATTTAAGGTGATCCAGCAATAAAATTATTCATACAAATTTAGTTATTTTGATTTTTTGATTTTTTTTTGACTATGTTATATAAAGGATTGGAAAATCTCAGGGTGGTCCATGGACCATCCGGCAGCCCCCACTGCTAGCCAACCCGGGTGTGGTGACTAGAAAATTATCACCGCTGGCGTCCAGTGTTGGAGCTGAATCTCTCAACTCACACAAGAAACGGAAAGCAAGATTTTTGGCTTCGAGCTGCCTCTCACAGCCGAGCTTTTCTCTCCTTCTATTCCTCTTTCTTGTTTTTAAATAAAGCTGATTACAATGTCTTAAATAGAGCTAATCTTATGTTACTAATCCCTAAACTCATGCTACGTGCACCTAACCGAGATCTGCACCTCCTGAAATCACTCCAGGCCTCGCACGACTCGGCCAGCTCCTAACAACCTAACTAATCACGACCTCTTCTTTCTCATAGAATCACTCTAGGATAACACGTCCAGCCCACACATGCACCTAGCACTCGATATGGCCGGACTTGTTCAGCAGCTTCCCATGACCGGCGGCATTGCACGGCACGACGGCATCTCGTCTCCGTGTTGCATCCCACAACACCTCTCGGCATCTCACCTTCACGCTCATCTGGCTGAAACTTCGCCGGACTCGTACGCATCGCTCGCCGCTCGCCGGACGCCTAACTACGTGCATAAACGAAAACTAAGCATGCGGATACACGAATCAAAATTATTGCTAACATCTAGTTGGTTTGAATCCGTCACTGATGTCTCTGGATGCCGTGATGAATAGCATGCCATAGCCGGCGAGGCCTCCAGATCAGTAATGAAGGCAACGTTTTGCAACGAGCATATGAAAGAAGATTACACCATATATTAAACTTGTTATAGAAATATTTTCATGATATCACTACAACAAAATAGCCTTGTAGGGACATCTAATATAGGTGTTAAAGACGCTTTAATTCATCTCTACAAGATTGTAAAGTCGCTTTGTAAAGCGTCCTAGGAGCGTCTCCTCCTGCACCGTGTCAAAATTTGTAGACGCATAGAAAGCATCTCTATCTAATAGTGAGACGTTTTAAGAGCGTGTCTATGCCAGTTGAGACGTATTGGTAAATTCATGATAGATGCACCTGCACACCGTCGATACTTATGTTGAGCCGCTTTATTGCGTGCCAAAGAACTCATAGAGACATCTTCTTTTTTTACAAGGTGATGTGTTTAAATTTATGTAATTAGATATGGCCAATTAATACCCAAGAAATAATCTTCTGCTCACAAATCATAACACGGTGGTGAATAAGAAATTATATTATAAAAAAACAATCTTTACAACTGAAAGGTACAAGATCCATAAAACATTGCACAGGTCACTGGAAAAATTATAACGTAATGCTAACTAGTTGAAACCTATACTACACGCGGATCTGCTCCCCCAATCTTCTCTGCTCTGCTCTGCTCTTGTATCTTTTCATAGCTTTTCCTTAAGGCCATTCCTTGTGCTCCTTGCAAATTCTCCCATGGAAGTTCTTCTGCAAATAAATTCAAATGAGGCATAAATAAATTCTGGGTATAAATTCTACTAAAGTAGTAAATTCTGGGTATAAATTATGGCATCAGAGTTGAATTCCTACGATGCAAAAAGTAATTACGCATCAAGCTACAGTACATGGGTATGTCAGCGGAGTTAGATTCCCTGGAGCAAAAAATTCTTTTGATTACACAAGCGACATGGCTAATCTTTTTATTGGGCGTACTTGATCAGATAACTGTAACAAAAATAATAAAATACCTCAGTTTTCATAGATGAACTGGTCGATCACCTGTTGAATGTGGCATGGCTGTCCTGCAGCCGAGTGACCTGAAGATCACAATTAACTGAAAAAAGCCTGAACAGGCACAATCAATTCAAGCGAGGCAATGGTAAATAAAAATTTACTTGCTTTTCTCCTGTCTCGTGATTGTCAATTCAGCGCTGGATTATCTTATCTCAACAACAATTGCCATGACAACCCAATCACATAAATTACAGATCTGCACCATACAAGAAAACAAAATCAGAGATCTGAGAGGGGAGATGAGGGGGAGGCGGACGGTTGTGCACCTTCGTGGATGGCCTGGATGGCTGGATTGGGTTGTTGCACAGGAGACCAGCCGCAGGGAATAGGTCGCTCAGGCCGTCCTGATGGATCGATCTCGGAGCAGGGTGCCGCCAGGGGTATGACAGAGAATAGATCCGGTAATTCCAAAGAACTTCGGAAAGAGGAGGATGGAACTCACGGGCAGAAGGGGAGAGTTTGCCGGCAAGGGGCGCCAGCCGCCAGGACGGGAACCTACGGGACTCATCTAGGGTTTGTCCGCCTCCATCAGGTTGGTTATGGAAGAAGACGAAGGCTTTAGTTTTCTGAGATGACTTATTTATTTTTAAAAGTCATGGTACGTGCGGAGTGCGGAGAAGCTGGAAATTGAGACGACTCACACAACGTCTCAAATAACGTCTCTACACGCGGTACGGAGCACATAGAGACGAAAGTAAAAAGCGTGCTAAAAAAAGCATCTCTAGTCGGCTATTTTGTTATATTGTATTTTAATTTTAGAAATTTTGGTGAACACATGTTCATGTGAAAAGAATGGTCAACATAGTACATTGGAGACACTTCTCCATTTCAAAGAGTATTTCGGACGCGGAAGTGCCTGTTGAGGTTGAAACTATTTTCACCGGGGGTTGATACAAGTGTTGGTGTGTTGGATTGATGGCTATGCTATGCTGCCATATCGAATTTGGGCAAGAGTTAACTTGCAAATTTTTTGGCGAAGAACTCGCATGACCTGGTACACAAACAATTTTTGTAGGACTGTTTAGGGAGGATGGCTAGGTATTCACACCTAACAAAATTTTTGGCAAACAAACAAAGCAATAAGTAAAGTATTATCAGCTACGCATTTTGGCAGTGCTAATTTGGGACTATCATACCGTGTCATTTTAGTGTCATTAGTTCTCCTTTTTCGAAGAAAATATCTGCATGTACGTGTGTACTTTTTGAAATTGCGACACTTGCAATCAATTTCATTGCCATCATGATAAGTACAGGGCTCATTTCTTGGGTTGTCATTGCTAGCTGTATTTCAATTGAGTTTATTCAGAGTCACCCTTGCCAACAAGGCTGTGAGATCGATGACATTCATGGATGGATGTATGGTATTGCTCTGCATGCCAAGTTAACAACGGCCTGCCCAAATTAATTGCAGGCATGATACACCGCGCCTTGATGGGAAAAGGAGATGGAAATAGGAGTCATCACAAGTGAACAAACGTGAAATATATAGCACATGCAGGGCACTGCAGAGGGTACAATTCGTCCATGAATATAATGGAGTAGTTGTGAAGAAGGCAAGGATGGAGGACATGGTGTTCACTATGCATCACTTTCAGGATTAGAGGTACCGCAAATTAAAGAGTGAATTCCATTTTTTACCCCCTCTTTGATTTTTTTTTTGACACAATCTACCCCGTTCAAGTGAATTTTCAAAATTGTACCTTAACCATTCCTTTACCACTAATTCCCCTTTTCGCTGATTTTCCTAAATGCCACGTTTTATGGCAGGCGGGGCCCACTTTTCAGGCCTATGCGGCGTGCCACGCTGGCCTTCGAGGTCAAACCGGAACCAGAACCTGTCATAAAACGTGGGATTTGGGGAAATCTGCCAAAACGGGTAATTAGTGGCAAATGTTTAGTTAAATGAGGTATAATTTTGGAACCCTTAAATGGGGTAGATTGTGTAAAAAAAATTGAAAGAAGGGGTAAAAAAATGGAATTCACTTGAAATGACAAAACAAGGAGCCTTTGGTGGAGACAGTGTGCCTATACATACATACATCTTACACGCACAATGTGTGGACTATGAACCACCATTTTTAATAATGACTAGTCAATGCTGCCAGTTGATAATCATCACTAGCGGGCTCCTATTTTCTTAGACCCGTATGTGGTGACATTATCAGAGATGGGTCATCTTGGCTCGTCAGAGATGAGCCGTCAGTGAAGTGATATTTGCAGTAGTGAGAATGGATTAGCTCGCTATTTAGTACGACTCAATGAAGATGAGAGAACCTATCAAAGTTATTCTACATGCTGTAGTGAAAATTCCTGGTGGCACATGTGAAAATTTAGAAGTCCGTCGCTTTGAGAGAAAGAATTCTGAATGGCATGATTTTGAATATCAATTTCTTGGTTGAAAAAACTTCATCCAATTCTGAATTGACAGAGAAATAGCTTTATGTAAGTGCAGAAGCCTCGCTGGTGATAATGATTTGTTTAGTTGCATGCTTTTTTTTGCGGGCAAGTTTAGTTGCATGCTTTAGCTGCATCTGCATTCACATTTGTTTTTTTTCTTTTCAAACAGTAGTTTTTCAGCTTCAAGAGATAATGATTTCTGATGACAGCAAATAATAGTAAGATCCATCTTTTTTATTTACAATCCATAAGCTTCCATAAAATGGTGTACTAGGAACATATAGTGGCAACGGCATGGTGGCCTGGTGGGCAACCGCACAAGGTTTAAAAAAATTAGGGATCCCCAAATCTTACTTATTTACTACTCCCTCCATTCCTTAAAGATTGGAAAATTAGCTTTCAGACAACGCTTTAACCACAAATTACTATGTTAACGTGTGGTTTATATGACATGAAACCAAAAGTATCAGGAAGTACTTTTGATAACGAATCTAGCGATACTGATTTCATGTCATATAAACCATACCTTGACATAGTAATTTGTAGTCAAAAGTTTGTCTTAATGGAAACTAATATGCCAATCTTTAAGGAGCGGAGGGAGTACTAATTAAGTATATACACTTTTCTAAAACTATTAAGCATATTTAACAGGGAATGCATCATGGTTAGGGTTACTAATAAAAAATTGCGAAAGAAAAGAAGAAATAGTCTAGAAGTTTTGGGCATAGAAGTTACTTATCGCATCACTACAAGATAAAAGGCCCAACAAATCCAACATAGAATACAGAAAACAGAAGGCCCAGAGGGCATGGGCATACGATACACCTGCACAGTAGTCTCCAAAGGGCCGTTCTCAAACAAAACAAAAAAAGGTCTCCAGAGACAACAGTGTGAACAATATAGGGCTATATATCGGAAACTATATTCTACCGGACCCGTCACCTACCGACACCATGCAAGTAGCCACACGCCATCACGTGGCGCCCAACCGGGCCCACGTATGTTTTGTATCCATATATCAATGAAATATACCATTTATACACAATATACCAATTAAATATACCATATATATCAAGGGAATATACCATAAACCGATGAAATATATCATTCATCATGTGTGGGTGCATTGAGAAGTGGACCAAAGTGGGCCTGACCCCACACCGCGTGGCGGCTCGTGGGTGGTTATAGCCCAGTGTCGGTACCGACACTAGTAGAATCACTGTGTTAGGCTATATATTGATAGCCTGAGTCATACAAGCATGCTCTGCATAGATGAAGAATGCCCTGCATAGAAGGGGATGCTATTGGTATCAGTACAAGGGGTTGGTTAATTTTGCTTGTGATAGAATCTTGAAATACTTAGAATATAGAAATGGAAGGCATTAGGAATGCAAGGGAAATCACCTTTGCAACACATACTCAGCCCACACGATTGCTTGCTGAAATGATTGTGCTGAATGAACTACCTTTTTCCATATTGGAGTATTCAGCTTTTAGAAAAATTGTAAAGAGTTTGAATCCTACCTTCCATATGGTTCATCGAACTAGTATTAACAGCAATTGCACAAGGCTATACAAAGAACATAGGTCAGCTCTGCGTGAGTTCATTATACAATGTAATTGCAGGTTGTCCTTTAGCTGCTGATTTACGGGAATCGAACAAAGAAAATAGGATATCTTTGTATTACTTGCCATTATGTTCATGAGTGCAAATTACAAAATTTGCATTTATCTGTTGCTCGACTGGCTGCAATCCATGCAATGGAGCCAAGACATCTCATCCACTACTTTCCATCTTAACTGTAGCCAATGGCCCATGAGCTACAAAGTGATGGGGAGGCGCCATGGAAGAGATCCGGCGACCATGTTGGAGAGAGCTGGCGACCGAGGGTGGGGGGGGGGGGGGGGGCCAAAAAAAGGGCAAGAGCGACAGGGAGGGGTTGGGGTTTTTTTTTGCGGGGGGGGGGGGGGGGGGGGGGGAAAG